>NC_082726.1:25530018-26180768 GCF_030144855.1 Hypanus sabinus | reverse complement strand
ACAATCTCTTCTCCCTCCTGCCGTCTGGGAAAAGGCACCAAAGCATTCAGGCTCTCAACGACCAGACTATGTAACAGTTTCTTCTCCCAAGCTACCTAACTCCTCAATACCCAGCGCCTGGCCAGACTCCTTGCCCTATTGTCCTGTTTATTATTTATAGTAATGCCTGCACTGTTTTGTGCACTTTATACAGTCCTGGGTAGGTCTGTAGTCTAGTGTTGTTTGTTGTTTTTTTTTCACGTAGTTCAGCCTAGTTTTTGTAATGTGTCATGTAACACCATGGTCCTGAAAAATGTTGTCTCATTTTTACTATGTACTGTACCAATAGTTATAGTCAAAATGACAATAAAAGTGACTTGAATATCCTGGAGAGTGAATTTGCAATAAATGTCAAGCTTCAACCACATTTATTTACTCCATATGAGATCAAGAAATAGCCGAGACAGCAAAGGCAGTGGCAAAGGGTGTCATTGTGTAGTACTATTTGCCTTGTTCCAGAATAAGCTGTACCTAAGCCAGCCTGTTCCAGTGCAGTTACAATGCAAGTATCAACCGAACAACATGGAAGGTTGCCTTGACAAAAAGGAAGACATTTCCATTCAGGTTAAGTACCAGCCAGTGAGTCTACATCAGTCATGAGCAAAATGAAGGGAGGCATCCTTGGCAGAGCTATCTGTTGACATCTGCTATCAAATGTCCATTTTACATTTTATCTAGACTGTTTCAGCTCTAGACAGCACAGGTATCATCCAAAGTTGGACTAAACTGTTGATTTTCTACCTTCAACTTCAAGGCAGTATTTGATTAGGGCATCAAGCTCTGATACGAGAAATGTCAATAGGCATGAAGGGGAGATAGACCTTCTTCATAAAATGGAGAATGGCTACGGTCACAGTCATGGTTAATTATACCACTTCCAGGATATCACTAGAGGAGTTGCCTAGGCTTAACCATCTTCCTGATCTATCAATGATCTTCCTCCATTATACTGCCTGAAGATGTTTGCTGAAGATTCCACAACACTCAATTCCAGTCAGTAAATGAAGCAATTCATGCTTGCAGATAACAAGATGTAGACAGCATTTAGATATTGGTAGGCAAATAGTAGGTGATATTTATGCCACAACTTTTAGGAAATGTCTGTATTCAATAAGGGAATCTAACCCAAGGCATTCAGTAGCATTACTGTCAATATCCTGGAGAGCGGAGCAGGAACTAAACTGTGACTTTGGATCAGATAAGTGAGTTGTGCTTCTGTGGTGATTGATTCACTGCCTTTCCTATTTACAAGATACTAATCATTCTCCACCTGGATCAGTATACAATCAGCCCTCCTTATCTGCGGGGGATTGGTTCATGGACACCCCGCGGATGCTCAGATTGGTGGACTTTAGGACCCAGCGGAGCACCGGACCTTATTTAACCTGTGTCAGTGTGGTGGACTTTAGCTCCCAGCAGAGCTTGGGATCCGCCGCCCGCAGTGTTTCTATTCTGGAAAATGATCATGATTTAAAATAAAGTGGAAATAATAAAGCGATCAGAAAGAGGTGAAATGCCATCAGGCATTGGAAAAGCATTAGGCTACAGTCGGTCAATGATTGGAACAATTTTAAAGGATAACGTGAGAGTAATGGAACATGAGAAGGCCCTGCCCTGGTGAAAGCTACAATTATTACTAAGCAACACAGTGGTTTAATTAGTGAAATACATACGTTGCTTAAATGTTTTATATGCATAGAAAGGTAAAAATATACTATATACTAAGACAAAGGTTTGACTAACTGACCCGAAATAATACCGGATGTACCTGTTCCGGCTTGGAGAACTTCCATTTTTTTTCGATTCCCGACCTGCAGTAACCTATGCACATCCTCCCATATACTTCTCTATCATCTCTAGATTACTTGTAATACCTAATGCAATGTAAATGCTATGTAAATAGTTGTTATATTGTATTGTTTAGGGAATAATGACAAGAAAAAAAAATTGTACATGCTCAAATAACAAGTGCGGGAGAGAGAACTTCCGGGTTTTCCTGATCCACAGTTGGTTGAATCCGTGCATGTGGGACCCACGGGTAAGGAGGACTGACTGTAATTCCAATACTCACGAAGCTTGACACAATCCAAATACAGAAGCTTGCTTAATTGGCACCCCATTAACTACAGCCAAATATTTATTCCCTTCACTTCCATCAAACAGTGTGTAGCATGTATAAAATTCACCCTGGTTACTCTCACAGGTAATTCTGACAGCACCTCCCAAAGCAAAAAAAGGCAAAGATATATGTGTGCACCCCTTGCTCATTTCCTCTGAATTGCACACCATCACTACTTGGAAATATATTGCTATTCCTTCATCATTACTTAATCCTTTGTAGCAATGTGGAAGTAGCTTCATCACAGATTAGTAGTTCTAGAAGGGGACCAAGCAGTAACTCTTACCAGTCCCATTCATATCGTCAAAAATTAAAGGAATAAAAATTTTAAATTATCTGTCAACTACTTCATAGATGTTTATGGGACCCATGTGTAAGTTGATCATGATTTATATTTTACTGACAGGCTCAAGATACAGAGAAAGGGCAATCATAAATGCAAAGCATACTTTCTGAGCATAGGATGTCAATAAAACAAGTAGCAAAGGTAGGTGAAAATAATTGTGTTTCTGTCTATTGCCTTTTAGTTTTAGTTAGGGTAAGGTTAATTTAGAGAGCCAACCTTGCTACTTCTGATTTTTAAATGGCTATTTTTGACAACCTTATTCATATGTGAATGTTGTTCTATAATTGGCTGATCAAAAGCTTTTACAGCTGAATATGTGTGTCTGTCACCTGTTTGCAGAGCAATACTGATTTCACTTTAGCACATTGACCTAGAAGTTCATTGATCTAAAATATTCTTTCTTTTTAAATCTTTTTATTAATTTTTAACCAAATATAAGAAAAGAAGACATCGATTACAAAGAGCTTGAGAGTTCATAATTAATAGGCTAGAATACAAATACAAACAATTAATAATTCACATATAATAGTCTCCCAAACTCATAGTAGGTTGCAAAAAATGGAAAAATTAAAAAAACCTAAAAAACCAAAAAAAACAACCTAACCTAAACAACCTAATCTGTTGTATCATATCAAGTATACACAGTAGTGTCAATAACTCCGCACCTCTATCCAAATAATTATAGATGATGAGAGAATGGTTTGGGAAAGGTCAGTTTAATTCATATAAAAATGTTGAATAAATGGTCTCCAGGTTTCTTCAAATTTGACTGAGGGGTCAAAAATGACACTTCTAATTTTTTCTAAACTCTAACAAGAAGTAGTTTGGGAAAACCATTGAAATGTAGTTGGAGGATTTAATTTCTTTCCAGTTCAATAGGATAGATCTTCTAGCCATTAATGCGACAAATGCAATCATCCTCCAGGCTGAGGGGGATAAACGACTATTATCCACCATTGGTAGGCCACAAATTGCAGTGATAGGATGAAGTTGCAATTTGATATCCAAAACTGTTGAAATAATGCCAAACAACACACACAAAATGCTGGTGGAACACAGCAGGCCAGGCAGCATCTATAAGGAGAAGCACTGTCGACGTTTCGGGTCAAGACCCTTCGTCAGGACTAACTGAAAGGAAAGACAGTAAGAGACTTGAAAGTAGTGGGGGAGGGGGAAATGTGAAATGATAGGAGAAGACCAGAGGGGGTGGGATGGAGCTAAGAGCTGGAAAGGTGATTGGCGAAAGTGATACAGAGCTGGAGAAGGGAAAGGATCATGGGAGGGAGGCCTCGGGAGAATGAAAGGGGGGGGGGAGCACCACAGGGAGATGGAGAACAGTCAGAGTGATGGGCAAAGAGAGAGAAAAACAAACAACTAAATATGGCAGGGATGGGGTAAGAAAGGGAGGAGGGGCATTAACGGAAGTTAGAGAAGTCAATGTTCATGCCATCAGGTTGGAAGCTACCCAGCCGGTATATAAGGTGTTGTTCCTCCAACCTGAGTTTGGATTCATTTTGACAGTAGAGGAGGCCATGGATAGACATATCAGAATGGGAATGGGATGTGGAATTAAAATGTGTGGCCACTGGGAGATCCTGCTTTCTCTGGTGGACTAAGTGTAGGTGTTCAAATAATGCCAAAAATATCTTTCCAGTATTTTTGCAAACAAGGGCAAGACCAAAACATGTGAGTTCATGAGGCAACTTCAGAGTGATATCTGTCACAGATTGGATAAACATGGGAATAAAATTAAGCAAGTTTGTCCTTGGACATATGAGCCCTATGGACAACCTTGAATTCTATTAGGTCATGTTTGGCAGATCTGAAATATTCACTATTGAATGGACACTAGAATTTCTATCATAGCATAGCAGTTAGCATTGTGCTATTACAGCTTGGGGCATGGGAGTTCGGCGTTCAATTTCAGCATCATTTGTAAGGAGTCTCTGTACCTCCTCCCTGTAGAATGCTGGGTTTTCTCTGGGTCCTCCAGCATCCTCCCACAGTTCAAAGACATAGGGGTGGGTTAATTAATTATTGTATATTGTCCCGTGATTAGAATAGGATTAAATCACGGTGGTTGGTTGCTGGGCAGAGCTGCATCTCTAAATATTGTTTTAGGGTTTTGCACAATTGCATCATTTCAGTAGGCTTTCAGTGCAACCAACTGGGTATTTGAAAATGTCTCACCTGGTTTGCCTGTTCTTTGTCCAAGACATGGATCCAGTGTGGGGTGGAGTGGGAAGATGTGGTTGTCAGATTAACTTGCCTGCATAGGTATCTACTGTGACTGGAATGTGTGAAGGTTGAAAGGAGAGGGCAGGGTGGTACAGTGGTAGCTGTTCCAAACCCAGTATTGATGAATCTTCAGTAGAAGACATGACCTGGATTTTTTTAATGGATCAGCTGTTGATGTTGCGGAGAGGGTCCAAGTGGTGGAAGCTCGAGGAAAGTGGAGGAAATCTATGCAGTGCCATAAGTGTGGGGTGTATGAAAGCGCAAAACAGATAACTGACTGACTGGAAGGAGCACCCAGTGCACCGTTGCATTTTCTGAGTTTTTATTGGTTGTTGTAAAGGGAGCATGATCCAAGTTTCCGGTCAAAACTCCAAAAGGAGCTTTCCCAGGAAAAAGCCATTGACTTTTGTCATTTATATAAAAGTTGGACAAATACACAACTGATCTTGTCATATGTGATCCCATTGAATCCTGATGAAGGGTCTCAGCCTGAAACGTTGACTGTTTACTTTTTTCCATAGATGCTGCCTGGCATCCTGAGTTTCTCCAGCATTTTGTGTGTTGCTTGGCTTTCCAGCATCTGCAGATTTTCTCATGTTTGTACATAAAGCTGTTTGCTTTCTTTAGTTACAGCTTAATTTCACAATCCATTATTTCATATTTTGCTCCTTTGAAATCTTTTAAGTATTGTAATACGGTTTTAAAGTGTGCCTAAAATTAGAAAAGCATAGGTTTAGTAACTATAAAGGATATTAAAAAAGTGAGCAGATGCTGGAAACCTGAAATAAAACCAGAAGCCGGGAGAGATTAAATGCTGGGGAAAATCTGCAGGCGAAGAAGCATCCGAGGAATGAGAAACAGTTCACATTTGATGTCGAAGAACTGCCTGAGCCTACTGAGATTTTCCAGCCTTTGCTTTAATTTCAAATAGGAAGGACTACCTCCTGACAATAGGGGTAATGAACAGGGAGCATAGTTCTTGGGTAATACTCACGAGGTAAGTCAAAAAATATGAAATCATCCAGTGCGTGTGATATTTTGAATTCACTGACTGAAACTACATCTAATTTTAAAAAGCGGATAAACATAAGGAAAGCTATAACCTACAATGAGACCTGCAAAATGGTTTCATCATAATGGTTGTTATTTGGAGCAGCAGGCAAAAAAACGCCAAAGAACCATAATTCCACCAGTGTTATTTTGTTTATGATCCATGTCTGTCCTAAATTTACTAATAAAAAGATGGCCAATAAACAAGAAAATTGGAAGCAAAGACATTAACAGAACTGATTAATAATGGAAGGCATTATTTCTGCTTGTATTTTGTTTCATGCAAACACAAATCTAATTCTATAGTACCATTACCTATTGTCTGTACCTTGTGATTTTATCAATATTTGAGATATGACAACTCACATAAGAAATGTTGAAGTTTCTTTTGATATTAATAACATCTGTCAGATCTTGCATAAACCATACCAAAGCAATGTCTTTTATTGAAATAGCATTAGAATTGCATGACAATAGCCCAGCAGGCACACTCAAATGGTTCAATTAATATCAGAGAATATAAAGTATACAACCTGAAATTCTTACTCTTTGCAGAGTCATCCATGAAACAAGAAAGCCCAAAGAATGAATAATAATATATCAGAACTCCAAAGCCCCTCTTTTGCATGAGCAGAAGCATTATCTCCCCCCCCAACTGCACCAGCAAAAGCACCACCCCCACCTACCATGCAATCAATAGCAAAAGACCCCAAAGAAATGCTGATCTAGAGTTCATCAAAAACTACAGCCCATCCTAACACACCTGTATCTTATCACCTGTATCTCACCAGTGAGGGAGACAGAGGTCACTCCTGCAACAACAAGGTCAGCAGCTCGCTGTTCCAATGTTACAATCTTCTGTGTTGCCTCTCCAAGCCCCCTGAATCTGGGACCAACAGGCTCTCGCCCTCCGTGAGAGAGAGGTAATGCTTGAGTACAAGAGTCGTCTTCCGACAGCAGTGCACACCACTTGCTGTCAATATCAGTCTCCCACAACGCTTCAGTTGATGAAATCAGTGAGGAATCAGGTCATCCACAGGGCCACTCCTAAAAGCACACATCTTCCAGGCTGCACAGCCAGTGTGAAAACACACTGCTTTCAGAGAACCGTAGTTTGAACTGTAGATAATGAGCTCCGACAGAATCCCAGCCACCTTGAAAAGAAAAGACACAAGAAGAACAAGCTGCTTCACGAGCGATCTGGAAGAAGTCGCCTGGATCTACAAAAACCACTGGTACCATCTTTCCTAGCTAATTTGGGAGATGGGTAAAAGAAACATCTCATTCCTGATGGGACAGATTACCTCATGAAGACAGATTACTTTTTCAGTTTAACCCACCAGGAGAAGATGGACTCACTGCTTTGTTCTTTAAACTGAGCGTCTGTTGCCAGTCATGTCTCACTCAGGATACTATTTTCAATGTCAAACCACAAAGATTCTCAACTTATTGTAGCAGAGTGTTGTTTGGATTTGTTGCAGCTGGGACTGTTCAAGAGGGCTCTGATGTTCAAGGTCGTGTGTTCTGCGCGTGACTTCTTACAGCATATGATAATTTGCATCTTTTCTCCTGTGTGAACTTGACAGAGTGAGGCCTTGTTCCATTGCAAGGGTTCCAAGACAACTGGAAACCAGCCCTTGGTGCAGGGAAATGATTGCTCAAATATTTGTAACATCCCTTGTCTCTCAGCATGCGCTCACTCATTCTCAAGAAAACACGTATACACAAATGGGACCAACCTTTCCTCACTCCCCTCCATGCCTGCTCTTACCTGACCATTCCCACCTTACTCTTCCCTGTCCTTGGTTCTTTGTTTGACTGTCACCCAGCCACACTTTGGTTGCCCTAAATTCTGAGCCCTCCTATCCTGGTTGTTCTCCAACTTAACAGCTTCTTATGACAAACTTGCCAACATTAATTCTGCCATTTACTGAGAGCAGATAGTGTTATTCTTGCAGAAGTTCACCAGGTGGATTATGCCTCTGGTAATTTCTTGATATTGGAATTAGCGTATTATTTTCACATGCATTGAGATACAGTGAAAACTTAGTTTTACAAGCCGTCCATTCAGATGATTTCAAAACACAAGTTCATCAAACAGTACAAAGAGAAAAGCAATAATTGAAAGCAGAATGTAGTGTTACAGGGACAGAAAGAATGCAGTGCAGATAGATAATAGGTTGCAAGGGCCACTGTGAGGTAGATTGTGAGAAAGAGTTCATCTTTAAAGTACAAGAGGTCTGTTCAAGAGACTTTTAACACAGGGATAGAACCTGTCCTTAAGCCTGGTAGTACAGGTTTTCAAGCTTTTGTATCTTTTATGATAAGGGGAAAGAGGAGAGAATGACCAGAGTGAGTGTGATCTTTGATTATGCTGGCTGCTTTTCCGAGGCAGCAAGTTGCTGACAAGGGTCCATGGAGGGGAGGTAGCTTGGTGATGAACTGAGCTGCATCCATAAATCCATGCAATTTCTTGCAGTCTTGGCCAGAGCAGTTGCCGTGTCAAGTTGTGATGCGTCTGGATGGGAAATATCCAAGGGTGTATCTATAAAAATTATTGAGGGTCATTGGGGATATATTGAATTGGCTTTGTCTTCAGAGGATGTCAGGATGTTCGTGTGTTTTCTTGACTATAGCATCTACATGGTTGGACCCCAAGCATAAAGCCAAGTCTACAGAGGAATGGCTTAAAAACAACAAAGTTAATACATAGAAATCTACAGCACATTACAGGTCCTTCGGCTCACAATGTTGTGCTGACCAGGTAACCTACTCTAGAGACTGCCTAGAATTTCCCTAGCTCATAGTCTTTTTTTTTCTAAGTTCCATGTACCTATCTAAGAAGCTCTTAAAAGACCCTATTGTATCTGCTTCCACCACCGCTGCTGACAGTGCATTCCATGCACCCACCACTCTGTAGAAAAATTTACCCTGACATCCCCTCAATATCTATTTCCAAGCACTTTAAAACTATGCCCCCTCATGTTAGCCATTTCAGCCCTGGGAAAAAGCCTCTGGCTATCCACACGATTAATGCTGCTCATCATCTTGTACACCTCTATCAGGTCACCTCTCATCCTCTGTTGCTTCAAGGAGAAAAGGCCAAGTTCACTCAACCATCTAGGCAACATCCTTGTAAGTCTCCTCTGCACTCTCTATAGTATCCACATCCTTCCTGTAGTGAGGTGACCAGAACTGAACACAGTACTCCAAGTGCGATCTGACCAGGGTCTTGTATAGCTGTAACATTACTTCAATCCCACTGTGTGGTTCTTTGTGGAAATGGGACCTGCTCTCAGGGCCTCATGACTGGCTGCTTTTCAATATGCCAAAGATGCAGCCTGGAGACTAGTGCGCCTTCAGGGTGCCAGATTTTTGTGGCTCTGGAGGCAGGTGGATTGGAGGCCGGTGCCGCCGCCAGATGTGTTGTGGGAGTACATGGAAGATTGAAAGTGGTGAGCTGGCTGTGTGCCCAGAGACCCGAGTTCTTTGGGCACAGAGCTCAAAAAAGCAATGCAACAGACTTTTAATGCCATAAATCAGCAAGTTGTTTTGTTATCTCCCCTATCACTGTGAAACAGGGACACATTTTTCCATTACTAGGGAGTGAGAGAGTCTGTGGTTTGTTGAATTACCAGGTGAATGAGTAGTCTTTGGGCTACTGCAAGCTTGTGTCTTTATTGATGTTTTGCTGCCCACCTGAGTGCTCGGTGGGGGTTGCCGATGCTTTTTGACGGTGGGGTGGGGCGTTGTTGCTTTGCTGCTGCTTATGCATGGGAGGGGAGAGTTGGTGGGGGGGGGCTTTGGTGTTCTAACATTTAACTGATTCATTCTTTGGGGCACACCTCTGTTCGTGGATGTTTGCGAAGAAAAAAATTTCAGGATGTATATTGTATGCATTTCTCTGTCATTAAATGTACCTATTGAAACTATTGAATGCCAACACACCATACACTTTCTTAACAGCACTGTGAACCTGAAGAGCAGCTTTGAGTGTCCTGTGGACATAGACCTCAAGATCTCTCAGATCTTCCACACTGTCCAGAATCTTACCTTTAATATTGAATTCTATCTTCAAATTTGACCTACCAAAATGAACTACTTCAGATTTATCTGGATTGAAGTCCATTTGCCACTTCTCAGCCCAGTTCTGCATCCTTTTGATGTACCTCTATAACATCTGACAACCCTCCAGACTATCCACAACACCCCCAAACTTTGTGTCATCAGCAAACTTACTAACCCACCCTTTTTCTTCATCCAGATCATTTATAAAAATCACAAAGAGGAGGGGTCCAAGAACAGATCCCCCAAGGAACACCACTGGTCATTGATCTTCATGCAGAATGCAAACCATTTACAACCACCCTTTGCCTTCTGTGGGCAAGCCAATTCTGAATCCACAAAGCAAGGTCTCCTAGGACCCATGCCTTCTTACTTTCGGAAGGAGCCTTGCATGGGGAACCTTATCAAATGCCTTACTGAAATCCATATACACTACATCCACTGCTCTACCTTCATCAGTGTGTTTTGTTACATCCTCAAAGAATTCTTTCAGGCTCATAAGACATGGCCTGCCCTTGACAAAGCCATGCTGACTATCCCTAATCAGATTGTCTCTCCAAATGCTGATAAATCCTGACTTTCAGGATCTTCTCCAACAACTTGCCCATCACTGAAGTCACACTCACTGGTCTGCAGGTACTTCTCCCATCCCTATTGATGATGCAAAGATCATTGTAAGAGGCTCAGCAATCTCCTCCCTCACTTCCCGCAGTAGCCTGGGATACATCTCATCTGGTCCCGGTGACTCATTAACTTAATGCTTTTCAAAAGCTCCAGCACATCCTCTTTCTTAACGTCTACTTGCTCAAGTATTTCAGTCCACCATAAGACATCCCCACAATCGCCAAGGTCTTTTTCCTTGGTGAATACTGAAGCAAAGTATTCATTAAATACTTCCACTACCTACTCTGACTTTATGCACACGTTTCCACTATCGCACATGGTCCCATTCTCACATGGTTCATCCTCTTGCTTTTCATGTACTTGTAGAATGCCTTGAGAATTTTTCTTAATCCTACTCACCAAGGTCTTCTCATGGCCCCTTCTAGCTCTCCTAATTCCATTCTTAAGCTCTTTCCTAGCAACCTTGTTTCTTGAACCTTTCATAAGCTTTTTTTCTTAACTAGATTTTCTACATCCTTTGTACTCTATGTTTCCTTGACCCTACCATCCTTTCCCTTGCCTATGCAGAACTCTTTGCAAAAGTTCCGTGAACATTTGCCACATTTCTGCTGTGCATTTCCCTGAGGATATCTGTGCCCAATTTATGCTCCAATTTCCTGCCTAATAGCATCATATTTCCCCCTACCCCAATTAACTGTTTTTGCAAACAATCTGCTCCTATTCGTGTCCAGCGCTATGGTGAAGGAGATAGAGTTGTGATCACTACCTCCAAAATGCTCTCCCACTGAGAAATCTGACACCTGACCAGTTTCATTTCCCAATACTAGATTAAGTACAGCCTCTCCTCTAGTTGGCTTATCTACATATTGCATCAAGAAAGAAACCTTCCTGTACCCCTTGCGCTAAAGAGATGCCAATCAATAGTAAAGTTTAAAATCTCCTGATAGACAGCAGCAGAAAATTAATCCTGATCTTTATAGTATTCAGCACTGGTTCAGCATATCTACAGTTAGTCCAGTGAATGTGCTATAACATCAACACAAATTTAAGTAGCTTTCTTTCAACTTTTGTGAAAGTATTGCACTGGATGAATATAGGCAATAGTATAATCATACAGGACAGAAATCAGCACATAGGCACATCCCCACCCATGCTGACATTCAAGAAATTTGTCTACGCTTATCACCATCACTTGATCCATGACTTAATATGTTTTGTCAATTCAACTGCTTACCTAGATACTTGTTGAGTGTCTCTGTCCCCAGTACTCTCTCAGGCCTTGCATTCCATCTCCAAATGGCTTGTGAGTCAAAAGGATTCTTCCTTTTATCCCTTCTAAACCTCTTACTCCTTACCTTAAACCTATGACCTATAGTTATAAATATCTCTACTACAACAAGTTTACTACTGTTCACGCTATGGTTTTTAAAATTCTGTGCACCTCATCATTTTCTGCCTCAGTCTCTCTGCTCACAACTGAAATGCTCCATGTCAGGCTACATCCCAGTGAATCTCCTCTTCACGCTACCCAGAAAAACTGCATCCTTTCTATAATAGGGACTTAAACTTCATCCAAAATTCCATTGGTGACCCTGCAACTGTTTTATAACTGTACTATGAATTCTCTGCTCTTCTACTCTGTGCCCAAATATTGAAGTCTGGAACCTTGTATAGTGCCTTCAGCAACCTATGTGACTGCACTGTCACCTTCAGAGATCTTTGAACTTGTTCTCCGGTACTGGGTTCCTCAATACTCCTTATGGCCCATTCATTATGTATGTACTCCCTTATTTAATCTCCCAAAGTATATCGTTTCACATTCAACAAGATTAAATTCCAACTGTCAATGCTCTGCCCAATTTATAGCTGATTAATATCTGAAAACAATGACGGGGTGGGAAAGTGTCAGAAGAACCTGGATAGATTACTGAACAATGACTGCTGGAAATATATTCTTTGTGTACGAGAGATTGGGGAAAAAACAGGAATGCAGCAAGTAGCTCCCAGCAGATGTTGCAGTTGAATACTCATGCCCACCCTGACTCCTCCCATGGGCTAATAAAAAAATAGAAGTCTTCTCTACTAATGGAGTGCTGTTTTCTGAGTGCTAGGAACACAATGAATGCTGTGTAGGATGAAGTGGAACTGCAGACCAGGACAATTAAGATAGTAAATCCGTGCTGTTGAGAGTCAGAAGGCTGATGGAAATTCATCAGCTTGAAATGTTAACTCTTTCTCTATCCATGCACACTCACTGATCTGTCAAAGTTGAGTTTAATGTCATATGCACAAGCAGATGAATGCATAAGTGCAATGAAAAGCATACTTGCAGCAGCATCACTGACAAATGGCATCAGATGCACTACATTCACAAGGAATGCTTAACAATCTAAATTATGCAAGGAGTAACACAACTAAAATTTAAAAAATCAGAAGTCCATTGTGGTGCAAAGTGGTCATAGTTTTGCTGTAATTTAAGAAGTGATTAGGGTTGTGCAGGTTATTTTGTGAACCAAATGGTTGAGGGAAAGTAATTCTTGATGAACCTTGATGGACATTAAAGCTTCTGGACCTCTTGCTCGGAGGTAGCTACAAGAAGATGGTATGGCTGGGGATCTTTGATGATAGATGTTGCCTTCTTGAGGTGAAGAGGCTTCTGTCTACAATGTACTGGTTTGTGATGAAGGTTCTGGTGTTTCATGCACCTGCTGGCTCTACCCTTCTTGGTGGTAGATAAAAATGCTTCCAGTGGATGAAACTCGATAGAGAGGATGTGGAGAGAATGTTTCCTATGGTGGAAGTGTCTAAGACTAGACGACATAGCCTCAGAAAAGAGGGGGTACCCTTTTAGAACAGAAATAAGGAATTGCTTCGGCCAGAGAGTAGATAAGAATCTGGAATTTGTTGCCACAGGCAACTGTGGAGCCCAAGTCTTCACATACATTTAAGGCAGAGGTTGATAGATTCTTGACTGGTCAGGACATGAAGGGATACGGGGGAAGGTAGGAAATTGGGACTGAGAGGAAAATCTGATCAGCCACGATGAAATGACAGATCAAACTCAATGGGCCCAATGGCCTAATTCTGCTCCTATAATTTTATGATCTGAACCAAGCATGTATTTCAAGTAAATTAAAAAAAGATCAGAATATATAGGAAAAACTTTAGAACAATGTGCTAGAAATGTGAATTTAACTGAATTTGGGTAGTTGGTATAATACTGACCTTCAGATATGAGTTATATTGGCAGGGATATGGGGTAATTGAAAAAGGTTATCAGAGATATGATGTTCTGGAGGGTCAATACAACATTTGGTGTCTGTGTATTGTGTGGTTCATGAATATTAATTATTACTTTGCTGGTGAGTCACTACTATTAAGGAAACTCATCTCATTCACATTGTGTGTACCATGCTTTCGCTTAGTTGAGAGTTGTCTGTCACGATAAATGCATGTGTTTCCAAAAATTGCTGGAGGGACTCACCAGGTGACACAATATCTTTCGAAAAAAAAATACAAACAATGTTCTGTGCTGAGACCTAATTAGTATTCATTCACCAGGAATCAGAAATGAGTCTTAGCCCAAAATGTTGAATGTTGATATCTTTCCACAGATGCTGTCTGACACATTGATTTTCTCCAGCATTTTGTAAGTGATGCTCAAGATTTCCACCTTAGCCAAATCCACTACCTTTTGTAGGATACTCTGCTCAAAGGTATTGGTGATCCCATATCAGGCTGTAATGCAGCC
Source organism: Hypanus sabinus (assembly GCF_030144855.1). Taxonomy (NCBI): domain Eukaryota; kingdom Metazoa; phylum Chordata; class Chondrichthyes; order Myliobatiformes; family Dasyatidae; genus Hypanus; species Hypanus sabinus. The sequence continues at coordinate 26,166,536 of NC_082726.1, read as the reverse complement.
AGTCAGCACACTTTCCACCACACATCTATAGATGTTTACCAGGGATTTCAATGACACGCCAAATCTCCACAGACTCCTGATGAAGTAGAGGCACTGTTGTGTTTTCTTCACAATAATATTTATATGGTGGGTGCAGTATAGGTCCTCTAAGATGGTAACACCCAGGAATTTAAAGTTACCGACCCTCTTCACCTCTGATCTTCTGATCATTGCTGGCTCATGGACCTCTGGTTTCCGTCCCTGAAGTTACATTTGGTTCCTTGGTCTTACTGGCATTAAATGAGAGGTTGTTGATATTACACCACTCAGCCAAATTTTCACTCATCATCCCCTTTGATACAACCCACAACAGTGGTGTCATCTGCAGAACTGCTTATGGTGTTAGAGCTGAACTTAGCCACACAGTCATAGGTGTAAGGCGAGTAGAGCTGGAGACTAAGTACACATTCCTCTGGTGCTCGTGTGCTGATGGAGATTGCAGAGGGGATGTTTTTGCCAATCTGAACTGACTGGGGTCTACAAGTGAGGAAATCCTGGATCCACTTACACAAAGTTGTATTGAGGCCGAAGGTCTTGGAGTTTACTGATTAGTTTTGAGGATGTGATAGTGTTAAATGCTGATCTGTAATGGATAAAGTGTGCTCTGATGTATGCATCTTTGCTGTCCAGATGTTCCAGTGTTGTGTGAAGAGCCAACAAGATAGCAACTGCTGTAAAACTCTTCCTTTGGTAAGCAAATTGGAGCAGATCCAAGTCGCCATTCAGACAGGAGCTGATATGGTTCAACACCAGCCTCTCAAAACACTTCATTGTAGATGTAAGTCCCACTGGCTGATAGTCACTCAGACAACTTATCACAGTTTTCTTGGATCATTGGGAGACATCGGGGTGTGCAATGGTTCTTCCCTGTTCTAGAGGTCAAGGCAAGCATAGATGGCATTGAAGTCACCTGGAAGTCAAGCTCTGCTGTCCCTTATGTTGCAAGATTTAACTTTGTAGGATGTTATGGCATTCAAACCTTGCTACAGCTGTTGAGCATCCCTCATTGATTTCAGTCTAATCTGGAATCTCCACTTAGCCCGAACAATGGCTTTCTGGAGATCTACCTGCACCTCTTGTAGCATTCTTGATTTCCAGACTGAAATGCCTCTGATTTAGCTCTCTGATCTGAAGGTGAAAAGTCTGAGGGTAGATAAATAATCTGGACCATATGTTCTACACCCCAGGGTTCTGAAGGAGGTGGCTGAAGATTTTGTTGGAAGCATTACTAATGATCTTCAAGATTCAACAGTTTCTGGCATAGTTTGAGAGGACTGGAAAATTGCAGATGTCACTCCACTCTTCAAGAAGGGAGAGAGGAAGAAGAAAGTGAAATATAGTTCAGTTAGTCTGTCCTTAGCGGAAAGAGGTTGGAGACAATTGTTAAAGATGTGGTTTTCAAGCCAGCCCATGTTTGTCCATGTTTGATTGTTGCCCTTTTGAGGAAGTGACTAATGGTGAAGAGGAATGTGACAATGATGTATTAGGTTGAGTCCAATACTCTGCAACGTCTTTATGCTCCTGAGTATATATTGTAGCTCTAAGAAGAAAGAGAACAAAAAAAATTAAATAGGCACTAAGAAAAGAAGATATCCTTTATAAATTGTTGATGATGAAAATCTTAGAATTAAGCACTGGGAGGCAGTGCTGTGCATAGCAGAGCCTAACATTGGAGCAGCCATCGATGTCAGCTGAAAAGGAAATACTTTTCACAATTTATCAACAGTAAAACATACTCCTTTCAATAAAGGCAAGAAAACCAGTTTTGTTAGATGGACGGAAGAATGACGAAGTTAAAGCAATATGGAATTGAATACTATGTTTCTCTCAAACTGATCAATACAAACCCACTTATGTTGTCAAACAGCTTTTGCTTCATTCATTGCCCAAAGCCCTTGGTCATTGTTTGGCTTGTCCTTGATCCAGAAATTCCACCCAAAGTGGGCTTAGAAAACAATGTTATCTTTATGTCAGTCATGACTCATGGTTATACTTCAGTTCAGTTCATTGTCATTTAGAAATCACAAATGCAATGCAGTTAAATAATGAGCCAACATTCCTCCAGAATGATATCTCAAAAGCACGTGACAAAACAGACTACACCAGAAAATCCACATAACATTTGGCAATCCCCAAGCCAGAGTCCGGAGAGGGTGCTGCATATCAATATCGCACTACAATCTTAGTGCGTTCCCCGGAAAGGAGCTCCAAATCAACCAGAGTAAACAAGACCAAAAACTAAAGCTCCAAGACCTGCACAAAACCACATAGTTACAACATATAGTTATAACAGTGCAAACAATAGCATAATTGTTAAAAAAAAAGACCATGGGCACAGTAAAAATAGTCCAAAGATGTTAAAAGACTTTAAGTTCGAAGGAAACGACCACACTGTTTCCACAAGTCCTCAGGGTCCCGACAGACTCATCATCCCACACAGGCGTCAGAAGGGAATACCCCTGCTATAGACTTTCACGGATCTGCCGGACTCAGCCTCACAGACACAGCACACAGTGAAAGTGCACCGACCACCGCGGACTCCGAGTCTATCAACCCACCGAGCCTCCGACCATCCCCTCCAGCACAGCTTTTCTGAGCACCATCCTCTGTCGAGCGTATTAAAACGCCCCTGCCAACAGCCACTAGCAACATGACCCCGAGGACTGGCTGCCTGTTCGTCTCAGCAGAGACCCGGACTCCACAGCAGCAGCAGCAATGAAGAGGGCCTTCCTGGAGATTTCCAGATGTTCCTCCGTGCTCCCACGTCTGTTTTTCATCAGATTAGGATTGTGCACAGCACCCCGCTTAACAAATAAAACAAATTACATATCAGCTCTGGAGTGGCCGCTGCAAGCTGCGTCACGCCGCCATCTGGGCTTCTTACGATGGTAGGGAAATCCATGATTTAATCAAAGCCTTCTAGGAGGACAGGAGGATGAATACAGGGCCCTGATAGTGGACTTTGTCAAGTGGGTCAGCTAATCATCTGCAGATCAACATTAGTAAGACAAAGGAGATGGTGATGGACTTTAGGAAGACTAAGCCTGCACTGCTCGCTGTTACTATTGATGGTAAAGACGTGGATGTGGTGAGGACCTACAAGTACCTGGGGGTTCATCTGGATGACAGGCTTGAGTGGAGCACTAACACAGAGACTGTGTACAAGAAGGGCCAGAGTCATCTCTACTTCCTGTGGATACTGAGGTCCTTTGGAGTATGCCAGCCTCTCCTTTACATGTTCTACCAGTCTATTGTCGCCAGTACAATCTATGCGGTGGTGTGCTGGGGCAATGGCATCAACACGGTGATGCCAAAGGGCTCAATAAACCGATTAGAAAGGCTGGCTTTGTTATAGGAGTCACACTGGACACTGGAGGCTGTGGTAGAACAAAGGACCCTATGGAAAATCCTGGCAATTCTGGACAATCTTTCTCACCCTCTTCATGCCACCTTGGCTGAACAGAGGAGCACTTTTAGTAACAGACTAAGATAACTACCCAGCTCCAAAGAGTGCTATATGAGGCCATTCTTCCCCTCGGCCATTAGGCTCTATAATCAGTCAACCTCTAATCAGAGAAGTGATGACCCCCTCCTGTTAGACTGTTTATGATAACTTTTTATTCTTTCTACCTCTCCTAATATTTTTATCTGTGCTCTTGTAATGCTACTGTGACACTGTAATTTCCTTTGGAACCAATAAAGAATTGATTACCTATTTATTATGTTCATGCAGATCATCAGGCACACAATTTTTCCTTACACCTACCCTCATCCACTTTATTTTTGCCCATGTTAACATCAACTTCACAAGGAATACTTACCAATCTAAATTATGCAAGGAGTAACACAACTAAAATTTAAAAAATCAGAAGTCCATTGTGGTGCAAAGTGGTCATAGTTTTGCTGTAATTTAAGTAGTGATTAGGGTTGTGCAGGTTATTTTGTGAACCAAATGGTTGAGGGAAAGTAATTCTTGATGAACCTTGTGGACATTAAAGCTTCTGGAACTCTTGCTCGGAGGTAGCTACAAGAAGACGGCATGGCTGGGGAACTTTGATGATAGATGTTGCCTTCTTGAGGTGAAGAGGCTTCTGTCTACAATGTACTGGTTTGTGATGAAGGTTCGGGTGTTTCATGCACCTGCTGGCTTTACCCTTCTTGGTGGTAGATAAAAATGCTTCCAGTGGATGAAACTCGATAGAGAGGATGTGGAGAGAATGTTTCCTATGGTGGAAGTGTCTAAGACTAGACGACATAGCCTCAGAAAAGAGGGGCTACCCTTTTAGAACAGAAATAAGGAATTGCTTTAGCCAGAGAGTAGATAAGAATCTGGAATTTGTTGCCACAGGCAACTGTGGAGCCCAAGTCTTCACATACATTTAAGGCAGAGGTTGATAGATTCTTGACTGGTCAGGACATGAAGGGATACGGGGGAAGGTAGGAAATTGGGACTGAGAGGAAAATCATCAGCCACGATGAAATGACAGATCAAACTCAATGGGCCCAATGGCCTAATTCTGCTCCTATAATTTTATGATCTGAACCAGGCATGTATTTCAAGTAAATTAAAAAAAGATCAGAATATATAGGAAAAACTTTAGAACAATGTGCTAGAAATGTGAATTTAACTGAATTTGGGTAGTTGGTTTAATACTGACCTTCAGATATGAGTTATATTGGCAGGGATATGGGGTAATTGAAAAAGGTTATCAGAGATATGATGTTCTGGAGGGTCAATACAACATTTGGTGTCTGTGTATTGTGTGGTTCATGAATATTAATTATTACTTTGCTGGTGAGTCACTACTATTAAGGAAACTCATCTCATTCACATTGTGTGTACCATGCTTTCGCTTAGTTGAGAGTTGTCTGTCTCGATAAATGCATGTGTTTCCAAAAATTGCTGGAGGGACTCACCAGGTGACACAATATCTTTCGAAAAAAAATACAAACAATGTTCTGGGCTGAGACCTACTTAGTATTCATTCACCAGGAATCGGAAATGAGTCTTAGCCCAAAATGTTGAATGTTGATATCTTTCCACAGATGCTGTCTGACACACTGATTTTCTCCAGCATTTTGTAAGTGATGCTCAAGATTTCCACCTTCTGCAGAATCTCTTGTGTTCTCAGTGTCTTGGAGTCATTTGGGAGTTTGAACCGCAGGCAATCAATGAACAATGCAAGTAGAAGAGGAGACTTCACATTGGGATACAATTGAAAATTTGAAAAGCAGCACTTCTTGGATAGTTTTTGGAGTTTGAACTGCAGCCAATCAGTGAAGAGGCTTCATTAGTAAGGTGAATAAAATCAAGACAGGCAAGCAGAATGGCTATTGTTGGAGTGGGTTAGTGTTAGAGTGGGGAGTCTTTGGCTTTGGTTCATCAGGCTAGGGCTGGAAAGTATCTGGTAAGTTCCTTCTTTTTCTTTATCTTTCATTCATCATCTGTTAGAACATATCTAGTGCAGTAAGAATGGCTCTGAGTGCTGTGTTGTTTTTGTAAGATGTAGAAATTCTGAGAGACCTCCAGCTTCCCAGATAACCAAATCTGCACCAGATGCACAAAGCTGCAGCTCTTCAGAGAACACACTATCCAACTGGAGCTGCAGCTTGATGACCCTCTGCTCAAACAGGAGATTGAGGAAGTGATAGTTAGGAGCTACAGGGAGGTAATCATCCCTAGTTTGCACAATACAGGTAACTGGGTGACTGTCAGGAGAAGGAGCGAAAATGGACAGCCAGTGCAGAATAACCCTGTGGCCATTCCCTTCAAGAGTAGGTATACCTTTGTGAATACTATTAAGGGGTACCACCTACTGGAGGGAGCTACAATGAACGGGTCTCTGGCACTGAGTCTGGGTGCTAAGGCTCAGAATAGAAGATAGGTGAAGAGGTCTGCAGCAGTGATGGGAGATTCCATACAGGAATAGAGATGAGATTCTGTGGAGATAATAGAGACACCTGGATGGGGCCAGGGTCAGAGTCATCTCGGATCAGGGCCATGACATTCTAAAGGAAGAGGGTGAGAAGCCAGAATCTTGGTACATATTGGTACCAATGACATGAGTAGGAAAGGAGTGGAGGTCCTGAAGAGAGATTTCAGGGGGCTAGGTAGAAAGCTGAAAATCAGGACTCCAGGGTAGTAATCTTTGGATTGCTCTCTGTGCTGTGCACCAGTGAGGGTAAAAATAGAAGCATTTGACAGATAAATGTGTGGCTAAGGAACTGGTGCAGGGGCAGGGGATTTGGTTTTTGGAATATTGGGATCTCTTCTAGGGAAGGTGCAACCTGTACAAAAGAAACAGGTTATGCCTGAACCTGCGGGGGACCAACATCCTTGCGGGCAAGTTTGCTAGAGCTGTTTGAGAGGGTTTAATCTAACTTGGCAGTGGGGGAGGGGAACTGGAGAGTTAGGGCTGAGGATAGGGCAGTTGGTTTACAAATAGGTATTCTCTAGCAAGGGCAGGCTGATTATAGGACAAACATGCAGTCAACACGATGAGTTGCAATGTAAGCATACAAAAATAAAGTAGATTGTATTATCGAAGTACATATATGAGATTTATTTTCCTGTGGGTATACACAGCAAATCTATAGAACAGTAGCTAACAGAGGCAGAAAGATGAACCAGAGGACAGAAGACAACAAACTCTGCAATTGCAAATATAAATAAATAGCAATAAATAATGATAATATGCAATAATGAGATAAAGAAGCCTTAATGTGAGTTCATTGTTTGAGGGAATATCTCAATGATGGGCTTCTTTTGACTTGGCCCACAACAACAGAGTCATCAGCAAACTTGAATATGGTGTGGGCGCTGTGTCATTAAGTCATAGGTGTAAAGCATAAGTGCACCTGCACTGATGGAGATCGTGGAGGAGATGTTGTTGCCAATCCAATTACAAGTGAGGAAATCCAAGATCCAATTGCATATGGAGGTATTGACAAGGTCTTGCGGCCTATTTATTAGTTTTGAGGGGATGATGGATTTGAATTCTGAGCTGTAGTCAATAAAAGTTGGACAAAGTTGAAAAGGATGATGAATACAGGACTGAAGGTGTTGCATTTGAATGCACGCAGTATACTGAGTAAGGCAAATGAATTTGTAGCACAGTTAGATATTTGCAGGTATGACGTCATGAGCATCACTGAATTGTAGCTGAAAGATTATAGCTGGGAGCTTAACATCTAAGGATACACATTGTATTGAAAGAACAGGCAGCTAGACAAAGGGGATGGCTCTGTTGATAAAAACTGAAATCAAATCCTTTGAAAGAGGTTACTTAGAATTGGTAGATGTAGTAGCATTGTAGGTAGAGCTAAGAAACTGCAGGGGTAAGACGACCCTGATGGGAGTTATATACAGGCGTCTGAACAGTGACAAAGATGTGGGCTACAAATTACAATTGGAGATATAAAATGCATGTCAAAAAAACAATGTAATGATGGTCATGGGGGATTTCAATATGCAAGTGGATTAAGAAAATCAAGTTTGTGCTTGATCGCAGGAGGCAGAATATGTAGAATGCTTACAATGTGGCTTTTTGAGCAGCTTGCAGTTTGAGATCATTAGGGGATCAGTTCTTCTGGATTGGGTGTTATGCCATGAACTGGAATTGATTAGGGAGCTTAAGGTAAAGGAACCCCTAGGGGATGATCATTCTTTTTTTTTCATTTTCAATCCTTTCTATGGATTTTTCAGCAAAAAGAGATACAAATCAGAAGAGGTTATAGCAAACACATAATACAAAAAATGTAGAAACAACAAAAGAATATACACTGAAAAAGTCAAATAAAAATAATATTGACTTATTGTATATAAACAAAGAAACACAACTCCTCTTGACAAATCATAGAGAAGAAAAAGACTGGAAATTTCTATAGTAATGAGAAAGAAACAGCTAAACTAACCTAAAACAACAAAAAAAGAAAGATTGGGCAGTCCATTTGAGGATAAAATTAGAAAAAAAAGAAGAAAACCTCCTTCGAGTCAGGGGATGATCATTATATGATCGAATTCACCCTGAAATTTGAGGGAGAGAAGCTAAAGTCTGATGTACCAGCATTACAGTGGAGTAAAGGGTGTTACAGAGGCATGAGAGAGGAAATAGCCAAAGTTGATTGGAAGGGAATACTAGCAGTGATGATGACGGAGCAGCCATGAGACATGGCTGCAACTTCTTAGAGCAATTTGCAAGGTGTAAGATAGATACATCCCAAAGAGTAAGTATTCTAAAGGCATGATAATGCAACCGTGGCTGACAATGGAAGTCAAAGCCAATATAAAAGACAAAGAGAGAGCATATAATAAAACAAATATTGGTGGGATGTCAGAGGACTGGGAAGCTTTCAAAAATTAACAGAAGACAGTTAGAAGTTCATAAAGTGGGAAACAATGGAATATGAAGTTAAAGAGTATGCCAAAAGATTATTCAGATATTTAAAGAGTAAAAGATAAGTGAGAGTAGATATTGGACTGTTGGAAAATGAATCTGGAGAGGTACGTGAGGGAGGCATGGAAATGGCAGATGAACTGAATAAGTATTTTGCATCAGTCTTTTCTGTGGAATATGTTTGCAGAATACCAGAAGTTCAAGAATATAGGGGGCAGAAGTGATGCCTTCAATAGGGAGAAGGCTAAAAGTAAAATTGATTATCGGAGTACATATATGGCACCACATACAACCCTGAGATTCTTTTTCTGCACCATACTTAGCAAATCTATAGAACACTAACTATAAACATCAGGAATTATAAACTGTAAAGAAATTGTGCAAATAATAAATATCAGTAATTATTGAATATCAGTAAATATCAATAAATAACTAGTAAAAAAATAACAATGTAACAGAGTCCTTAAATGATTTATCCCCTTTTGTTCATGAGCCTGATGGCTGAGTGTTAGTAACTGTTCTTGAACCTGGTTGTGCGAGTCCTGAGACACCTGTACCTTCTACCTGATGGCCGAAAAGACCATTGTCTGGGCAGTGAGGATCTTTGATGATGGATGCTGCTTTTCTACAACAACGTTTCATGTAGATGTGCTCTATGGTTGGGAGGATTTTACCAGTGATGTACCGAACCAAATCCACTACCTTTTGTAGGATTCTCTGCTCAAAGGTATCAGTGTTCCCATATCAGGCTGTAATGCAGCCAGTCAGCACACTTTCCACCACACATCTATAGACGTTTACCAAGGATTTCAATGACACGCCAAACCTCCACAGACTCCTGACAAAGTAGAGGCACTGTTGTGTTTTCTTCACAATAATATTTATAAGATGGGTGCAGTATAAGATAAGATTGTGACACCCAGGAATTTAAAGTTACTGACCCTCTCCACCTCTGATCTTCTGATTCTTGCTGGCTCATGGACCTCTGGTTTCCATCCCTGAAGTTACATTTGGTTCCTTGGTCTTACTGGCATTGAATGAGAGGTTGTTGATATTACACCACTCAGCCAAATTTTCAGTCTCCCTCCTGTATGCAGACTCATCATCCCCTTTGATACAACCCGCAACAGAGGTGTTATCTGCAAACTTGTATATGATGTTGGAGCTGAACTTAGCCACACAGTCATAGGTGTAAAGTGAGTAGAGCAGGGGACCAAGTGCACATCCCTGCAGAGCTCCTGTGCTGATGGAGATTGCAGAGGGGATGTTTTTGCCAATCTGAACTGACTGGGGTCTACAGGTGAGGAAATCCTGGATCCATTTGCACAAAGTTGTATTGAGGCCCAAGGTCTTGGAGTTTACTGATTAGTTTTGAGGATGTGATGGTGTTAAATGCTGATCTGTAATGGATCATGTGTGCTCTGATGTATGCATCTTTGCTGTCCAGATGTTCCAGTGTTGTGTGAAGAGCCAACAAGATAGCACCTGCTGTAAACCTCTTCCTTTGGTAGGCAAATTGGAGCAGATCCAAGTCGCCATTCAGACAGGAGCTGATATGTTTCAACACCAGCCTCTCAAAACACTTCATTGTAGATATAAGTCCCACTGGGTGATAGTCACTCAAACAGCTTATCACAGTTTTCTTGGATCATTGGGAGACATCGGGGTGTGCAATGTTTCTTCCCTGTTCTAGAGGTCAAGGCAAGCATAGATGGCATTGAAGTCATCTGGAAGTCAAGCTCTGCTGTCCCCTATGTTGCAAGATTTAACTTTGTAGGATGTTATGGCATTCAAACCTTGCAACAGCTGTTGAACATCCCTCTTTGATTTCAGTCTAATCTGGAATCTCCACTTAGCCTGAGCGATGGCTTTCTGGAGATCCTACCTCTATCTCTTGTAGCATTTTTGATTTCCAGACTTAAATGCCTCTTATATAGCTCTCTGATCTGAAGGTGAAAGTTCTGAGGGTAGATAAATCACCTGGACCATATGTTCTACGCCCCAGGGTTCTGAAGGAGGTGGCTGAAGAGATTGTTGGAGGCATTACTAATGATCTTCAAGAATCAACAGATTCTGGCATAGTTTGGGAGGACTGGAAAATTGCAGATGTCACTCCACTCTTCAAGAAGGGAGAGAGGAAGAAGAAAGTGAAATATAGTCCAGTTAGTCAGCCTTAGTGGGAAGAGGTTGGAGTCAATTGTTAAAGTTGTGGTGCTCAACCCAGCCTGTTTGTCCTTGTTCGATGACCTTTCATGACAGATGTTGCCCATTTGAGGAAGTGACTCATGGTGAAGAGGAATGTGACAATGATGTATTTGGTTGAGTCTAATACTCTGCAACTTCTTTATGCTCCTGAGTATATATTGTAGATATATGTAGATAAGAAGAAAGAGAACAAAAATAATTAAATGGGCACTAACAAAAGACGATGTCCTTTTCAAATTGTTAATAACAAAAATCTTGGAATTAAGCCCTGGGAGGCAGTGTTGTGCATAGCTGAGCCTAACATTGGAGCAGCCATAGGTGTCAGCTGAAAAGGAAATACTTTTCACAGTTTATCAACAGTAAAACATACTCCTTTCAATAAAAGCAAGAAAACCAGTTTTGCTGGATAGGCGGAAGGATGAGGAAGTTAAATCAATGTGGAATGGAATACTGTTTCTTTCAAATTGATCAATGTAAAACCGCTTATGTTGTCAACCAGCTTTTGCATCATTCATTGCCCAAGGCCCTTGTTCATTATTGATCCAGAAATTCCACCAAAGGGGGGCTTAGAAAACAATGTTACCTGTATGTCAGTCATGAGTCATGGTTATACTTACGATGGTAGGGGAATCCATGATTTAAACAAAGCCTTCTAGGAGGACAGATGAATACAGGGCCCTGATAGAGGACTTTGTCAAATGGGTCAGCTAATCATCTGCAGATCAACATTAGTTAGACAAAGGAGATGGTGGTGAAGACTAAGCCTGCACTGCTCTCTGTTACTATTGATGGTAAGGACATGGATGTGGTGAGGACCTACAAGTACCTGGGGGTTCATCTGGATGACAGGCTTGAGTGGAGCACTAACCCAGAGACTGTGTACCAGAAGGTAAGAGTCGTCCCTACTTCCTGTGGATACTGAGGTCCTTTTCGAGTATGCCAGCCTCTCCTTTACATGTTCTAACCAGTCTATTGTTGCCAGAACAATCTTCTACATGGAGGTGTGTTGGGGCAATGGCATCAACACAGGTGATGCCAATGGGCTCAATAAACCGATTAGAAAGGCTGGCTTTGTTATAGGAGTCACACTGGACACTGGAGGCTGTGGTAGAACAAAGGACCCTATGGAAAATCCTGGCAATTCTGGACAATCTTTCTCACCATCTTCATGCCACCTTGGCTGAACAGAAGAGCACTTTTAGTAATAGACTAAGATAACTACCCTGCTCCAAAGAGTGCCATATGAGGCCATTCTTCCCCTCGGCCATTAGGCTTTATAATAAGTCAACCTCTAATCGGAGAAGTGATGACCCCCTCCTGTTAGACTGTTTATGATAACTTACTTTTTATTCTTTCTACCTCTCCTAATATTTCTATCTGTGCTCTTGTAATGCTACTGTGACACTGTAATTTCCTTTGGAACCAATAAAGAATTGATTATCTATTTATTATGTTCATGCAGATCATCAGGTACACAATTTTCCCTTAATCCTGCCCTCATCCATTTTATTCTTGCCATGTTAACATCAACTTTCCCCCAGACTCTACCACTTACCTACACACTTAAGGGCAGCACCATAGCAAAGTGATTGGTATGACGCTTTGCAGTACAGGCAACCCGAATTCAATTCCTGCCGCTGCCTCTGAGGAGTTTGTACGTTCTTCCCATTACCATGTGGGTTTCCATCAGGTGTTCCGGATTCCTTCCATGGTCCAAAGACATGCTGGTTGGTAGGTTAATTGGTCATTGTAAGTTATCCCATGATTAGACTGGAATTAAATTTGGGACTTGTTGGGCAGTGTAGCTCGAGGGGCAAGAAGGGCTACTCTGCGCTGTACCTTGATAAAAATCAAATTTAAAATACAGAGGCAAGATAGATTGGCTGGTCAGGTGATGTCACAACAACAACCTTGGACTCAGTGTCAGCAAGAGCAAGGAACTGATTGTGGATTTCAGAATAGGGAAGTCAGGAGAACACATTGTCTGCAGTGGAAAGTTGAGATGTTTCAAATTCCTGGGTGTCAACATCTCAGGGGATCTATCCTGGGCACAACACATTGATGCAGTCACTAAGACAGCATGCCAGAGGGTCCAATGTACAGTATTGTAAGAGGCTGCAGAAGGTTGTAGACTCAGCCATTTCCATCATGGGCACAAGCTTTCCTACTATTGTAGACACCTTGAAAAATTGATGCCTCAAGAAAGTGGCATCCATCATTAAGGACCCTCACCACCTTGGATGTGCCCTCTTCTCATTACTACCATCATGGAGGAAATACAGGAGCCTGAAGACTGAGACACAACAGTGTAAGGCTGCTTCTTCTCCTCTGCCATCAGATTTCTAAATGGTCCATGAAGACTACCTCCCTATTCCCTATTCTCACTATTTATTTATTTATTTATTTAGTTAGTTAGTTAGTTAGTTAGTTCATTAGTTTTCCTGTATCCCACAGTAATTTTTATGTCTTCCTCTTTACTGCTGCCACAAAACAACAAATTTCATGACATATGGCATTGATAATAAACCTGATTCTGACTTATAGTGGATATTTAACCTACCAAAATTTAGCAACTGGAGAATTGGTAGGAAGACACCACAGTCAAAGGAAAAATGTGCAAACTTCACATAACGGTACCAGAGGTTCTAGAGTTCAAAGTCTGGAGTTTGGTCTCATCAGCAAGTCCTGGGGTCAAAGGTTGATTGGAAATCCAGAAAGTAAGGCATAATAGTGGAGGCCCTTGGTCTATGAGTCTGCAAGTTGATTGAGAAATTGGGGGCTTGATGTCTGTGAGTTTACTGAAAACCCAGAGACTGCCTATACTGAGGTTGGAGGGCTGCTGGTGTGTATGTGTGGGTGGGTGGGAGCGAGGAAAGGAGCTTGATTTGCAGTTTTCTTGTTGCTGCTCCTTGTGTTGTTCAGCTGAATGTGGTTAGCATGCTATGTTGGCACCATGGACAATTGTGGACTGTCCCAGAACATCCATAGGTCATGGTGGTTGTTAACACAAATGACACATATCTCTACATTTCAATGTACATACAATAAATAAAAGGATGTGACTCTGAAATTGGGTCACTGGAGAGTTGAGGCAATGGTTCTACTAGCTGCACCACTGGGCTCCCCTGAGCCGGATGACTGTAGCTCCTAATTCCGTTCTGGAAACCTGAGCACAAAGAGCTGCACCATCAGAGTTCATAACTCCTTGCCCATCCTTTACAGGGAAGCAAAAGAGGAAGTGAAATTTCTCTGAAATTCTTTCTGATATTTATATGTAAATTACTGACACTGACCTGTATTGTTATTGTTAATGCTGCTTATAGGATTTATGACAAGTTGCACGTCTTAAAGGTGAATATATATATACAGTTGGAAATAACTCCTCATTCGGTTGTAATGCTCTGACATGTACTGAGGTTTTGAAAGGGTGCTGAAAGCTGTCATTTCTAACTGGGGTTCTCATTCCATCTTTGATGCTGGCTTCACACTGTAATATTTTCTACATAGAACATAGAATAGTACAGCACAGTATAGGCCCTTTGGCCCACAATATTGTGCTAACCCTTAAACCCTGCCTCCCTTATACCCCCCCCCCACCTTAAATTCCTCCATATACCTGTCTAGTAGTCTCTTAAATTTTATTAGTGTATCTGCCTCCACCACTGACTCAGGCAATGCATTCCATGCACTAACCACTCTCTAGGTAAAAAACCTTCCTCTCATATCCCCCTTGAACTTCCCACCCTTTACCTTAAAGCTATGTCCTCTTGTACTGAGCAGTGGTGCCCTGGGGAAGAGGCGCTGGCTGTCCACTCTATCTATTCCCCTTAATATTTTATTTAAAGATACAGGACATCCCAGCCCATTGAGCCCACACTGCATAATTACACCCATCTGACTGATTAACCTACTAACCCAAATATGTCTTTGGGATGTGGGAGGAAACCAGAGCCTCTGGAGGAGATCCATGGGATAATGGTGAAAACATACAATCTGCTTAAAGATAGTGCAGAATTGAATCTAGATCACTGGTGCTGTATTAGTATTATGTTAACTGCTACACAACCATGCTGCCCTAGGTCACAGGAAAAATGATATACTAGCTGCACAGTAATGCTGGTGAACCAAAAATTACTGTAGTGACTTTTCTTGTAGCTTTGTATTTTGCTGTATTATCTTTCAGCAAATCATTGCAATGTTACTTCTGTGTTAGGCTACTTATCTCCCAACCAACATGGTAAAAATGATCCCATATAGTAGCAAAAACATTAGTGTGTGATTTAGAATCCTGCTACCCTACTCATGAAAACTGGGATTGGGTAAATCCAGTTCAGCTCATTCAGATGCGGCTGGGTAAAATAAGATAGATCATTGCAGTTGAGTCAAATTGTCCTGGGTGGGTATTTTCCCGTCTTTAGCAAACAAGTGTGCTCAAGTGCAAGAAATAAGGACCAAGTTATATAAGTTAAACAGAAAAGTAGGGTCTGGGCCCATTAATGCAGATTTTCTGCATGTTAAAAGTTCAAAGGAAATTTATTGTCAAAGTAACTATGTGTCACCATGTACTACCCGGAGACTTATTTTTGCAGGCATTCACAGTAGAACAAAAATGTACAGTACAATCAGTGAAAAGCTACCCACAATGACTGTTGAGCAGCCACGATAAAACAACAAACTGCACATACAAAAAATATATAAATATATAATACTGAGAACATGAGTTGTAGTCCTTGAAGATGAGTCCATAAGTTGTATTCAGTGATCAGTTTTGAGATGAATGAAGTTACCCACGCAGGTTCAGGAGCCTGGTTGTTGAAGGGTAATGACCGTTCATAAACCAGTTGGTGTGATACCTAAAGCTCTTGTACCTAATTCCCAGTGGCAGCAGCGAGAAGTGAGCATGGCCAGAATGTTGGGGATCCTGATGGTGTAAACTGCGTTCTTGTGCCAGTGCTCCTTATAGATGTGGTCATGGTGCGAAGGGCTTTAGTTGTGATGGACTGGGATGTATCTACAACTTTTTGGAGGCTTTTCTGTCCTTGGGTACTGGCTTTTCTATAACAGGCCCTGATATAACCAGTTAGGATACTCTCCACTGTACTTGCTGGGCACACATGTTGAAGGCTGAATCAGATAATCAACCCTGTTGCAGGGTTTCAACCTGAAACATTGAGATTTCCTTTCTGTCTACGGATGGGCTTGACCTGCTGAGTTCCTCCAGCAGTTTCCAGCAACAACAGTCTCTTGTATCTCTCTAGAAGTTCATGAGCTTGGACTGGATTTTGGCTGGATGGGAACTGATTTGTCCTTGGCGAGCAAGCTTGCCCAAGTGCAAGAGGTAAGGGACCAGGTTTTATAAATTGAACACAGATATGTCTAGGGTATTCAATGCAGGTTTAAGCAGGGATTTACATGCTTCGCTAGCATTCTTAGTGAGAGTTAGCTGGGCTAATCAGTCCTAATCCCTCCCCAGGTGCTGCTTGATCTCTCGAGTTCTTCCACGAGATTGCGAATGATATGTTGCCTCCCTGGTGCCACCGGGTGGTATTTTGCCTCCCTGGTGAGAGGATCTTTCTTTCTTTCTAAATCTTTTTATTATTATTAGTGATATGGACAGAATACAAATGATATATTGATAAAGAAATTACCAACATACAAATTCCATTACATATGAAAAAAAACATACATAATAGTTACAATATAAATGAGTTTACCAAGACATAAGCCATAAAATATATGTATGAACATGGTAAGTCTAAATATTTCATAATATATGATATAAAGAAAACAGAAAAAATAAAGAAAAAAAAATATATAATGCAAAACTAGCTAATCTACTAATCTAATAACTAATAACTAATATAGAAGAAAAAAGGAGCAAAAAAAAGAGAGAGAAAAAAAAGAAGAAAAAAAAGGGGGCTGTTTATAATATCTCACAAAAATAAGTATTCATCAATGCCGTCACTTTCGGTCCTCTCAACATACATAAGCTAAAAGCTGGGAAATCAAATGAACTTGGCACAGGGTCATATTACATCATATGAAAATGTTGAATAAATGGTCTCCATAACTTTTCAAATTTAATAGAAGTCTCAAAAGTACCACTTCTAATTTTTTCTAAATTTAAACATAACATAGTTTGAGAGAACCAATTAAATAGTGGGAGGATTAATTTCCTTCCAGTTCAACAATATAGATCTTCTAGCCATCAGAGTTAGAAATGCAATCATTCGACAGGCAGAAGAAGATAAATGCAGTGAGTCTAACATTGGTAAACCAAAAATTGCGGTAATAGGATGAGGTTGTAAATCGATATTCAAAACCGCAGAAATAATATCAAAAATATCTTTCCAATATTTCTCCAAAAATGAACAAGACCAAAACATATGAGTTAAAGACGCAATTTCAGATTGACATCTATCACAAATAGGACTAATATGAGAGTAAAAATGAGCTAATTTATCCTTGGACATATGGGCCCTATGTAGAACCTTAAATTGTATTAATGAATGTTTGGCACATAACAATGATGTATTAACTAATTGAAGAATTCTATCCCAATTCTCACTAGAAATAATAACACTAAGCTCTCTTTCCCTATCCTTTTTAGTCTTATAAAGAGGCTCTGAACGTATCTTCATAATTATATTGTAAAGTTTTGAAATAAGCCCTTTTTGAAAAGGGTCTAATTCAAATAAACTCCAAAATATCTGAAGGCACAAAATTTGGAAACGTAGGGAATACAGAACTTAAAAAATGTCTAATCTGTAAATATCTAAAAAAATGAAATCTAGGCAAGTTATATTTGTTGGATAATTGCTCAAAAGACATGAAACAATTGTCTAAAAATAAATCAGAAAATCTTAGTAATCCCTTAGTTTTCCAAGCCGAATAAGCTTGATCTATAATGGAAGGGTGGAAAAAACAATTAGATACAATAGGACTATTTAAAACGAATTGAGTCAACCCAAAAAATCTCCGAATTTGAAACCATATACGCAAAGTATGTTTAACTATCGGGTTGTCAATTCGTTTTGGCAATTTAGAAAGAGCAAAAGGGAGAGAAGTCCCTAAAATAGAACCCAGAGCATAAGCTGATACAGATTTAGTTTCTAAACTCACCCAACAAGGGCTGAAAGATCCACCCCCATCTTTCAACCAACATAACAAATATCTAATATTAACTGCCCAATAGTAAAATCTGAAATTAGGTAATGCTAACCCGCCTTCCTTTTTTGTCTTCTGTAAATATATTTTACCTAACCTGGGATTTTTATTCTGCCGTATATATGAAGAAATTTTAGAGTCAACATTAGTAAAAAAAGATTTCGGGATAAAAATTGGTATCACTTGAAAAATATATAAAAACTTAGGTAAAATAACATTCTTAATAGCATTAATCCTACCTATTAGGGATAAAGATAAAGGTGACCACTTAGTAAACAAACCTTTAATCTGATCAATTAAGGGTAAAAAATTAAATCTAAATAAACCTTTATGGTTTTTTGTGATTTTGATCCCTAAATAAGTAAAAGAGTCATTAACTAATTTAAAAGGTAAATTTCCATAAATTGGGACCCGTTTATTCAAAGGAAACAATTCACTTTTATTAAGGTTTAACTTATACCCAGAAAACTCACTAAATTGAGCCAATAATGATAAAACTGCTGGGATGGATTTCTCCGGGTTAGAAATGAATAGTAATAAATCATCTGCATACAAAGATAACTTATGAATATCTGTCCCACGATTAATACCCAAAATATCCTGTGATTGTCTGATGGCAATTGCCAAAGTTTCTAAGGCAATGTTAAATAGTAATGGACTAAGAGGACATCCTTGTCTAGTGCCCCGAAATAGGTGAAAAAAGGGAGATCTTTGATTATTGGTAAACACTGAGGCTACTGGAATATGATAAATCAATTTAGTCCATGATATAAATATCGGACTAAAATTAAACTTCCCCAACACATTAAATAAGCAAGGCCATTCAACTCTATCAAATGCTTTCTCCGCATCTAATGAAATCACGCATTCCGAAATGTCATGTGAGGGAGTATAAACAATATTCAACAATCTCCTAATGTTAAAAAAAGAATAACGATTTTTAATAAAACCGGTTTGATCATCTGAAATAATTTTGGGTAATACCTTCTCCAATCTAGATGCCAGTAATTTGGAAAAAATCTTGGAGTCTACATTCAATAAAGATATAGGTCTATAGAAAGCACAGTTAGTAGGGTCTTTATCTTTCTTCAATATTAGAGAAATGGAAGCTGGATAAAAAGATTGTGGCAAATTCCCCAATCTAATGGCTTCCTCAAAAACCTTACCTAACCAAGGGGAAAGAGTAGCGGAAAAAAATTTAAAAAATTCAACTGTATAACCATCTGGACCCGGTGCTTTCCCAGAATTCATTGAGGAAATAGCCCCTTTAACTTCTACATCCGTAATAGGAGTATCCAATATCAAAAGATCATCAGATGATAATCTTGGAAAATTTAATTTCCCAAGAAAATCAGACATGGTATTATGATCTTGAGGAAATTCAGATTGATACAGGGAGGTATAGAAGTCTTGAAATGCCTTATTTATCTCATCATGATTAACTGTCAGATTCCCATTCTGCTGACCAATCTTAGTGATTTGACGTTTAACCAAAGCATTCTTCAATTGACTAGCTAACAGTTTACCAGATTTATCACTATGTATATAAAAATCAGATATAGTTTTCATTAATTGATTTTCAATCGAGGATGTAAGTAATAAACTATGTTCCATTTGAAGTTCAACCCTTTGTTTGTAAAGCTCCTTATTAGGAGCAATCGAATATTTCTTATAAATCTCTTTAATTTTATCAACCAATAAAAGAGTTTCCATCTTAGTACGTTTCCTCAAACCAACAGAATAAGGAATAATCTGTCCACGTATATACGCTTTAAAAGTGTCCCAAAGTGTTCCGCAGGAGATATCATCTGTAGAATTAGTTGAAAAGAAGAAATCGATCTGCTCCTCCATAAATTTTATAAAGTCAGAGTCTTGCAACAAGGTAGAGTCAAATTGCCATTGTCTGGCATTAGAAGCTGTATCCGTAAATTTCATAGAAAGTAATAATGGAGCATGATCAGAGATAGCTATAATATCATAGTTACAACCGATTACCAATGGAATAAAACAAGAGTCTACAAAAAAATAATCAATTCTCGAATAAGAGTGATAAACATGTGAGAAAAAAGAAAACTCTTTGTCTTTAGGATGCCGGAATCTCCAAATATCAAAAACTCCATTGTCAGTCAAAAAAGAGTTAATACAAGTGGCTGACTTATTAGGTAAAGTCTGAATAGATAAAGATTTATCCATCAGAGGATTTAAACAACAATTAAAGTCACCACCCATTATTAACTTATATTCGTTTAGATTGGGTAAAGAGGTAAATAAGGACTTAAAAAAGTCAGGACAATCCACATTTGGAGCATAAACATTAACCAAAGCAAGCTTTTTATTACAAAGTAAACCCATAATTAACAAAAATCTACCATTCGGATCAGAAAAAATATCATGTTGAACAAATGGAATAGAGGAGTCAATAAAAATTGAAACTCCTTTTACTTTAGCATTCGAATTTGCGTGATACTGTTGACCCCGCCAAAATCTAAAAAAACAAAATTTGTCCTCCTTCCTCACATGAGTTTCTTGTACAAAAATGATATGAGCATTAAGTCTTTGGAATACTTTGAAAATCTTCTTTCGTTTAATTGGATGATTTAAACCATTAGTATTCCAAGACACAAAATTAATGGTCTGAGCCATAATTCTAAAATCAACCCTTTGGTATAGAAAGGGTTAACCAACTTATAAACTCATGCACCCGGAAGAGGAACAAAAGTAATGAGAAGACCCGGAAGTGACGACAACACAGACATATTTGAAGTTCAAAAACAGCTCAAATAAAAAAACTAACACAAACTGGTGCAAAAAAAATAGAATTAGAAAACAGACCATCCCCCCACCCCCCAAGAGAAAGAGAAAAAGCCAAAATATGACTTAAAAAGGGAAAAAGTAAGACTAATCCTACCCCCATGTCAGCTGAAGAACACTCCATATATAAAGGATATATATAAAAGAATCACCCCAACTTTAAAAATTAAAATCGCTATAATAAAAACCATATTTCTAAGTATAGTTAGTTGTAAAAAAATATATAATCACAAAAAAAAATTATAAATCGGGCTCTAGCCCAGACAAAACAAAAAATATTTAGGCTATGATAAGCGATGCTTTGTAGGAAAAAGACGAAAGACAGAAGAAAAATAACGCCATCTTAAGCAAAACCAAAGATCTTTTTCAAAAAACCACCATCTTAATCAAAGAAAAATTCACCTTCAAAGAATTAAAAATATACCTTCGAAGGAACAAAGTTAATGGACAAGTATGTAGTATAATGGTTAAAGTGTATAAGGCAGAACAATTAATATGACAAAAACACACTTTAACTTAAGTATAAAGTATAGGATGAACCTACACCAATAACCAGATTTTAATTCTGGTTTAAGAGATCAAGAACCATCTTACACGATCAGAATCGTTCATTTATTAGAGACCGGTGTCTGTAGCAGTAGGGAAGTTCTCCTCCAGATATTTTCTCGCTTCTGAACTCGAAAGGAAAACCTGTCGTGGAGCATTCGACGGAGATATTCGAAGCTTCGCAGGGTATAGGAGCGCAGGTTTCAGATTTTTCTCATAACATTCAGCCATCAACGGTTTAAAAAGAAGCCTTCTTTTTAAAAGGTCAGGGCTAAAGTCTTCGACCAGGCGGAAGCAGAATTCTTTGAATTTAATCATTCCTGCCCGACGAGCTGCTCGTATAAGTTGTTCTTTGTCATGTACATAATGGAACCGGACAATTACCACCGAAGGTTTGTCTGTAACACTCGGTGATCGACGCCGAATTCAATGTGCCCGATCCAATAAAGGGGGGTTATTCGGGAAAATCGTCGGAAACGCTTCTTTTAAAAGTTGAGCAAAATATTTCGAAGGGTCATCTTTTTCTATGCCGTCTGGAAAACCAAGTATACGTAAGTTCTGTCTTCTGGACCGATTCTCAAAATCGTCACTCTTGGCTTTAAGGGCTTCCATCAGCTTAATGGTCGAAATTAAATCCTGTTGCAGTTTTTCAATAGTCAAATCTCGCTTCCGAGCATCTTCTGGCAGAGACGCAATAAGAGCTTGTTGCTGTTTAATTACTGAATCCGTCTTAACCATGTACTCTTGAAAAGCCTTTATATCTTCTTTAAAAAATTGTTGTAGTTCAGCAAATTTTTTATCCAAAACCTCCATAAACAGTTCAAAAGTTAAGTTTGTTGTGGCGGAGCCTGCTTCTTTCCGTTACCGTTCTGATTGCATCCGGGGTCCCGTCCCTTAGACCTGAGAGACATTTCTGTTTGCATATCTTCAAAAGTTCACAACAAACTCTTGGCAGTAAATTAAAAAAAAAATTAACAAAGAAACTTTCGGTATAGGTAAAAATAAGCTGAATAAGGGTGATCAAAGGTTAAAAAAAAAGTAAAGGTTATAGAGCGAATCCAAAACAGTACTCACTCCATGAGTGTCTCCAGCTGACTCCCCTGGTGAGAGGATCAGGTCCATTGCATTCTCAAGGGCGAGGGTAAGCATCCAGAAGTCTTGGATGCTTACATAGTTAGACAAAGGTGAAGAGTTCCTGAAGAGAGGAGCTAGGTAGAAAGATGAGAAACAGGGCCGCCAGGGTAGTAATTTCTAGATTGCTGCTTGTGCCATGTGCCAGTAAGGGCAGGAATAGGATGATTTGACAGGTGATTGCATGGCTGTGGAACTGGTTCAGGGGGCAGGCTTTCAGAGTTATGGATCAAGAGGATCTCTTCTGGGGAAGGTACGACCTGTACAAAAGGGGCAGGTTACACCTGAACCAGAAGGGGTCCAATATCCTTGGCTAGAGTTGTTTGGGAGGGCTTAAACTAATTTAGCTGGAGATGGGAACCGGAGTGATAGTGCAGAAGATGGTGTAGCTGGTTTAAAAAAAGAGGCAATGTTTAGTGAGGAGAGGCTGTTGATAGGGCAAAACTGCAGTCAACAGGATGAGCTGCAGCGTAAAAAGTGAACAAAATTGAGAAGGGTGAATTCAGGACTAAAGTTATCATATTTGAGTGTTCGCAGTTTACGGAATAAGATAAACAAATTCATTACAGATTGGCACGTATGATGTTGTAGGCATCACCAAATCATGGCTGGGTGATGAATATCCAGTGATACACATTGTATCAAAAGGACAGCCAGTAAGGCAGAGGGGGCGGCATTGCTCTGTTGGTAGAAAATAAGATCAAATCATTAGAGGTAACATAGCGTTGGAAAGTGTTGAATCGTTGTGGATAGAGCTAAAGAAGTGCAAAGATGGGAGTTGTGTGCAGATCCCCAAACAGTAGTAAGGATTTGGTCTACAGATTGCAATGGAAAATAGGAAATGCATGTTGAAAAGGCAATGTTACGAGGTCTCAAGATGGTGCTTATGGAATGAGACTGTTTTAGGCTTCGCTCCAATCCTTTTACTTTTTTCTACCTACAATCACCCCCTAATTGATCTGTTTATACCTATTCTAAAGGGGTTGATACTTAAGAAATGTTTTTCAACTGTTTGAATTATTTTTCAACTTGTTAAAATGTCTAAACAATGATAACCTAAGGAATCGAAACAGGTGAAAGAACCGTTAACTTTGTAAGCAATTGCGAAACTTATGTACGAGAGACTTGAGAAACTGGAGAATAAACTAACCCCAAAGCTTTCTATGCTCGATGAAATTTTAAAGACAGTCAATGTAAAACTTCAATCACAACGGATTCTCAACAACAAGAAGCAAGAATTTTAGCTCTCGAAGATGCCGCTCGCCAGAGAGATCACAAAATTGAAACTTTGGAACAACAGCAATCTTCAACTTCTCAACTGCTGGATTGTTATAAATCTAAAATTACTGATCTTGAAAACCGGTCTCGAAGACAAAATCTTCGGCTAGTTGGGATTCCGGAAAATTTTGAGAACAGTGATCTGACTGTATTTTTCTCTAAATTTTTAATGGACATAGTCAGCTCAGAAGTTCTGGATACGTCTCCAATAATCAACCATGCACATCACATTTCTTGTTTTCAGCCAGCTCCAGGTACGAAACCACGACCAGTGATTCTCCAGATTCATTATCCTCATACTAAAGAACATCTGATTCGAGCTGCCCGGAAAAAGGGTATGATCAGCTTTCAAAATTTCCAATTTCATATTCTGGAAGACTACAGTCCCGAAGTTTTGAGGGCAAGAACAGCTTTTAAGTCAGTTATGTCGGAAATTCATCAGAAAGGCTACAAACAAGTGCTGCTATTTCCAGCACAATTGAGAATTACTCCGAAAGTTGAGACTTGTTGGTTGTTCAAATCTCCAGCGGATGCTCAAGGGTTCCTTGAAGAATAGTACAAATTGATTTGTTTTTATCAACAAATTCTACAGAAGAGATCTCTACTGGAACATTATGGGACACTTTTAAAGCATTTATTCATGGACAAACTATTTCATACTCTGCTGGAGTTAGGAAACGAACTCATTCTGAAATATTAATGTTGGTCAATAAAATTTAAAAAATTGATAAGATTTATTCAGTGAACCCCAGTAAACAACTTTATAAAAAAAGAGTTGAACTTCAAATGGAACATTGTTTGTTATTATCCTCTTTGATTGAAAATCAGTTAATTAAATCTAGAATCCAGTTTTATGTATATGGAGATAAAACTGGCAAATTATTGGCTAATCAATTGAAAATTGGTTCGGTTAAACAACAAATCACCAAGATTCGTAAATGAGATGGCACTTTGATGATTTATCATAAAGAGATAAATAAATGCTTTCATGATTTTTATAATTCTTTATATCAATCAGAATTTGTTAAGAATTCTTCCATAATGGATAAATTTTTAAGAAAATTGAATATCCCAAAATTAACAACAGAAGACAGTGTATTTCTAGACACACCTGTTATGGAAACTGAAATAAAAGAGGCCTATGTTTTCAATGAATTTGGGTAAAGCCCCTGGTCTGGATGGTTATACTGCGGAATTTTTAAAATCCTTTTCTTCTATACTCTCTCCTTGGCTTTGTAAAATTTTTAAAGATGTGTTAACTGTAGGTAAATTACCACAATCTTTTTATGATGACTCCATTTCTCTAATTCATAAAAAAGATGAAGACCCCACTGAATGTGCATCCTATTGGCCTATATCCTTGCTGAATACAGATTCTAAGATTTTTACCAAAATTTTGGCCACTAGATTAGAAAATATTTTTCCTCAAATTATTTCTGAAGATCAGACCGGATTTATTAAAAACTGTTATTCATCTTTTAACATCAGAAAATTAATTAATATAATTTGTACTCCATCTAAAATACCAGAATGTGTTATTTCCTTAGATGCTGAAAAAGCATTCAATAGACTTGAATGGTCATATTTATTTAATACATTGCAGAATTTTAACTTTAGTTTAAAATTTATATCATAGATTAAATTAATATATTATAAACCTTTGGCTTTGGTTCTTACCAATAATCAGAGATCTCCTTTTTTTTCAGTTATCCTGTGGTATGAGGCAAGGCTGTCCTTTAAGTCCTTTATTATTTGACTTTGTTTTGGAACCTTCAGCCATTGCCATTTGTGAATCACCTAATATTTTTGGTATTACTCATGGGGTAGGGACTTATGTTATCATTGTAAGCTGATGATTTGTACTATACATATCTGACCCTGAGAGATCTATTCCTGCTATTTCGTCCTTGCTTACTCAGTTTAGTAGCTTTTCTGGTTATAAACTGAATTTTGATAAGAGTGAATTATTTCCATTAAATTTCAAGTTCCAATTTATAAACACTTACCATTTAAACTTGTGACAGATTATTTTACTTATTTGGGTATTAAAATTGCCAAGAAACATAAGGATTTATTTAAAGTTAATTTTTTACCTTGAATTGACCAAATCAAGCAACTTGTTACCAGGTGGTCCCCATTATCTTTGTCATTGGTTGGTTGAATTAATGCTATTAAGATGATAGTATTACCCAATTTTTTATATTTATTCCAAGCATTAACAATTTTTTTTCTTAAATCTTTTTTTGATATCATTGACTCCAAAATATCCTCGTATGTGTGGCAAAATAAAAATCCTAGATTAAGTAAAAAATATTTACAGAAGCCTAAGAAGGAGGGTGGTTTGGCTTTGCCAAACCTGAGATTTTACTATTGGGCAGTTAATATTTGATATTTAATATTTTGGACACAAGTATCGATTATAGTATCTTGCCCACAATGGGTAAATTTGGAATGTAAATCTGTACAAGACTTTCTATTTTAGGATCTTCGCTTCCTTTTGCTTTATCTAAATTGAATAAACAAATAACCAATCCTATAGTTAAACAAACATTACGAATATGGTTTCAATTTTGTAAATTCTTTGGCTTGAATAAGTTTATTTTATCAAGCCCTATTATAGCTAACTTTTTTTTGGCCCTCTTTTATGGATCTCGCCTTTGTATTATGGAAAACAAAAGGTATAACATATTTGACAAAACTTATTGAATTTCTTGAAGAAGTTACAAGGAATGTTGACGAGGGTAAGGCAGTGGATGTAGTCTATATGGACTTCAGCAAGGCCTTTGACAAAGTTCCACATGGAAGGTTAGTTAAGAAGGTTCAGTCGTTAGTTATTAATGCTGGAGTAATAAAATGGATTCAACAGTGGCTAGATGGGAGATGCCAGAGAGTAGTGGTGGATAATTGTTTATCGGGATGGAGGCCAGTGACTAGCGGGGTGCCTCAGGGATCTGTTTTGGGCCCAATGTTGTTTGTAACATACATAAATGGTCTGGATGATGGGGTGGTAAATTGGATTAGTAAGTATGCCGATGATACTAAGGTAGAAGGTGTTGTCGATAATGAGGAGGGTTTTCAAAGCTTGCAGGGAGGTTTATGCCGGTTAGAAGAATGGGCTGAAAGTTGGCAGATGGAGTTTAATGCTGAGAAATGTGAGGTTCTACATTTTGTCAGGAATAATCCAAATAGAACATACAGGGTAAATGGTAGGGCATTGAGGAATGCAGTGGAACAGAGAGATCTAGGAATAACAGTGCATAGTTCCCTGAAGGTGGAGTCTCATGTAAATAGGGTGGTGAAGAAGGCTTTTGGAACGCTGGCCTTTATAAATCAGAGCATTGAGTACAGAAGTTGGGATGTAATGTTAAAATTGTACAAGGCATTGGTAAGGCCAAATTTGGAATATTGTGTACAGTTCTGGTCACCGAATTATAGGAAAGATATCAATAAATTAGAGAGAGTGCAGAGACGATTTACTAGGATGTTACCTGGGTTTCAGCACTTAAGTTCCAGAGAAAGGTTGAACAAGTTAGGTCTCTATTCATTGGAGCGTAGAAGGTTGAGGGGGGATTCGATTGAGGTATTTAAAATTTTGAAAGGGATAGATAGAGTTGACGTGAATAGACTGTTTCCATTGAGAGTAGGGGAGATTCAAACGAGAGGACATGATTTGAGAGTTAGGGGGCAGAAGTTTAAGGGAAACACGAGGGGGTATTTCTTTACTCAGAGAGTGATAGCTGTGTGGAATGAGCTTCCTGTAGAAGTAGTAGAGGCCAGTTCAGTTGTGTCATTTAATGTAAAATTGGATAGGTATATGGACAGGAAAGGAGTGGAGGGTTATGGGCTGAGTGTGGGTAGGTGGGACTAGGTGAGATTAAGAGTTCAGCACGGACTAGGAGGGCTGAGATGGCCTGTTTCCGTGCTGTGATTGTTATATGGTTATATGGTTTTCGTGATTTTTTTGGACAGTAGTTTTATGTCCTTTGAACTTCTATCGAATAAATATAATTTGCCTAGAACTCATTTTTTAGATACTTGCCAGTTAGAAATTTCTTGAATAATATGTTACAGTTCTTTCCAAAATTATGTCCAATGGACATTACGGAAAACTTTTTAGCTCTGAATCCTTGCCAGAAGGGTTTAGTAGCCACCATTTATAATATGATCATGAAAATACAGCCAGAAGTATCAGGAAAAATTAAGAAGGAATGGGAAAAAGAACTTCATTGTCTTATACCCACTGAGCAGAGGGAGAAAATTTTACAATTAGTCAATTAAACATAGAAACATAGAAAATAGGTGCAGGAGTAGGCCATTCAGCCCTTCGAGCCTGCACCACCATTCAGTATGATCATGGCTGATCATCCAACTCAGAACCCTGTACCTGCTTTCTCTCCATACCCCCTGATCCCTGTAGCCGCAAGGGCCATATCTAACTTCCTCTTAAATATAGCCAATGAACTGGCCTCAACTGTTTCCTGTGGCAGAGAATTCCACAGATTCACCACTCTCTGTGTGAAGAAGTTTTTCCTCATCTCAGTCCTAAAAGGCTTCCCCTTTATCCTTAAAATGTGACTCCTCGTTCTGGACTTCCCCAACATCAGAAACAATCTCCCTGCATCCAGCCTGTCCAATCCCTTTAGAATTTTATACATTTCAATAAGATCCCCTCCCCACAATCTTCTAAATTCCAGTGAGTATAAGCCTAGTCGATCCAGTCTTTCTTCATATGAAAGTCCTGCCATCCCAGGAATCAATCTGGTGAACCTTCTCTGTACTCCCTCTGTGGCAAGAATGTCTTTCCTCAGATTAGAGGACCAAAACTGCACACAATATTCTAGGTGCGGTCTCACCAAGGCCTTGTACAACTGCAGTAGAACCTCCCTGCTCCTGTACTCAAATCCTTTTGCTATGAATGCCAACATACCATTTCCCTTTTTCAACGCCTGCTGTACCTGCATGCTCACCTTCAATGAATGGTGTACAATGACACCCAGGTCTTGTAGCATCTCCCTGTTTCCTAATCGGCCACCGTTCAGATAATAATCTGTTTTCCTGTTCTTGCAACCAAAGTGGATAACCTCACATTTATCCACATTAAATTGCATCTGCCATGAATTTGCCCACTCACCTAACCTATCCAAGTCACCCTGCATTGTCTTAGTTTCCTCCTCACAGCTAACACCACCACCCAGCTTCGTGTCATCTGCAAACTTGGAGATGCTGCATTTAATTCCCTCGTCTAAATCATTAATGTATATTGTAAACAACTGGGGTCCCAGCACTGAGCCTTGCAGTACCCCACTAGTCACTGCCTGCCATTCTGAAAAGGACCCGTTTACTCCTACTCTTTGCTTCCTGTCTGCCAACTAATTCTCTATCCACATCAATACCATACCCCCAATACTCTGTGCTGTAAGTTTGCACACTAATCTCCTGTGTGGGACCTTGTCAAAAGCCTTTTGAAAATCTAAATATACCACATCTACTGGCTCTCCCCTATCCACTCTACTAGCTACATCTTCAAAAAATTCTATAAGATTCGTCAGACATGACTTTCCTTTCACAAACCCATGCTGACTTTGTCCGATGATTTCACCTCTTTCCAAATGTGCTGTTATCACATCTTTGATAACTGACTCTAGCATTTTCCCCACCACCAGTGTCAGACTAACCAGTCTATAATTCCCCTGTTTCTCTCTCCCTCCTTTTTTAAAAAGTGGGGTTACATTCGCCGCCCTCCAATTCTCAGGAACTAATCCAGAATCTAAGGAGTTTTGAAAAATTATCACTAATGCATCCACTATTTCTTGGGCTACTTCCTTAAGCACTCTGGGTTGCAGACCATTTGGCCTTGGGGATTTATCTGCCTTTAACCCCTTCAATTTACCTAACACCACTTCCCTACTAACATGTATTTCCCTCAGTTCCTCCATCTCACTAGACCCTCGGTCCCTTACTATTTCCGGAAGATTATTTATGTCCTCCTTAGTGAAGACAGAACCAAAGTAGTTATTCAATTGGTCTGCCATGTCTTTGTTCCCTATGATCAATTCACCTGTTTCTGACTGTAAAGGACCTACATTTGTCTTGACCAATCTTTTTCTTTTCATGTATCTATAAAAGCTTTTACTGTCACTTTTTATGTTCCCTGCCAGCTTTCTCTCATAATCGTTTTTTCCCTTTCCTAATTAAGTCCTTTGTCCTCCTCTGCTGGTCTCTGAATTTCTCCCAGTCCTCAGGTGTGCCACTTTTTTTTGCTAATTTATATGTTGCTTCTTTGGACTTGATACTATCCCTAATTTCCCTTGTCAGCCAGGGGTGCACTACCTTCCCTGCTTTATTCTTTTGCCAAACTGGGATGAACAATTGTTGTAGTTCATCCATGCGATCTTTAAATGCTTGCCATTGCATATCAACTGTCAACCCTTGAAGTATCATTTGCCAGTCTATCTTAGCTAATCCACATCTCATACCTTCAAAGTTACCTTTCTTTAAGTTCAGAACCTTTGTTTCTGAATTAACTATGTCACTCTCCATCTTAATGAAGAATTCCACCATATTATGGTCACTCTTACTCAAGGGGCCTCACACAACAAGATTGCTAACTAACCCTTCCTCATTGATCAATACCCAATCTAGAATGGCCTGCTCTCTAGTTGGTTCCTCGAAATGTTGGTTCAGAAAACCATCCCGCATACATTCCAAGAAATCCTCTTTCTCAGCACCCTTACCAATTTGGTTCACCCAATCTATATGTAGATTGAAGTCACCCATTATAACTACTGTTCCTTTATTGCATTCATTTCTAATTTCCTGTTTAATGCCATCCCCAACCTCACTACTACTGTTAGGTGGCCTGTACACAACTCCCACCAGCGTTTTCTGCCCCTTAGTGTTATGCAGCTGTACCCATATCGATTCTACATCCTCCAGGCTAATGTCCTTCCTTTCTATTGTGTTAATCTCCTCTCTAACCAGCAATGCTACTCCACCTCCTTTTCTTTCCTGTCTATCCCTGGATGTTGAGCTCCCATCCTTGGTCACCCTGGAGCCATGTCTCTGTGATCTCAGCGAGATCATATTCATTAATAACTATCTGCACATTCAGTTCATCCACCTTGTTATGAATGCTCCTTGCATTGACACACAAAGCCTTCAGGCTTGTTTTCACAACACTCTTATTCCTTATACAATTATGTTGAAAAGTGGCTCTTTTTGCTTTTTGCCCTGGATTTGCCTGCCTGCCACTTGTACTTTTCACCTTACTACTTTTTGCTTCTACTCTCATTTTACACCCCCCTGTCTCTCTGCACTTGTTCCCATCCCCCTGCCACATTAGTTTAAAGCCTCCTGAACAGCAGTAGCAAATGCTCCCTCAGGGACATTGGTTCCAGTCCAGCCCAGGTGCAGAACGTCCTTTTTATACCGGTCCCACCTACCCCAGAACTGGTTCCAATGCCCCAGAAATTTGAATCCCTCCAAATTGCACCATTTTTCAAGCCACATATTTATCTGAAATATCCTCCTATTTCTACTCTGACTAGCACGTGGCACTGGTAGTAATCCAGAGATTATTACCTTTGTGGTCCTACTTTTAGTTTAAATCCTAACTCCCTAAATTCACCTTGTAGGACCTCATCCCATTTTTTACCTATATCGTTGGTACCTATGTGCACCACAACCACTGGCTGTTCACCCTCCCATTCCAGACTGTCCTGCAGCCGCTCAGAGACATCCTTGACCCTTGCACCAGGGAGGCAACATACCATCCTGGAGTCTCGTTTGCGCCCGCAGAAACACCTATCTATTCCCCTTACAATCAAATCCCCTATCGCTATAGCTCTCCCACTTCTTTTCCTTCCCTCCTGTGCCGCAGAGCCACCCATGGTGCAATGAACTCGGCTGCTGCTGCCTTCCCCTGATGAGACATCTCCCCCAACAGAATCCAAAACAGTATATCTGTTTAGGAGGGAGATGACCCCAGGGGACTCCTGCACTACCTACCTACTGCTACGCTGTCTAGTGGCCACCCCTTCCCTTTCTGCCTGTGTAGTCTTTGCCTGCGGTGTGGCCAACTCACTGAATGTGCTATTCACGACTTTCTCAGCATCATGGATGCTCCAGTATGAATCCAATTGCAGCTCCAGATGCTCAATGCGGTCTACCAGAAGCTGCAGTTGGACACACTTCCTGCACACATAGTCGTCAGGGACACTGGAAGTTTCCCTGATTTCCCACATGCTGCAAGATGAACAAACCATGGGGCCGATCTCAGCTGCCATGACCTACCCAATACTTGCCTCAACTTTTGAAACTTTCTCCTTTGAAAGGAACTTACCCGGCCTTACCTCACTTGGAGTGAAGCTCGTCCTCAGCCTCTTCTCGTCGAAGCCTCTCGAGTCAAAGCCTCAAATCTCCATTCCTTCACTGGCCGCTTTCCACTTCTTCTATTTCTTCCAATTCTATTCCAATTCTTCTTCTATTTGTGCTAAACATGCCTTAATACAATTTAAGGTTGTACATAGGGCTCACACATCTAAGGATAAACTTGCTCGATTTTATTCTTATGTTAATCCAACCTGTGACAGATGTCATTCTGAAGCTGCTTCATTGACCCACATGTTTTGGTCTTGTCCCTGCTTGCAAAATTATTGGAAAGATATTTTCAGTATTATTTCAAAAGTTCTGAATATTAAATTGCAACCACATCCTATTACTGCAATTTTTGGTTTACCAATGGTGAATAATAGTTGTTTATTCCCCTCAGCTCAGTAGATGATTGCACTTGTTACGTTAATGGCTAGAAGATCTATCCTATTGAGTTGGAAAGAAATTAATCCTCCAACCATATTTCAGTGGTTTTCTCAAACTATTTCTTATTTGAGTTCAGAAAAAATTAGAAGTGTTGTTTTTGACCCTTCAATTAAATTTGAAGAAACTTGGAAACCATTTATTCAACATTTTCATATGAGCTAAACTGACTTTTCCTAAACCTTATTTTTATTGTCCTTAATTATTTGGATGGAGGTACGGAGTTATTGACACTGCTCTGTATATTTGACGTAATGCAATGGCCCATGTTGGTTAGGTTTTGTTTTTGGAGGGTTTTTTTTCTTATTTACTCCTTTTTTTGTAATCACTATGAGTTTGGGAGGTTATTATATATGGATTTTCATCTATTTGTATTTATACTTTAACCTATTAATTATGTATTCTCAAACTCTCTGTATCTGGGTTTCTCTTGTTTGTTTAAAATTAATAAAAAGATACAAAAAAAAGAAAAGGCAATGTTACAATAGTTATAGGGGATTTCAACACGCAGGTAGATTGGGAAAATCTGGATTAGTGCTGGATTACAAGAGGGGGAGTTTCTAGAATGCCTACAAGGTAGCTTTTTAGAGCAGCTTGTGGTTGAGTCCACTAGGGGATCAGCTATTCTGGATTGGGTACATGCATACATACATAGCTTGTCACACCAGACAGTCAGCCATTCTTGTCTGGAGCATAGTGTCAGAATTGGTCTCCTTTCGGATTAACCGGGTCACGGTATGAACATTCCTGACTCGACCCTTGTTTTTTACGAGGCTGAGTGGCTAGCTCAGCGCTCAACCCAGCACGGGTGGAAAGCATGGATTGGGTGTTGTGCAATAAACCGGAATTGATTAAAGAGCTTAAGGTAAAGGAACGGAGGCGGAGTTAAGATGGCGCTAAACGGTGACTCCTTTGCTTGCATCTTTGGCAACAGCTCTATTTCCATCTTTAATATCTTTGTTTTTCCTTTTCAGGGTTCCTTTGAAGACCCTGACCTGGAGTTACATGCTGACTTCGGTTCTTTGCGGGAATGGGACCCATTCTCGGGGTCTCAGGATCAGCCATTGTTTGACATACCAAGGGGTAGGTCTGAGAGGTGGCATAGTGTTTCGAAACCTAAGATCACGGGGCTCTGGAGACAGGTGGATCAAGGGTCGGTGTTATGGCAGGAGACGTGTGTCGTCGGGGAGGCTGGAAAATCTTTTGCTGTGGGCTCAAAGACCAGAGATCTTTGTGATCTTCAGGCACAGAGCTTGTAAAAAGTGACAAAACTGACTTTTTAACATTGTAAACCAACAGTTTGTTGTTATGCCTCCCGCTCACTTTGAAAATGGGGGACACCTCTCTCTTCCTTATTAGGGAGAGAGAGAAAACCTGTGGGTTGCTGAATGCCAGATGAATTGTGATAGTCTTTGGGGTAACTGCAAGGTCTGTGTCTCTGCTATCGCTTAGCTCATGCTTGTGCTCGGTACACTTTTTGTTTTGCTGGTGGGGGACGGGGGGATTGTTGCTGGCCGCCAGTTATGCGCTGGAGGGGGAACTGGGGGGGGACTTTGGGATTCTCACATTTAATTGTTGTTCATTCTTTCAGGCACTTCCCTGTTTTCGTGGATGTTTGGTGAAGAAAAAGCATTTCAGGATGTATATTGTATATATTTCTCTTACAATAAATTGAACCTTTGAACCCTTAGGGGAAAGTGATCATAATATGATTGAGTTCACCCTGTAATTTGAGAAGGAAAAGCTAAAGTCAGATGTATCAGTACTACAGTGGATCAAAGGGAATTACAAAGGCACGAGACAGGAGCTGGCAGAGTTGATGGTAAAAGAATACTGGCAGTGGTGACGGCAGAGAAGCAATGCCTGGAATTTCTGGAAACAATTCAGAATGCACAGGGTTATATGCATCGCAAAGAGAAAAAAGTATTCTAAAGGCAAGAATAATCACGGCTACCAGGAGAAGTCAAAGCTGACATAAAATCCAAAGAGAGGGCAAAAATGTGTGAGAATCAAGATAGCAGCGCGACGCAGCTTACAGCGGGCACTCTGGAGCTGATATGTAATTTGTTTTATTTGTTAAGCGGGGTGCCGTGCTCAATCCTAATCTGATGAAAAACAGATGTGGGAGCATGGAGGAACATCTGGAAATCTCCAGGAAGGCCCTCTTCATTGCTGCTGCTGCTGTGGAGTCCGGGTCTCTGCTGAGACGAACAGGCACCCAGTCCTTGGGGTCAAATTGCTTTTGGCCGTTGGCGGGGGTGTTTTAATACATTCAGCAGAGGATGGCGCTTGGAGAAGCTGCGCCGGAGGGATGGTGGAAGGCTTGGAGGTTCGATGGACTCAGAGTCTGCTGCGGTCGGGGCACTTCCACTGTGTGCTGTGTCTGCGAGGCTGAGTCCAGCAGCGCCGTGGAAGTCCACAGCGGGGGTACTCCCTTCTGCCGCCTGCGTGGGGTGCAGAGTCTGT
Organism: Hypanus sabinus; assembly: GCF_030144855.1. Classification (NCBI taxonomy): domain Eukaryota; kingdom Metazoa; phylum Chordata; class Chondrichthyes; order Myliobatiformes; family Dasyatidae; genus Hypanus; species Hypanus sabinus. Next base: position 26,131,683 of record NC_082726.1, on the reverse strand, counting down.
CGGGACCCTGAGGACTTGTGGAAACTGTGTAGTGGTTTCTTTCAAACTTATAGTCTTTTAACATCTTTTGACTATTTTTACTGTGCCCATAGTCTGTTTTTTTTTAATCAATTATGCCATTGTTTGTACTGTTGTAACTATATGTTGTAACTATGTGGTTTTGTGCAGGTCTTGTAGCTTTAGTTTTTGGTCTTGTTTTGCCTGGTGGGTTTTGAAGTTCCTTTCCGGGGAACACACTAAGATGATAGCGTGATATTAATATGCAGCAGCCTCTCTGGACTCTGGATTGACAATAAACTTAATCTGAATCTGAATAGAGCAAAAATTCGTGGGAATTTAGAGGATTGGGAAGCTTTTAAAAACCAACAAAAGACAATGAAAAAGTCATTAAGAAGGTACAGATAGAAAATGAAAGTGAGCTAGTCAATAATATTGAAAAGGATATGAAAAGTTTATTCAGATACGTAAAGTTGAAAAGAGAGGCAAGAGTGGAGATATCAGACTACTGGAAAATGACGCTGGAGAGGTAGTAATAGAGGACAAGGAAATTGCAGACAAACTGAATAAGGACTTTTGCATCATTCTTCACTGTGGAAGGTACCAGCAGTGTGGTAGAAATTCCATAGATCTTGAAACGTAGGAAGTTACGATTACTAGAGAGAAGATTCTTGGGAGGTCTAAAGATAGTTAAGTCACCCAGACCAAATGGTGTACATCCCAGGCTTCTGAAAGAGTTGGCTGAAGAGATTGTGGAGGCATTACCAATGATCTTTCAAGAATCAGTAGCTTCTGCAATGGTTCCAGAGGACTGGAAAATTGCAAATGTCACTCCATTCTTCAAGAAGTGAGAGAGGCAGAAGAAAGGAAATTATAGGCCAATTAGTGCTTGGAAAGATGTTGGAGTTGATTATTAAGGATGAGATATTAGGGTACTTGTAGGCACATGATAAAATAGGCCGAAGGCCATGGTTTCCTCCAGGGAGAACCTTGCCTGACAAATCTGTTGGAATATTTTGTAAAAATTAACAAGCAGGATAGACAAAGGAGAATTGATTCATGTTGTGTACTTGGATTTTCAGAAGGCCTTTGACAAGGTGCCACACATGAGGCTGCTTAACAAGCTACGAGCCCATGGTATTACAAGAAAGAGTCTAGCATGGATAAAACAGAGGCTGATTGGCAGGAGGCAAAGAGTGGGAATAATAGGAGCCTTTTCTGGTTTGCTGCCGGTGACTCACAGTGTTCCGCAGGGGTCAGTGTTGGGACCAATTCTTTTTACGTTATATGTCAATGATTTGGATGATGGAATTGATGGTTTCATTGCAAAGTTTGCAGATGATATGAAGGTAGATGGAAAGACAGGTAGTTTTATAGAAATAGAAGCTACTGAGGAATTTAAGCAGATTAGGAGAATGGGCAAAGAAGTAGCAGATGGAATACAATGTTAGGAAATGTATGGTCATTTACTTTGGTAGAACAAATAAAGGAATTTACTATTTTCTAAATGGAGAGAAAATAGAAAAAAAACTGAGTTGCAAATGGACTTGGGAATCTTTGTGACAAACAAGAGAAAATCCGCAGATGCTGGAAATCCAAGCAAAACACACACACACAACACTGGAGAAACTCAGCTGGTCAGGCAGCCTCTATAGAAAAGAGTACAGTTGATGTTACGGGCTGAGACCCTTCTTCAGCAGGACTGGGAACTTCTGACTGCAGCAGTGAGAGATTGAAGATGTCCTCGAACACTCCTGCCAGTCGGTTGGTACAGGTTTTCAGAGCCCCACCAGGCTCTCCATCAGGGTCTGATGCTTCGCAAGGATTCACTCTTTCGGAAGGTGCTCTAACATCAGCCTCCGAGTGTCATGGTGTGTGCTGGTATTGACTTGGAGGAATGGCAGACTCCCATGTAGCAAAGGAAACAAAAGGCTATACATAAGAATACCAACAGAGAATTGGTGGCATGACCAAGTGACATTGTGAGACAAATCATTATAAACACAAGAACTCCATAAAGCACTAAACCAGAGTCCACTTTAAATAATCATAGAATGTGGAAAACCTGTGCTAGTGACAATTAACTTAAGATTAAACAGAAAGCACAAGGGCTTAACAACTCTGGTTAAGTCAACAATTAGTAAATGCAGGTACTCGAGAAACCTGGAATCTCAATGCTCTATGGCAAGCTGCAGAGCTCATGACACCAAGGCAGAGATTACAGGATCACCAGGTGCTGCAGGAATTTGCGCAGGTGTAGTTTTACTCTCTCTTAAAAGCATGCACAAAAAGCATTGAGTTCCTCTTGGAGTGAAGCATTACAGCCATTCATGATGTTAGGTTTTGCTTTGTAGGAAGTAATAGCCTACAAACCCTGCCAGAGCTGATGTACATGTGATTGTGTCTCTAACCTCAATTAGAATTGACTTTTTTTTTTGCCCTTGAAGTAGCCTTCTGTACCTGGAATTCTTGTATATTTCTGGATCAGATGTCAGGAATGCCACAGATTCAGCCAACAGCACACTACAAGTCCCCCTGGTTTTTCCACAGATTTTGGTTTGGGTATGTCAGGTATGTTCTCGAAGGCACACGCTCATCCATACAGGCTTTGAAGAAGTTGGTGACAACTGTGCCATATTCATTCAGACTTGAAAATGAATCCCAGAATATTGTCTAGTCCACTGACTCAAAGCTGTCCTGTAAGCACTCCTGCACCTGCCTTGACCCTGCTTTCTTGGTCCTCAGTACTGATGCTGTGGTGTTCAGTCTTTGCCCATATGCTGGGAGTAGATATACAGCCAGATGCTCACACTTACAAAAGTGTGAGCTTGGGATGGCACAGTAAGTGTTCTTGATAGTGGTATAGCAGTAGTCAAGTGTGTTGGCTGCTCTGGTTTAACAGGTAATATGTTGGTGGTAATTTTTCAGAGGCTTCTTCAAGCTGGCCTAGGTTGAAATCACCTGCAGTGATAGGCAAGGCATCATATCAGCATACAAGACACATTATCTGAACAAAAGGTGACAGACGGGAAATGATAAAGTGACAGAGTGACTGTTGGAAGAGAAAGTTTTCTAGATAGCAGGAAGTACTTGAGAAGACAGAGGTCAGTGACTGTCAGAGTTGGTTTGAGGTGTGGAGTGTAAGCATAAGGTGGCAGTGCATTGGCAGAATGAAGAATGCAGGGGGGCTGTGGAGAGGAGTAGTTGATCTTCCTATGTTTTTCAAAGGAGAAAATAGGGTAACATATGTGCAATGGAATCTTGTCAGCTCTTGTAGCCAGTCCCTTAGGATTCTAGATAAAACACTTTCACTCAGGCAACACACAAAGTGCTCAAGGAACTCAGCAAGCCATTGAGTCCTGCTGAAGGGTCTCAGCTCTAAACGTTAACTGTTTCTCTCCATAGATGCTGCCCGACCATCCAGCATCTTGTGTGATACCCATCAATTTGTCTTGATTCTTCTACTTATGCTAGGCAAATATTACACTACATTAGAGGTATTTAATGACAGCCAGGCAACCCCTCAAGTAGCATGAATGTGGAATGTGGGAGGAAGCCAGAGCACTAGGGAGTGGTCTCAGGATATGTGTTAAAACCGGATTGAACTCCGGTTACTGGAACTGTCGACTCTGCTGGCATCTCAGTCTTGGATCTACAGTCCATATTGTAAAAGTACTGATTACCCAACAGTGATGGTGTGAGCTGATTCTGCAAGGTTATAAACAAAAAATAAGGTAACTTACGCTAATTTTAAGAAAAAAAGGCTAATTTTCATCTGTGGGACAGAAATAACCAGATCTTCTTCTGTTTTCAACTTCAGAATGTTTCATTGTCATTATTTTCAGATATCGGGCAGGTTGGACAGCAGCCCGCAGAGGAGAAGGAAATCTCTGATTTCAAACCTCTGCTGTCTCGCGACCATACCCACCCATGGGAAAGGCTTTGGGAGTAAATCCCAAGGAAAAAATCTGGAGCTGGGGTCCTTAAGGAAGTTTGATGTTGTTTACAACTTCTGTCTGGCAACATCTGCGATGACACTGGTGCCAAGCTGCATCGGCACTTGCCCTTCCCTTGGACTACATCAGTGACTTGGAGAGGGGGAACCTGCGGCATGGGTAACAGCCAGTTCTTCAAATCTTCCCACACAGGCTTGCGTCCTGGAGAGGACGCAGTCCACCAGAGGTGCAAACCCATAATCCACTCGGATCGACGGCTGCCTACTACAAACTTTTGTAAATTTTCTGATACTAATCAGCTATAAATTTGACAGAGCATTGATAAAGTGTTCCACAAACATGCCTGGGATGATACCTTCTGCAATTGTCCTTTACTTTTTGCAGCCCCTCAATGTGAATCACGTTTTCTTTTTCCTTCCTCAGATGTTCAGAGGTTCTACTTGTCACTTTTCACTTCGTGTCAAAATTGGGCTGAACAAAAATAAACATGAAGATCTTGTAGCAAAAAGTTTATAGAACTAGAAGGTTCAACACAGCTGTGTTGCAGTAAAACATTTAAGATGTTTAATTAGAAAATATGGATGTGAGGAATAGACTTTACCCAAAATTTGCTCCAAAATGACTACCAAATTTAAGTTGCATTCATCTTAAAGCTAAAATCAGAAAGATGTAAATAAAACACTGCAGGATCTTAACAGGTCAGGCAGCATCTGTGGAGTAAAATAGATAATCAATGTTCTGGGTGGAGATACTTCTTATGAACTAAAAGATAGAGGGGAGGCAGCCATCATAGAGAGGTGATAGGTGGATTTAGATGGGGAGGGGTAATAGGTGGAGGATGAAGAGAGTTAATAGTGACAGAAGCTGTGAGGTGATGGGTAGAGGTGAAAAAGTGTTGCAGATTATGGAATCTGACGAGAGAAGGTGGAGCATGGAACAAATGGGAGTGCATAGGTGAAGATGTGTGTGAAGGAGTAGAAAGGAACAAGTTGATAGGGACTAGGCTGGGTGCCAGAAAAACTGGGTAGATCAGAAAGAAAGGGAAAGGAGACAGATGGGCTATATGCTACCCTGATACTAGAGAACTCAGTGTTCGTGGGGTCAGGGTACAGATTGCCTAGGTAGAATACGAGGAGATGTTCCTTAATTTAAGTTTGGCCTGATTCTAGTAGTGGAAGAGACCAAGGATGGATAAGTTAGTGTAACCTAGATTCCAGCATCTCCAGTTTCTACTGTTTCCTAGAAATCTGATGTTTTCTTTGCATTCACTGAAGATTAAACAGTTTTGAATAAAGTTTATAGACTTGAAACATTAACTCAGTTAACCATAACACGAGGTTCTGCAGATGCTGGAAATCCAGTGGAAAACTCACAAAATGCTGGATGAACTCAGCAATTCATGCAGCATCTATGGAAGGGAATAAGCAGTTGACATTTTGGGCCAAGACCCTTCATTGGGATTGGAAAGAAAGGGGTAAGAAGCCAGAATAAAAATTGGGGTAGGGGAAGGTCCTGCCTCCACATATGCTGAGTATTTCCAATCCATTCTATTTCTATATTAGGGTACATTCACTTTCTTTCTTGGATCATTGTAAAATTTTGTACTAAGCTGAAAGGTTTTGCTTCAGTGCAAGTATAAAACGCAACTGTGGTATTTATAGTTCACGATGTTACATTTGTATAACCTTACCCAGATGGTCATTGAAATCATTATAGTTGTTCAAGGTTAAAGTAGAACACAATCAATAGAAAGGAGCGACAATGCTGATAAGGAATAGCAATTGAGTTCACACCTTTGCAATTTCTCCCTTCAGCACATTAATCCTCCAAATTTGTTAGGTTTAACAAAAATACTAAATTGTTTTGCATTAATACATAGATATTTACATTAAGGAGCCATCTTGTAATTTGCACGGATAGGAGAGGGAGAAGGACTTAACTATTTTCAAATTCTTATGCCAAAAGGGCGACTTATTGTCAAAGAGACCTTGTGAGTTTTCATGAACTAGAGCATACAAATGTAACTGGGTGACCATCGGATGCTATTCATTATCGTTAAAGAGTGTACTCAGGGATCCATCTGGGTAATGCTAGAATAGTGCCTTTAAGTGGAGATGGTGATGTCATTACGCATGTGCGGGATAGTGGGGAGACCATTTTGTTTTCTGCTGAAGAAGCTGGCGGGGCATTGGAATTGAGTTCCTCCCAGAGATACTGGGTTTGGTGAGGAAAGGTGAGCATTAATTTAACATTGCATTTGCCTTCCTCACCACAGACACAACCTGCAAATTAACCTTTAAGGAATTCTGCACAAGGACTCCCAAGTCCCTTTGCATCTTGGTTTTTTTGTATTTTCTTTCCATTTATAAAATAGTCAAAATTTTATTTTTCCTCTACCAAAGCACATGCATTTCCTGACACTATATTCCATCTGCCACCTCTTTGCTCATTCTTTTAATCTGCTTATGTCCTTATGTAGTTTCTCTACTTCCTCAAAACTACTTGCCCCTCCATTTACTTCATATCATCTGCAAACTTTGCAATAAAGCCATCAATTCCATTAATCCAGTCATTGACATCTAATGTAAAAAGAACTGGTTTCAACACAGATGCCTGTGAAACACCACTAGTCACTAACAGCCAGTTAGAAAAGGCTCTCTTTGTTCCCACTCTTTTCCTCCCGCCAATCAGCCACTGCTTTATCATGTTAGAATCTTTCCTGTAATAACCATGAGCTTGTAGCTGTTGAGCAGCCTCATGTGTGCATCTTGTCAAACTCCTTCTGAAAATCCAAGTACACAGCATCAACCAATTCTCCTTTGTCCATCCTGCTTGTTATTTTTTCAAAGAATTTCAACAGATTAGTCAGGCAAGATTCTTTCTTGAGGAAACCATTCTGTCTACGGCCTATTTTATCATGTGCCTCCAAGTACACTGAGACCTGATTCTTAATATTTGACTCCAACACTTACCCAACCTCTGAGGTTGGACTACTGGGCCTATAGCTTCCTTCCTCTGCTTCTCTCACTTCTTGAAGAGTGGAGTGACATTTACAATTTTCCAGTCTTCTGGAGCAATTCCAGAATCCAGTGATTCTTGAAAGGTCATAAAACCCTCCAAGTAAGACACTTGCATGGAAGTATGGATCTAAATTCTAAACCTCCCAACCCATGAATGAACATTATTTACAATGACAAAAAATCTACAACTTTAAGGCTAAAGTGTTAGGTTTAGTTTAAGCTTCAAAGTAAGTTTATTCTCGAAATAGGAATACCATTATACAGCCTTGAGATTCATCTTCTTGCAGGTTCCCACAAAATAAGGAAATACAATAGAATCCACAAAAAAACAGACCCAACAAAAACAACAAACATCCAGTAATTTAAAAAGTAAACAAATAACACATCGAACATGAGCTGCAGCATCCCCAAAGTTGAAATCAAAAGCAACAAACTGACTTCTACGGATGGAGAAAAGAACAAGTGTACCACACACTTGGCAACTCAATGTGCAGACTATCTCATTTTCTCCTGTGGGGTGAATACGAGCAATATGGGATGACATATTTCAGATAGTATGTCTGATTTTTAAAAATACCTTTAAAGGGCATTACCATACCAGAAACCTTTGAACAAGTTATTTTAGTGCCACCTCTAAGGTGTGTTCCTTTAGAGACATGATACAATTGGCAGATAATTAAATTCTACATTTCATCCTAGCCTCTTTAAAAGGAGTACTTAAATCAGCTCAGGCAAAATCCCCTTTTACATTGTAGACTTAGAGGAGGCTTCTGCCATCAGAACAGTATAAGCGAACTGCCTCTCCTTTTGTGAATATTTCCTGAGACTAAATTAGAAAGTTTGCACAAGGTATGTTCTTGTTCCTTTTCTGGTTTTTATTTTTTATTTATTATTTTTCAATCACTTTTTAAAATGTTTCATGTTGGTACACAGCTGATAAAACCATTATGGTAGATGATATTCAATATATTAAATCCATTAGATAATTTCTGTATGTTTTATTATTATTTTCTTTCTACTTAGAAAATATAAAATCATTTATTTGATTATTTTGGATTATATTAGATTAGAGAACCACAATTTTTATTTCTTTTGAAATGCTTTCATAAGCTTAAAAGATCTGCAAAATGCCATTCTATAGTTTTATCTGTTTTCAAGAGGGGCTTTCTGTTCACTTTTCTGCTGACAATCACAAGCTCTCAACTCTGAGTGTGTTTTCTGTTTTATTACCAGTACCTCAGCCTTATGTAATTGTGGAGACCAATGCTCTTTCTGTTTCCAGCATTTACACTGATGTTGAGTTTAATTTATGGCACTTAGAAGAGCGTTAGCAAGTTTGGAGTGTGTTACACATTAAAACATTCTATTTCATGTCTATTTCTTTGCTACTGTTGACAGATCAATGTGGATGTTAGAATTCAAAGCTGGAAGATGATGGCAGCGAGTAATAACCGTAAAGCATTGGTATTTTTCTGGACTCTGATTCTGTGTTGTCCTTCATTGAACCGTAAGTAATGCAGCAAACATATGAAGCTTCTTGAAAATCTAATAGTACTGTTTATCGTGAGATTATCTTTAAATAAGGAAGCTGCCTAGAAGAGGTAGAAAAAGGGTCTCGACCTGAAACGTTGACTGCTCATTTCAACAGATGCTGCCCAACCTGCTGAGTTCATCCGGCGTGTTGTGTGTGTTGAGTTTAAAGAGCAGTATGTGAACAGTACACAATTTTACAGAACTTTAAATATTACAAATACCATACTCCTTCAGAAGTTAAAACTCAGTCACACAGTGGCATCTGTGAAAAGTGGAAGAGGTAACAGAGGCAATAGTGGTTATAATGATGGGGGGGCGAAGGCAAGTGTAGTTACGTTGCATCACTTTCAAATACCTCTTCTCAAATCTATCAAAAGTTCTGTGCACAGGCCCTTTGCCAAAATAAGGTATCTGGTCCTTTTATGTATGAATGAGGTAGAACATGGATGCACAGCATGCCTGAGCAGGAATTACTTCCCTGCCATTTCTTCTCTTGTCGTCCTTCTCCAACATATTCACATTTTGGGGTATTTTCACTGAGAAATACAACTAATGGGAAAAAGTGGTGTTGGCGAAAGGGTGGCACAGCTAGCTGAGCTGCAGCTTTCTGGTTCCAGCGACAAGAGTTCTATTTTCACCTGTGATATTATTGGAATAGATTCTCCTTATGTCCTTCCAGTTTTGCTCTGGGTTCTTATTTTTCCTCAACGTCTCGACCTCTGATGCTGTCTGTCTAAAACGGAGGCCATATGGGTTTCCTCTGGGTGCTTTACTCTCCCAAAATGCATACTGAATGTTTAATCAGCCACTGTAAATTACTCCCACTGTGTAAGTGATTGGCAGGATCTGGGTAAGTTGAACAAAACATATTAAGAGGAAAATTAGTTGTACTTACTTACTGCCCATTTTGCCATTGGTGCTTATGGCAGCAAGGAAGGTCCACTTTCTCTGCCGGAGTCCAGGGCTTCCTTCATCATGTCAGTAGCTTCTTCTTGGTTTTTACTACAGTCAGTCATGTATGCCCTGGGTGGAGACTCAGGAATACCATTACTCGGATGTAGGTTTCTTCATTGCTGTTTCCATCACAATTTTATTTTACCTGTCAGGGTTGTTAGCCCTGAGCTAAACCGACAAACCTGGAGAACTAGTGGACCACTCTTAGTGTGGCTTGTTTGGCATGGGTGACCGTACCAAGAGCAAAGTCCTGATTCCAGCCAACATAGCTCTCTGGGTCAACAAGGTTATGGTCCTCTTGAAGGGAAAATTAGTAGGGAATGGGATTACTCTGCAAGTTGGCAAAGACTTGATGTGCTAAGATATTATCAGGAAAAAATGGTATGAATGATCACAATGGCCGATGACAGAAATTAAACACCAAAAAAAATGGGATTCCTATATATCTGGTGTCAGAATTTTTTTTATCCTCCATTAAGACACATGATTGATGCAATTCCTTAGCAGCTGTGAGTGAATCTGACACACAAACAACTGTTAGAAGTTAGCTTCAAAATGAAAACTGCTTCTTCCAAAACTGTGATTCAAATCCCACCCCAGGGCATTAGTGCAAACATTTCGACAAACATTTTGGACTAAACAGAGTGTTGCTAAAACAACATGCCTATTTATTTATGTAAAAGATTCTATGCCATTTGATTTCTCAATTTACAATTATTTCATTTATGAATTTTTGCTTTGCTATTAGTTCTTTATTTTGAATGGCAGGGTGGAGAAAATGCCAAAGGAGGTGTTAGGGCGTTCCTTCCCTTCGCTCGCCTACAGGTCCCCTTGGGCAAGGTGTAGCACCTGCCTAATAACCCCCCCCACCCGCCCGATCAGGGTGACGTGAAGCAGTGGGAGCAGGTAGTGGGTGGTCGTAAGAGCAGCTGGTTCATATCACAAGTCCTGGTTATGTGACTACTGACAACAGGCAGATAATCTCTGAAAAATATTGACAATTGCTGTGGTCACCTGTCTTTTAAAGACACAGCCCTGAAGAAGGCAATAACAAACCATATCAATGGAAAAACTTGCCAAGAACAGTCACGGTCAAGGCAAAACCATGATCTCCTATGTCTACAACATGGCACATAATGAACAAATGAATGTTTAGTTCTCTGGGTTACACGTATTCGATTTACAAATCTGTTTATTGTCACAAGGAATAGTACAGCAATAGCACTTTCTATAGGAAGACAAAGTACCAAAGTAGCTGCAATTCATTTTGTGCAAACATTCCAATTTATGAAATTTTGCTTAATATTTTCCATGAATGCATCTCTTGTTTTGTAAATAAGAAAATGGTTGTATTTTAAAAGGGTGAATGAGGAGTGTTTGATGGTGCTGAGCCTGTACTCAGTGGAGTTTGGAAGAAGGACATGAATGGTCCATTTTCTCATTGCAACAAGGGCAGCACAGTGGAGCATCTAGCAGAACTGCTGTCTCACAACAGTTCCAGAGTTCCTAGTTCGGTCCTGATTTCCTGTATTGTCAGTGTTGTGTTTGCATGTTCCTTCCATGGCTGCATGGATTTTTCCAGTGTGTACTGATTTCTTCCCACAGTCCACAAATGTGTACTCTGGTAGGTTAATTGGCCACTGTAAATTGCCCCTAGTGTGCAGATGAGTGGTAGAATCTGGTGTAGTCGATGGGTATGGGTGAGATAATAAAATGAGATTAGTATAAATGCATGCTGGACAGTTAGTGTAGCTTCACACTGTTTCTCTGCAGTGTGACTCGATGACAACTGGAAAGAATAAAGCACTATGTTGTAATGCTCTTTCTAATAGATGATAGTCAGGAAATGTACTGTACAAATGAAAAGCTTTTAAAATGCCCCTTTTGTTGTGGTTCACTTCACTTTGTATGGGTGATGGATATAAATTAGGATCATCAGGACCAAATGATCAATGAATTAAATGCCTTGTACTGTCCTTTAATTGCATTTTATCAAGTGTTTATTCTTTTACTTTTGGACCATTGAAATTAGAATTCAATGGAATTCCAAATTGGAATTGGAACACTTTCCCAATTTAAATAATTTACTATAAAAAATTCCCAATTTATAACACGTTCTGGTATTTATATATTATACATATTTTATTTCATATCTGTGCTTGTAATTAAATTTTTACATTTTTGTTTATAATTGTTGAATAATTTTCTTTCGCCTGTCATGCCAACACACCAGAGCAAATTCCTAAGACATGTAAATGTATATGGCAAATAAAGTTGATTATAGATCCTTAAATATTGTGTGTGTGTGTGTGGCATCCGTCGGTCTCGAGAGACCATGGATCTGCGCCTGGAGAGTTTTGATTCAGCTGCTGATGGTGGTGCAGCGTCTGTTGTGGCTGTACAGGCCCACACAGGAGTGACAGTCTCGGTTGCAGCGATTGCATTTGAAGACGCTCTCCTCCAATGTTGCCTTGTTGTTGTCTTTTCAGCGAGCGCGCTTTTCCTCGGTGGCAAGCCTCAGTTTCTCTTCTCCTCGCTCCAGCCCTCTGTGTAGTTCTCGTCTCCAGCGTGAGCGATCGTTCGCGACATCTTCCCATCTTTTGACATCCAGTTCCATTGACTTCATGTCCCTTTTGCAGACGTCTTTGAAGCGAAGATGAGGACGTCCCCGTGCTCTCTTGCCGGTGGTCAGTTCCCCGTACAGTAGGTCTTTCGGAATCCTCCCATCCGGCATGCGATGTATGTGTCCCAGCCAGCGGAGGCGGCGTTGTTGAAGGGTGAAGAGGCTGGGTAACTGGGCACGGGTAAAGACTTCGGTGTTGGTGACTCGGTCGGTCCATTTGATGCCCAGAATGCGTGTCAGGCTGTGAAGGTGGAAGGCGTTGAGACATCGCTCCTGCATGGAGTACAGGCTCCTGGTCTCGCTGCCGTAGAGCGGTGTGCTGAGGACACATGCCCTGTAGACTGCCATTTTGGTGTTCGTAATTAGCTTTCTGTTCTCCCAGACTCTCTTGGTCAGCCTGGCGAATGTGGTGGCTGCTCGTCCTATCCGCCTGTTGATCTCGGAGTCCAGGGAGAGGCTGTCCGTGATGGTGGAGCCGAGGTATGTGAATTCGTGGACTACCTCCAGCTCGTAATTGTTGATGTTGATGACGGGGGGCGGGGGGGGGCAGGGGGCTGTTCAACGCCTTGGCCCATCACGTTGGTCTTCTTCAGACTAATGATTAGGCTGAATTCCTGGCAGGCTCTTGAGAGGTTGTCCATAAGTCGCTGCAGTTGCTCTTCCGAGTGTGTCGCCAACGCTGCGTCGTCTGCAAATAGCATGTCTCTGATGAGTACTTCACGGACCTTGGATTTTGCCCTCAGCCGGGACAGACTGAGCAGCCTTCCGTCCGATCTGGTATGAAGGTAAACTCCATCGGTTGAAGTTCCAAACGCATGTTTCAGCATGACTGCGAAGAAGATGCCGAATAGGGTGGGAGCAAGCACACAGCCCTGCTTCACACCGCTGCAGATGTTGAAAGCCTCTGAAGAAGAGCCGTCAAATGTACTCACAAGTATACTTGTGTACTCACAAGTATAATATTGCATACACAGGATTAATTGTCCCTTTAGACAAGTTCTATTTTTAAATCCTTGAACATTTTCGAAGAGTTCTAGACATGCTGATTAGAATGAGAGGGGGGTTGGCATTGAGGAACGGAGAGTCTTGTATTTGTTTCTATGCATTCAGAACAGTACTGATGGAATTTGGAACCTAGAAATGCTGTAACTAGGGGAACAGCTGGAAACAAATACATTTCTGCACCAGTAAGCTTTCTGGCAGCTTTAAGGAACCTTTTGATTTTGGTAATTTGGCAATTACACTTGCCTAGAATTGCAAAACATTACAGTCTCTGCTGAAGTCAAATAGTAAATAAGCTTCTTCTAAATATTCAGTACAGTTTGGGAAAATGAAAAGAAGAATAAAATAGCATATCTCATATTTAATCAAATCAGCGATTTGAGGTAGGTATAAATCTCATACAAAAAGTAAATGATACAGTACATGGTACCCATTACTGATTTTGGTCTTGATTTGTTTCATCTTCCACTGATGATAGATTATTATTGAGAGCTGGGAAAGGTTGATCCCATAACTCAGTATACACCCAGTGGCCAGCTTATTAAGTATACCTGTACACCTGCTCAAGAATGCAATTATCTAATCAGCCAATCGTGGCAGCAATTCAATGCATAAAAGCATGCAGGCATGGTCAAGAGGTTCAAATGTCATTCAGACCAAATATCAGAACAGGAAAGAAATATGATCTAAGTGACTGACTGAGGAATGATTGTTGGTGCCAGATGGGGTGGTGTGACTATCTCAGTAACAGCTGATCTCCCGGGATTTTCACGCACAACAGTCTCTAGAGAATGGTGTGAGAAACAAAACCAACAAAAAATCCAGTGAGTGTGAATTCTGTGGGCAAAATCAGCTGGATAAAGATGGGGGCTCAGACGACATTGGTCAAGCTGACGGGAAGGCAATGGTAATTCTAATAGCCACACATTGCAACAGTAGTGTGCAGAAGAGCATCTTTGAATGCACAACACGTCAAACCATGAAGTGGTTGGGCTACAGCAGCAGGAGACCATGAACATACAGAAAAACACTTAGTGGCCACTTTATGAGTTACCTCTGAAATCCGATAAAGTGGTCACTGAGTTATGTTTTACAAACTCATTGTTTACACTCATTAATGGAATGTTGGTATCACAGACGAATTTGGCAGTTATTGCCCCTTCCCTATCTTTCTGTACCTAGTTGTTCACTAGGCCATTTCAGAGAATAGTTTATAGCATTCACTTATACAGTCGGCCTTCCTTATCCACAGAGAATTGGTTTCAGAACCACCCACAGATGCTCAAGTCGGTGGACTTTAGGAACTGGCAGAGCTCCGGAGCTTATTTAACCTGTCTCAGTGCTGTGGACTTTAGGACCCAGCGGAGCACCAGAGCTTCTTTAACCTGTCTCAGTGCGACGAAAGCTACAATTATTACTAAGCAACACAGTGGTTTAATTATCGGAATTTATATGGTTCTTAAGTGTTTTATATGCATAGAAAGATAAAATATATACTATATATTAAGACAAACGTTTGACTAACTGACGCTAAATAATACCAGATGTATCTGTTCCATCTTAGAGAACTTCTGGGTTTTTTTTGGATTCCTGATCCGCGGCAACCGATGCACATCTTCCTGTATACTTTGTCATCTTCAACCCATTTAAGATTTCCAGCTAAGCTAATCCCATTTGCCTGCATTTGGCCCATGTTCTTCCAAACCTTTTCATCCATACACCTGTCCAAGTGTTTAAATGTTGTTGTTGTATTCAACTCAACCACTTCCCCTGATAGCTCACTGTCCACTCTATGAGTGAAAATGTTTTCCCATAGCTTCCCTTTAAATCTTACCCCTCTCAGTTAAAACCTATGCCTTTTTCATACTCTACCTTAGGACAAAGAGTGTGCTTTCACCCTGTCTATGCCTTTATGATTTTGTGAACCTGTTTAAGATCACCACTCGTTTTCCACAATCCAATGAATAAAGTTCTGGTCTACTCCTCCGTAATCTCTCCGTAATCAATGCCAGAAGTCCTCATGATTATTTCCTGTACACTTCTCACTAATGTCATGTTCCCTATAGAAGGGGGACCAAAATTGAACACAGTATTATAAATGTGGCTCCACCAATATTTTGTATATCTGCAACAGAACTTTTATATCTTAAATAGCTTTTCCTTTATCATTTTGAGACTCCTGGTTCTCAGCTTGAAGGTCACCTGGGACATCCTTCCAGTATCAAATCTGTCCATTCCCATAAGCATTTTGCAGCTGTCCATGAGATCCCCCTTTATTCTTCTAAACTCTAGTAAATGCAAGTCTTATCGACCCAATCTCTATTCATATTCAGTCTCTGTTCTTTTTTCTCACAGAAAGTGCTGGATGTGTTGTGCACCCTGTCAGAGTGGTGGTGGTGATAGATGCTTATTGGACATTTAAGAAACTCTTAGATAGGCACAAGGATGGAGAGCTATGTAGTAAGGAAAGTTGAGATTGATGTTCGAGAAGGTTAAATGGTCGTCACAATATTGTGAGCCAAAGGGCCTGTACTGTGCTGTACTGTTCTATTTTTTTGTATATCAATACCATAATTGCCAGGATTAGCTGGCTGAACTTTACTGAACTTTCTGTAGAGCAAGAACATCCTTCCTCTGATAAAAAGATCAACACTGTACAGAATACTCAAAATGTGGTCTCACTAAGGCCATGCACACTTCCAGAAAGACATCCTTGCCCAATTTCTCTTGCTATAAAGGCCAGAGAACAATCTTCTGCACTGTTTATTTAACTACAGCAGTTGGCGGACAAGGACACCCAAGTCTCGCTGCACCTCCCCCTTCAATTCATTGTTGTTGCCACCAAAGTGAATGACCTCACATTTATCCACATTATTCTGTCCTGCCTTGTGTATCTGCCCACTCTCTTAGTCTGTCCTATCTAACCCAACCTGGAGCTTCTCGACGTCATCTTCCAGACTCACCTTGCCATCCAGTCTCATCTCATTTATTTGACAAAAGCATATTAAATCATTAATGTTTATTGTTAATAGCAATTATTTGGATGATGGAATTGATGATTTTGTAGCCAAGTTTGGAGATTATTCCACGATAGATGTGAGGGGGACAGGTAGCGTTGAGGAAGCAGGGAGTCAGCAGAAGGAATTAGACACATTAGGAGAATGGACAGTGAAGTGGCAGGTGGAATATTATGTAGGGAAGTGTATGGTCATGCACGTTGGTAGAAAGAATGAAGTTGAGTGGATTATTTTCTATACAGTGACCAAATTCATAAATCAAAATTGCATCTATGTTTGGGAGTCCTCATGCAGGATTTCCTAAAGGTTAACTTGCAGGTTGAGTTGGTGGTAAGGAATGTTAGCATTCATTTTGAGAAGACTAGAATATAAAAATGAGGATATAATACTGAGGCTTTTTAAGGTGCTGGTGAGGCTTTACTTGGAGTATTGTGAACAGTTTCGTGCCCCTTATCTAAGAAAGAATGTGCTGCTTTTAGGGATGTTTCAGAAGCAGTTCACAAGAATGTTCCCAGGAATGAAAGGATTAATATATGGGTAGCATTTGATGGCTCTGGGCCTGTACTCACTGGAGTTTAGATGAATGAGTGGGGACTCATTAAAACCTATTGAATATTTGAAAGGTTGAGATCGAGTGAACATGGAAAGAATGTTTCCTATTGTGGGGATGTTTAGGATCAGAGGGCACAGCCTAAGAATATAAGGTTGTTCCTTTAAAACAGATGAGGCAGAATTTCATTAACCAGAAGGTGGTAAATCCATGGATATAATTGCCACAGATGTCTGTGGAAGCCAAGTCATTGGGTATATTTGCAGCCAAGGTTGAGAGGTTCTTGATTAGGGAGGGTGTCAAAGGTTATGGGGAGAATGTAGGAGATTGGGGCTGAGAGGAATAATAAATCACCCATGAGAGCAGACCTGAAGATAAAACGGCCTATCTCTGCTCTTGTGTGTTATAATCTTTTGGTTTTAGGGTTGTTTATTGTCAATCAACTACCTCTCTATCCATGCACTGTAAGCACCTCCTCCTCAGTCCTATGTGCTTTAATTTTGCATACAATTCCCTAAACTGGGATATTATTCAAAGCTTTCTGAAAAGGTAAGTGCAGCATACCACTGGTTCTCATTCAGTATGTTATAATCCTCAAAAAAATGTTGGTAGAATTATCAAATGTGATATCCCTTTGATGATACCACACTGACTTTTTCTGACCACTGTCTTCTTTGTGTTCTACTTCTGCATTTTTTATAATGGATGATAAGACTTCCTCATCATGGATATCAGGTACACCAGTCTATTGACTCGTCACCTCCCTTCTTAATATTCTTACACGAGCTAAACTCCAAACCATTAGAACTCCACAGATCAAAGAATGTTGCAAAGTGATCACCAAGGTAGCCACTGTTTCTAGGTTTACTTCCTTGAGTACTCTAGGATGCAGGCTAGCAGGCTATGTCTCTGATCCCTTCAATTTCCCCGCTAATACATATTTATTTATTCTCTCTGTTTCAATAGACCTTCTGTTGCCCAACATTTCTGGGAAGTTAGTTATTTCCTCCTTTGTGAAGAGAGAATCAAAGAATGAATGTAATTGGACTGCTTTTTCTTTGTTCCCTATTATAAATATCCTTGACTCTCTTTGCAGAAATATCGAATCTTTTATAGTCAGTTCTGAACCTCTGTACAAGATTACTCATACTCTATTTTCCCTTTCCCAATCAATCTTTGTCCTCCATTGCTAAATTCTGAACTACTCCCAATTGTCAAGTTTGTTACTACTTTTGACTTTTTTTTCCCTTTTGAATCTAATAGTGTCATTAATTTCTTTTAAAAACCGTGGTTGAGCTACCTTTCCTGCTTCATTTTTGCACCTTTCAGAAATGTATATTGTAATTGATACATTTACTCTTTCAGACGTTTGTTTTGTCTGTCCACCATCAACCCTTTAAGTAACATTTCCTAATCTATTATTGCTAACTTGTGCTTTACACTTTAGTTTCGTGGAACATAGTACAGAACAGCAACATGCTCTTTGACCCACAATGTCTGCTCCAAACACAATGCTGAATTTAACTAACCTCTTCTGCCTTTTTTTGATTCATATCCCTCCACTCCCTACCTATTCACGTGTCTGTCTGAATAACACTCCTGGCAGTGTGTCTCGGGCACCCACCACTCTCCGTGTAAAAATGACTGACCCTTGCCACGGAGCTGCCTGATCTAGAGGACACGTCTTATGAAGATAGGTTGAACAAGCTGAGGCTTTTCTCTTTGGAGCAAAAGAGAATGAGAGATGACTTGATAGAGGTATACAAGATCATGAGAGGTATAGATCGAATGGATAGCCAGAGACTATACATTCGGGCATAATTCTAGGGTGATTTCAGGAAAGTACAGGGGGGGGGGCATGTCAGAAGTAAGTTTTACACAGAAAATGGTGAGTGCATAGAATGCCCTGCTAGGAGTGGTGGTAGAGGCAGATACATTAGGGGCATTTATGAAACTCCTAGAGAGGCATATGATGGTAGAAAAATAGAGGGCTATGTGGGAGAGGGAAGTTAGTTTGATCTTAGAGTAGGTTAAAGAGTCAGCACAATATTGTGAACTGAAGGGCCTGTTATGTTCTACATTCCTATGCATCCCTTTTAACATTTCTTCCTCTCACCTTAAAGCTGTGCTCTCTAGTAGTGACACTTCTATCGTGGGTAAAAGTTTCTGACTGCCAACTCTATCCATGCTTCTTCATTATTTTATAAACTTGCATCACATCTCCTCTCACCCTCTGAAGCTCCAGAAAAAGCAATCCAAGTTTGTCTAACTTCACCTTATACCTTATAGTCCAGGCAGCATTCTGGTAAATCTCTTCTGAACCCACTTCAAAGTTCCCACATCCTTTCTGCAACAGATCAACCAGAACTGTACACAATGCTTCAAGTGCAACCTGACCAAAGCTTTATTTATAAATGTGTTGTAACTTCTTGACTCTTATACTCTATGCCCCTAGTAATGGGCACAATGAGAGTGTTCATTAATCCTTTCCTGTTAAACAATCCCAGTCTGGCTCTACAGTTGGTTCCTCAACATATTGAACTAAAACTATCACAAGCCCATGTCAGAAATTCTACTTATACAGTATTAGTACAAATTTATTTTGTCCAATTGGTATGTAGATTGAAGTCACCTTTAATTACAGTTGTATCTTAATGCATACATCACTAATTTCAGTTTAATGGTTTCCTCCACATCACCACAATTGTTTGTGGTTTTGCATATAATCTACCAGCATGTTCTGCCTCATAATGTTCCTCTACACCTCCCATATAGATTGTCCATCAGGGTTTTTAACTTTAACACTATATTTTGCATTCTGCTATTGCTTTTTCCTTGTACTCCCTCAATATGCTGATGTGACGAAATGATAGCATGCAAAGCAAAATTTTTCACTGTTTCTCAGCACATGTGATAATGATAAACCAAGATACGTTTGAACAGGTAAATAGACGGGAGGCATATAGAGGACTTGGTCTTGGTGCAAGTTGATGGGACTAGGCAGAAGACCTGGTCAACATGGACTAGATGGGCCAAAGGTCCTGTTTCTGTACTGTGGTGCTCCTTGACTCTTTGTCAGAACCAGAATCAGGTTTATTAACACTGACATATATGATAAAAGTAGTTGTTTTGTGGCACCTGTACAGTGGAAGACATTAAAAAGTTACTACAAGTGGTAAATAAAAAATACTTGAAAAGAGGAAGAGTGAGGTAGTGTTCATTGACCATTCAGAAATCAGCATGACAATATTAAACCAATTTGTCAATTTAATTTCCTTCCTCACACTTACAAAATAAATTAACTTCCTTAGCTGATGTTGTGCGATTCAATCAATAGTCCAGACCTCTTGAAACTCATTCAGTAATATAGCCACTGTATATTGTGTCCCTAATCATGCAAATAATAAAATCATGAACTGTTGGGAATATGAAATAGATAGACATAGACATAATATATACCTATACCTATAATCTATACCTCTCATAATGTATAGACATAGTAAAGGATAGATTATGCTTTGGATAACATATGTTAGGATAGATCTGCTGGTTGTGGACAGAGTGGGAGTGTCAAGGTCATGGCCAAGTCCAGCAGAAGAGTTGGAGAGACAATTGAACCAGTTTACAATGAGGAGTGGAGGCGGCAGATTGAAGATGACATCAGAGGTTCCAAGTAACATCGGGAGCCTCATTTGATGTGAGGATGGGTAAGAGAAGGCGTGAAAGAAAACTAAAGCAAAGGCTGTCATCTCAGATAAAGGTCATGGACTGTGAATGGCTGATCCTCTTTGGTTTCAACTCTGACATTAAGACTCGGTTTACACTTCCTCAGAGCCGCTGATCACGAGAGCAAGTATTGAGTGAAAAAGCAGAGAAAGGTGACGAATGTTTGGCTCAGAGAAGGGCATGGTTGTTTCATGGAGGTTTAGTGAGTGCATTTATAATTGTACAACAATGTATGTTTTACTCCTTAGCTGAAGGTGTGGATGATCCAACACCGAAGTTTGAAATGAATTGCAGGAGATAAAGAAAAGCACTTTAGTCTAATGTTAATGTTAATATTCAGTTAGACTCAGAGCACTACATAGGTGGTCACAGAGTGGTTACAGGAAGCTAGTAAGGCCAGACTTAGAATATTATGTTCACTTTTGGTCACACTGCTATAGGAAAGAAAATATTATTAAACTGGAAAGAGGGCTGAAAGGATTCACAAGAATGTTTCCTGGATTTGAAAGACTGAGTCATAGGGAGGGGTTGGACAAGCTAGGTCATTTTTCTTTGGAGTGTAGGAGACCTTGCAGCCACAAAGACAACAAATTTCACAACATATGCCGGTAATATTAAACCTGATTCTGATTTTGAGGGGGTGATCTTACTAAGGTGCACACAATCATGAGAGTGAATGCACTCAGTATTTTCCCCAGGGTTGGTTGATGAAGAACTAGAGGGCATAGGTTTAAGGGAAGAGGGGAAAAATTGGAAGGCAACTTTTTACATAGAGACTATTTGAGGCAGTTAATACAACAATTTTGAAAAGACAATTGGGCAGGTACATGGAAAGGAAAGGTTTAGAAGGTTAAGAGCCAAACATAGGGAAATAGGACTAGTTTCTATGGGCACCATGGCTGGCATGGAACAATTGGGCCAAAGGGTCTGTCTTGGTGCTAGATTACTCTATAACACTAAGGTCATGTGCATTTGTTGTGATAGTTGGCTTTCAAATAAGATAAAGCATGATACAGGTCGACCTTCACTAATCTGGTACCATTGGGAACCGTGGAGTGCCGGATTAGTTAAAATGCTGAATTACAGCAGGATCTCATTAAGCAATAGCTAACCACCTCGTCATACCTTTAAAATATCATATAAATCAGTACAAGTTAGATAATAATGAAACAGAAATATTAAATGAGTGGGAAGTGAAATTTTAATAAAGTAATATACTGTACGGGTACAGATAAAATAAAGGGTACAGGTAAATGTACAGGAATTAACTTATACAGAACAGTTGAGCACTTCTGCTTCTAAAGTAAGATGTTTAATATACCTTCAGGCAAAGTTACGTGTCTGCAAGTGTGGGGTTGTCAGGATCATCAACATCTTCATCTTGAAAAATGAGTGAAGCATCAGAAACTGGCGCTGAAACTGGCACAGCAGTTTCTTCAAAAACTGTTGATGTTGGTGGCAGCACATCTGGGTGAGCAGAAGCAGAAGTCGGAGAAAGAAGGTCTTCTATACGCCACATTTCACATGACCAGGGATTCAGCGCTGGCCTCTTCCCTCTTCACTCGCAGTTACTGAGGGAAGCCTTGTTAGTTTCTTTTCCTCCACTTAGTAATATGCTTAAATTCAGTGGGTCGCCACATCTGATCTGAGGTCGTAGGCAGAAGAGAACGGAGCACCGGTGGGCGACACTGAAGGGCAGTATGCGACTGCCAGCAGGTGGGTGAGATGTCGGACTGACCCAGCGCGTGCCAGCTCCCCCGCCGCTAGTGGGTGAGACGGGCAGGTGCCAGGTGGCCATGCCTAACGCAAATGATATTAATAAGTGCAGGAAAACAGGCAGGAATTGTGTTTACAAGAGCACGCCAACATGTGAACAGATCTAGCACAACCAATTGGTACCGGTGGCCCAGGAAATTTGTAATTACGGTTGCACGGAAAATTTGAAGTCAGTGCTGGATTATTGAAGGAACAGGTAGATACATGTTACAGGTAGTCAGATTAGTGAAGATTGACTGTACCAACAACAGGAACCACGTGACAGTTTCCTTGATTATAGGGGCTCAGCCAAAATCAACAATTAGATCTAACAACTAATATGCATAAACTACATGACAAAACACAGATACTGAATATTGTATTGGTCATTCAGAACATCAGATCTCTGACAAGCCCTTTTCAATTACCCCATATCCCTATAAATATTGCTCCAAGGGGGATATTAGAGGAAGGTTTTTTTCTCAGAGAGTGATTGGTGGGTGGAATGCACTGCTTGAGTCTGTGGTGGAGGCAGACATACTAGTGAAATTTAAGAGACTACTAGACAGGTATATGGAGGAATTTAAGTTCGAGGGATATACGGAAGGCAGGGTTTAAAGGTCGACGCAACATTGTGGGCCAAAGGGCCTGTACTGTGCTGTACTATTCTATGTTCAATATCAACTATTCAAATCTAGTTACATTCAAATTTCTAGCCACATGTTGCATATGCTTTCTTCCTTATATCTTCTGACTCCTTTACCTGAAATGCATGCACTCTGATTATTCAGCTTCATCCACTGGAAACCTATTCTGTTTATTTTCTACAAAGAAGGAAAAGGGTAGTGGGCGTATGGAGCACTCTCACCTACAGATTCCCCTCTAACACACACCCATACATGATGAATACAAGCCTCTCCACCATCAGTAGTAACTACTGGAAGCACTGCCTCAAGAAGGCAACATCCATCATCAAAGACCCCTATCATCCAGGCTGTGCCACCCTCTCATAGCTGCCATCAGGTAGGAGGTACAGAACCCTGAAGTTCCACATCACTAGATTCAAGCATAGCTACTTCCCTTCAACCATTCAGAAACAACTAGCAGAATCCTAATCACTATAGTTTAGCCACTTTGATCACTTTACATTAAAATGGACTAATTTTGTTCCAATTGTGATCTTTCTAAGAAAAGTTGTGTAAAATTTGTTTAATTTGTGTTTTTCTTGTGAAAGCTCCTGATGTGATATAATGCACGTGCAATGTTGCTGCAAGAAAGCTTTTCGTTGAATCTGCATACATGTACATCTGGACATGACAATAAACTCAACATTGACCTTCCAAGCAGATCACCTTTCCTTATCATTGCTAGTCTAACTCCTGGATCTCCCTATGCAAGGACATTATTGGATCACCTTCAACACACAAACCACAGTCGATCAGGAAGACAGTTCACCACCACTACCTTAGGGAGAGGTAATAAATGCTGGCCTTGCTAACAACACGTTGCATGAAATAAGTAAATATTTTTTAGAAACAGAAATTTTTTACAAAACAGTGTAGGCTTTGGTGAGGAAGTGATCAGTACTTCCTGTTGGAATTCCTTCATTTCATAAATTTCATAAATTTCATAAATACATTTAAATTCCTTAGAGCTATCACATCAAAAAATCTGTCCTGGGACCAGCACATGAGTGCCATCACAAAGAAGGTATGACAGCATCTCTACTTTCTTGGAAGTTTGCATAAATTTGGCATGTCATCCAAAACTTTGACAAACTATTTTAGATGCACAGTAGGGAGAACCCTAACTGGTTGCACCATGCCCTGGTATGGAGACACCAATGCCCAGGAACGGAAAAGTGTAAAGATTGTGGTGGATACAGCTCATTCTATCACAGGAAAAGCCCTCCCCACCAATGGAGCACATCTGCAAGGAGCATTGCCACAAAAAGCAGCAACCATCTTCAAGGATCCCCACATTTCGGGCCATGCTGTCTTCTAGCTTTTACCTTTGGGCATGTTGTATATTTAATACTTAAGGAATTGAGTAATATTATAAATATATTGTTTGATTAAGCATTCTTTGCTGTTTCAATAATTCATGTAAAAGTATGTGAATGGCATACATCATCAGACCACCACATCGTAAGTGTGTGTCTCGCCAAATTCAAAACAAAAGTAAACACAACTCTTGGCTTTGTGTTTTTTATTCAATTAGTTTTATGTTTTGGAGTTACAAACTATAGCTGTGGCAACGATTAAGTTTTAAACAACCTGAGATGACAACCTACCTGTTGAAGAATAGCAAGATGTTCAAGCAAAAAAGAGCAGTGCAAAATTGTCAAGCTAAAAAAAAAAACAGCACAGCACATGCTTTTTTGGGAAGGGACAGAGATGGATATATTAAAAAAAAGGCAGAAAAATGGACAAATTCATGGGTTCATAATCAATGAGTACCAAGTGATAATAATCATAAATAAAAAAGCAGTATGATAGATACATTGGACTGCACAAGAGATAACTATATTGTACACTGAGAGAATTGAGCAGTTTTTAAAGCAAATGAAATAGCCAATGAAAAGCAAGTGCCAGATTTACTGAGTGCATTGGATTTAAAAGGATACAATTTGCTTAGAAGTTTAAC
Organism: Hypanus sabinus; assembly: GCF_030144855.1. NCBI lineage: Eukaryota > Metazoa > Chordata > Chondrichthyes > Myliobatiformes > Dasyatidae > Hypanus > Hypanus sabinus. The sequence continues at coordinate 26,106,904 of NC_082726.1, read as the reverse complement.
TGATTCCACCAAACCAACCGAAATTAACTTTGCTGATATTGTGAAAGTAATGTGGGAACACTTTAGAACTGAAAGAATTGTTGCTTGCTGAATGCTTTAGGTCTCCCAGCCAGAACCAAAAGGAAGGGGAAATCCATTTCAGCGTATGTGGCTGAATTGAAGGAGTTGCCTGAGCATTGTCAATTCAATGATGAGTTTAATGATGCACTGAGAGATCATTTGGTTTGTGGAATCTTACAAGAAGGCATTCAAGTGTAGCTCCTAACCGAGGCACAACTTGCTTTTAAAAGAGCAGTTGAAACTGCTCTATCAATGGAAACAGCAGACAGAGACGCAATTGAGTTGAAGTCAGGAATAAAAGTGTGCATGAACAAATTTGAAACATTTAAACAGAAACTGGCCTGGCCAGGCAAATTGTGTTACTATCCTGGCAGGGGCTCACATGCAGATTATGCAGATTTAAAGGTCAACCTTGCAGAAAATGCATACAAAGAGCCTATTGGGCAGATAAAAATAAATGGACTGTACAAGGAAGAGAAAAAACTAAAAAGTCAAATTGCAGTTTCAAAATTAGCACTAATTTGCATGCTGTTGATGAAAACATCTTTTAATGATGAGAGTGACATAGGACTGAATAGATTTGAGATTTACAATGTGAAAACTAACAATAGACAAGCAATATGACTTACACCAGAAGTGAATGGCAAATTGATTAAAATGGAGTTGGACACCGACTCAGCTATTTCAGTCATTCCACAAAATGAATTTGAACAGCATTTCAGAGATATTAAACTGAAGCCTGCAGATATCCAACTAAGAATTTATACTGGAGAAAAGATAACTCTTGTGGGAATGAGAATCGTACCAGTGAAATGCAAGAACCAACAAGCCACGTTGGGTTAGTATTTGGTAAAAACAGGAGGGCTAGCATTGTGGGGCATGATCGGCTGAGGCAACAACACGATTGGAGATCCTTCCAACATTTGCATGCCAAATCCCCTGCAATCGAATCAACTGAAAGTAATTTAAGAAGGATACTGATAATGCCATAGCAGTATTCAAGGGTGATCATGAGCTGAATTCTTTAAACCAAGCTTCACTTACTATGCTCACATCATTGATACATCAGAATTACACAAATGGGCAGGCAAAATTCAAGAGTGATAGATGCCCCAGGGCCAAAGGATGTGTCACAGTTGGAGACCTGTTTTGGATTTGTCAATAATTATAACAGCTTCTCAGCAAACATCATTACTGTGCCCCACCCACTACAGATCTGGAAGAAATGGCAATGGACAAAACGGGATGAGTTGGTTTTCCAAAAGGCAAAGGAAATGGTAACATCAGGCACCGTACTCATCCATTATGATCGACACCATCCAGTGAATTTTCCCTGTGATACCTCACCTTATGGTACAGGTGCAGTTGGGTCACATGTTATGAGTGATAGAAGTGAACACCCCATAGCCTTTGCATCATGTTCCCCTACTATTGCAAAGATAAATTACACATATATTGACAGAGAAGCCTTCAGTCTGGTTGGGGTATAAAATGTTTCAACTAGATTTTGTGTGGGAGAGAGTTTACCCTCATTATTGATCATCAACCACTAGTGTTCATTTTCAACCCACAGAAGGGTGTTCTAATAACAGCAGCACATACACCGAGATGGGTTCCGTTTCTTGGGGGACACAATTATAAGATCAAATTCAAGAGAATGACCAATCATGGAAATGCTAATGGATTATCCAGTTTACCCTTAGAAAAGGAAATACCTGAAAAATTTACACATCTTGACATATTCTCTAATGCAAATCGAAAATCTCTCTAGTACGTCAGAGATGATTCAGCAGACAGCCAGAAAAAATCCCACACTGTCTTAGATCTACATGGCCACCCAGATTGACCAGAGGGTACAGTAGAGACTCCATTTCCCCCATTTTACCAGCTCTGGGATGCAATTGCCCTTGGTAGAGTTTGTCTCGTGGGGATTGAGTGTTGTACCATCCAAGCTGAGAGCTACTGTGTTGAAGGAGCATATATATAGCTAGGATGCCCAAGACTTTTGCACAGTACTGTATTTGTCAACGTGGAGCAGAGAGTGAGTTTGTATATCTGGTGTGAGCTAAGGATGCTGGGAATTGTGAGAATTGAATGCCATGGGAGGGGTGTGGGACAGGAGGCAGAGACAAAGTGCCAGGGGTGGGGGTGTTGGTAGCACGAGTACAAACACACCTGGCCCTGAGACACTAGGCAAGGTAATTTGATTCCAAATAATTGGTTTATTATCATTACAGGATGTCTCTCTGGTGCTTCCTGCTCCCTCTCCTCTTTGTTCCCCTTTTTCCAACCATGATTCCCCTCTTCCTGCTCCCTTTCCACTCTCATTCCACAATAGAGACCCATATCAGAAGCAGGTTTATCATCACTCATATATGATATGAATTTTTTTGCAGCAGCAGTACAGTGCAATACATAATATTACTACAAAAGTTACTGTTACTTTTACTGTGCAAAAGTTTTAGATACCTGAGCTATATATATGTGTCTAAGACTTTTGTACAGTACTGTGCATGTCAGTCATCGAGGCATATTCAAAAGGAAAGCATTGACTCAAAGCTTTGTCTGCTGGCCTGGGATAGATGAGCAGATTGAGCAGCTTGCCATGCACAGTTCAAGATGCCGGCATGTCCAGAAGAAAGGTATTCAGAGCTGTAGTCACTTCCTGCAGTCCCGGAGTCAATCGCCATGGAGCAAGCTCTAGAACCTGAGATTGTTGCACAGCCATAAATCTGACCTGCCAAGATAGTGACCCCTCTTGCCAGGAAGAACGTTATCCCACAAGAGTAAGAAATTTGCCTCAGCCATTAAATCTTTAGGCCTGCATTGGGCAATTTAAAATCTACAATGCTGTGAATGTCTATATAGTAGATATATTTTATAGTGTACTGTATATATAAATTTGAGATTCATTCTACGTTGATTTGGAGTGTTGTGTATTTAATATTTCAGTATTTGAATAATGTAAACACATTGTTTGAATAAGCTTTCTTTGAATAATTCATTATTGGTTACATGTAAAAGTACATGAATGGCATATGTCATCACGTCACCACATTATAAGTGCATGTCTCACTAGATTAAAAGTGAAACTAAAACACATATCTCCAATTCTCCGTGTTTTTTATTCAAGTAGTTTTTTGTTTTGGAGTTACAAAACATCACAGGGCAGTGTTACAGGAGATTTGGATTGCACAGCACCAGATTCAGGGACAGTTATTACTCTACAACCATCAGGCTCCTGAAACAGAGTGGATAACTTCACTCTCCTCAACTCTGAACTGATTCCTCAACCTATGGAGTCACGTCCAAGGAGTCTATTTGAACAATTTGACTTTTACACATTTTTGCTTCTCAGTCTTTGTTTATGTATAGTTTTATTTCTTTAGTTTTTTGCAAATGCCTGTAAGAAAATGAATCTCAAGGTAGTGTACGGTGGTATACATATTTTGATAATAAATTTACTTTGACTTTGAAACACTCACATGGTTGCCACACTGCATCAGTAATGTATGAATCCCAGACTTAGGATGGTGAAAGTGTGCCAGTTGAGTGCACAACTTTATCCAAAACTGTGTTGAGCTTCTTGTCAGTTGGGTGCTAACTCATGAGGATGATGTATAGGATTATCAGTGACATTTGGTTCTTAGATTTTGACAAAATACTTAATGCCAAATTAGAAACTCATTGCTATGGCACACATGTGTTAAGTAAATGAATAAGGCAAGATTGCTAAGTGCCTACTGAAGCCACTAGTACACACTGATGACAAATAGTTTGCATTGCTTGCATTACAAACAATCATGTTAAATTCATTGTATAGACCAGGGGTCAGCAACCCGCGGCTCTTTCATCTCTGTGATGCGGCTCCCTGTGGCTTTGGAAAATAAATGATGAGTATTTAATTAAAATGTATTTTATGTTAGTTTGTTAGTTTTTGAAATGTAATTCTAAATTTGAAGATTATGGTGATCTTGTACAATCTAAATAAAACGTGTTTTTTGTCGCTATTATACGTCACCACTACCAATGCCTGACACCCGCCAGTGCGCGATTTCTTTAATTTTTCGATCCAAGGTAGGCGAACTATGGAGAATTCTAAAAAAGGAAAAGTGACTGAAGAAAACAGAACTTTTAATGATAAGTGGGCAGATTCATTTGCTTTCAGTGCTGACGAGACTGGTTTACTGGTATGCTTAGCAAACTAGCAAACAACAAAAAGTCAAAAGTCACAAGACATTTCCAGAATAAACACACAGCCTTTGCTCAAAGATATCCAGATGGAGATGAAAGAAAAAAAGCCATTTCGGAACTGATGCGGAAGGTTGAGCTGAGCAAAAATCATTTCAAGAAGTGGATGAAGTCTGGAAAATCAACTACATATGCTAGATTTGTTGCCGCTCAGTAAATAGTCAGGCACGTGAAGCAGTTTACAGATGGTGAATATATAAAAGAATCTTTCATTAAGATTTCAGAACATCTATTCACGGACTTTAAAAACAAGAGTGAAATTGTGCAGAAAAACAGGAATATGCCCCTCTCTGCAAAGACTGTCAAAGACAGAACCATAAAAATGGCAGAAGACATCACAAGACAGCAAATTAAAGACATCAATTCAGCTGTGGCCTACTTGATTGCCTGTGATGAGTCTAAAGACAAAGGTGATATTGAACAAATAGCACTGTTCTGCCGGTATGTAAACTCTGCCTGGCCACAGGAAGAAATGATTGAGTTGATACCTCTAAAAGGCCAAACACAGGGGGAGGACATCTATGAAGCTGTCTTGAATTGTTTAAGAGCCAAAGTAATAAAGACCACCCACCTGGTGTCAGTAGCTACTGATGGGGCATCAAGTATGACAGGAGCGTACAAGGGATTTGTGGCTTTACTGCAGAAGTCGCTGGGCAGAAAGCTGCTGACTTTTCACTGCATCTTGCACCAAGAGGCTTTGTGCACTCAAACATTTCCTCCAGAATGCACAGGTAATGCTAATTGTCATTCAGATTGTCAATAAAATAATGGCAAAAAGTTTAAATCACCGTCAATTCAAAATGTTACTGGACGAGCTGGAAAGCACATATTCTGATCTCCTGCTGCACAACAATGTCCGGTGGCTGTCAAGAGGGGAGGTGCTGAAACGCTTTGTCGCGTGTCTGGAAGAAGTGAAAACTTTCCTGGGCAGTAAAGGGCTCACCTTTCCTGAGCTGGAACAGCCAGAGTGGCTGGAAAAGCTACACTTCATGGTAGACATGACAGCGCACCTGAACACACTGAACACAGCTCTTCAGGGGAAAGGACGCACAGCCCTACACATGTTGGAGGATGTTTTGGCATTCGAGCGCAAGTTGACAGTGCTTGCCAGAGATTTACAGAAAGGCACATTGTCTCACTTCCCCAATTTGAGAGAGTTCAAACAAGCTCACGACATGATAAATTCGGAGTATTTACATTCTGCAATCATCGCAATGCAAACATCGCTTGGGAAATGCTTCTGTGAGTTCAGAGAAGAAAAAAACACATTATCCTTCCCGGTCACTCCCCTAAGCATCGATCCATCCCTACTGAATACGACTGCATTGGCAGGTGTGAGTCAACCTGATCTTGAGATGGAACTGGCTGACATAGCCGACAAAGACATATGGGTGTCCAAGTTTAGACCTTGAAGATGTTACCCGTCAGAAGGCCGTTCTTGCTCAGAATCACAAATGGAGTGATATTGAAAACCTGCCCAAACTGGACAAACTTGTGTTCGAAACATAGAATGCTATCCCCGACATTTATGTAAACATTAAAAAGTATGCACTTGGAGTCCTGTCGATCTTTGGATCCACATATGTATGTGAGCAGGTGTTCTCCAACATGAACTTTATTAAAAACAAACATCGCGCACGCCTCACAGATGACAGCTTGCGATCCTGTGTAAAGATGAAGGTGACGTCATACAGCCCTGATGTGCAGACGCTGTGTGCTGAGGTCCAGGAGCAGAAATCCCATTAACCAAGAATGATAAGTATTTTAATTGCCTATTATTTTACGTATATTCAAGTTTTTTTTTTCATTTTTCAGTGAAATAGTACTTTTATTTTCAGGTTGACAGCTGGCTGATGCTATTTTTGGTTTGCTGCTGGCGGACAATTTAAGTTCGGCATTTTTCATAAATACAAGAAGGACTCAAATAGATTGAGAATTTTACTTAAAAGTAACCTTCAACCCAAAGTCTTTTTTTCGGAGTTCAAAATGTTTTTGTTGCATGCAGAAATGTAATTTTGTTTTCTCTGCAGGAGTTCATCGATTTCATAAATGCAACACATTATAGTTTGTTTATACATAGCATAAACGCAAAAAAAATGTTGTATGCAGTGTTATTTCATTTTAAATGTCAAACGGGTTTTGTGGCTCCCAGTGTTTTCTTTTCTGTCGGAAACAGGTCCAAATGGTTCTTTCAGTGGTAAAGGTTGCCGACCCCTGGTATAGACAAAGCCTGGGAACAGAAAAGGTAACTGAGAAAGCTAGTATTAACCAGACAACTGAGATCTGCTGTGATGTGATTTAAAGTAGATCAGTCTTTTCTGGTAATAAGTGATTTTGAGACATTAACGTCTCTCGCAGATATATCCCGGTATAGTAAAGTGCTACACTACTGTGCAATGAGGAAAGGTGTACCATGTGTTAAAGTTCAGGAATGTAATTGACTGCTTTAAATTTTTTTTTGGTGTTTGCTTCCAACTGTTCCCAACAGAACCCAGTTCAAAAGAACTTTCAGCCTCTTCCCAGTTATTCAGCATCCCCTCCTCACTCCCAACTAACTCTTCAGTCAATTATATTTCTGAACTTTAGCGCATGGTACACCTTTCCCCTTGTATGGGATTTTTGCACTTTACTACACCAGCTGTAAGATCAGGGTTCAATTCCCACGTTGTCTGTTTGGACGTTCTCCCTGTGATTGCATGTGTTTCCTCCGGGTGCTCCAATTTCCTCCCACATTCCAAAGATATATGGGTTAGCATTAGTGAGTTGTGGGACTGCTATGTTGGCACCAGAAGCATGATGAAACTTGCCGGGTTCCCACAGCACAACGCAAACTGTGTTGGTTATTGACACACATATTTCACTATATGTTTCGATGTGCATGTGCCAAAGAAAACTAATCTTAATCTTGCAACTCTCCACTGCCAATTCTAGTTCCAACTCTCCCTATGGACCTCCTCACTGAAATCTTGTCAGAGGTGCTAACAAGCTCAGAGCCTGTTGTTTTTCATAGTACACAGACTGGGACTTAGAAAACAACTGAGGGAATCCTGCACTAGGCAGGATTAGCTGCCGTTCTGTTCTGGTATTAGCTGCCGTTTTTGCCTACTTAATACTCTGAATGCCAAATCCCAAATCATTTTTGGAGTGGCTGGTTCCAATATCGATGTCAAGCTTCTTTCATTGTTAATCCTGTTTTGTTTTTCACTCTTCACTCTCCAAGTATACTGAAATTAACATTTAAGTACATTGGAGTAGACTATAAGACCCATTGTATAACAGTGATTTGGTATTCTAAACTGGTTAATGTTTCTAGAACCTAACTTTCATCACTTTAGGAAAAAAAGCTGAGATTATTGTCATCTTCACAAGTACATGTGCAATGAAAAGCTTACTTTCAGCAGCATCACAGGCACGTGGTATCATATAAACAGCAGTAAAACAACAAATTAAACATAAATTCTACACTATTTACACAAGAAATGACAATTAGAATTAAAATAATTGTCTTCTATTTTCGTTCAAAGTGATCCAAGTTGCTACACTAAGGTAGTGATTCAGGTTGAGCTGCCTGGTTCAGAAACTGAATGGTTGAAGGGAAGTAGCTGTTCTTTTATCTGGTGGTGTGGGACTTCGGACTTCAGACTTCTGGAGCTCCTGTCCAATGGTAGTTATGAGAAGATGGTCTGACCCAGATGGTGATGATCTTTGATGATGGATGTTGCCTATATGAAACAGCTCCTCGTGTAGATATTACCAGTGGTGTGGAGGGGTGTGCCCATGATGTATTGGGCTGGGTACACTGCTCTATGCAGTTTCTTACATTCCTGTCCATTTGAATTCCTGTACCAGACGATGATACAACTAGTCCGGATACCTTCAAGAATATACTGGTAAAATGCTCCACCACTATTGGATTCCATTGACTTCTGATCATCCCTATCCAGAACGTCACTGCAGGAGTTCGGCAGAGCTGTGTCTGCACCCAACCAGTTTCAATTGCTTTATTGATGGTGTTTCCATCATAACCACAGAAACGAGGATGTTTGCTGATAATTGCACAACGTTTAGTATAGTTTGCAACTTCATGGCAGATACCACAGCTCTTGCCCGTAAGCAGTAAGATCCAGATAACCTTTAGGAATGAGCTGTTATGCAATACATAACATCCATGCCATGAAAGTGCCAGGAAATGTACACATTTAACAAAGGAGAGTAACTATCTACACTTGTCATTCAATGGCATTATCATCATCCAGCTCCCTTGTCATGAACATCCTGTGGATCATTATTGACCAAAGCCAAAACCAAAAGAGCTGGTTATTCCCTACAGGAAGAAGAAGCTGGAGGTTCTCATTAGGGGACTGCAGGTGGAGAGGGTCAATAACTTAGAATTCCTTGTGTTAACATTTCAGAGGATCTATCCTGGGACCAGCACATAAGTGTCATCACAAAGAAGGAAGGGCAGTGTCTTTATTTTCTTAGAAGCTTTTGTAGCTTGGAATGTCATCTAAAACTCTGGCAAACTTCTCTAGATGTACAGTGGAGAGTATCTTGACTGGTTGCATCACGACCTGTTATGGAAACACCAATGTCCATGAATGTAAAACTGGTGGGTGCAGCCCTGTCTATCACAAGGAACGCCTTCCATATCATTGAGCACGTTTACAAGGAGCGCTGCCACAAGAAAGCAGCATCCATCAGCAAGGACCTCACCATCCAGGTCATGCTGTCTTCTCACAGCTACTATCAAGATACAGGAGCCTTCGGTTCCAAATCACCAAGTTCATCAAGCTTATAATTTCACTTACCTCTACAGTGAACTGACTTCACAACCCATAGACTCACTTTTAAGGACTCTACAACTCATTCTCAGTAGATATTTATTTACTTTTTTGATTATTTGAATGATTGTCTTCTTTCACACATTGGTTGTTTGTCTTTGCTATGTTTATTTTTTCATAAATCTGTTGTATTCCATTACTTTAATGTAAATATCTGAAAGAAAATGAATCTTAAGGTAGAATATTTTAACATATATGAACTTTGATAATAAATTTATTTTGACTTTGGGAATCCAACTGGTTAACCCACATAAATATTAGGGAGTCAGAGGCTGGGTAGCCCACAGCTACTCAGTGAGCTGGGTGACTCACCTCTTGAACACGTTGAAGTCAGAGGTGTGATGGAATCCTCATTGGAGCATGCCTGGATGAGCACAGCTCTAATATAATTCTCATAAAGTCACGTTTATCCTGTCAAAGCTGCCTGCTTTGTCCCACCACTCCTAAACAGTTACTCCCTGCATCACCAGCAGAAAGTGGCTCCAGAATGAATCATCCATTAAATGACTGCAGTTACTCACCCAGACTATGCTGGCAGCAGCTGCCAATTCTCTGATATTTACTACCAAGAAGAAGATAACAACAAGCACACAGGAAGACCACCAGCTTCAGATTATTTTCCCTGCAGCACGCCATTGTGATTTGGTAATGTTTCACCAACCCTTCATTATCACTGGGTCAAAGTACTGGAAATTGCCCTCTGTCAGCCTTGGGGCAGCACTTTTGTCAGTAGGACTGCAACAGTTCGGGAAGGCGGAATCCTTCTTGATGTTGAAGGCAATTAAATATATGCAATAATTGCTGGCCGACCCAGTGACACCTAAATCTCAAGAGATGAATAAGTAGTATAACTGTTATTTTGATCACTTTTTGGCAATTATTAGATTATATTTTTCTATTTATAAGTATGATATATATTTCTAGTACATTGTTATTTTATTGGAGAGATTTTCCTGCATTCAGGAATATAGACGTTCCTTGCAAAACAAGTAAAGTCCATTCATTATTGCTGTCATGAAGGTAATCATACAGCAACCATGATCATCCTCATTGATCACTCATGGTCAAGTATGATTCTTCTCCTGATGGTTGATCTGGTTACTTGTGGGTCTTGAGATGACTGAAGAGGTTGCTCCATGATCCACAAGTCCTATTGCGGTGTTGGCAGGTGTAGGTCATTGAAGTGGTGGTGGATGATACTGGTTAGGCCTTTCCCAATCTCTCCTTATGTTGAAGCCGCCTAGTCTCAGTGGCACAGTGGAGGTATTTTTCAAGCTGTGTAGTCCTTCTCCAGCTTTCCCTATCCTGTGGTAATTTCTCCCATCCATTCATGCTGATGTGGCACTTCCTCAACTGGGTCTTGATATTGTCCTTAAACTGCATTTTCTGTCCTCCAGGAGTGAGCTTTGCATCCTTGAGTTGGCCGAACAGGAGTTATTCAGGGAGGCAGGAGTCTAGCGTACGGATGATGTGGCCGACCTAGCGCAATTGGTGTTGAGACACAGTTATGGCTATGATGTTAGCTTCTTCCAGGATGCTAAGATACAGGCCCTTTGGCCCAACATGTCGATGCCAACCACAGTGCCACCCAGCTACTTCCAATTTCCTGTATTCTGCCCATATCCCTCGAAGCCTGCCTCTTGATGTAACTATCCACTTCCTCTGACAGCTCGGTTCATAAACTCACCAACTTTGACATGGAAAAAGTTGCTCCTTTCTCACCTGAAATCTATGTCCCTTAGTTTTGGACTCCCCTAACCCAGAGGAAGACTGTTTCCATCCATCTTCTCTACCATACATAATTTCAATCGTACACCATTTTAGAATATTCAACCTTACATCATTTCTCTAAGGTTTCCCCTCATAGTAGTAAGCCATCTTTTATATTTAAAAAATAAACTTCGTTCATAATAAAGTTTACATTAATCATTACATTAATTATCTGGATGATGGGGTGGTAAATTGAATTAGTAAGTATGCAGATGATACTAAGATAGGTGGCATTGTGGATAATGAAGTAGATTTTCAAGCCCGCAGAGAGATTTAGGCCAGTTAGAAGAGTGGGCTGAATGATGGCAGATGGAGTTTAATGCTGAAAAGTGTGAGGTGCTACATTGTGGTAGGAATAATCAAAATAGGACATATGTGGTAAATGATAGGGCACTGAAGAATGCAGTAGAACAGAGTGATCTAGGAATAATGGTGCATTGTTCCCTGAAGGTGGAATCTCATGTGGATAAGGTAGTGAAGAAAGCTTTTGGTATGCTGGCCTTTATAAGTTGAGTATAGGAGTTGGGATGTCATGTTAAAATTGTACAAGGGATTGGGAAGGCTAAATTTGGAGTATTGTGTACAATTCTGGTCACTGAATTACAGGAAAGATGTCAACAAAATAGAGAGAGTACAGAGAAGATTTACTAGAATGTTACCTGGGTTTCAGCACATCAGTTAAAGAGAAAAGTTGAACAACTTAGGTCTTTATTCTTTGGAGTATAGAAGGTTGAGGGGGGACTTGATAGAGGTATTTAAAATTATGAGGGGTATAGATAGAGTTAACTTGGATAGGCTTTTTCCATTGAGAGTAGGGGAGATTCAAACAAGAGGACATGAGTTGAGAGTTAGGGAGCAAAAGTTTAGGGGTAACACGAGGGGGAATTTCTTTACTCAGAGAGTGGTAGTTGTGTGGAATGAGCTTCCAGTAGAAATGATAGAGGCAGGTTCGATGTTGTCATTTAAAGTAAAATTGGATAGGTATATGGACAGGAAAAGAATGGAGGGTTATGGGCAGAGTGCAGGTCGGTGGGACTAGGTGAGAGTAAGCATTCGGCACAGACTAGAGGGGCCGAGATGGCCTGTTTCCATGCTGTAATTGTTACATGGTTAAAAATATGTAAAAAAGAAAACAATCATGGTGTTGTTTGATCTATATTTTTATACTGAAACGATTCCAACTGGCATCTACAGTCATTCCACAGTCAGTCACATAGATAACTTTTCTTCCCCAGTCTGATGAACAACAACTGAACCTCTTGATAATGTCTGTATGCATTTATGTTTGAGTTGCTGCCACGAGATTGATTGATTAGATATTTGCATTCACAAGTAGGTGTACTGAGCATATCTCTGAATCACTAAATCATTCATTCTGGGTTGTTACGCCAGTAATGTAGACTCACAGTATTGAAGAGAATCGCAGTATTGACCATACTGATTTACTTTGATTTAGATGCTGCTCTGAATTGGGAGGTACAGCGATATGATGGATGGTACAATAATCTTGCCCATCACAGCAGAGGGACAGTAGGTAAGTGATTTCTTCTACCTGTAATTATTTCTACAATTAGAATCAGAGTTAGGTATGTTATAACTGACATATGCTGTGTCAAATACTAACAAATCTTACAACATCTTGTCAATGGCAAAGAATTTTGTAGCGTACTATCGGAAGTATCCTTGACAACAGGAAATAGAATTGTGCAGGTACAATGACCTGAAGGTTCTCTTCCTTTGTTGAGTTGAAACCACCATCCAATGACCTCTCACAATCCAGGGAGGTGTAATGTAGATTCATATGACTGCTCTCATTGGTCAAAACTGGCCTAGAGGCAGAAAATCCCCAAAAATAACTCACGTCTGGGAATTTTTAAAAGGCAGCAAAGCCATGCCCGTAGTTTTCTCACCTAGCTCAAGATTTTTTATTGTCTCCAAAAGTCTCAAGTTGTTTGTTTTTAATGATACCTAAGTGCCCCTCATATTCTGCAGCATTTAAAACTCTTAAAAATGAAGAGGTCAACTTATTTAAAAAAATCCTTGGGACCAGTTTTCCCCTGTAGTTTGCCATACATTTTTGGCTGAAGTCAGTGATTGTTGGGGAAGAGACATGAAAATGAAGCTAAGGCCTGAAGCTGTTTTTGTATTGTCCACATATAAAAACATCTTCTCTATATCTATGCTTTCAAAACATTTCATAATTTGAAAGGTGGAATCAGAGTACTTATGATTATGGCAGAGTCTCGATGAATCATCTTTACCCACTATAGCCTCTCATTACTAGCATAGTATTTATTGATGTATTAAGAAGTTATTTGAATTTGAAAAGCAACCAGTGAGTCACTGTTCTCCTTTTCAGACGCCCCCTTTGTTCGCCTGCTACCAGCTAATTATGCTGATGGAGTTTATGAAGTTTTCCGAGAACCAGAATTACCGAATGCTCGCATGATCAGCAATGTGGCAATGCAAGGAAAGTCGGGAATACCATGTTCCAAAAACCGAACTGTTCTGTTTGTCTACTTTGGTAAGTTAGCTTATAAGTTTTTGAATGCTTTAGATCTGCAAACATTCATTCAGATTTAAAGTTGTTTTTTGCCAAATAAAGTCACCTTTATTGTAGGCCTATGGCTTACAATTACAACTCAAATATAACTTGCACCTGAGTTCTGGCAACATTGTTATAACTCTTCTTTGCACTGATTGCAAATTGATTATAAATCTCTGATTGCAACATATAAGATTATTAAGGGATTGGACAAGATAGAGGCAGGAAATATGTTCCAGATGCTGGGAGAGTCCAGTACCAGAGAATAAGGGGTAGGTCATTTAGAACAGAGTTAAGGAAAAACTTCTCCCAGACAGTTGTGGGGGTCTGGAATGCACTGCCTTGGAAGGCAGTGGAGGCCAATTCTCTGGATGCTTTCAAGAAGGAGCTAGATAGGTATCTTATGGATAGGGGAATCAAGGGATATGGGGACAAGGCAGGAATTGGGTTTTGATGGTAGATGATCAGCCATGATCTCAAAATGGCGGTGCAGACTCGAAGGGCTGAATGGTCTACTTCTGCACCTATTGTCTATTGGCTATTGCACTCTTTCCAGAACTAGAGGTCATGGGTTAAGGGTGAAAGGTGAATACTTAAGGGAAACCTGAGGAAGAATTTCTTCACTCAGAAGATGGTGCAAATGTGAATGAGCTGCTAGTGGAAGTAATGGATGCAAGGTCAATTTCAACATTTAAAAGAAATGTGGATAAGGAAATAGAATAAACTAACAGAGACACAAGAGACTACAGATGCTGAAATCTGAAGCAACAAATAATTTGCTTGAGGAACTCAATGGGTCAAGCAGCATCTGCTGGGGGAAATTAATCATCGATATATGGGATCAAAGCTCTGCATCAAGACTGCATGAGAAGTTTTATTTTAAAGTTGGCATACCTTGAAATGATTTTGTAGTGGATGACGAAATGAACTACACTAAAAGTAGCAAAGCAGGATTTCGATCTGAATGTCAACAATTCCTTCCCTCACCACAGATACTGCCTGACCCACTAAGTTCCTCAGGCAGATCATTTATTAAACTAAAAATAATCCTAGATTACACTTACTGTTTATATTGTCTGGGCCTCTTATAGTTTCCCTTCCATGTTCATTGTTCCAAAGAAATTACTTTCCAGACTTGGCAACAAACTCAGAAAAGTTTTCTGCACCCTCATGAATTCCATTGCAAGTTCAAATCTAGTTCATTGTCATGTGCACAGGTATGGAGAGTTAAGGGTACAATGAAAAACTTGCTTGCATTAATATCATGGACACTTCAACTCAGACAGTACATGGAATATACACTGTACAAGACTGACAAAAAAGTCTACAAAATAAAATATTAGTGCAATAAACACATTTTCAGGGATGCTTGTGCAAGTCTGAGAGTGTTCCATGGCCGAGGACATGTTCAGATTGTGCAGATTTGTTCAAGGACCTGATGGTTACAGTGAAGTAGCTGTTCCTGAACCTGGTAGTTCTTGACTTCAGGCTTCTGATGGTGCTGGACCTTCTGCTTTGCATTAACAGTGCTTTTAATAACTCTATCATGATCTCCCCGCATTTCTTCATTCTACTTTGGATGAAAAGCAGGTTTCCCATAAGCTTTCTCAACAACTATACTCATGTGTGCTGCTTTAAGCATTTTTGTCATGTTCTCCTAGATCGCTCTGCTCTTTGCTTTACTATTTTCATGCATTCCATTCTAGTTTTCTGCAAGTGTATTATCTTATACTTGATGTCAGGGGTAAGTTTATTACACAGAGAGTGGTGAGTGTGTGGAATGGGTTGCTGGCAGCGGTGGTGGAGGTGGAAACAACAGGGTCTTTTAAGAGACTCTTGGATGGCAACATGGAACTTAGGAAAATAGAGGGCTATGGGTAAAGCCTAGGTAGTTCTAAGGTAGGGACATGTTTGGCATAGCTTTGTGGGCCGAAGGGCCTGTATTGTGCTGTAGGTTTTCCATGTTTCTCATAAAGGATGAAGAGATAATGGAGAAGTTAAGTAAAGAATTCTAAAGCTTGGCACTGTGAGAGTTGCAGGTGTGGCTGACAATGATGGAGTGATTAAAACTGGATGTAAACAAGAGGGTAGGATTCGCGGGATGCATATGTCTTGGTGAGATTCAAGCTGGAGTGGGTTACGGTGGAAAGGAGGAGTGAGGGCTTTGAAATCAAAGATGACAAGTTTTAAAAGTGAGACTTCACTGAGAGTCTGTAGCAAGCACAGAGGTGGCTGCAAACAGGACACCTGCCAAAAATCTCATTCAAGAGCACAGCAGACAAGAGAAGCTGTGTGTAGCCTCTACCAGAGTAGTCAGGTGCAGGTCGCAAACCCTAGTTCATCTAGTTCATACTGAACTTTTTTCTGCTTCGTCCTATTGACCTGCACTTGAACCTCCATAGCCCTCCCATCCATGTACTTACCCAAACTTCTCTTACATCTGAGGACTAGAAATGTAAGGATGTACAGCTGAGGCTTAATAAGGCATTGGTCAAATCACATTTGGAGTATCGTAAGCTGTTTTGGATTCTGTATCTAACAAAGGATATGCTGACATTGCAGAGGCTCCAGAAATGGTTTATGAGGATAAAAGGTTACTGTATGAGAAACGTTTGATGTTTCTGGGCCTGTACTTGCTGAAGTTTAGAAGAATGATCGGGGAGGAATCACATTGAAACCCACCAAATATTGAAAGGACTAGATAGAGTGGATGCGGAGAGGATTGGTGGGAGAATCTATGACTGGGGAGCTCAAGCTCAGAATGTCCCTTGAGAACAGAGATGAGGAAGGATTTCTTTAGCCAGGGTGGTGAATCAGTTGAACTCATTGTACAGATGGCTATGGAGGCAACATCACTACGTATATTTTAAATGCTGATTATAGATAGTTAATTAGTAAGGATGTCTAAGGTTATGGGGAGAAAACAGGAGAATGAGTTAAGGGGGAAATTAAATCAGCCACGATCGAATGGTGGATCAGATTCGTTGGGCCTAATGACCTAACTCTATTCCTCTGTCTTATGGTCATATGGTGTTATGCATAATACCATAATGAGAATTGAACCCAGTTCTCTGGCATTGTGAGGCAGTGCCTCTACCAGTACCACTACTGTGCTACCAACTTAGCTGTCCTGCTAGTTATTGTTGAATCATGAAATCATCAGGACAAAAAGTGATTATTCAGATGATCTATTTTAGTTTATCAGTTCCTTTATTTGAGTATCAGCAGTCAAAGTCACATCTGTGGTTTCACCAGAAACACTCTTAAGTCTACTGACCTTCAGTGGAAATAGTACAACAGACTGCAACCAAGCTAATTCTATCCTGTAGTGCACAGAGTCATTTCACCTCTATGCAAGTGGACTCTAACTAGTCCAAATCTCTGGACTAGCTGCCCATAGCCTCACAAATATTACCCATTGAAGTCTTTATCCAGTTCACTTTTTGAATGCCATGATTGGATCTGCTTCTGAATTATAACCACTGACTGTGAAGACACATCTTCTGATAGTACATTTGGTATTATCTTCATCCTTCATTCTAAGCTTTCTAATTCTTGACAAGTCTGCCATTCTTTATTTGAAAGAAAATGAACACAGAACATGGTTGAACATGTGAAGCAAGGTAAGGCACTTGCTTCGCACCCCCCCTTACCCCGTAGCCCCCAATCAGGTTGATGTGAAGCCATAGGAGCAGGTGGAGGATGGCCGTATGAGCATCTGGAGCAGATCACAGGTCCTGGTTATACAGCCACTGATGCCAGGCAGACAATCTCTGAAAGGGTTTGGCGTCACCCTTCTTGTAAAGACATTGCCCAGAAGAAGGCATTGGCAAACCACTTCTGTAGGAAAATTTGCCAGGATCAATCACGGTCATTAGAAAGACTATGATCATTCACATCATACCACAAACGAACAGTCCCATAACCGTCCATTTTTCTTACATCTATATGCCTATGAAAATATATTTTATTGAATGTTTTATAATAAATATTTTTCTGCTTTGTTTGAACCTTTCAGGGTTTCACGTCTTTGATGAAATTTTGGAAGCGGTTGGAAATGGATGCCCTGCTGAATTTCTTAACATTCAAGTTCCTTCTGGAGACCCAGTTTTTGATCCCAATAGCACAGGGAGGGTGGAGCTTCCATTTCAGCGCTCTCGATGGACAACCAAGTCAGGACAAAGTCCAAACTACCCCCGAGTGCAGGTGTGTCACGTGACAGAGCTCAGTGCAACTGTCCAACAGATAAATCATTTTGAATAAAATATTAAACAGATCTGAAGCTAGAAATACAGATCTTCAGCTGATATCCTCTCCAATTACCTTTCCTAGCAGGGAGAGATGGAATGAAGAATGCATTTGGTTGTAGGGAAGCTCATAGTATGGAATCATATCTCTTATATAAAAGTGAAAATCAATGGATATATTAACTCCAGTCATTATTCCTCACTACTAGGTTTCTGAACATTGCATGAGACCTCAGTGCAACTTCCTTACCTCAACTGAAGAATGAGTCAAAATATTCTTCAATGCTTAATAATACAATAAAATGAGTATTTAGCAATAACTATGTCAAATGGAGATAAGAGAGGTCATTGTCCCTTTAGGTTGAAGATGTGCGGCACTGTTGGAGGTCCTGTCAATGTGCTGAGATACCCAATGTACAATTATAGAACGCTACAGTACACATGAACAACAAACACAAAATGCCTGAAGAATTCAGCAGGTTCGGCAGCATCTATGAAGGTGAAAAACAGTCAATGTTTCAGACTGAGCCCCTTTGATCCATTGAATTTATCTCCCATTTCCCCCAGTACACCTGTATTGTTAGTCTAATTCTCTCTATTCTTGCAAATTATCTTCTCTCAAATATCTATCAAAATTAGAATCTATTCCCATCTTCCTTACATATCGTCACACTCTCCATACAAAAATATTTCCTTATAGGGTGGCATGGTAACCTAGTGGTTTGCATACGCTATTAGAGCGCTAGCAACCTATTGGTAAGGAGTTTATACATTCTCCCTGTGACCATGTGAGGTTCCTTTGGGTGTTCCAATTTCCTCCCACAGTTTAGTAGCTTAATTAGTTACATGGGTATCATTGGCCGGTGTGGCTTAATGGGTCAAAGGGCCGATAACCGTGATGTATCTCCAAATTAAATTATATCTCCATTGTACTGGCTGTCACCAAGAAATGAATGGGTTTCAATTTTACAGATGCAAGGATCCAACACAAACATTGACTATTCTTCACACTCACCTCGTCCACAAATGCTGCTCTACCCACTCTAGCAGATTGTTTGTTCAATTTTAAAGAGTTTGTATTATTAGTGTTTTCCACATTATGGATATTTCCTATCGCATCCCCACATCCAGTTAATTTACTTCTATAGTTCAAGATGTTGGAGCAAGCCCACTCCAATAACAAGTGAATGATTGACAGGGAGATCTATTTCCAGCACTGATCTATGGGGGAGGACATCTTGTTAGAGCACAAGGAGACCTTTCTGTCTATGTTGCACTTGTTGCAGCTTAAAGTTAACGTTTCATTTTAGCAATAACTTCATAGTGTGAGAGGTACCTGGAAACTCTGAGTTTCTGTCTGCATTGTACAAATAATAATTGTTGACAGTAGAATCCTGTATATGAGGCCAAGACACATCAGGGAATGAGGTGCATTTTGCTTTCAAGCTGGGTACCTTGCTGATGGGTACAGATTAGTTTAAGAAAGACTCAACTTTATCAACAGAAATGGAACACGTAAGATATTTTTTGTGTGCTACCTTACATGTGGCAGTCATCCCTTCATTCCAGATAAACCATGTCACCACCTGGATCGACGGAAGTTCTATCTACGGATCATCTCATTCTTGGAGTGATGCCCTGCGCACCTTCTCTGGTGGACGTCTGGCTTCTGGCCTAGACCCACAGCTGCCGAGGCAAAGTGATGGATTGATTCGTTTGTGGAAATTTGCAGATCCTGCAACCAAACAACATGGAGTTCAGGGACTTTATGGTAAATAGCTTGACTCCTCTCATAAGAACATTCCTTATGAGTTAGTTTGGATAACTAGCTATAGATCTTTAAGGAGAACATTCATTCATTACAAATTTACACTGCATTGCTGTTGCAGTTATTTACTCTAGATGTGCTTGATTAGCTGAACTTTTGCCTCTGTTTCTGAAGGTTCTGAAGGTTCTGAAGGTCCAAAGACTTGACAGAACATATCTAGGTTGTTCTCCAGTGCAGGGTGGAGTAAGTGCTAAGTATATGCACCAGATTTTTGATACAAAATCCAACTGAAGTCCCATTAACACATACAAAATGTTGGAGGAACTCAACAGGTCAGGCAGCATCTATGGAACTGAATAGATAGTCAACGTTTCGGGCTGAAACCCTCCTTCATGAATCATCTTTGGCAGCTGTAGAAGATATTCTTGCCAGTATCTTGGTGCAGAGCTGTAGGACTAGCTCCCATATCTATCCCTGGGCCATATTTATCACTCATCTGACGTTATAAAAACAGGTTGGACTGGAACTTATTAGGAAATTCAGGCATTCCGTGCACTGAACTGTGAGCATGTAAATTTGGAACTCAAAAGATATATATCAAACATGCTAATTAATTCTTTCTTTCCTTCGCCAGACTTGTGTAACAGTCTGTTTATGTTCCATCTGAAGAATGATTTGAAAACACAACTAGAATACAATAGTAACAAATATCATCATTTCTCTAGACAATAATCTTTTTCCATTCAACTTCTTTTGCTCCTCTCTTGTTCATGGAAGTCATTAATATTTACCATCTGTTACACCACTGGGGTTCATGGCAGCAATGAAGGTCCTCCATCTCTGTCTGTCTTTGGCCACACAGATGTAGAAAGATTATTCACTGCTGTTTCTGTAACTGTTTTGTTTTACCAGTCAGGACTTGTTTGCCCTGAGCTGTATGCCTGAACCTAGAGGACCTGTACCACTCTTAGTCTGGCCTCTGCCCTTTGACCTGTTCAGCATGGTGATCCTCCCAAGAGCCACAGCATAAAGCCCTAACTCCAGCCAGCATAGCCTCCTGGGTTATTGAGGCTCGCAGGCCTCCAAGCTACGAGGTTGTGGCCCTCTTGGAGGAAAGTCATTACTTCTAGTGACTTCTTCCAAAGTTCTATAATCTTTGAAATCAATAGCAGTTTGTTTTTTTAAATTTTCTTTTGCTGAATTTACGGCCGGGGCATCCAGAATACAGTAACACAACATAGACTATGATCTGTAAATGTGAAGATTGAAGTTAAAAAAAATGTCTGTTTATGGGGTTAAATTATCTGGACAGGTAATATGGAGTAAAATCTTCTTCTTGGTAGTTGAATTCTGAAATAAAAGAACTTTTGGAAATAATGCAGATCATGCTGCATCTGTCCAAGAAGAGGCTGACAACCAGATCAAATACCTTGCATTGATACTTTCAAGCAAATTCTGAGCCATGGAAGCCTAGGGAGCTAGAAAAGAAGCTTGGAATTGGAATTTGTATTTCTTTATTATTATCATACAGCATATACCAAACTATAGTGATAAGCTCATCTTGCATGATGTTCATACAGATCAAATCATTACAAAGTGCATTGAAGCAAAACAATACCATTACAGACTAAAGTAAAACAGCTACAGAGAAAGTGCAGTGCAGGTGAAGAATAGGGTGCAATATCAATACGAGGTAGATTGTGAGGTAAAGCATCCAATTTATCATATTAGAGAATTATTTAATACTGATAAGGATCTGATAGAAGCTTTCCTTGATCCTGGCATTTGCTTTCAGTCTTTGGCATTTTCTGCCCAGTGGAAGAGTGGAGAAGAGAAAATTTCAGGGTGGGAAGGGTCTTTGATTATTACGGCTGTTTTACTGAGGAAGTAAAAAGTATAGACTGAATCCAGGGAAGGGAGGCTAGTTTCCGTCATGGGCTGAGCTGTGTCTACAACTCTCTGCAGACTAGTTGTGATACCAAGCCGTGGTGTCTTCTACGGTGCAGCGATAAAAATTGGTAAAGGGGGACATGGTCATGCCAAATTTCTATAGTCTCCAGAGGAAGTACAGAGATTGGTGTCATCAACATTGTTGGTGCAGGTCAGATTATTAGTGATGCTCCTTCCGAGGAACTTGAAGTGCTCAATGCTCTTGTAAGCTTACAAGATGCAATTTGATACCTCAGATCTTATTAAAGCCTGTATTTCCTTCCTGTGTCATTATCCTCACTTTATGTCTCCTCAATCATTCAACTTCATAGGACAGATAGTGGGGGATTGCAAGAGGCAAGAAGACATTAAGGCACTGAAGGTCTTGCGTTTCCTGATTAGATCTCTTCACATGCACACTTGATAGTAGAAAACCAATTGAAGAATACATGCTCTTGTGTTAATATTAAGCATTCCCCTGAATTTGGGGAAAATAAAAGCAACAATTACATTGAATTCACCTGTAAGTCAGGCAGGATAGGAATGGCAGATTATCCTAACTGATAATTGTTAATAAACCAAATGGGCTTTCATAACCTTCTGGCCATCTTATAGTCATCTCTCCAGCTACTCGTTTTTTATTCTTGATATATTTAATTACTTGAATTTAATTTCTCCAGTTGCCACAATGGCTTTTGGAAACGTCTTTGGATGAATTGGTAGTCCAGTAAAATTGGATAATTTGATTATTAGCAATTGGGTTATGATTGTCACATGTACCAATAATTATTTTGCGTGCCATCCATAAAGGTAATTTCACAACATGATTTCTTCAGGTGGTGAATGTATGGAATTCTTTGCCATAGACGGTTGTGGAAACCAAGCCATTAAGTTTATGTAAGGCAGAGATTGATTGGTAAGCGAGGGTTAAAGGTTATGGGGAGAAGGCACGAGAATTGGGGTTGAATAAAAATCTGCCATTATTAAATACTGAATGGTCTAATTCCATTTGTATATCTTATGGTTTATAAAAATATTGAAGTGAGAATAGGGAACATGAATAGGGAAAAGTAGGAACAGGCTGCGGAATAGAATGATACAGTTACGGTGAAATGCAACTAGACAATAAAGTGCAAAGGCTATGAGAAGGTAGATTGTGAAGTTTGGAATTTACCTTTATCACACAAGAGGTCCATTCAAGAGTCTTATAACAGCAGAATAGAAGCTGTCCTTGAGCCTGGACGTGAGGGTTCCTTAGATAAAAATGGTGTAATGGTAGATTCTTATGATCTAATTTTGCTTGTTTGTCTCTTGCTGACAGATTTTGGAAATGCAAAAGCAAATGAGAGTCCATTCCACCAAGCTGAGAACATCATCTGGTTTCGATACCACAACTATTTAGCTTCCAAACTCCAAGAGCAAAATCCCACATGGACAGATGAAGAGATATTCCAGAATGCCAGAAAACGAGTAATTGGCACCTTCCAGGTAATTATAAACCATTAACTTTCCTTATTGAGACTCACTTATTGGTGTAGACTTAGAAGATAGTTCTGAACAAGCCACTTGACACATTTTTATTGAGATCACAACCATGTTGACCTTTGACAAGAGATCAAATTAGGTTAGCCTTTTCTTTCTTTCTTTTTCAATCTTTTTATTAAATTTCACATATAAAAAAACAACACATGATAATGAATAGATTACAAATTCAATAAACTTGAAATTACATTAGTAATAGGATAATAATATCCTATTAAACATCAATCAACAAAAGGTACATAAATCAATCAAGTCTATATAAGGTTAGCCTTTACTAACATATTGAAGAATGAAGAAAAATGAGAGGAGATCTTACAATGATGGTAAGAAGAGTGACAGATGGATGCTGAGAAGCTGCATCCTCAGGATGGAGAGTCAAGCACAATCTTAAACATTAGTTTTATTTGTCACATGTACATCAAAGCTTGCACTGAAATGGATTGTTCGCGCCAAAGATCAACACAGTCCAAGGATGTACTGGTGGTAGCCTGCAAGTGTCACCATGCTTCTGGCACCAACGTACAGCATACCCACAACTTACTAACTCTCACCCGTACATCTCTGGAACGTGGGAGAACATACAGAGTCCTTTCAGACAGTAGCAGGAATTCAGTCGTGATCTTACAGCTGGCACTATAAAGTATTATGCTAACTGCTATGCTACTGTCCCATCCAAGACCAGGGCAAAGTGCAAATACAGTCCCCCACTACCACAAATTATGCAGTTGAGTGGCCTGCATTTGGGGATATTACAGGTGCCTGCACATCTGGAGTGCAATAGGATATCTTTGTCCTTGAACCTTGACAGTTCCCTGCAAAGTAAGTATCTTGGTTAAGGAGACAGTCTTTAAAACTAAGATGAAGAGAAATTTCTTGACATAGTGGGTTGTGGATTTTCGGAATCCTCTGCTTCACAGGGCATAGTCATTTTGGACATCAAAAGATTATGGGGATTAAATGGCAAGGCAGAATACATACATGCTAAGCTGCATCTTGCTTTTGCTCCTTATCTTTTCTGGAGACTGCAAACTGAAACATAAGTGAATAAAAGCGGAAGGAAGAGGTTAACGTGGAGCTGGAATCGGTGGCAAAGAAGGCAAATCGTGTTTACTATCACTAACATATGTCATGAAATAAGTTGCTTTGCAGCAGCAATACATTGCAATATATAATTTTAAAAACTACAAATTACAATAGGAAATATATATGCATGTAAATTAAATAAAATAAGAAGTGCAAAAAGAGAGCAAAGAAAAAGTAGTACACGTGTCCACCGAGAAATCTTTCTTTTTCTTTTTAAATCTTTTTATTAGTTTTTAAACAAACATAAATGAAACATGAATACCGAGAGTTTGAGAGTACATAATTAATAGTTTAAAGTATAAATACAAATAGATGATAATCCATATATAATAATCTCCCAAACTCATAGTAGTTACGAAAAATGGAGTAAATTAAAAAAAACACAAAAAAGAGAAGAAAAAACCTAACCAACATGGGCTATTGCATTATGTCAAATATACACAGTAGCGTCAATAACTCCGTACTTCCATCCAAATAATTAAGAATAATAAAAGTACGGGTTTAGGAGAAGTCAGTTTAGCTCATATGAAAATGTTGAATAAATGGTCTCCAAGTTTCTTCAAATTTAACTGAGGGGTCAAAGGCAACACTTCTAATTTTTTTCTAAACTCAAACAAGAAATAGTTTGAGAAAACCACTGAAATATAGTTGGAGGATTAATTGCTTTCCAATTCAATAGGATAGATTTTTTAACCATTAATGTAACAAATGCAATCATCTGCTGAACTGAGGGGAATAAACAACTATTATCCACCATTGGTAAACTGAAAATTGCAGTAATAGGATGCGGATGCAATTTGATATTGTTGAAATAGTACCGAAAATATCTTCCCAATAATTTTGCAAGCAAGGACAGGACCAAAACATGTGGGTCAATGGAGCAACTTCAGAATGACATCTGTCATAGGTTGGATTAACATAAGAATAAAATTGAGCAAGTTTATCCTTGAACATGTGAGCCCTATGTACAACCTTAAATTGTTTAGCACCAATAGTAGAAGAATTGACTAATTGTAAAATTTTCTCCCACTGCTCAGTGGGTATAAGACAATGAAGTTCTTTTTCCCATTCCTTCTTGATTTTTTCTGATACTTCTGGCTGTATTTTCATGATCATATTATAAATGATGGCTACTAAACCTTTCTGGCAAATATTCAGAGCTAAAAATTTTTCCGTAATGTCCATTGGACATAATTTCAGAAAAAACTGTAACATATTACTCAAGAAATTTCTAACTTGCAAGTATCTTAAAAAAATGAGTTTCAGGCAAATTATATTTATTAGGTAGCTGTTCAAAGGACAAAAACTGTTATCTAAAAATAGATCACGAAAACATGTTATACCTTTTGTTTTCCATAATACAAAGGCTTGATCCATAAAAGAGGGCTGAAAAAGAAAGTTAGATATAATAGGGCTTGATAAGATAAACTTATTCAAGCCAAAGAATTTACGAAATTGAAACCATATTCGTAATGTATGTTTAACTATAGGATTAGTTATTTGTTTATTCAATTTAGATAAAGCAAAAGGAAGTGAAGATCCTAAAGTAGAAAATAATTAAAAGCCTTGTACAGATTTACATTCCAAATTTACCCATTGTGGGCAAGATGCTATAATCGATTCTTGTGTCCAAAATATTAAATATTGAATATTAACTGCCCAATAGTAAAATCTCAGGTTTGGCAAAACTAACCCACACTCCTTCTTTGGCTTCTGTAAATATTTTTTACTTAATCTAGGATTTTTATTCTGCCACACATACAAAGTTATCTTGGAGTTAAGAATATCAAAAAAAGATTTAGGAATAAAAATTGGTAATGCTTGAAATAAATATAAAAATTTGGGTAATACTATCATCTTTATAGCATTAATTCGACCAACCAATGACAAAGATAATGGAGACCACCTGGTAACAAGTTGCTTGATTTGGTCAATTAAAGGTAAAAAGTTAACTTTAAATAAATCCTTGTTTCTTGGTAATTTTAATACTCAAATAAGTAAAATGATCTGTGGCAACTTTAAATGGTAAGTGTTTATAAATTGGAACTTGCATATTTAATGGAAATAATTCACTCTTATTAAAGTTCAGTTTGTAACCAGAAAAGCTACTAAACTGAGCAAGCAAGGACGAAATAGCAGGAATAGATCTCTCAGGGTCAAATATGTAGAGTAACAAATCATCAGCATATAATGATAACTTATTAAGTCCCTTCCCCACGGGTAATACCAAAAATATTAGGTGATTCACGAATGGCAATGGCTAAAGGTTCCAAAACAATGTCAAATAATAGAGGACTTAAAAGACAGCCTTGCCTCATACCACGGGATAACTGAAAAAAAGATCTCTTATTATTAGTAAGAACTGAAGCCAGAGGTTTATAATATATTAATTTAATCCATGATATAAATTTCA
Organism: Hypanus sabinus; assembly: GCF_030144855.1. NCBI lineage: Eukaryota > Metazoa > Chordata > Chondrichthyes > Myliobatiformes > Dasyatidae > Hypanus > Hypanus sabinus. The sequence continues at coordinate 26,080,455 of NC_082726.1, read as the reverse complement.
GACTAAAATTAAAATTCTCCAATGTATTAATTAAATATGGCCATTCAACTCTATCAAACGCTTTTTCAACATCTAAGGAAATGACAACCTCTGGTATTTTAGATGAAGGAGTATAAATTATATTAATTAATTTTCTAATGTTAGATGAATAACGATTTTTAATAAATCTGGTCTGGTCTTCGGAGATAATTTGAGGTAATATATTTTCTAATCTAGTGGCCAAACTTTTAGTAAAAATCTTAGAATCCGTATTCAGCAAGGATATAGGCCAATAGGATGCACATTCAGTGGGGTCTTCATCTTTTTTATGAATTAGAGAAATGGAGGCATCATAAAAAGATTGTGGTAATTTACCTACAGTTAACTCATCTACCCAGAAATCTGATGGCTGTAGGGAAAAAACCTAAAATGTTGAGTGTGTGTCTTCAAGCTTCTGTACCTCCTCCTTGATGGTACCAGTGAGAAAAGGGCACGTCCTGAGTGATGAGTGTCCTTTCTGACAGATGCTGCCTTTTTGAGGCACTGCCATTTGAAGATGTTCTCAATGCTGGGGAGGCTAGTGCCCATGATGGAACTGGCTGAGTTTGCAACATAGTGCAGCCTTTTCTGATCCCGTGCAATTGTCCCTCCATACTGCTAGTGATGTAACCAGTTAGAATGCATGGTACATCTGTATAAATTTTGAGGGGACTAGAATATAAAATAAAAACAAGTATGTAATGCTAAGGCTTTATAAGGCATTCACAAGGCATTGGTCAGACTGAACTTGGAGTATTGCGAACAGTTTTGGGCCCCTAATTTAAGAAAGAGTGTGCTAACATTGAAGAAGGTCCAGAGAAGGTTCATGACAATGATCCAGAGAATGTAAGGGTTAATGTATGAGGAGCATTTGACGGCTCGGGGAATGTATTTACTGGAATTCATAAGAATGATAAGAGATCTCATTGATACTTATTAAATATTGAACAGCCTAGACCAGGGGTCAGCAACCTTTACCACTGAAAGAGCCACTTGGACCCGTTTCCCACAGAAAAGAAAACACTGGGAGCCGCAAAACCCGTTTGACATTTAAAATGAAATAACACTGCATACAACGTTTTTTTTGCCTTTATGCTATGTATAAACAAACTATAATGTGTTGCATTTATGAAATTGATGAACTCCTGCAGAGAAAACGAAATTACATTTCTGCATGCAACAAAAACATTTTGAACTCCAAAAAAAAGACGTTGGGTTGAAGGTTACTTTTAAGTAAAATACTCAACGTCTATTTGAGTCCTTCTTGTATTTATGAAAAACGCCAAACTTAAATTTGCCGCCAGCAGCAAACCAAAAATAACATCAGCCAGCTGTCAGCCTGAAAAATAAAAGGACTATTTCACTGAACAATGAAAAAATATGAATATACATAAAATAATAGGCAATTAAAATATTTATCATACTTGGTTAATGGGATTTCTGCTCCTGGACCTCAGCGCACAGCGTCTGCACATCAGGGCTGTATGACGTCACCTTCATCTTTACACAGGATCGCAAGCTGTCATCTGTGAGGCGTGCGCGATGTTTGTTTTTAATAAAGTTCATGTTGGAGAACACCTGCTCACATACATATGTGGATCCAAAGATCGACAGGACTCCAAGCGCATACTTTTTCATGTTTACATAAATGTCGGGCATAGCATTCCATGTTTCGAACACAAGTTTGTCCGGTTTTGGAAGGTTTTCAATATCACTCCATTTGTGATTCTGAGCAAGAACGGCCTTCTGACGGGCAACATCTTCAAGGTCTGCTGTCAAGCGTCTAAACTTGGACACCCATATGTCTTTGTCGGCTATGTCGGCCAGTTCCATCTCAAGATCAGGTTGACTCACACCTGCCAATGCAGTCGTATTCAGTAGGGAAGGATCGATGCTTAAGGGAGTGACCGGGAAGGATAATGTGTTTTTTTTCCTCTCTGAACTCACAGAGGCGTTTCCCAAACGACGTTTGCATTGCGATGATTGCAGAATGTAAATACTCCGAATTTATCATGTTGTGACCTTGTTTGAACTCTCTCAAATTGGAGAAGTGAGACAATGTGCCTTTCTGTAAATCTCTGGCAAGCACTGTCAACTTGCACTCGAATGCCAAAACATCCTCCAACATGTGCAGGGCAGTGCGTCCTTTCCCCTGAAGAGCTGTGTTCAGCGTGTTCAGGTGCGCTGTCATGTCTACCATGAAGTGTAGCTTTTCCAGCCACTCTGGCTGTTCCAGCTCAGGAAAGGTGAGCCCTTTGCTGCCCAGGAAAGTTTTCACTTCTTCCAGACACGCGACAAAGCGTTTCAGCACCTCCCCTTTGGACAGCCACCGGACTTTGTTGTGCAGCAGGAGATCAGAATATGCGCTTTCCATCTCGTCCAGTAACAAACGGAATTGACGGTGATTTAAACTTTTTGCCATTATTTTATTGACAATCTGAATGACAACATCCATTACTTCTGTGCATTCCGGAGGAAATGTTTGAGCGCACAGTGCCTCTTGGTGCAAGATGCAGTGAAAAGTCAGCAGCTTTCTGTCCAGCGACTTCTGCAGTAAAGCCACAAATCCCTTGTGCGTTCCCGTCATATTCGGAGCCCCATCAGTAGCTACTGACACCAGATGGGTGGTCTTTATTCCTTTGGCTCTTAAACAATTCAAGACAGCCTCACAGATGTCCTCCCCCCGTGTTTGGTCTTTTAGAGGTATCAACTCAATCAGTTCTTCCTGTGGCCCGGCAGAGTTTACATACCGGCAGAACAACGCTATTTGTTCAATATCACCTTTGTCTTTAGACTCGTCACAGGCAATCGAGTAGGCCACAGCTGAATTGATGTCTTTAATTTGCTGTCTTGTGATGTCTTCTGCCATTTTTATGGTTCTGTCTTTGACAGTCTTTGCAGAGAGGGGCATATCCCTGATTTTCTGCACAATTTCACTCTTGTTTTTAAAGTCCGTGAATAGATGTTCTGAAATCTTAATGAAAGATTCTTTTATATATTCACCATCTGTAAACTGCTTCCCGTGCCTGACTATTTCCTGAGCGGCAATATAACTGGCGTATGTCGTTGATTTTCCAGACTTCATCCATTTCTGGAAATGATTTTTGCTCAGATCAACCTTCCGCATCAGTTCCGAAACGGCTTTTTTTTCTCTCATCTCCATCCGGATATTTTTGAGCAAAGGCTGCGTGTTTACTCTGGAAATGCCTTGCGACATTTGACTTTTTGTTGTTTGCTAGTTTCTCATTGCATATTAAGCATACCGGTAAACCAGTCTCGTCAACAGTGAAAGCAAATGAATCTGTCCACGTATCATTAAACGTTCTGTTTTCTTCAGTCACTTTTCTTTTTTTAGAATTCTCCATAGTTGGCTTACCTTGGATCGAAAAATTAAAGAAATCGCGCACTGGCGGGTGTCAGGTATTGGCAGTGGTGACGTATATTAATAGCGATAAAAACACGTTGTAGCGGTGTGCTCACGCAGTCAGTAAACTGCAGTCGAATAACTTTATTCGAACTAAACAGCCTTGCTTTTAAGCCTCCCTCAACCCAGCCCCCATGGACGCAGATGCTGCAAAAGACGCGTACTCACAAACCCCCGTAGGCTATCTCCCTTAGCCGGAATGCTGGCTAATTGTGAGGAAATGTGTCGCCACACTTAGATTGTACAAGATCACCATAATCTTCAAATTTAGAATTACATTTCAAAAGCTAACAAACTAACATAAAATACATTTTAATTAAATACTGACCAATTATTTCCCAAAGCCACAGGGAGCCGCAGCACAGAGGTGAAAGAGCCACAAATGGCTCGGGAGCCGCAGGTTGCCGACCCCCGGCCTAGACAAAGAGAATGAGGACAGGGTATTTCCTTTAGTGAGGAAGTCTAGGAGCAGAATGTGCAACCTCTGAATGCAAGGACATCTTTTTTGGGGGAATTTCTTCAGCCAGAGGATGGTGAATCTGTAGAATTCATTGCCACAGATAGCTGTGGTGACCAAGTCATTGGTTATATTTAGAACTGGTGTTGATAGATTTTTGATTAGTAATGGTGTTAAAGGTAATGGGGAGAAGGCAGGGGAATAGGGTTGAAAGGGCTAATAAATCAGCCATGATGGAATGGCAGAACAGAGTCAATCAGCCGAATGGCCTAATCCTGCTTCTGTGTCTTCTGGTATTATGGAAACCCAAAGAAATATTGGGATTTTATAACAACATCCATAGAGAATAATGGTAAAGATGCCTCTGCCAAAAATTAGGCAGACTAAATTATGTGCAGTCTACCCATTTATAGAAATGTTATTAAGGTGTTTGAGAGAATAAAGCAGAGATAGATATAGGTAATATCAGGGATAACAAATTGTGGTTATCAGGAGGTAATGGTGTTATTTTCACTGGGACAAAAGAGATTTTATATAAATTTCCAAATATTGTAAGATGTTTTGATTTGGGATTAGGTCAATAAATTTAGTGACAGTGGCAAATCAATTTAAAATAAAGTGAATACAGAATTGGTAGTTTAGAAATGTTATAACTGGTAAATTGGTTTATTATTGCTGCATGTACCAAGGTACAGTAAAAAAAAACTTTGTTTTGCATACCATCCATTCAGATCCTTTTATCATATTGGTACAAAATATAGTACAATGGAAAACCAGTCACAGAATACTGAGGACAATGTTTTAGAGAAAGCACAGACCAGACAGCTAAAAAGGTTCAAGGCCATGATGAGGTAGATTGTGAGATCAAGGGTCCATCTTATTTACACAGGGATTAGTTTATGCATTTATGATAATTTGGATAAATATTTGATTTAAGACTATAGATGAGATTCCTATCAGTGAGATTATTTTATAAAAATACAGAAAGAGACCATTCTGCCTATCAGGGCATTAGCCCATAGAAGAGAAATCACATTAGTCCCATTTCCCCTCTTCTTCTTTCCCTTCAGCCCTACCTAGATACTAACACATGATAGGGAATAAGCCTGCCGCTCTTGCTGGAAATGACTAAGGTTTGAGGAACACACACAAAAGGGGCTATTTGCAATGCATAATTAGCCTTCCAACCAGAGCACTTGAGGGAAGCCTGCACAAACTTGACACAGACAGTACCTGAGGTCAGGACTGAATCCAGAACATCGGTGCTGTGAGACTGCCAACCAACCAGTGTACCATTGGTTGCCTATTTGTTTGACCATGAGAGGTTAGGAATGCCATTATTTTGCCTAAATGTCTGGTGGACACAAATTTAACAGTAACCTGGAATTACCAGTTGGATAACTCGTTAGATAAAATGGTAAAAAGACCCAGCTTGTGAGACCAACTTGATTGTCCTCTGAAAGAGCCTGCACAAGTTTGCTGGGCCAACTGTTAGACCTGGTGATTTAAATGCAAAGTTTCTTAGGAAGTGAAAAATGAGGCATAAAACTTGGTGGCCACAGCCATTTATTAAATGTTACAAGAACAAAGAGAAAGAAAAAAGATATGATAGAGATAAAGCTCCTTCCATTCATAAGCTGTAACTAATGAAATAGCCAACTTCAAGTAGAGTAAGAAACCAAAAACCTAGAAAATGCAAAATTAGCTATGCTATAATTGCTAGAAAAATTATTGAACAATTACACATATATAGATAATAATTTTAAAATTTTAACTACAAGAAAAATAACAATTCTACACATAAATCCAACATATTCCTTTCATTGTTCATGGTATCTCTGGCCCATGTATTGCTGCTTTACAAAACAGTTCAGATTTATTTGTGTTGGGTTAGAGTTTTGCTGTGTCAGCTTTCTCAGTGTGTTCTGTAAAGTCTTCTGTGGAACAGAGAGCAATTGTCGAGGAACTAGTTTCACAGTGAGTGTCCAAGAAATAAAATAAAGAGATAAAGGGTTCTTGGAAGTGCCAATACTCAGAATGCTCAACTCCAACAATGGTCAACAATGAGCCCGCCGTCTTATGATTTGACACAGAATGACAAACTATTCAGTTGGGAAAAAGAGAAGCCTTAGCACTTTTAAAGAGACAATCAAAAATAGAGCAGCCAAACCACAGGCCAATGAACAAGAAAGATACAACAGCTTTGACTGTATGATGAGAAAGCCAAGAGTGATGATTAACGTTCTCAGGCTTGGAACAGGAATGGCCTGGGAACCAAACCCATTTAACATATTGCGCAACTCTGAAGCTAGTCTGAATTTAAAACACTACTGAAAAATGGCACTATAACATTTAACACGAGAGATGTTGGAAGCCATAAGCAATGCACAGAAAATGCCGGAGGAACCTGGTTGGTCAGGCAGTATTTATGGAGGGGAATAAACGACATAAATTAATGTAACTTACCCTTGCACAACTTGGTCTTTTAAATTGTTTTTTTGATTTACCAACTACTTTCTATTCAATTCTAAAAGCAGACTCAGTTAGTGCTGGAATGAGCACTGGTGTAAGTAATTCATACAAGCACATGACACATGAAATAACACATAGCACATGAAATAGTTCTGAAGTACAATAATTTTAGAAAATCCTGCAGTCACTTCAAACATGGGCAGAAATGTAATTATGACATTTTTGTATGGTAATGATAATTCTGGATATCAGGAAGAATTCCCCCACTGTTCTTCATGACACTGCCTAATGATCTTTTCCCTGTGAGAGCTGCTCTTGAGGCTAAAGTCTTTGAGGTGTGTCAAGTTTTTCAAAATAACAAATGCAAACTGAAGGACAATTTTACTTCATTTCAAAGCTAATATGATTAAGAGTCTGTTTATTTACCGTTTTTTGTTAAATAAGATTGGTGGAGGGGCAGGCAGTGTTGAGGTAGGCTGCAGGTAGGAGAATGGGCAAGAAAGAGGCAAATGAAATACAATGCTGGAAAGTGCACGGTCATATACTTTGGTAGAAGAAATAAATGTGCAGACCATTTATATCCAAAAATCTGAGATGCAAAGGGTCTTGGGTGTCCTTGTGCAGAACTACCTAAAGGTTAACGGTGGTGAGGAAGGCAAATGCAATGTTAGCAATCATTTCAAGAGGTTCACAAAGCAAGAACAGGGATGTGATGCTGAGGCTTTATAAGGCACTCCCACCTGCGTGTAAGCGGCAGCAAGCAACAATCCCCCCTCCCCCCTCCAGCAAAATAAAGTGCACCCGCTACCGGCGCTCAAGAGTGAGCAAAGCAATAGCAAACACTTAGACTTACAGTTACTCCAAAGACTACATTGTTCACCCAATAATTCAACATGCTGCATGCTCTCTCTCTCTTTTCTAATAAGGACGAAAGAGGTGACTCCATTTTCCAATGAGTGGGGAGACATAACAAACACCTCACTGGTTTATGATGTTAAAAGTCCGTTACGTTGCTTTTTTCGAGCTCTGTGCCTGAAGATCGCAAAGACCCTGGGTCCCCAGGCGCACAGTAGATGTTCCGACTCCCCCTTGGGTCTCCTGTGGCGACACTGACATTTGATCCGCCTGTCTCCAGTTGCTTGAGATCCTAGGCTTCTGAATCCATGCCGAAATCTTAGGCCAAGCCTTTGGCATGCCGAATAGCAGCCGATATTGGAGCCCTGAGAGTGGGTCCCATTCCCGCAAAGAACTGTTGTCAGCATGTAACTCTAGGTCTGCAAAAGAACCCTGAAAGGGAAAAATAGAGATATGAAAGATGGAAATAGAACTGTTTTCAAAGATGCAAGCAAAGAAGTCATTGTTGCACGCCATAACTACTTAGCTCTGCCTCCTCACCAATTCCAGGGATGAAAGTGTTATCATACAAGGAATGTTTGATAGTTCTGTACTCGCTGGAATTTAGAAGGATGAAAGGGGAGGAATCTCATTGAAACCTTCCATCTATTGAAAGGCCTAGACATAGTAGAAGTGGAAAGGATATTTCCCATGGAGGGAGAATCTAGGTCAAGAGGGCATAGCCTCAGGATAGAGGGGTGTCCATTTTAACAGAGATATGGAAAAACTTCTTTAGCCAGAGGGTGGTGAATTTGTGGAATTTGTTATTACAGGCAGCTGTGGAAATTAGGTCATTGAGTGTATTTAAGGCAGAGCTTGATAGGTTCTTGATTAGACATGGTATCAAAGGTTATGGGGAGAAGGCCGGGGAGTGTGGCTGAGGAGGGGAAAGAGAATGGTCAGCCATGGTTGAATGGCGAAGCAGACTCGATGGGCTAAATGGTATAATTTTGCTCCCATGTCTTATGATCTATTTTAAAAACTTCTGAAGCTCCATTGTTAAAAGCTTTTGCCTAAACTTTCAATGAAAATTGAAATTTCTGGAAACCTCAGTATGTCAGGCAACATCAATGGAGAGAGAAAAAACTAAGAGGCCAAAAATGTACTTTGTATTTGCTACTTAAGAAGACCATTGGCAATATAAAATACAAGAGATTCTGCAGTTGCTTAAACTCCAGAGAAACACACAAAGTACTGGAGGCACTCAGTAAATCAGGCAGCATCAATGGAAATGAAAAAAGATTCAAAGTTTTGGTCTGAGACCCTTAATCAGGACCACTGGCAAAGTCCTCCTTGTTGGTCAGTATGTTCCACCTTCTACACAGGCCAGGTGCTGGTTCAATGGACCTTCTGTTCTGCTGGATAGATCAGAATTGAAGCCAAAACCTCCTGAACTGTGGAGCTGGATAGCTCAAAAAAAGCTATGCTCTACTCCATTTCACTCCACACATTGTAATGTACGTTTCAGGCCAAATAAAGGGAATTAGTTGCAAGCCAGAACTATCATCTCTTTCATCAATAAGCATCTGATATTGAAGGCAGGGGATCATGTTTTAGTTAACTTTGTTAACACTTTTTGTATTTGTAGCGCATCCTGTTTTATGAGTGGTTACCAGCCTTTATTGGAGAAAGTGTGTCAGCTTACAGAGGTCAGTATGGTCCGTAATTTCTTGAAACATGTTCCTGAAATATACCTAAATCATAAAAAGTGCAACGTGAAAACAAACATTTTTTTAAAAAAAGTTGAAACAACGTTGATGGGAAGTTGTTGCCAAAATTGAAAGAAACTTGGGTAACACCTAGACACTGATCCAAAGACAATTAGAATGCAATTTGAAAGGCAGAGCCTAAAAGCGGTTCATTTCTATCAGCAAAGACAGGAGAGAGTGCAGATGCTGGAACCTGGAGCAAAAAAAAAGCTGCTGGAGGAGCTCAGTGGGTCAGGCAGCATCTGTAGAGGAGAAAAAGACAATCAATATTTCAAATCCAGTTGAAAGGTCTCCACCTAGACATTTCTGAAACTCAGACAGGCACATGGATGAAAGAAAAATGGAGGGTAATATGGGAAGGCAGGTTTAGATTCATTCTGGAATAGATAAAAATGTTGGCACAATATCATGGGCAGAAGGGCTTGTACTGTTCTAAGTTCTAAAACTCCAGAAAGCTGTAATATATAGAATCTCATACAATTCCAGAAGGTAACACAGAGCTTTTCTGATTTTCAGTTTCTGTTTTGCAGGCTACAAGAAATATATAGATCCGAGCATTTCACCTGAATTCCAAGCTGCGGCTATTCGAATAATGAACTCCTTGGTTCCTGCAGGAGTCTATATGAGGTAGTAACGCCAAAATTACATTGGTATAAATGTCTTTGAATATTTACTGGTGTGGCTACGTTAGGCAATGTGGAAGAGGCTTGACCCAAAAGCAGAGCAGCTCAGACAATTTAGAAGTGGTAACTTTAATTGTAGACTAGAAAGTAACAAGCCACGAGGGAAACCAAAAAGAGGGAGAATAAATACTAAGCACAACAGACAGCAAGGTTACTGAAGGCTAGCAGTAACTGGTTAGGGGCTGCTGGTTCAATGAGTGAATGAGGACTGTAGATGAGAACTGCGGTTGAAGAGGCTGTAGGTGACGAGTTAGGAACAACAAGCGGCTGACTACTGTTATCTGGGTGGAAGGTTATCTGGAAGGTGCCTGTATGTGAAGGCCTGACAGAACACCCTCACCCCCCCCACCCCCCACACTCACAGCTGGCTCCTGATGGTTTAGGATGATCCGGATGGATCTGGTGGATCTCCTTAATGAGCAATGCATCCAGGATGGAATTGGATGGCACCCAACACCTCTCTTCTGTGTTATGCTTTCCCAGTTGACCAGGTACTGTACACCCCATCTATGATGACATAAATTCATTAACCAGCAAATGGTGTACACTAGACTAACTCCCACCCTCCTAGGTTCCGGAGGTGCAGGCTCAGGTGTGTTGAGTGGTCCATATAAAATGGGCTCGAGGCTGGACATGGAAACCAAGGGTGACCAAGTGTGATGCTGAGGAACAGTGGCAGCTAGAGATAGCAAGTGATTGGATTGATGTGGTGGGTAATCTCAAAAGGACCAGTTAACTGGTCTGCAAGCCAGAATAGTCTGCCTGGCTCTTTGTATGAGGGCAGTAGGCAATTAGGATGGCCATCCAGGCCCACCTCCAGTAGTGGTGAACCAGGGCCTGGGTGGTCAGGACCCCCACCATTGCATCCTCCATGGGGGAACAACGGAGGTTGGTAGCCATGAAACACTTTAAAGGACAACATACCCATGGCAGAGGAGGAGGGTAGATTCTGTGATAGCGCGGCCTAGAGAAGATACTTCTTCCAGATGAAAGGGTTAGAGGCAGCAAAGCACTGCAGAAACTTTTCCACCTGCTGATTGGCTCTTTCTGGCTATCCATTAGTCTACAGATGATAGCCAGAGGACAAACTCACTGAAGTGAAGAAGAAGGAACAGGATGCTCACCAGAATTGGGAGATGAATTGTGGGCCCGGATTGACACAATGTCCTGAGGGAAGACATGGAGTCAAACTACATCAAAGAGACAGTCTGCTGTCTCAGGGGCTGACAGAAGCTTGGGGAGGGCTTTGAATTTGGCTGCATTGGAGAAGTGGTCCACCACTGCAATGACAACCATGGCCATGTCAGAAAGTGGCAAACCCATGGTGATTTAATCACAGGTGTCAAGGGAGTGATAGAGGCCGCAGAAGCCCAGAGAGCCACTGATTGGAGGAATTGGACAGGGCAATTTGAGGACAGGCAGAGACAAACTGACATACATTTGCAATCATGGTGGGCCACCCAAAATGCCATCACAGAAAATCCAGAGGTCATCATGTATCTGGATGGCCAGAGAGTGGTGAGGAGTGGATCCACTTGAGCACATTGCCACCAGCACAAACATGTGGATGTCAGGTGTGTCAGCCAGAGCAGGCTGTTGCTCTAAAGCCTGGCAGATCTGGTTGTCAAAATCCCAGAAATTCCTTCCTGTCTGTGTTTTATAAGTATTCCATTATTTTCATGTGACACAAGTATTAGAATGACAGCAAAATAGCTGCAGAATCCTTTGGTCTAGTGCCTTAGGTGACCATACTCTGCTGGGTTCACTCATCCTGTCAGGGAGTATAGAGGAAGTTTGACCTAAAAGTAGGGCAGCAGAGATGATTTAGAAGTGAATGATAACCTTAACAATAGACTGCAAAAGTAACAAACCACAAAACAAGAGAAAACAGATATTACAGACAACAAGGTAACTGCAGGCTAGCTGTAACTGGTTAGGGGCTGCTGGTTCAATGAGTGAACAAGGACTGTGGATGAGAACTGGGTTTAAATAGGTTGCAGGTGATGAGTTAGAAACAAGTGGCAGGTGATTCCTATTAGCTGGGTGGAGACTGGGAGGTGCCTGAATGTGCATGCCTGGCAGGCTGATCTACTTCTGATATATTGCTGGAACTGTTTAATATATCAAAAAGAAAAGGTAGCTCGGTTCAACTGACTGAGATCTGAGTTATTGGCTCAATCTCCATTCAAGGGATAAGGTATATAAATATTAGTTATCAATTCATATAAAGTATTAAATGTTAAATGCTGACTGTCCATTTCCCTCCTTAGATACTGCCTGATCTGCTGAGTTTCTCCAGCATCTTTATGTGTTGCTCCAGATTAGCATCTGCAATCCCTTTTGACTTACAGTTAAATTTCATGCTTACTGATGAAATGGTACAGCAAAGGTCTGTCTGTGTATGGAATTTTTTTACTGCTCCAGATTCTACACCAAAAATTGCCCCTCAAGCAGCATTACCAAAACAAGCCAACAGGATATTCATTTCAATTCTGTTGGCAGCTGTGTTTGCTTAAGGAACCAGTGTAACCATACTTAAAGAAAAAAATTAATTATCTGTGAATTGAGTTGTATGAGCCCAATACTTAGAGATCATAAGACATTAAGACATAAGAACAGATTCAGGCCATTCATCCCATTGAGTTGGCTTCACCATTCAATCATTGCTGACTTAATTTCCCTCTCAACACCATTCTTCTGCCTTCTCCCCATAACCTTTGACACTGTTACTAATCAAGAACCTATCAGTCTTCACTTTAAATATACCCAATGACCTGTCTTCTATAGCCGTAGGTGGCAATGAATTCCACAGATTCACCATTCCTGTCTGTGCTCTAAACAAATTCCATGATTATCATGTGACATGGGTATTAAGGTGACAGCAATATTGCTACATAGATCCACTACACGGTCCAGTGCAGAGGTTTCCAACCTATTTTTATTCCATGGACTCCAGGTTGTGAACCTATGGTCCAGAAGGAAACACGTTATATTTTAATAAGAATACCAGATATTAGAAAAGTGTAAAGGCAGTTCTGAAATTGTGAGCAATAAGAATACTTCCTTCTATTTGATTCTCCAGGAACAGAACATGCCACTTTCGACAGGTTATGAATGTTTATAACAGAGAAGATCCAGCACTTCGTGTTTGCAATAACTTCTGGAGTCGAGAGGTATGGCAGCATTATTATTACACGACTGAATGAGCATTTAGGAGGACAAAGCTTCTGACTGCTCTGTGGCAGATTGTGAAAGTGAATTTAATAGTGGCCAAGTACGTACCCACTAGATCCATACAGAGTTACTGTGAAACCTCTGGAGTAATGGGTTCAGGATAGCTTCTTCATTGCCGTTATCAGATTTCTGAATGGACAATGAATCCATGAACACTTACTCAGTAATTTTCCCCTCTCTTTTTGCACTAAGTATTTAATTTATTTTTATATATGCTTCGTATGTTAATTTATAGTTTCTATTTCAATGTGTTACAATGTACTGCCGCTGCAAAGCAACAAGTTTCACAACACATGCTGGAGATGTAAACCCTGATTCTGATTCTGATTCAGATTCTGGTAATGTGCTGCTGATTCAGTAACATCCTTCAGGAAAAGGAACATTCCTTGCCCAGTCTCATCTCTGTGTGATTCTAGGCCTGGATTTTTAGCATCCACTGAAATGGCCTAGCCAACCACCTGTGAGCCACGACAAGTGGCAGTTGATTACACACATTATTCCCAACTTTCATGTCTGGTTTTCATCAAAGTTAAAAGTGTGGAATTTCTTTGATTGAGTAAATTATATGTGAACTACTAGCTTTAAATATATGTCAAGGATCTCAAAATCAGATTTAATATCACTGGTATATGTCATGCAATTTGTTGTTTTTGTGGCAACAGTACAATGCAATACATAATAATAAAAATTGTGAATTAAAGTATATAAAAAATTAAATAAGTAGTGCAAGAAAGTAGTGAGGTATTATTCATGAATTCAAAATCCATTCATAATCGGATGGCAGAGGGGAAGGGGACAAAACAACATGACCCAGATGTACCTGCAATCATTGCTGCTTTCATCTTTGTTATATTGGTCATGGTTGACTGATTATCTGTTCCTGTTTTTGCAATAACTTCCTCAAGCATGGAACAAAATAAATGGTCCGTATCATTTTTTTTCTGTGTTGATAGTGTAATGGGTAAGTTATTGATCCAACACCCAGGGGCTGCACAATTTATGTGAAGACAAAAGTTTTTATCTTCTTAGATGAGGAACTTAAAAGTTAGAATTAAAATATTTGTGTTAATGTAAAAGTGACATTAAAAACTGCTACATTCCTGAAAATACTCTTACAGCTAAGTAGTGCCTTTGAAAGAAAGAGATCCATTTCCTGTATGAAGATTGATCTGCATGTGACCTAGTTCCAAATCTTTTTTATGCTGTAGACCAATAACATTAAGCAAGTGGTCTGTGGACCCCAGGTTAGGAACCTCTCCTCTAGACTCATCAACCTGGTTGAATCTTAAGATTAAAAATTTAAGATTAGCTTTGCTACATGTACATCGAAATATGCTGTACAGTGAAATGAATTACTTGCATCAACAATCGACACAATCTGAGATGTTCTGGGGGCAGCCAACAAGTGTCACCACTGCCAACATCATATGCCCGCCACTAACTTGTACGTCTTTGGAATATGGGAGGCACCTGGAGGAGACCCATGCGGTGACGGGAAGAATATACAAACTCCTTACAGACAGCAGAAGGAATTGAACCCCAGCCTTAGAGTTGGCACTGTAATGCATTGCACTAACCACTACACTACCATGCTGACTCTCTAAGGGTGTTTAAGGATGGACACTAAATACTAGTTTTGATAGTAATGGCCACATCTTGTGAAAAAATAAACTAAACGATGAGTTTTATCAAAGTGATTGACCAGCCTGATAGAATTATAAATCAGATGTGGGAAATAATGGCAAGAGATCTGATCTGATTTCTTTTCTACTTCATACTTAATAAACTGTGGCTTTATTATATAATGGAAAACAAATCATATAATAACATACATCACTAAATCACCATTAAAAACTGTGCTGCATCTATAATGATGAGCATCAGTTGAAATTGCTGGTCCAATTTGAATCATTACCCTCCATGTGATAAATAACAGTTTCTCTTACAACCTTAATTTTGTGCCATCTTTAACAATTTTCACCAATTTATTGTGGCCATTTGCAGAATTTTGTACAAATTTGTATGGCACGCTCATGTAACAGTTAGTATAAAGCTACTGAGGTGCCAGAGAACCTGATTCAATCCCTGCCACTGTCTGTAAGGAGTTTGTACATTTTCCCCGTGACTGTGTGGGTTTCCTCCGGGTGCTCCAGTTTACACCCACAGTCCAAAGATGTCTGGGTTAGTGGGTTAATTGGTCACATGGGTGAAATTGGGGTCACTGAGCCAGAACGAATTGTTACAAGCTGTATCTTGAAAAAAATGTTTAAATTATTGCCTAAATATCCACTCCCCATCAATAGCATGGGATATTTCGAACATTTGAGACAGTACATTGTTCATGGTCATTGAAGCTTGAAATGACTCTGGAATGAATTTTGAAAGCACAAATTGCTTTAAATGTGTTAGAACCTCTGAACAGGGATGATTGGCTCCTTTTATAGGAAATCTGTAGAGGATCACACAAAAGCAGAGACATAAATGTAAATGATGGCTTTCCATCACTATGCAAATTGAAATACATATTAATTCCTTCAATACTCTATTAGTCATTAGATGTTTATTGGTGACATGGCTTTTATTAGTTAACTGGTGGACATTTTCCACCAAATGGACCTTACCTTTGTTGATTGTGGTTTTAGAATTCGAATTTTAAGAAAGCAGAGGACATAGATGAGCTGATACTGGGAATGGCATCGCAGCAAGCTGAAGAAGAAGACAATATCGTGGTGACAGACCTAAGAGGTAAAACACTGCCATTGCAATGCCACTGCAATGCCATTGCCATTGTGCCCCACTCAGTGAAACAGAACACAGAGATTGAGTGCATCAGTATGCTCTGTGGTGCCCCAGTAGTTAATTCATATCCTGTTTATTTGCATACAATTTAAACTGACAGATTGTCATCACATCTGCAGGCAAAGTGATGACTTCAAAACCACTCACGACTGAAAATAAATGTCCTCTATCCCATGAATTTGTTTTAGAGCATAGGACATGAAACACTAGAGCACAGTAAAGGCCCTTCAGCCTATGATGCTGTGCTGACCTTATAACCTACTCTAAGATCAACCTCAGCCTTCTCTCCTCCATAGCCCTCCAGTTTTCTGTCATCTATGTGCCTATCTGAGAGTTTCTGAAATGCCTCTAACGTATCTCATATCTAACCACATCTTTTAACTAATGTATCAAGAACAAGTGTGTGACTGTGACTGAGGTAGGTAGGGGATCCAAGATGTAGTGCTGCTTTTTAAAAAAATCAGAATCAGAATTAAGTTTAATATCTAGATAAATAAGCAGTGCAAAAAGAACAAAAAGAATAGTGAGATACTGTATATGGATTCATTGTCCATTCAGAAATCTGTTCCTCAGACGTTGAGTGAAGCTGCTTATCCAGCAGTAATAAGAATGAAATGCATAATGCGAAACAAATTCTATATTGAATAAGGCACATTGATTAAAATGTGAGTTGTAAGTAGATAAAAAAAATTACAACATAACAGTGCAGGCTGTATAAAATAGTGAATAATAACACAAATTTTTGAAAAGAATATTTAAAATTGTTTATGAATTATCAGAACAATTGTTGCAACATTGTAACAACAAGCAGTTAATTTAGTTAATGTGATCTGACAAATGTGTGTGATTATTTTATTACATGTATCTGAGGATGAATTGATTGTGTTAGTAGGTAAAACATTCTTCCCTCGGGCTTTCCTTCTTACTTATGCACCCCTTGTC
This sequence comes from Hypanus sabinus, assembly GCF_030144855.1. Classification (NCBI taxonomy): domain Eukaryota; kingdom Metazoa; phylum Chordata; class Chondrichthyes; order Myliobatiformes; family Dasyatidae; genus Hypanus; species Hypanus sabinus. Next base: position 26,063,823 of record NC_082726.1, on the reverse strand, counting down.
AGTTTGGATGCTTATATACTCACATGTTGTATATTAATTTGCACGTCCTCCCTGTGAATATTTGCGTTTCCTCAGGGTGCTCCGGTTTCCTCTCAAGTGCCAAAGACATAAAGGTTACCAGATTAACTGGTCATGGTAAATTATCCTGTATTTGTGCTAGGGTTAAATAGGTGGGTTGCTTGGCAGTGCAATTCATTGAGCTGGATGACCCTGTTCTGCTCTGTATTGCTAAATAAATTAATTAGTTAATTGATTAATTTTATTGTAGTTTCCACCTACCTTTACATTATAGTTTATAATGAACTGAAACACACCCATCAGTTCAACTGGTCAATAATGCTGAAATAGATGCCCATCCAGGCTAGTGTACATATATTTGGCCCATAACTTTCAAAACTTTTCCTATCTATTTACCTATTTAACTGCCTTTTAAAGGTTATTGTGCCTGCCTCAAGCACTTTATTTGGCAGTAACACAGACAAAATACTGGTGGAACTCAATAGGTCAAGCAGTATCTGTAGGAGGAATAAACAATTAATGTTTTGGAACAAAAACCATCATGAGGACACTTCCTCTGGCAGCTCTTCCACATACATACAATCCTTTGAGTAACAAACTTTTCTCTCAAGTTCCTATTAACTCTTTCCCCACTCCCCTTTAAACTACAGTACTGTGCAAAAGTCTTAGGACACACACACACACCATATCTCTGGTGATTTCCTGCTCTCTCCCCTCTCCCTTCCTCTTTACTCACCCATGATTCCCCTTTCCCTGCCCCCTTCCCCATTCCCACTCTCAGTCCACAATCGAAACCTGTATCAGAATCAGGTTTATCATTCCTCATATCTTTCATGAAATACACTTTATTTGCAGCAACAGTACAATGCAATACATAAAATTACGATAGTACTATGAAAAAGTCTTGGGCACCCTAGCTAAATACATGTGCCTAAGATTTTTGCACAGTACAGTATGCCTGAGATAAAGACTGATTCCATTCAGTTCATCTGTCCTCTTCATGATTTTATATTAGTTTCTAATGTTATTGGCCTAGAAATCTTACTACACAGTACATTATTTATGCTACACAATATAATTTAACTGGAAAATCATTCACAAGATCCAGTGTTTATCTCTTGTCCAATGAAGTCTTGTGGCTTTCTTTCCATTTCTGATATACCAACAATGTGCACAGTGAAGCCAACATCGTACAATAGATAGATGGATACACGTTACAGTACAGGATAATCTTAGTTCATTCATGCTGCAGAATATTTTAGCAATGAGCCCTGAGAGGCCATTCTTTCTACCATTCCTTCAACATGCAGCATTGATGCCAAGTGATTAAGGATGTAATGCTGAGGCTTTATAAAGCATTGATCAGACTGCACTTGGAGTATCGTGAGCAGTTTTGGTCCCCTCATCTAAGAAAAAATGTGCAGGCATTGGAGACAATCCCAGAATGAGAGGGTTAAGAAATAAGGAGTGTTTGATAACTTTGGGCTTGTACTCGCTGGTGTTTAGAAGAATGAGGGAGGATCTCATTGAAATCTATTGAACATTGAAAGGTCTAGATAGAGTAGGCATAGAGAAGATGTTTCCAACAGGGGAAGAGTTTATGGCCAGAAATCACAGGCTCAGAATACAACGACATCCTTTTAGAACAGAGATGAGGAGGAATTTCTCTATCCAGAAGATGGTGAATCTGTGGAATTTGTTCCCATGGGCAGCTGTGGAGGCCACATTATTGGGTATATTCTAAGTGGTGGTTGATAGCTTCTTGATTAGTAAGGGTGTCAACAGTTACAGGGCAAAAGCAGGAGCATGGGTTTAAGAGGGATAATAAATCAGACATGATGGGGGTGTCAAAGGTTACAGGGAGAAGACACAAAAATCAGTTTGAGAAGGGTAATAAACCAGCCATGATGGAATGGCAGTGCAGACCTGATGGGCTAAATGGCCTAATTCTGCTGTGTTCTATGGTCTTGTGGTGATTTCTAGCCTAATGCCTAATTTTTGATACTACAACATTGGTATGAGAACAATATTTTTTGGTGTTCTGTAATTGTTGTATTACTTAACTGATATATTGTCTTCCTAACTATGCCATATACCTATTACAGACTTTATGTATGGACCTATGAGGTTCACACGATCAGATGCAGTAGCCCTTGACATCCAGCGGGGACGAGATAATGGTCTCCCAAGTTATAACCAAGTACGAGTGGCTCTTGATCTTGAGCCTGTTAAAAATTGGACAGAAATCAATGCTGAGCTCTCCAGGGAGAATCCAGAGGTCAGAAATCAGAATTACTTATTCCTATCTTAAGAAACAAAGAAAAAAATACTCTAAGTTAAAAAAAATGATTCTCAAGAGAGAAATATATATGCCAGTGTTATTTGTCTTTTAACATAATAGTTATTCACCAAGTTTTGCCTCTTGAAAAATTATAAACTCATTATTCTTTTGTTCCTCTCAGAGGGGTAAGCTTTTTTTGGCCACTGTGTCTGCACCAGCTATTTGAACGAGTTCTTTCTCTGTTGCTCTGCATTTTATTTATCCAGTTACTTCATGCAAGTCACTACCTAATCCTTTCCTGCCCTTTTTTTTCAGACAGCATATTGGAGATTATCAACCCCAATGATAACTGTAGAAATTTATACTTTGATTCTTACAATCACTGACCCAACTCTGAGTGGAAACAATTTCGACTTGTTTACTTTATCTAAATCCGTTGTGAGACTGGGCACTTTCAAAGGTCTATCTTCGTTGCTATAGTCTCCACCTAACTCATGTCTTTGCTGGCATTCTGGTAAAGACCCATCCACGCCATCTCCAACTTGTTCACATTCTTACCAATGATGGGTTCCTAGGGTTAGTCAGATTAGGTGCTTTAAATGAAGCTTAAGGATCAATTTACACATGTAACGTGTTTAGCTTTGGAATAAAATAACTTATAAAATCAAAATTCGCTACCAATAACCAATGCTTTTTGATTTGTTTTAAACTGTTTTATTTCCCTTAGTGGGACTCTAGAGTTTAACCTTTACCTGTACTGTAGATGGGTATGTAAAAAGAGCTTTTAGCACATTGGTCTTGATAACTCAAAGTATTGAGTATAGGAGTTGGGAAGCTATGTTGAAATTGTATAAGACATTAGTGAGGTCTAATTTGAACCATTGTTTGCAGTTCTAATCAGCTATCTACAGGAAAAATATTGAAAAGATTGAAGAGTGAAGAAAGAGAAAATTTACGAAGATCTTATTTATAGGGAAAGGTTGAAAAGTTTAAGACTTTATTCTCTGGAGCATAGGAGAATGGCGGGGGGGGGGGGATCTGATAGAGGTATGCAAAATTATGAGGGGTATTGATATTGTAAATTTCCACTGAGGTTGAATGAGACTAGAACTAGAGATCAAGTGTGAAGGATTAAAGATGAAATATTTAAGGGGGACATGAGAGGGGAACTGCATCACTTATAGTGTGGTGAGAGTGTGGAATGAGCTACCAGTCGAAGTATTGGATGCGGGTTTACTTACAACATTTAAGAAAAAGTCGGATCAGTACATGGATGGCAGGAAGTGGAGGGTATGGTCCAGGTGCAAAGTTGATGGGACTAGGCAGAATAATAGTTCAGCATGGACTAGATGGGCCAAAGGGGCTGTTTTGTGCTTTTCTGTATTACGACTCTATTGAAAGGGTGCTAATGTTCCACTGGGGCTTTACCTTGATATCAACATTCTTGCCTCTGTTAGAAGATTGTGAGTTCAAGTCTCAGTCCAAAAATTCAAGCACATCATTCAGGTAGGCACACCTTCAGAACTTTACCCTCTGAGCTAGTGCCTTCTGGATAAGGGACTTGTATTCACTTTCTGTTGGACGTAATTGATGTGTTTCTATTGAAAGAAAGCTCTTTAGCTTAGTGTTTTTTTTGTTTTTCTTTGGTTTTCTTATGCTTTAAATTTTTCAAATATTCTGGATAATCTAATTGTGAATGATGTTTTATCTCTCCTGTAAACCAGCTCATTAAGCAATTAGCAGCACTATACAATAATGACATATCCAAACTGGAGATGTTTGTCGGAGGCATGCTGGAAAACAGTGAGAAGCCTTCACGACTCTTCACTGCCATCATCAGAAAGCAGTTTGAGAACTTACGGGATGCAGACAGATTCTGGTTTGAAAACACTAAGAATGGGTGAGTTAAGGTCCTTCACTGTCTGTTGGCTGCACACTTGGCAGAAGGATTATTAAACGGTTTACAAAGGCATGATTTGTAGTGTGGCTTATCTGAGTGAATTTCTGGTCAATGCTGACCCTAGGGTGCTGATGTGGGAAATTTGGCAATGGCAATGACATTGGAAATCAAGTGTATTGCGAACACATAACACACAATCAATCACTTCCTATGGGAAGCTTCAGTTTATTATTTTTCTTTATATCTTTTTATGAAGTCCTCTCTCACTCTATCATTGTGACTATATTGCTTTAATATAGGAGTCTAGATTGAATTAGGGAACAACATCCGGCTGCAACACACAAGATGTTGGAAGAACTCTGTGGTTTAGGCAACATCTACGAATGAAAATTGGCAGTTGATGTTATGGCGTGAGATCCTCCCTCTAGTCCTGATGAAGGGTCTTACTCTAAAATGTCAACTGGCCATTTCCCTCCTCACAGATGCTGCCTGTCCGAATGAGCTTCTCCTGTGTTTTTTGTGCCGCCTCAGATACCGACATTTGCAGACTCTTGTATCTCCAGCTTTGGCTGCAGCTTGCTAGAACATTTTTGTGTGTGCCAGTCAGAAGAAATTATGAAAATATTGTTTTTCATACCCATCAATCATATTGTTGTGACACAGATGATAGACATATGGTCCCTGAAGTCCAGGATGACTCCTGGCAGAACAATCACATTGGTCCCACTTGGTTGCACTTTCCCTGTAGGCCTGCGCGTTATTCCCTCTCAGATTCACTCTAATACTCCTTTGAAGGTACTGCTTGATCTTCTTCATAACAACGCACACAAAATGCTGATGGAGCTTAGCAAGTCAGTCAGCATCTATGGAGGCAAATAAACAGTCAACATTTTGGGTCCAGATCCTTCATCAGCATCAGGCCTCAGCCTGAAACGTCAACTGTTTACTGCCTGACCTGCTGAGTTTCTCCAGCATTTTGTATGTGTGTTGCTCAGGATTTCCAGCATTTGCAGCATCTCTAATGGTCCTCTCCACAAAATGAATTCAGATCATAATTTCTCTCTGTGTAAAAAAAGATTTTCCTTACACCCACTCTGTGTATTTTCCTTAAAATGTTAAATTTCAGTTCCCTACTCTTCGAACCACTCTTCTTGTACACTTTTTCCAAATTCTCTTCCTTTCTCCGAGGAAAACAATTATCGCTTCTTTAGCTATTCTAACCTTAGAACAGAATTATTTTCTTCCAAGGACCATTCTATTAAATCTTTCTTGCACCCACTCTAGGACTTCCACGTCCTATCTGAAATGTGCTGATTATAATCAGACATCGAAGAACATGATATGAGAATGGTATTGAGGATGGAGCTGGGAGGGGTGAAAAAAGCTTAAATTTCTCATTTGTGCAGTTCTACTGGTTAACATAACCAATCTGATTAACTTAAACTGAACGTTTTGACATTTTTCTTACAAGTAAACCATACTAGCAAGTGCTGACTGATCTTTTGGGATTGATAATAGTGTGTGAAAATATAAAAGGTTATGTATCAGTGTGAATTAAAAATTCTGTGGAAAGGAATGCTATAAATAAGAATCAGCATTCTCTTTCTTTCAGCATTTTTACAGAAACGGAGCTTGATACCATTTGGAACATGACATTTAGAGATGTCTTGGTGGCAACAACAATTGCAGAGCGTGAGGATATTCAGAATAACGTATTCTACTTGAGGGAAGGTAAGCACCATGGTGTCATGATTCGCAAGATATTTACAAACCTAAACTGAATTGTGCATTGCAATGGAGTACAAAGGATCCTAAGTAGAATTAAAAGCAAAACTCTTGCTCTGAGCATCACCTTGAATAAAGAGTTCCCAATCTTTTTAATGCCATGGGCCAATACCTTTAAGCAAGGGTCCATGGATCCTAGGTTGTGAATCCCTTCTTTAAATGGTTAAATTTGTTTTTGCTTTGTTCAAATATACTACCTTGCCTTTTTATGAAACAAAAACAAGTACAGAGACTCAGGCATACTGTTCGCTCTAAGCACTTCAGGTGCATCACAGTCAACAGCCTAAATTCTTCAATTACTTTTAGAAACTTCTCTGTATCCTTGTTAAGATGTTTCTTAGCTGTTGCCACTTTGATTAAAATGCCGATCAACTGCCTAATTGTTTCTCCTCTGGAGCAGTTCTGGAGAATCCTCACATAAAATGTAGTAAGGAATATTAGTAACAGGCTGGTTGCCAATAGTACAGCACCCTCTGTTCGCTGAGAGTTTTATCTCTGACCCATTCATCAGTCTGAGGTTTGTAACTGTGGCTTGTTCTCATCTGCAAAGGTACTAATTAGCCTCAGTACTGCCAAGGTTCCTGGATGATGAATCTAGTCCTTTGTGCTGACTGATTTTGGGATATTCCTGCCCTTTGTGCTTCATAGTTTGAGGTCAGCTAACTCTAAACAGACTGGCAATTGGACCTGCTTATTAAGGACCAACTGTTCATTGGACACAGTACGCAGCAGGAACGGACCATTTTAACAATTTGAAGTGATACACTAAGTGATGAAGGAACTCAGGCAGCATTTGTGGAGGAAAATGGACAGTATGTATCTCAGGTCATGACCTTTCATCTGGACTAAAAGATAGAGAGGAGATAGCTAGTAAAATGAGGTGGGGGGAAGGGGTGTAGCAGGCAATAGGTGGATCCAGGTGAGGAGGTGATAGGCAGCTGGTGGAGGAGTGAGAGTGGGAATAGTGTCAGAAGCTGGGAAGTGAGAAAGGGTTGAATATAGTGGTATCTAATAGCAGAGGCAGGTGGACCCTGGAATATAGGGGGTGTGGGGATAGTAACCAGTGGAAGGTGTGTGGGTGATGGGCAGGTGGAGAATGGGAAAGAGACAGGGCAATGAGGGCCAGTTGGATCAGGAGGAGTGAGAAGAGACAAAGGGGGCAAAGGAGGAGCGGTCACTGTTTGTATGACTGAACAATTTAAAACTGCTTTCTGCTTGAAAAGAACATTGAAACAAAATTTGATATTAAACTTACAGTAAGTGGGGAATTTTTGGAACAGTGCCAAAAATTTGGTGGAAAAGACAGGTCAACACAGACTGGTGACATTTGAAATACTAACTCTGTTTATCTCTCTACAAATGTTGTAAGAACTGCTTTTATTTTTGGATTTCTAGAATCCTTTGAATATTATCTTGGTATGAATATCTGAGGCAGAACCTTAGGGAAAAGAAAGTGATTTTTCTTTATCATTTAGAAGGTATTCTTTTATATATGATGACTCATAGACCAATCCCATCTCAGTACTAATTTTCTCTGTAAACTATTGTCTCTATATTGGCACCGGTTCAACTGCATTCCAGCTGCCATTTGCCATCACCAATTGGCTTATGCAATCAAAAAGAAGGCATGCCTGTGGCTCTACTTTTTAAGAGTTTGAAAAGATTTGGTTTGTCACCAAAGACACTTTCAAATGTCTGTAGCTGTACAGTGGATAGTATTCTGACTGGTTAATCACAACCTGGTATGGAGCCTCCAATTGACCATAAGGAGGAATTAGCGGGTTGTAGAGACCATCCAGCTTCATCACGGGCACAACCCTCCTAACATTGTGAATATCTTCCAGAAGTTGTGCCTCAGAAGGCAATTTCATCATTAAGGTCCCTCACCATCTAGGACATTCCCTCTTCTTCTTACTGCCATCAGAGATGAGAAACAGCTGCCTGAAGTCCTATTCTCAAAGATGTAAGAGCAGCTTCGTCCCTGTTTCCATCAGATTTCTGAATGGTCTATGAACACTGCCTCATTATTCCTTTTTTTGCACTATTATCTATTTTTGTAATTTATAGTGTTTTTTGTATAAACTCATAAAATAATTGAAAATTACCTCACAGAAATAGACCATTTGGCCCACCTAGTCCATGCCGAACCATTTCAACAGCCTACTCTCATCGACCTGCACTGGGTCCATAGTCCTCCATACCCCTACCATCCACGTACTTATCCAATCTTCTCTTAAACTTTGAATCGAGCTTGCATGCACCACATGATTTAACCACTTTAATTTGCATTGGACATCTCCTCCTCTGTAATCTCGGGTTCATGAAGTTGACAGTGCTGTTTTGCCTTCATTCTATAGACTATGTGTCTGTTTCCTGAGTAAATACAGATGCAAAAAGAGTTTAAAATCTGCCCCATCTCTTTTGCCTCCACTCATCAATTACCATTCCGATCTCCTAGGGGACCAATTTTGTCGCTTGCAATCCATTTGATCTGAATATAATCTGTCGAATCCCTTGGGATTCTCCTTCACTTTGTCTGCTAAGGTAACCTTATACATTTTTTAACACTCCTGATTCCTTTCTTAAGTGTTCTCATACATTTCTTGTACTCTATAAGCACCTTATTTGTTCCTACCTGCCAATACTTACAATGCACTTCTTTTATTTCTTAACCAAAGCCTGATGTCCATACATGGCCTCCTCTACTGCCATGATGAGGCCAAACTCATGTTGGAGGAGCAACACCTAATCTACCATCTGGGTAGCCTCCAGCCTGGTGGTATGAACATTGAATTTTCCAATTTATGGTAATTTCCCCCCCTCCCCCCTTCCCCTATCCCAGGTCCCCCTCTGTCTCTCTCCCCTTTCAACTTTCTGCTTCTTTATCTCCACAGTTCTTTCATGCTTATCCCCTCCCCCTCTGCCCTTTATCTTTCCTCTGATTGGTTTTCTACCTGGCGCCTCTAGGCCCTACCCCTTCCCCTATCTCTATTACTGGGCTTTGGTCCTCTCTTCCCCCCCATTCCTGCTGAAGGGTCTGAGCCCGAAACATTGGCTACTCTTTTCTCACGGATGCTGCCTGACCTGCTGAGTTCTTCCAGCGTTGTGTTCGAATCCCTTGGACTATTGGGTGGTCTGCAATATAGCACCATTAGCATGCTCATACATTTCTTATTTCTCAGTTTCACCCATAATGCCTCACTAGATAAGTCCTCCAGTCTGTCCTGACTGAGAACAGCCGTAACATTTTCCCTGACTAGTATTGCCACTCCTCCTCCTTTAATCACTCATGCTCTGTTGCACCTAAAATAATAAATCCAGAATATTGAGCTGCCAGTCCACAAGACCATAATACATAGGAGCAGAGTTAGGCCATTCAACCCATCAAGTATGCTCTACCATTCCATCATGGTTGATCCCAATCCCACTCATTTTCATACACCTGCCTTCTTGCCATATCCTTTGATGCCTTGACCAATCAGGAAACTATCAACTTCCACTTTAAATATACCCATGGACATGGCCTCTATCGTTATCTATGGCAGAGAATTTTACAGATTCACCACTCTGTGGTTAAAAATAAACAATCCTTCTTACCTTTGTTCTAAAAGGTCACCCCTCAATTTTGAGGCTGTACCCTTTGGTTCTTGATACTCCCACCACAGGAAACATCCTTTTCGCATCCACCTTATCTAGTTCTTTCAACATTTGGTAGGTTTCAATGAGATCCCCATGCATCCTTCTAAATTTTAGTGAGTACAGGCCCAAAGCTGCCAAACACTCCTCATATGTTAACCCCTTCATTCCCAGAATTATCCTTGTGAACCTCCTCTGGACTTTCTCCAATGACAGCACATCTTTCTGAGTTATGGGGCCCAATACAATGACAATACTCCAAGTGCGGTCTAATTAGTGTCTTATAAACACTCACCATTACCTCCCCTTGAAATAAATGCCAACATTATGGTTGCCAATGTCTTATTCTCGTCCACAGAACCCCCTTTCTGTTTCCCTAACTAATGAATCCCTGATGTCCACAGTTCACTTCTTCTCCCTACTTTCCTTGCAAGTCACAGAGTCAGACTCAGAGCCAGAGATCTGATCACTGTGGACTTTCCTCTGCTAGAATTTTACACCTTTGCTGCCTAACAACAATGTTCACATCATATGGCAGTGATTCTGATTCCAATTCTACCAATCCGCTTGTCTTTGGGATGTGGGAGGGAACTGGAGCACCCAGAGAAAACAGACATGATGTGCAAATTCCACACAAAACCACCTGAGTTTGGGTTCAAACCTGATTCACAGGCGGTGTTAGATAGCAACTCTGCTAACCATCTCAAGGAGCACAAAAGATTTGGTCAGGAAATTCTGGAGCTCAGGACACACGTAATCAAAGGCAGAAATGTTACTAATTGGAAAAATCCTTGAAAGAGAAAAAGCAAGAATTGAATGAGCTCCTGGTTGAATTACTGGGAAATTGTGAATTGATTGCACTATTCAGGGCTGGTGAACCTTTTCGAGAGTTTGTGCCCAAATTGGCAATAATCTTGTAAAAACTTTCCTATAGATGAAGGTGAAGGATGAGTCCTCTTGCTTATTTCACTTTTAATCTTTGTTTTACTATTAATAAAAGTAATAAACCTGTATACAAGTAGAAAATCTATTTTAAAAAGGCAATTGAAAAATAAATGTTCATGGGGCAATTAAACAACATACAATATTTACTATTATAATCACAGCCTTCACTCCCATATGAAAGAAAATATACAAACAGAATGAAGTCAAATGCGAACTGACTCAGTCATTTACTATCCAAACACTAATGCAAGGATCTCAAAGCATATTATCCAACATCACATGTTCTCACCACCATTTAGCTGGAGTCAAGCCTTTGTTTCTTGTGAAAATATCTCACTGCTTTCAGGTTTCAAAAATATCTCACTGCTTTCAGGTTGCAAAAGTCGTCTGTCGATTCATTTGGCAGCAATGATCATCATCATGTACCTTTTTATTATGGGTAAGGTATAAAGAGTTGAGGATGACATAGACCAACAAAATTTTTCCACAAGCCATTTTGGGCACCTGTGCCATAGGTTCGCCACTTTTACACTATACTATTTTACTTTGACGTTTGAAGACAGCGTTGTGTAATTACATTTTGCATGTTAGCATGAATTAAAAGAATGCATTTCCAAAGAGCATAAAAATGCTTTGCCAATATTTCCGTGCTAATTCAGTTTTTACTGTCTGTTGACAGGTGACCCATGTATTCAACCAAAGCAGATTAATGCCAGTGATATGGAACCGTGTGTTAAAGTCAGCACCCTGCATTACTTCCAAGGCAGTGGAGCAGGTTTTGGAATACTCATTGTGGCTCTTTGCTGTTTCCCACTAGGTCTGTTCATTTATTTTTTAAAAAGAAGCAAAAATGAATTGCCATGTATTGTCATTGTACATAGTATACTCAATTAAATGTTATAAACAATAACAAACCACCATTTCTTAACAGTTACTTGAGCTGCCTTATTTTAAGTTGCTGGAATCCTGATGTTGGGTTTCAGCCTGAAACAAGGATAATTCGTTCCCTCCCACAGATGCTGCTCAGCTCGCTGAGTTCCTCCAGCAGATTGTTTGTTTCTCCAGATTTCAGCACCTGCAGTCTCTGGCGTCACCATCTTTTCAGTTTAGTGTTTAAAATTAAAAGAAATAGACTATCACTTTTAAACAGAGTCTACTCAGATACAACAGGAATGAGCGATACCTGCAAGTTTTATGTGCTGATTAATATTGAGCAAACCAACTTGGATTTAACTAGAGTGAATTAAGCTAATGATCAATCTCATGTGAAATTGTGCTGGTTGTGAGATTGGGCTGGGTTCTTCTGTATGTTCTCCACCCTCACCTGTCTGTTCTTTACTTGCTATAACATGCACACCTAAACCATAGGTGAAGCCTATTTCTGTCCCTAGCAATAGAGCTCCAACCTGTGGCCATCCTGAAACAGTCTCAGTAGAATGAGAAGTGCATTGTTGGTTTTTGGATCATTTAAAAGGAAATTTCATTGATTGGGAGAACAGACTGGACATCTTTAGCATGGATGGCAAGATGCTGAATCACCTTGAATGGGAATCTCATGGCAGGAAGCAGAGATTCCAAATGCGAACAGATTCCAGGAACTGCTTGGACACATACATCCCTTGGGTTGTGCAAATCATGTACTTCTTCCAGGACTGACCAACATGAGAGAAGGTCTTGAGAGACATCACATCCTACCCTGAGCAGTGGATTCATACGCTTGAGCTTTCCAAGGTGTTTATCATGTTTCATGTCTGAGCTCCTTCATCAGAACACAAAGATGTGCCAGAGGAGCTTTAGCTACCATCTCATGCATGATCTTGTATCTCTGTGGGGTCAAGGTCACATTGATTCTGCACTACCAGATCAATTAAACTGCACAACAGATCTTTGCCAACAGCTAGTTGAATGGTGCAGCAACAACCTTGCACTCAACGTCAGTAGGACCGAAGAGCTGATTGTAGACTTCAGAAAGAGTAAGATGAGGGAACACAAACTAATCCTCACAGAGGGATCAGAAGAGGAGAAAGTGAGCAATTTCAAGTTCTCAAGTGTCAATATCTCTGAGGATCTAACCTGGTCCCACCATATTGATACAGACATATAAAAAGCAAGTCAGTGACTATTTCATTAGGAGTTTGAGGAATTTAGTGTGTTATCTAAAGCACTTGAAAACTTCTACAGTTGTACCGTAGAGAGCATTCTGATTGGTACCTGGTATTGGTGGGGAAGGTTGGGGGAATGGATACTGCATAGGATTGAAAGAAGCTACAGAAAGTTGTAAAATTAATCTGCTCCATCATGGGTATTAGCCTCCATAGTATCCAAGACATCTTCAAGGACCAGTGCCTCCATCACCCAGGATCTTTCCTCTTCTCATTGTTACCATGAGGAAGGAGGTACAAAAGCCTGAAGGCACACACTCAGTGATTCAGGAACAGCTTTTTCCCATCTGCCATCAAATTTCTAAATGGACATTGAACCCATGAACACTACCTCACTTTTTTTTTCTATTATTTATGTTTTGCACTACTATTTTTTAATTTACTCTAGGTATTTAATATACATATATATACTTACTGTAATTCATATATTTATCTATTTTTCCTATATTTATCATGTATTGCATTGTACTGCTGTTGCTAAATTGACAGATTTCATGACTTGTGCCAGTGATATTAAATCTGATTCTGATTCTCTGCAGCATCTTGTAGTTCTGGATTTTGTTACTAATGGGATAGACTTCTATTTTCTAAACAATGACCATTTATCTTGTGTCCATGCTGATTGATAGAGAACCAGCCCCTAATCCAAAATTTCAACAATAGTTCTCTAACCCCACATGTCACATCTCTCACATCAGGTTCATTTTAAATGGCATTTTGTCTCAGTCCTGCTCACCTGACCTGCAGCATCTAGCAGTCAAATGTCATTATTTTTATCTGCTGAGGGAGTTTTCTGCCATCATCCTGGTAGCTCTGTACATTCCACCTCAGGCCAGCATCAGGCTAGCACTGGAGGAGTTGAGCTCTGTAATCATTAGGCATGAAATATGCAGCCAGATGCCTTCTGCATCATTGTGGGGGATTTCAACCCGGCCAGTTTGAAGAAGTCTTTGAACAACTACCACCATCATAGGAGCCAACACACTTGACCACTGTTAAACCACTATCAAGAATGCTTACCATGCCTTCCCATTCACACACTTTGGAAAGTCCAATTATCTGACTGTACATCTACTCCCAATGTGAGGCACCACTGTACAGGATCAGAAAAAGCCACAGAAAGTTACAAGCTCAGCCAATTTCATTATGGACACTAGCCTCCCCAACATCAAGGGCAGAGAAGAAAGCTAATGGCATGCTGGCTTTTATAACAAGAAGAATTGAGTATAGGAGTAAAGAGGTCCTTCTGCAGCTGTACAGGGCCCTGGTGAGACCCCACCTGGAGTATTGTGTGCAGTTTTGGTCTCCAAATTTGAGGAAGGACATTCTTGCTATTGAGGGAGTGCAGCGTAGGTTCACAAGGTTAATTCCCGGAATGGTGGGACTGTCATATATTGAAAGATTGGAGTGACTGGGCTTGTATATACTGGAATTTAGAAGGATGAGAGGGGATCTGATTGAAACATGTAAGATTATTAAGGGATTGGACACACTGGAGGCAGGAAGCATATTCCCGCTGATGGGTGAGTCCAGAACTAGAGGCCACAGTTTAAGAATAAGGGGTAGGCCATTTAGAACAGAGATGCGGAAAAACTTTTTCACCCAGAGAGTGGTGGATATGTGGAATGCTCTGCCCCAGAAGGCAGTGGAGGCCAAGTCTCTGGATGCATTCAAGAGAGAGTTAGATAGAGCTCTTATAGATAGCGGGGTCAAGGGATATGGGGAGAGGGCAGGAACGGGGTACTGATTGTGTATGATCAGCCATGATCACAGTGAATGGCGGTGCTGGCAAAAGGGCTGAATGGCCTACTCCTGCACCTACTGTCTATTGTCTATCTTCAAAATGTGATGCCTCAAATTAGCAGCCATCATTAAGGACCCCCATCACTAAGGACATGCTGTTTTCTTATTGCTACCATTAAGAGAACGTACAGGAGCCTGAAGACACACACTCAATATTTCAGGAACAGCGACTTCCCCTCTGCCATCAGATTTCTGCATGAATGCTTCCTCAGTAGTTTTTTTTCTTTATTTCCCTCTTTTTTTGTACTACGTATTTAATTTATTTTATATATACTTCTATTTGTAATTTATTGTTCTACTACTGTATTTGCAACAATGCAATGCTGATGCAAAACACTAAATTTCGTAACATATGCCAATGACATTAAACCTGATTCTGAAAGAAAAAGATTCAGGGATCTTACTGTAACTTTGGAAAATGTAATTCAGAATCACATTTCCATCAGCCTTGCACATACTTGATCTGGTGGAATGGAGGTTCTGGACTAATAGAAGCAGGCAGTATGGAGAAACAACAGATCATGGAAGAATTTCAATATGACATAAAACTGACAGAATTCTGAATCCTAACTCCAGAGGTGAAGAACTGATTGTAGCTTTTGAGAAGGGGAAGTCAGGAGGACACTCAACAGCTTTTATTGAAAGGGCATCAGTGGAAAGTGTGAGCAGTTTCAAGTTCCTGTGTATCAACATCACAGAGAAATTCTCTTGGGTCCAATATATTAATATAATACGGAAGAAGGCATGCCAATGGTTCTACTTGATTAGGCATCTGAGGAGGTTCTGTATGTCACCAAAGTCTCTAGCACATTTCTACAGATGTACTGTCGAGAGCATTCTGACTGGTTTCATCATCTTTTAGTTCAGAGGCACCAATGTACAGCAATTTCATGACTTGTGCCGGTGACAATAAACCTGATTCTGATACTGATTTTGAATTCAAAACTTTATTGTAACAGGATTCAGAGCATTGAAGAGTCAGCCAGGTCCATCATGGGCACTCCCTCCCTACCATCAAGAACATATTCAAAAACAGTGCCGTAAGAAGGCAGCAAACATCATAAAGGACCCTCACCATCCAGGACATGCCCTCTTCTTATTACTGCCATCAGGGGAGAGGTATAGGAAGCTGAAGCCACACCCAGTGTTTTAGGATCAGTTTCTTCCCCCGTTATCATTTTTATGAATGGTTCATGAACTCATCAGCACTACTCCACTTTTGCTCTAATTTATTTTTTATTGTAACTTTCAGTATTTTTTATGCCTGCACTGTACTGCTGCCACAAAACAACAAATTTCATGACTTGTGTTAGTGACAATAAACCTGATTCTCAAATGGATTCTGATTTCAAAGATTTGTTGTTGAATGAATTAATCCAACATTATAGATTCACACATTCTAGCTGCACGATGTTACAGTTTTTAGTAGGGGGGTTGAGTGTTGCACCATTATGTGTAAGCAATATATTATCTCAGTGGCTCCAAGAAGTCCTGGTACATTGCTGTCGTTTATTGATAGATCCATTCAAATATAAAGCATTTCTCCTGACTGACTCGGACGTTATTGTGTCATCAAGACAGGTCAGACAGACATATTATGTGGATCAAACCACTTCAAAGTTGAGAAGAGCTTTACAATTTAACTTTGTTCATGTTTTGATAAGTAATGGCTTCTTTTTATGTATATTTACAGTGGCCCTGCTTTTAGCTTTCGCTATATCTCTTGATCGAAATAAAGAAAAGAAAAAATTACAGAAGAAACGTTCTACAAGGAAACAGCCCTCTTCAGGAGATAAGTTCCAAGGTATTAATTTTAATGTTATGAAATAAAATGTTTTCTGTATGACAGTTGCAACTGGCTCTCACTGACTATTGTGCAGTTTGGAGGTAATAGTATTTAATTAATTATTAATACATTATTTCACTCCATTCAATAGAGGTGCCCCCAATAATATTATAACCCAGTTGAAAATTTTGGTTTTGTGGCTTTTAAATTAGATTTGGTTTATTTTTGTCACATATACTGAAGTATGGTGAAAAGCTGTTCATTCAGATCAATTGATTACATAGTGCATTAAGGAAGAACAAGGTAAAACAATAACAATGCAGAATAAGGTATAAACATTACAGAGAAAGTGCAGTGCAGGTAATGCCAGATCATAATGAGGTAGACTGTGAGGTCAAGCAACCATCTTTTAGTAGGAAACCTTTCAGTAATCATAACAATGTGGTAAAAGTTGACCTTGACCCTGCTGGCTTTTATATCATCTGCCCAACAGGAGAGGTCGGGAGGAAGAATGTCCGGGGCATATGGGGTCTTTGATTATGCCGGTTGCTTTACTGAGACAGCAAGAATTGTTGACGTAGACCTTTGAGGGGAGGCTGATTCCTGTGATGTGCTGAGCCATGTGCACAACTCTCTGCAGTTTCTTGCAGTCAGCAGCATTGCAGTTGCCATAACAAGCTATTATAGTACATCCAGATAAGATGCTTTTAATGGTGTATTGATGGGGTCGACGGGAATTTTCTTCAGCCTTCTGCAGAAGTACAGACGTTAGTGAGCTTTCTTGGCCTGATGTTTACATGGTTGGACCAGGACAGACCTTTGGTGAAGTTCAGTCCTTGAAATTTGAAGCTCTCAACTTCAACATTGTTGATGAAGATAGCAGTATGTGTATTGCCCCCCTCTTCTTGAAGTCAATCACCAGCTCTTTTATTTTGCTGCCATTGAGGTAAAGTTTGTTGTCATGACATCGTTTTAATGAACTCTCTATCTCCAACTTTTCATTATTTGACTATTACCAGCTCCCAATCACTGGTTAATAAAAGTGAGGGTATTAGAAATAAAAAGCAGAGACAAAAATTTGGTATTTTGTCATCAAAATGTTAATGTAATTTTAAATTGATTGATTCCCTTTTCAAATCTGAAGCAAAATGTGCTCTTTTGTAGATGTGGTAGGTCTTTTACCTGATGAGGTAGTAACAAACATACGTCAGTATTTCAATGGTGATGTCATTCTGCTGTGTTCTTAGGGCACTGAGTAGATCCTCTACAATTTTGTGTACTGCTAGGGTATATTTGAGTCCGGACTTGAAGAGTTATTAACATGGCCCTAGAAGTGAATGGACAGCGACTTGCCCCCTTCTAATCACACTCCTTGTTTAAGATGATGGCCCTCTTCCTGAATCTGGGTATGCAATAAACAAGGCAAGTAGGGCTGTGAAGAGTACAGAACCAGAACAAAGTTTTTCAAATATTTCTGCCTTAGTGAAAATGTGTCAGATTTATTCACTAGTGTTTAATCATCCCTATCTGATTTGCCTCTATTTGTTCCACCTTATGACATAAGACCATGAGACATCCAGCCTATCTAGTCCACCCCACCATTTTGTCATGGTTGATTTACTATCGCTCTCAACCCCATTCTCCTGTCTTCTCCCCATAACCTTTGACGCCCTTAACAATCAAAAACTTATCAGCCTCAGCTTTAAATATACCCAATGACTTAGCGTCCATGGCTGCCATTGGCAGTGAATTACGAAAATTCAGCATCCTCTGGCTAAAGAAATTACTCTTCCCCTCTGTACTAAATAGATGCCCTTCTATTCTGAGGCTGTGCCCTCTGGTTCTGGACTCCCCCCACTATAGGGAACATCGTTTGCATGTCCAGTCTATCCAGGCTTTTCAATTACTAATAGGTTTCAATGAGATCCCCTCGTTCTTCTAAATTCCAGTGAGTACAGGACCAGAGCTATCAAATGCTCCGGACATGGACTGGGAACAATTTGCATATATTCTGTGGTTCCATATTTGATTGTTTAGGTACCGCTAGATGATTTGAAATATTAAAAGCATGTTCTACTATCATGATGTTATGATTATGTTATGTTTGTTATGATGTGTACGTTCTTGCATTGCATTTAGCCAGAGAATGGCAAGGGCCCAAGGATACACCGCGGTATGTCAGCATTGTCTTGGACGCCAACAAGTGCATTAAGGTCATGGACAGTAAACGTTCTGTGATCCGAAACATCAAGATTAGACAGGACCACTTCGATATTATTCAATCCACCAATAATGAACAAAAGGCTTTGTTGCTGAAGGTCCCCAAGGAATATGATCTGGTAAGTAAAAATTTGTGTTTGTGCCTCCTTTTTTTAACAACCTACTTACTCAACTGCTTAGTCGTACAGTGTGGAACAGGTCCCTTTGGTGAAATCAACCACACAGCCCAGCAACCCACCTATTTAACCCGAGCATAATCACAGGATAATTTAGAATGACCAATTAATCTGCTAACCTTTACATCTTTGTAATGTGGGAGGAAACCAAGAGCACCTGGAGGAAACACATGTGAGCACAGGGAAAAGGTACCAACTCCTTACACACAATAGCTGCAAGGAATTGAATCCCAGTCTTACATCTGGTGCTCTAATAGTGTTATGCTAACTGCTACTCTGCAGTGTTGCCCGCTTAGGAAGTTTATAAGCTTCCTAAGTTCAAGTATGTATTTGTTACTTGACCAAGGCAGACTCCTAAGGTATCAAGGCCTAGAATTTTAGGTTATCAGCCATGTACCCATCCCTACCTCATTACAGAATGTTCTGCCTTTGACCCTCCCTTATGTGACTGGTCCATTTGAGTTTCTATACATTGGTGAGCCCAGATGTCAGTGCTTGAAAAGTCACAGGCGAGTGGTTAGTCTTGCCAGAGAGGATCATTGCCCTGTGAAACTATGAAGTGCATTTTTCCGTCTTTCAATCCAGACATGGTCCACATCCATCTAATACACTGCAAATGCCACTAAATCCAGTGGAAGGATCAAAAACATGACCATTTCTGACCTCATGATGCAAGGAAAATCATTGGTGAAGCAGCTAAACTAGCTGGGCTTTAGAATGCTGTCTTGAGGAACACTTTTACTTTAAACCACTTTTTATAATACTGGTTACATTGTAAATGCATGCTAGAATTTATGTATTTGTGCACATTTTATTTCATATCTGTACTTTAAACTCTACATTTATTTTATATAATTTATTCTTCATAATTGTTACAGCATATGTTCTTATCTTCATTGCATGTTGTGCCAATACACCAGAACAAATTCCTAATACATATAAATTGATCCTTAATAAAATTGATCCTTAATCCTTGAGGAACTCCTCCAGTGAAGCCTGGAGCTACATTAATTGCCCATCAATAAGTACACCTTTATGCAAGCTGTGATTTCGAATCAGCAAGGTTGACCCCAGATTCAAAATTATACTTTAGTGAATGTCTTTGATGATACAGATTTCATCAATCACTTGCTTATTAACAAGCACAGTTATTTTCACTTCGATGTAGTACTTGTCATTCTGCATGCTCCTTACCTCACTTTAACAGTACACCATTGTCTGTAAAGCATATCAAATCATTTTGAAAAAGGCATGGAAGATGCTATTTAATCTGTACAGCAGTCTGGAACTAAGTGGCTAGGTGCAACAAGCAATCTGCTGGACGAACTCAATGGGTCGAACAGCATCTGCAAGGAAGGAACTGTCGCTATTTCATGTTGAAACCTTGCCTTAGTCTTGAAATGTTGACAAATCTTTTCCACTGAGAATTCCAGCAGATTTTTTCTTTGCACCAGATACATCTATCTACAATATTTTTGTGCTTCCACTGGTGACCAGGCTCTTATTAAATGTCATTTGCCAACAATGTCATGAGCAGCTTCCATCATGTCACCTATGACTGAGAGTAGACTTATAGAACAGGAGTTAGCTGGATTCGATATGCCCTGATTTTACTGAGTGGACTGATTGGGTAATGTTGTACATAGGAATGGAAGTGTACATTTAAGAGCTGTGCAATTATTAGTTGAGTTTTAATTGTTCTTAGTGAAGATTGTTTGGTGAGCAGCTCTATCCTTGTTGTTACACATACAATATTCTACAGGAACTCAGAAAGTCAGGCAGTACCTATGGAGGGGAATAAGCGGTCAACATTTCGGGCCAAGACCTTTCATCAGGACTCAGCTCAAAATGTCGATAGTTTATTCCCTTCCATAGAAGCTGCATGATGTCATCACTGATTAACTGGATTCTGAAAACTCACCCTTGTTTCTTCAATCACACTTTATTTACTTGTCTACAAGGAGAACGGCATGGCTGCTGCCACCACACTGTTCTGAAATTTTAACAAAAATGCCATTTCTTTATAGAGAAATTAAGTATACAGATAATGATTAATTGGTAATTTTGTGTATGTTCAAATTCCTTATTTACATATGCAAGCTCCAATTGCACTATGATAATACTGGGATTTATAATCAATAGAAATTCCATGTTAAATGCCAATAATACTTCAGAATGAGCAAAGTAACTGACCAATAGTAAGTGTCCTTCACTTACTAGAATCCTTCATCTGCATCCTTATTCTGTATAAATTTTCCAAATGACTTTGGTTACCCTCTGTGCAAAGGAAAGCTATGCCCTTCAAAGACCTTCTATTGCCAGGGAAGACTGTGCGTGATCTGTAAACTATCCTTGCCTTAATTTTACTATAATCCTTGTGTTACTGCAACTTCCATGATGACTTCCCAGTTCCTCCAGTATTTTGTGTGTGTTGCTCAAGATTTCCGGTATCTGGAGAATCGTCTGTGTCTATCTTGTTTCATGTCTAGGCAAATAATACGACAAAAGCCCCTGCAATGTTTTCCCATATAATCTGTAATTTGTCATATTTGTGACCAAAAACTGTTGTTAGTTTTTCTTTCTTTTTTAACTATACAATGCATTATTTATTTTTTAGGAACTTTTCCCTGATTGTGTCTTTCAAATTAATTTCTGCAAATGGTCAGTAATCAGTGTGCAACTTTAAAAGGTCCCAGGAAGAGTAGCTGCTCTGTACTTTGAACTGATTTCACTTGGGAAAGTTGTAGGGTTGTTATAATTATCAGTTCTGCACATCATACTGCTAAATCTTCTCAGCTCTGCAGACCATGTAGCAAAGAAAATCCTGTCATACATAGGATGATGTCCTTGTTATGACATCATCCTGTTTCATGCCTATGCAGTGTTCCTCATGGGGAATTTTAGGGGAACAAGGACAACATTGTCCCAAAAAATTATCACCATCAGGCACTCCTGAGACAACTTAGTCTTTGCAACACA
The DNA here is from genome assembly GCF_030144855.1 of Hypanus sabinus. NCBI lineage: Eukaryota > Metazoa > Chordata > Chondrichthyes > Myliobatiformes > Dasyatidae > Hypanus > Hypanus sabinus. The sequence continues at coordinate 26,042,132 of NC_082726.1, read as the reverse complement.
TTCCAAGTGGAACCTCATTATTTAAGACCCTTATGTAATTATAACAAACCCCTTTGAACCTCACGCACTGTTGCCCCTGATTTGATTCTAAGACCCCAATCCTCTGCCTGTCTAGTCTTGTAATGTCCTCAAGCCTAAGCTCTGATGCTGTAATCTCCTGATCATTCCTCAGATGCCATGATCTGATCATTCCCCTGGACCTCAATCTCCATCTCTCCCTCAAATCCCTGGCTTGTACACGCTGCTACAAATCATTGGTCGATCTTCTGCCTCCTTTTTCAATCCTTGACTGGTGTTCCAGTCCTCTATCTAACCACACCCAACTAAAGACACAGCCTCGACCTCTTCTGCCTATTCCTTCTGCCACAAGCCCCACCCTCCTCCAAAATTCAATTATTTTGACATTATTTACATAATAACAATAATTTTGTTAACTTATGCATTATATATACATTTGTTTAAATATTAAGTGCAATAGATATAAACTTTATCTTGTCATTAATAAAATTATACACTTGCATCAACATTTAAAATTACCATGCCATAGGTTAATATAAACTCTAACTTTTGCCCTCAGGTTCTGATGTTTAATGATGAAGATGAACGTAACATATTTGTGGAAGATTTTAAAAATTACCTGGTTAGTCATGGCATATCTCTGCTGGTGCATGAAGTGAAAGAACAAACTCTGTTGAAGGAAGCTGTGACAAAGGAACAACGGATAAAGATCTTAGATACGTTCTTCTGTCGTGTTTTTGCCCAGGTAATGCAACAATTGGTAAATTAGCTTATTATTGTCACATGTACCAAGGTACAGTACTTTTTAGATTGGTTCTATACAACGTTATGGGCTGAAGGGCCTGTTCCTGTGATACACTGTTCTACGTTCTACGTAAAACGTTGTTTTGCATGCTATCCATGCAGATCATCTCGTCACATCAGTGCACTGAGATAGTACAAAGGAAAATAATAGCAAAATGCAGACTATAGTGTTACAGTTAAAGAGAAAATGCACACAGGCGATAAGGTGCGAGCCTTATAGAGACAGATTTTAACTCAAGTATTTAACTTATCATACTAAAGGAACTAATCAGTAATCTTATATCAGGGGAATAGAAGCTGTCCTTGAGCCTAGTGGTTTATGCATTAAGGATTTTGTATCTTCTGCCCGATCACCATCTACTCCATCATCAACATCTACACCATCAACACTATCTACACCATCATTACTATCATCACCATCTACTCAATCATCACTATCTACATCATCATCACCATTTACACCATCTATATCATCTACACCATGATCACCATCAACACCATCATCACCATCATCGCCATCTACACCATCTACAGCATCATCACCATCAACATCATCTACACTATCTACACCATCATCACCATCTACACTATCATCACCATCTACTCCATCATCACCATCAACATCATCTACACTATCTACACCATCATCACCTTCTACACTATCATCACCATCTACTCCATCATCACCATCAACATCATCTACACTATCTACACCATCATCACCTTCTACACTATTTCCCATAATCACCACTAAAGTATGAATGTATTGCCATCTACTATCTTGAGATTCATTTTCTTCCATGTATTTACAGTAAATAAGTAATTCAATAGAATTTATGAAAAAACTATACATAAGTATAGGCTAACAAACAGCCAATATGCAAAAGAAAATGAGAGGGGGGAGGGAGAAGGGGGCAGAGAGAGGGGGAAAGAGAGGGAGAGGGAGATGGAGAAACATGATTTGTCGAGTCCTTGAAAGTAAGTCTGCAGATTGTGAAGTAAGTCAGAGTTGAAGTGACTGAATCTCTCCAAGATTTTGACCTAGGATTCCTTCCATACCATGAAGACATTAAATAGCAGTGAAAAGAGCTAGTTCATAATCTGAGTGTGGGCCCACACTGCCCGCATCTTCCTGTTTCACATCCTATGATTGCAACAGCATCATACACATGTTGTTCTTTCTTCAGCTTATTATTGAAGAATAATGGTCTGTGGGGGGTGGCTGTAGTGAAGGGAGGTCTGGGATGGGGACTAGTTCATAGATGGGATCAGCATTTCAAGGGCTGGAGAAGAGGATAGCACTCAGATTTGGGAGAGGTCATAAGGTGGGCATCTGAGCACTAAGTGGAGAGTTGGTGGCTTGGTTGGACCATGAAAAAAATAAAAGGACATATATCACATCTGCAATCTGCACAAAAGCTGTGACAGAGTGGTGATGGATATAGAAGAGGGAATGATCTTTGGAGAATTGATATGTGAGACAAGAACAGGCTGAAGCAGTGCATCTGCCAGGGTAGTCTCACTCATTGATCTTAGGAAGGAGGACAGAAACTGTCTTTGTACGGTGGGGTATGATAAAGTTGGAAGCTGTGGAGAAGAGATCTGAGGAATAAGATCAGTGACTTGCAGACGTGAAGGGTCATAATCCAGAATATATGAGGAGATTGCAGTTGTTGTTCACCCTTAGGGAGGTAGGTGTCATTTTATCAGGCAATGACATCCCTGCATTTTCATTGTGTAATATGATCTACTTCTGCTTTCTTTACTCCAATCAGGTTCTGGAGATTGATGGGTCTGATGCCGGAAACTTTGATTATGAAATCTCCAAGAAAGCAAAAGAGTCTCTGACCTGTGAGCTGACGAAGACAGAATTTGCAGAGGCACTGGGAGTAAAGGAGGACAGCATGTTTGTAGAGCAGATGTTTAGCCTGGCAGACAAAGATGGAAATGGCTACCTCTCTTTCCGGGAGTTCCTGGATATCTTTGTTATTCTGATGACAGGTAACCCATGGTAGTGTAGCGGCTAACATGACCGTATTACAGTTCAGGGCATCAGAATTCGGAGGTAAATTCTGACATCCTCTGTAAGCAAGTTTGCACCTCCTTTCCCATGTGCACATGGATTTCTTCGGGGTGCTGTGGTTTCCTCCCACAGTCCAAAGATGTACCGGTTAGTAGGTTAATTGGTCATTGGATTATCTGTAATTAGGCTGGGGCTAAATAGGTGGATTTTAAAAATAATTTTAATTTTTTAAAAGCCTTGAAGGTAAAGTGTGAGAACAGATGTGAGCCCAGCTGGGAGTCTGGCCAATGGTTAACAACACTTGTCTCAGCAATAATGGAGACAGGAAAACAACACTGTCTTTTGATATGTGAAATCCACACTTATGCATGTGTTGGTGTATTCCCTCTTGCATTACTTGAGCTCCCATTATTACTACCATAATTTTTATAGGATATAGTTTATTTTAATTTTACAATATCTTGAAGTAGGCTTGCTATTAGGATGTCCCAAAGAACATTGCTGTACATGGTATACTGTTGGAAGTGTTTGCACTGCTGTCATGTGAAAAATGTGGCAGCCAATTTGAAAGCTGCCACAGATCACAATATGGCAGTACAGCCAGTCCCCAGGTTATGACAGAGTTCTGTTCCTGGGTACTGCTCATAAACTTACTGTTGGAAATCAACAGCTGTGTGTGACGGGAGAGAGAGCAGGCAGGGGAAGAGCAACCACCAACCAGCCTCACTGACTTGGTGCTCTCAGCTCGACCGAGTTCTCAATTGCTGTAGCTCTCAACTGGGGAGAATAAAGGCTTAGAAATGACCTGTTCCCACCTGAAAGAAGATGCCTGCTACCTTGCAGCAGCCTGCAAAATGTGGTTAGATCACACGTGGAGTATTGTGTTTAGTTCTAGTCACCCTATGATACAGAGGATGTGGAAGCTTTAGAGAAGATGTAGAGAAGATTTAGTATGATGCTGCCTGGATTAGGGAACATGTCTTTTGAGGAAAGGCTGAGTGAGCTAGGACATCTCTTTGGAGTGAAGGAGAAGGAATGACAAATTTAATTGAGTTGTATAAGATTGCAAGAGCCATATAGAGAGTGGAAAGGCAGCACCTTTTTCCCAGGTTGGCAGTAGACAGTACCAGAGGCTAACATTTTAAGGTGATTGGAGGAAAGTTTAAGGAAATATCAGAAGTAGGTTTTTTACACAGAGTGGTGGGTGCCTGGAACACACAGGCAGCGGTGGCGGTAAAGGCTAACACAATGGAGACATTTAAGAGACACTTGGATAGGAACATGATAAAAGAAAAAAGGAGGGTTGTGGGCTATGTGCGAGGGAAGGGTTAGACTGATTGTGTTATTTTAAAATTTAATTTTGAGACACAGCACAGTAACAGGTCAATGAGCCCACACTGCCCATTTTCACCCATGAAACAAATTAACCTACGAACCCACACATCTTTGGAATGTGGGAGGAAACCACAGCATAAGGAGGAAACCCATGTGGTCATGGGGAGACCGTGCAAACTCTTTACAGAAAGCAGCAGGAATTGAATCTCGGTCAATGGCACTATAAAGTAATGCACTAACCACTATGCATTCGTACCATGAAGTAAGTTAAAAGGTTGGCATATCATCATGGGCCAAAGGTCCCATACTGTATTGTGCTGTTCTATATTCAAATCCTTTCCATTTATCAATCCACTCTCCCAATTGCTCATTCTATGTATGGGTGTTTGAATCCAACAATCAAAACCAAACAATCTCTTTGTTGCTTTAGCTATAACTATTGGACTATAAGACAGAAGAGCAGAATTCAGCCCATCAGGTCTGCTCCACCATTCAAACATTGCTGACTTATTTTCCCTCTCAACTTTATTCTCTTGCCTTCTCTGCATAATTTTTGATGCCTTTACTAGTCAAGAACCTATCATCCTCTGCTTTAATATATTCCATAGCCATTTGTGGCAATGAATTAATTCCACAGTTTCATCATTTTTTGGCTAAAGAAATTCTTCCTCATCTCTGTTCCAAAGGGACATCCTCTGATTCTGAAACTATGCCTTCTGGTCGTAGACAGTCCCACTATTGGAATTATCTTCTCCATGTCCACTCACTTGATCCATTCCCTATAATATTTGCTCATTTTCAATGCCCCCCACCTTCATCCTTCTAACCTCCAGAAATTATAGGCCCAGAGCCATGAAACATCTTCGTACATTAACCCTTTCATTCCCGGGATCATTCTCATAAACCTCTTCAATGGCTTCACATCCTTTCCTAGACATGAGGCCCAAAACTGCTCACAATACTCCAGATATGTTTTGAACAATGGCTTATGAGGTATCAGCATTACATATGTGCTTTTATCTTCTAGTCCTCTTGAAATAAATGCTTTTCTTACCACCAGGGATAGGAACAGAATAGAGTATCAGTTGAAACATCAGTTTAGACAGTTGCAACCCCTTAAAAAGGGCAGCCTGTGGCTTAATTTGGCCTTTACAGAGGGATATATTTTACACTACAGGTGGCCTTTCATTCCGAGAGGCTGCTAATCATGTAGTGGTATTATACTGGGAGATCTATGTGTCCTTCCACATCAGTCACTGAAGGCAAGCATGCAGCACCACTTACCTGGAACTGATTAGACTTACAGGTGAGCACAATTGTTATACAACTGCCAAATGACTGCAGACTATCTCCTACATATTTAGCACTGGTGAACAAATATGGAGTTCTCCCTCCCTCTGATTCCAATAGACAAACAATTTCAAAGTTAAAGCCAGAATTTATTGTCATATGCATAATTACATATATGCTCAGATGCAATTAAAACTTATTTGCACTAGCATCACAAGCACAGCAGCACGTAAACAACATTTGCAAGAAAAACATAGATCGAACATAAATTCTACACAAGAAAGAACAAAATTAGAACAAATATATCTATTTTAGTGCTAGGTGTTCAAAGTAGTCACAGAATTGCTATACTGCATTAATGATTCAGGTTTGGCTGGTGGATTCATGAACTAAATGGTTGAAGGGAAGTAGCTGTTCTTGAACCTGATGGTGTGGGATTTCAGGCTTCTGTACCTCCTGCCTAACGGTGATTGGGATAAGATGCAATGGCTTGGATGGTGGGAATCTTTGATGGTCTATGTTGCTTTCTTGAGGCAGTGCCTCATGCAGATACTACCGATGGTGGGGAGTTACATGCCCGTGATGTATTGAGCAGAGTCCACTACTTGCTGCAGTTTCTTACATTCCTCCACATTCAAATTACTGTACCAGACCATGAAGCAAGCAGTCAGAATACTACAGAGATATATCTATATACAGCAGTATATCTACAGAAGTGTTTTGTGACATGCCAAACTTCCTTAATCTTCTAAGAAAGTAAAGAAGCTGGCACACTATCATTGTGGTTCTATCTATGTGCTGGGCCCAGGTCAGGACATCCAATATGTTAACACTCAGGGATCTGAATCTTCCACCATTGTAGGTTGTCTTCCCATTGTAGAGACTGTTTGATTATTAATTCCAGCTGAAAACTGTCTTAATTTCCTTGTGCAGGTTCTTCGGAAGCAAAATCTAAGCTCATGTTTGCAATGTACGATGTTGATGGAAATGGTTCCATGTCAAAAGAAGAGTTCTCACAACTACTTAGGTAGCTCACGTTATATACTTGCACATCTGTATGTTAGGTCTGACATGGTAAATGGTTGAGTGAAAACTGCTAAGGTTCCTTAAGGTAAAAGATGATATTGTTTCTAAAATTGACATGGTGCTTCCTACAGGTGGTACCCAGAGAACACACTTTTTCTTCCTTAGAAATATAGAATTGTGAGTTTCTTGCTATCTGAATTTGGGATATTGGCTAAGATAAAGGTTTAAACACAAAAATTCTTATTAGTGGGGTTGGAAATTATTTTGTGATGGCAGTTACCATGAAAGGATTCATGTACTTTATTGGACAAGCCCCACTCACATCCAGTAGTGTGCCTCTCCTGTCCAACATGGTTATGTAAAAGGCATTATTCTAATATTGAAATAATGCCTCTTACATAACCAGCAAGGCTCACATACAAAAGATAGGCTATTGTTTTTCAGATAGAAAGTTTCATAATATGTCATATCTTGATTGCTGTCAATTTGGACATTTGTTTTTACCTTGGTTATGCTTTCTAAAGTTAAATATTTTAAAATGATCCAGTTTAAGGCAATACATTAGTCTACTACATGATTTAATTTCAATTAAAAATAAAATGTGAATAGAAAATGGAGAAATCCACCACTTCTGAATATCTGCATGGTCCAACATATATGCAGTCTTGGGTGCAAGAAATGATGGGCCATAGGTACAGAAACAGCCCTTTCCTTTGTTCTTAGGGCAGATGCAGCCTTCATTATAGCTTCTAAGTGAGTCCATGTGTAGGGCTGGGTGCTTGAACCAACCTTAATTAGGTCCTCTTGTATGTACCTGCTTCTCCCTTAGCACCTTCCCCTCTATCCCATCCTTTCAACAACTCTGCTTAAGATTTGCTTAAGAAGGAAGATCAGTACATCAGGATTTATCCTGGGATGAAGCACAGAGGTAGGACATGGGAAATTAAGAAGACTAGGTCCACACTCCCTTGAGTTTAGAGGAGTGAGATCTTCTAATTTAAGCATACAAAATTCTTGACAGGGTAGTGTCAGCTATTTTCCTGGAGCTGGGATGGTATAACCATTATTGGTCTAAAACAAATGATCTGGGGTGAAAATAAAAAGAACGTTCTTCATTCAGAATGTAGTGAATATTTGAAATTCTAACAAAGGGGTGTGAAGACCCAGTTGCTGAGTATATGTAAAATAGAAGTTAATAGATTTTTATATATTAAAAAATAGAGACATAGATTAGGAAAGTGATACTGTAGTGAAAGATCAGGCAGGATTTTATGAAATAACAGAGTGATCCCAATCTGGCTTTTGTTTCTGATGTTATGTACTGATGAAAGACTTGGGTTACATCTGAACCACAGCAATTTTTAATACAAACCAGAAGTTTCCTTCTTTAAATTCAACAGTTTAACAAGTCACAGTTGTAAGACAATTCTGTACTTTTATTTACAATCCAGCAACAATTTTGATATCTATGCAGGATAACATTAAAGTTCTTTTGAAGCTTCCTAGATCGTTACTCTTGTTAAACGAGATTAAAATGTTTTGTTGCCATCTTCCAGCAAAGGGGTATTGAATGTTAAAGCATTCAGATGAAAATTGGTGTTCATTCATACTTACTGTTGAGAGATTTGAGATTCAAGATTGTTTAATGTATTTTGTCATTGCACAAGTGTAAAGGTGAAGGAAATGATTGTTACTCCAGATTCAATGTCCCATAAAAAGCACAATAAGCATGATGAACACAGTTTTAAAAACACAATAAGTATCTATACATAAATTAGCTTATATAAATAGACTAATTGTATTACATAAAGTGACACTAGGTACAGGAGTATTTGTACCTAAGGTGACTGTCAGAAAATGATAAAGTAGTAGAGGTGGGGAGGGTGAGTGGGTGGAGGTGTTGATTAGCCTGACAGACAGGGGAAGTAACTGTTTTTGAGTCTAGTGGTCCTGGTATAGATGCTGCGTAGCCTCTCCCCTGATGGGAATGGGACAAACAGTCCATGAGCAGGGTGGATAGAATCTTTCATGATATTGCTGGCCTTGTCTCAGCATATTTTCTTATATATGCCTTTGATGACTGGTAGTCTGGTGCCAGTAATGTGTTGGTCAGTTTTAACTACCCATTGTAGAGACCTGCTGTGCGCTGCAGGGGAGATTCCATAACACACAGTAACGTAGCATGTTAGGATGCTCTCAACTGCATATCTGTAGCAGGTCATGACTATTTATGTGCATGGTCTATCTCTCTTCAGATACCTCATAAAGTAGGGACTGATGCCAGTGATGTGTTGGGCAGTTTTATTCAGCAGATGCGAATTAAGCAGCAAATGAAAACCAAAGACCATGGGATGCCATTGGATAATTGGGCTCTGCATAAATGCTTGAGTGAAATATGTTATTAGAAAAAAAAAGAAAATGAATTATTTTTCATTATTTCCAGTAGAATGTCATGTTCAAAGGATTCAAAGGTTAATTTATTATCAATGTATCTTCTACAACTCTTGAGATTTGTCTTTTCCAGATAGTCACGAAACAAAGAAAGAAAATGAAAGTTGTTCGGTGAGAAACATCAAACCCTCCTCCCCCACACAAAAAAAGAACAGTATCCCGATCGTCAACCCCCAAACTCCATTTCCTTGCACAAAATGGAACAAAAACATCAACTCCCAAGCAACCCCTCCCTGCTTAAAAGAACTAACAGTTCACAAAAAGTACATCAATCTGCAACCCCTCCCAGACCTTCTGCCCTCGCAGAACAAAATGGAAAAGAACATACTTACTATACAAGAAAGCTAAACAGAGGGCATAGTTTGGGATCTAGATTTTGGCTTTGCCTGTCTATTTAATTTAATTTAACACAAGAGATACTGCAGATTTTGGAAATCCAGAGTTAGATACACAAAATGCAAAGGAACTCAGCAGATCAGGCATCATCTATGGAAAGAAATAGAGTCGACATTTTGGGCCGAGGTGCTTCATCAGGACTTTAATTTACTTTAATCTATATTTTAGGTCCTTCATTGAGATCTCTAACAACTGCTTGACAAAGGATCAAATACAAGAGGTGATAGAGTCAATGTTCAAAGATGCTGGATTTGAAGATAAGGAGGAGTTAATGTGGGAGGACTTCCATTATTTGTTTCGAGATCACTACAGCGAATTGGAGTTGGCTCACATCCCTATGAAAGGTCTGTAAAGCTGTTTCATAATTCTCATGATCATTTATCAAGAATAAATGTAAGAAAGGAATTGACATTCCACACTCTTTAATAAAAATTGTTTAATTTATAATATTCAGTTTTAGTTCTTTTTTAGCATATTGTTTTTAACCATAAACTGTCCTACCTTGAAAACATACTGCTGATCTATTATCATTTCTACGCAATTCTGGTGAGCTGTAAGAGAACCTTTCCCACAGCACGCCAATCATTCAGGAAGGGCAACTGACCAATGTAGTTGGGAATGAAGCTTGTACTCCTTCTCCTCCCCCCACATTCTTATTCTGGTTTCATTCCTTTTCCTTTCCAGTCCTGATGAAGGGTCTCAACCCAAAACAACAACTTTTTATTCCTCCCCATATATGCTGCCTGACATGCTGAGTTCCTCCAGCATTTTGTGTGTGTTACTCTGATTGTTAATCTTTAATTACCAAAACTGCTATGATTCAAGCAGTGCCATTTCATACTTGCCTTAATTTTGTGTCCTCAGGAAATAGTTTTTATTCCCCCAAGCCTTGTTAGATTACCTGTTAGAGAAAGGTACTCCATTAGTTTTGTTTTCAGCAGTTCAGTATTGATGGAATGGATGCCGTTGGATCAGGCCAAAAACCAAGCTGAAGGGATTAATGAGCTAGGTTCACGTGCAACCAGACAAGAAAGTAATTTTCAGGGTTAACCATATAACAATTACAGCATGGATCTCAGCCCTTGTAGTCCATGCCGAATACCTACTCTCTTTAAAGAACCCTGAAAGGGAATAATACAGATATTGAAGATAGAAATAGAGCTGTTTCTGAAGATGCAAGCAAAGGAGTTGCCATTGTCTCCTAAGCTCCACCCCCATTTATGATATCTCTGAATGATTTGCATTAAATATGAATGCTTGGTTTGGTATACCTGCAGACGATAAAATGATTGGTGGCACTGTCGACAGTGTGGAAGACTTCCAAAGGATAGAATAAGAAATAAATCTGTTGCAGATGTGTCAGAGAAATAGCAGATTGAGTTACAAAGAGATATGATACAGTAGATGATGAGCAGATTATAATTTGATAACTAGCTTTCAAAGCTGGTGGCGTAGTGCCATCAGCGCTTGACTTCAGCGCAAGAGGTACTGAGTTCGAATCCGGCCACACTCTTCATTTGTGCCTGGGTTGATTGTTGAGCTAGCAACTTGACCTCATAAAAAAAATACCTGGAGAGGGATGGGCTTTGCCAGGTTTCAGATGCCCAAGACACACTGTACGATGAGCAATCACCAAAAAGATCGGTGCATCTTGTCATGATGGCGCCCTGATGACTCCAGCAGGAGTTAAGGGCACACACACACACACCATAGCCTCTGGTTGTGGTCACCTCTGTGTAGCCAATTCTATCGACTTGCAATGATGCTTTTACTTTTGAGAGTCCAAGTGCACTGACCATCCTTATCAAGTAGCCACAAAATTAATAATTACAATCAAACTAATTGTTTTCATTCTGTCAACAATGATTATCAATTTTTGACCAGGTCATTATAGACCAGTCAGTAGTCAAAATCTTCCAAAGCCTAGAATATTTATCAGAGGTAAAGTACTTTATTAACTCAGAATATTTATGTATGAGGGAAGGGTTGGGGGTATAGTGGTGAGTTGACCATTCTTGTAGTGCTTAATTGATATCAAATTGCCTCTACACAATAACAGAAATTATCCAACAAGTTACTCAATGAGCTTTTGATGTTGTCTACGTAAATTTTACTCAGGTGTTTGACAAGATCCCTTATGGGAGGCTCATCCAGAAGATTAAGATGCAGCCGATCCATGGTGACCTGGTTGTTGGACCCAGAACTGGCTTGTCCATAGTAAAACGATAATTGTTGAGGGAACTCATTCAGGCTTGAAGTGTGCGATTACCGTTGTTCCACAGGGATTCTCCTGGGACCTCTGATATCTGTGATTTATACAGATGACTTGGATTTAACAGGAATGGTCAGATTGGGTAATTCATAGATGACAGACAAGATTCATGGTCTAGTGGAGGGTCTAGAAGACTGCCAAAGGACAGAGCAGGATATAGATTTGTTTCAGATGTCAGAATCAGAATCAGAATTAGGTTTGTAATCAACTGCATGTGTCATGAAATTCTTTAACTTAGCAGCAGCAGTTCAATGCAATACATAATATAGAAGAAAGAAAGAAAAAAATGTTTGCAGAGAAATAGCATATGGAGTTTAATATGGACAAGGGTGAAGTGTTGCACTTTGGGAGTTCAAATGTGGAAACAGTACACTATTAATGGCAAGATCCTTCAAAGTGTGATGTACAGAGAGATCTTGGGGTCCATGTGAACAGCGCCTTGAAATTGGCCATGATAAGATGGTAAATTAGGCCTATCAGAAAGTTTATTGCAGTTTTATGGAACTCTGGTTAGACCACATCTGGAGTACTGCATTCAATCCTTGGTAGGGAAGACGGAGAAGATTTGGCAAGGGTGCAGAAGAGATTTATTTACCAGGATACTGTCTAGATTAGAGGGCATATCCTATAAAGAAAGGTTAGACAAACCTATATTGTTTTCTCTCAAGTGCCAGAGTCTGAGAGGCATAGATAGAGTAGATAGTCAGTATTCCTCAGGTCAAAATGTCTAATACCAGAGAGCATCCAGTTAAGGTGAAATTGAGTAATTTCAAAGGAGATGTACAAGGCAATATTTTTACACAGAGAGTGGTGGGTGTCTGGAATGTGCTGCTAGAGGAGGTCTGAACCAGCATCAGGTTTATTATCACTAATATACACTTGGTCGCACTTTATAGGTTACATCTTATATCTAATAAAGAGGTCACTGAGTGTATGTTTGTAGTCTTCTGCTGTGTAGCCCATCCATTTCAAGGTATGATGTGTTGTGCATTCAAAGATGCTCTTCTCCACACCACTGTTGTAATGTGTAGTTATTTGAGTTTCTGTTACCTTCCTGTCAGGTTGATGCAGTGTGGCCATTCTCCTCTGACCTTATAATTTTAGCTGATGAAATATGGCAGCCCAATCTTTGTTTTATTTTAGTTTAGTTTTTTTTTGTTTAGGGTTTTGTTTCTCTCTTTATAAAATATATTTTTCATGGTTAGTTACAAAGAGATTGAGAGGCTAAACTACATTTGTTAGTTGGAATCTGTGTTTGTATATGTCTACTGTTATTAATGTAATCCCAATCTCTTTGTATCATTATCATTATTGTTATGTTTACTCATTTGAAACTTAATAAAAAGATTGAAAAAGACCTTTCCCATTTACAAGGCATTTTCGCCCACAGACCTGCCAGTGCCTGGATTTTTTTTTTTTGTTTTTGCATCATTCTCTGTAGACTCTGGAGAAAGTTGTGAGTGAAAATCCCAGGAAGTCAGCAGTTTCTGAGATACTCAAATCACCCCACCTGGCAACAACAATCATTCCACAGTCAAAATTCCCTTTCTGATGTTTGATATGTCCAACAACTGAACTTATTGATTGTGTCTGCATGATTTTATGCATTGAGCTGCCATATGACTGGCTAATTAGATTAATTAGACTGGCTAATAAAGTGGCTATTTAGTGTATGTTGCTGGATAGTTTTAGAGTTTTAAAGTTGTACAATAAAGGAACAGGCTCTTTGGCCCATCGTGTACATGCTGACTTTTTTACCCATCTACATGAATCCCGTTTGCCTGTATTCTGACTGCATCATACTATGCCTTGCCTATTTGTGAGTGCCTAAATGTCTCTTTAATGTTGCAATTGCATCTGATTCTACCTGACCTCTGGCAGTTTTATTGGACCTTTCAAATTCAACATCTATAACTAATTTATTTTTTCAGGTGTTGAAGGGCAGAAACGTGACCAATCCACTCGGGTTTCCTTCATAATGAGGAAAAAGCAAAGAAAGTAAGTAAACAAGAGATATATTGGATGGGAAGATTTATTGTAAGTTTTCAAAATTATGAAGCTAATTGAGGCAGTTGGGTGGGACAGATGTAAAACAGTGTCAAGAAATTGAATCAAACAACACATAATGTCAATTAGAGAGAGAGAGAAAAATCAGAGGCAAATGACTATTTCAGGACAACAGGTGGGTCTAGATTGATTCAGGGTTCTTTACCTGTCTGACTTGCTACACATGTATGTGGCTTACAGATGATATGACCACTCAAGCAGAAGCCACAACATTGTTGATACTTGCTTCAGAGTTATACAAAGCATTTCACTGAGCAGGCCCAAGGCTGTGGGGTCTATTGCTAGGAACCCATTTCAGGAATGTTCTGTTTGAAGGCCTAGGGGCAAATGAGCAGATATTGTCCATCTTCAGGACCCAATGAGTGTTGCGTCCTACTGCTGTTGGAGGCTGGACTCAGTGAGAGGATCGGGGTGGGCAGGGATACAAGCTGATACGACTAGTGTTGCCATTGGAGGAAGTGGGTGTATTAGAAGCCACAATTTGAAATGTGAGTGGGATGAATTCGGAACTATCAGTGATAAGAGCTCCTTGAACATTTTACAAGGAGGGGATCTGGAGACCAGCAACTGAAAGGTGGGGAGGGGATTGGGAACTGGTAGATGCCAAGTGGCTGATATTTCACTGTGTGGCAGCAACCTGGCAGATTTAACTGATTGGTTGAGACGTGTTGTGAGGGAGATTGGAGGGGTGAGGGTAGACATGCGAGTGAGTGATTGGAAGGATGACAGTAAGTAACCCAGTTTTGAGCTGAGACTATTCTTCTGTCCCGAAATGGCAACAGTTTATTCATTTCCATAGATGCTGCCTGACTTGCAGACTTCATCCAGCATTTTGTGTGTTGCTTTGAACCTGTTAAACTTGTTTCACCTGTTCAGTGGTTGGCTCAGTTCCTTCTGCGTCACTGGATTCAACATCACAATGCTGTCTTTTGGATCTTATCTGCTACTTATTATAATGTATGTATCTAGAAATTGAAAGGTATAGTTTTTTTAGCTAGCTCATGGTGAGACAGTGGAAAATTAAATGGAAGAATGTATGCCATTCAAGCAATTCTTGATATGACTGCTCATCAAAGAAAATCAATAATTTAGTACACAAAGCATAGTTGCTGGTTGGTTATCAGAACTCCCATTACAGAAATATGTGAATGCAAGCATGAACCCATGACTGCACCAGCAGGCTACAAGACATTAATAGGATTCACTTGAGCACAGAGTTAAAAATTTCTGTGATGTTATGTGCACTTAGGAATATCGAGTTTTTCACCAACAATAAAATGCATAAACTAATCATTCATCATGTTTGGTGCTTTTTTAATCTTGCTTTTCGAAGTATGGCTGCATGTTTCCCTGCATGGCTATAATTATGTACATTCATCATTTGCAATGCACCTTCGAATGTCTGAATCATAGAGCACTACAGCACAGAAACCAGACCTTCAGCCCATCTATTCCATGGCAAACTATTATACTGCCTAGTACCATCACCTGCATCCCGCACTATAAGCCTCCATTCCCCTCCCATTCATGTACCTGTCTAAATTTCATTTCAATGTTGAAATCAAACCAGCATCTGCCATTTTCGCTGGCAGATTGTTCCATATTATCACCACCCTCTGAGCAAAGTTCACCTCATGTTCCCCTTAAATGTTTCAGCTTTCACCCTTAACCTATGACCTCTAGTTCTAGTCTCACCCAACCTTAGAGGGAAAAGCCTGCTTGCATTTACTGTATACTACTCATAATTTTGTCTACCTCTGAACATAGAAAATATTGAAAACAAAACTGCACAGGAAGAGGGCCTTTGGTCTATGATGTCATGCTGAACTTAATGTAAAAGGTGTTGCATAAATGTAAATTTGTTCAATTACTTGTGCAAATGTCTTTTGCCTGACATGTTCTTGTCTTTCTTTGTAAATCTATTCAGCTTCTTTCGACAGCAACTGCAGAATTTGTGTCAGGATGCGATCCAGGTTTTCTAAATATCCCTGAGACCTCATGAATATTATCCTTTGATGTTTTCCAGCACGGCAGAACCCACTGAAGGCAACCAAGTGGAGACCAACCACCAGGAGGAAATGAATGAACCAAGCGCGGCGGGCATTGTAATGGACCTGCGGAAACGGTTTCGCAAAAAGTATGATATAAAGTCTTAATTATATAATTCAGTAACAGGAGAATGTTGTTGAAATTACACATTGACTTTAGCTTGTAACATCTTTGCATAAGAAATCAGCCCAAGGATCAGAGTACAGTTAACCTGAAAACTACACTGCAGTTTTTTATTGTTTTAATTGTTTCCCTGCAAAATGATTGTTTCCTTCAAAAGCTGATGCCCCAAAAAGGTGACATCCATTATTGAGGACCTCCATCACACAGCACGTGCCCTCTTCTCATTGATACCATCAAGAAGAAAGTACAGGAGCCTGAAGACACACATTCAATGTTTTAGGAACAGTTTCTTCTCCTCTGCCATCTGATTTCTCAATGGACAATAAACCCATGACCACTACCTCAGTAACTTCATCCTCCCTTTTTGCACCACATATTTTTTTTCATTTTATGTATATTTATTGTATCTATAGTATTTATTATTATGTATTGCAATGTACTACAGCCAGAAAACAGAAAAAAATCATGACATATGCCAGTGATATTAAACCTGACTGTGATTCTGAAATGAGGTCACATTTACAATTAACTGTGATAGCGAGGCACCAAACTTCGTATATCTTTAAACCCCTTAAAACTCAAGTAAAATCATGACCATATTTTCCATTTTCTTCTTTCGGGGGCAGTGTACTGAACTGTAACATTCTAGTGTGTGTACTAGAAGTGAATAATTAACTGGTAATAGAGACTTGTTTCCTCTAGTTCAGTTACAACAGTTGGATTAAAGGTGGAAATAGAAGCAACGATTCCTACTCCAAAGTTCTGACAGAGTATGATCATAAAATTAAACAAAATTAAAGCTGTCAATCTATAAACATGAGGACACAAAAACAGCAGATGCTAGAAAGTAGAGCAACAATTTGTGGGAGGAACTCAAAAAGTCAGTCAATAACTGTGGAGGCAATGAAATGGTTGAGGTTTTGGGTCAAGACCTAATGCATGGACTTGACCTGAAAT
Source organism: Hypanus sabinus (assembly GCF_030144855.1). Taxonomy (NCBI): domain Eukaryota; kingdom Metazoa; phylum Chordata; class Chondrichthyes; order Myliobatiformes; family Dasyatidae; genus Hypanus; species Hypanus sabinus. Next base: position 26,025,321 of record NC_082726.1, on the reverse strand, counting down.
ATATATCATTTCTTTCGCTCCACAGATTTTGCCTGATCCATTGAGATCCTCATGCAGTCTGTTTATTGCGCATTTTAAACAGTTTTTATGCACAATGATAATAGGAATCCTGAGCATCTTAACAAATTAGATGATAGGCCTGTGGAGTTTACTTTACCAAGGTAAAATATTGTTTGGCATGGCTGTCAAGAGATCTTGGAGATGGTCAAAAGTCAGGTATGGATATTTTGAATGTCTGAACAAGATCAATGGACTGAATGGCCTTCTGTTGTTAACATTTACTATACTACTTCACGGCTGAGTGGTTAAAACTGAGACACTTTTCCTAATTTTTGCCCAAGCATCTCCATCCAGAGAATGTTAACAACGTGCAGCCTCTTAACTAGGCTCAGATCAAGCAGAATGGCAAATACATTTCCTGCTGAACTTTGACTCAGGTTTAAGTTGTATCTCAACTTGCAAAGTTATAAAGGGCTTCTGAGATTGACAGATTTAGCCCATTGGAGGGCAGAATTGTTTTACTGGAAAGCAGTAAAGGGAAGTTTGTATCTGGTAAACCTTTAGGTTCCTGGTATGAAAGACTACGGTGGGTTCTTGCACATTAGTGTAAGACAATGGAGAAGCATTCTCTCCATTGAGTGGAGGAGGTTAAGAGGGGACATAATTGAGGTATATAAATGTTTGAGGGGTATTGACAGAGTAGACTGCAAGAGACTTTACCCCACATCAGTGGGCATAGGTTTTGGGTAAGGGGGAAAGGTTTAGAGGATATATGGAAGGAACCTGTACCACCTAGAGAATGGTGCATACCTGAAGTCCTCTGCAAGTTAGAGATTGGTTGAAAATGGGTTCCTGACAAGAGTTAAGAAGTGTCTGGATGAGAACTTCACATGCTTAGGCATTAAGAGCGTCCAAGATAGTCACTCGCTGTTATGTTGCACAGCGCACTGACTCTGATGCTTTCCTGTAGTAGGCTGTAACACTGCCCTCACCAAATCCAGCTCCTCCACCAAGGAGCAGCTCGCTGATCAGATGGATCTGCCATACTTGAGTTTCATTACAGCCAGAATTGTCTTATGATCATAAAAGAAAAAGTTTAAAAAAAGACAAAAAGCCCCTCAGGTTGGCCCCCAAAGGGCCAATGCAATCAAATATTCTGCTATCTTACTGAATGTTGAAGTTATCAAGGCACCAGTATAACATACCATCTCACTGCATGCCCTGCCATAGTTTTCATTTCTGGTAGTAATGTAAACACAGCCTTTCATTCAAAGTCATCTTATGTGGTCATACTGAATTACACTATCAGACCCTCACTACGAAAGTCAGATGCACATGCCATTTAATGTTTTTTCAAAGATTATATTATGATAAACAAAGAATTTTTGAATAATTTTATTGAATGTATGCTTAACTTAAGATGGGTAATACATTATTTTCAGACATTTACTGTAATAAACTGAATAAGCTGTGACTCAGTTGGTAGAACCATTGTCCGTTGAGTGTAGAAAATTGTGTGTGCCCTGACAGGGTTAAAAAGTGTAATCATTGAGATTAGAGATATTTCACCATTTTACTACTGAGCAATTAAACTAAGTCCTCTCTCAATTTCTGAAGTGGATGTAATAGATCTATGGTTGTAATTCAAGTGAGACCAGAAGAGTTATCCTATCCAATAGTTATCTCTTGGATTAGCTGTTCACACTATTTATGAAGGTTTGCTATGTGAAAGTTGTTTTCTTTGTGTGATTTCCTCATTTACTGTGCTTCAAGTATATTTACTGGACTTTGCAACTTGCTGTTATGAAAGAGAATACATACCATATTTTTATTCAATTGGCATCAATTATTTTATTATTTTTGTTTCAGATCTTCCCAACCACCTAACAGAGTCTTTGCAGAGGCCAAACGGGAGAAGTATACCAAGAACAAATTTCAACGGAAAATTAATGAATGTATTCAGTATGTTCAGAACCATCAACGCCAGATTTTTTGTGTCATAATCTTCTACGGTATTACAGCCGGTGTCTTTATTGAGCGTGCCTATTGTAAGTACGACATTCTAGCTGCATAGTACAGTAAGAACAGCAATAAGTATTTTAGTTCTTCAGGCCTTTTCCACCACTCAGTGAGATCATAGCTGATCGGTACCTAATTCTATTTGTCATTTTGATTCCCTGCCCCTCTCTACATGTCCTTCACCAACAAATAGCTTATCAAAAATATTACCTGCCCCTTTCTCTTAACTTTTTTTGGTAAGGAATTGGTTCCAGATTTTCAACGAATCATTACAGTGAAGAAAGAGTTCATTCTGCTCATCAAGTCCATGCCATTATTGCTGTTTATCTGAAGTACTCTATACATGGTAGCACAGTGTTTAGTGTGACACTATTACAACATCATGTTTGGACTTCAATTGCAGAATTCTCTGTGAGGAGTCTGTATGTCCTCCACGTGGAATGCATGCATTTCCTCCAGGTGCTCTGGTTTCCTCCCACAATCGAAATACGTACCGGTTAGTAGGTTAATTGGTCATTGTAAGTTGTCCCATGATCAGGCTAGGATTAAATTGAGGGTTGCTGGGTTATGTGGCTCAAAGGGCTAGAAGGGCCTATTCTGTGCTGTATCTTGTAATAAAAATAAATTACCTCTGAACAGCCAAGCTCAAAAGCAACAGGCAATTTAAAAAAAGAACTTAGTCGGTCAGGTAACATCTGTGGGAGGAGGGGGAGATAAGCCTTTGAACCTACTTTAAAATCAATCTAACCCTTCTCTCCCAAATATCACTCCATTGTTTTTCTTTCATCGAAGGGCTTATCTAAGAGTTCCTTAAATTTCCACTATTGTATCTGCCTCTACCAATACCCCCAGGATGGTGTTTCACCACTTTGTTATCAGAAACCCATTTCTGAAATTCCCTATACTTTCCTCCAAGCACCTTGAAATTATTCCCATCCACATTAGCCATTGCCACTCTGGGGAAAAGGTAAGGTGCCAGCTTTCCACTCTATCTATATTTTCTTTTCATCTTATACACCTCATTTTCATTTTTAGAATCTTTTTATTGGTACATAATCTTCTACAGCCATAAAATGATACAAAACTTCAACAGATTAATATGTATACTATTTAAAAAGCTGAAGAAAAAAGCTGATCGTAATATATAAAAACGGAAAAAAAAATTATATATAGGAAAAAAAGAACCCCGTCTAATTAGGAAAAAAAACCCCACTGACTACAAAAAAAGGGAAAAAACCCATTATGAATCAACCCCCTGGAGCAACGTTTGACCATCATCTAAATATATTAAAAAAAAGTCATCAACTGCCAATTCATATTTATAAAAAAAATAAAATTGGGAGGAAACCATATAGAATAATTCACATTAAATGATAATATTTAGCAGAAGAACCCCATCTTTTCTCAAAATTGAATCGGGGATCAAAAGTTCTACTAATTTTTTCCAAACTGAGACAAAACATTACTTGAGAAAACCATTCAATTAATGTAGGGGAAGAGATATCTTTCCATTTTAATAAAATAGCCCTTCTTGCCAATAATGTAACAAATGCAATTACATGTTGATCTGAAGATGAAATACTCTGAATATGATGCAGAACTATTCTAAGTAGAACAGTCAATCTATTAGGTTGTAAATTAATTTTCAGAGCTTTAGAAATTATAGAAAATAAAGATTTCCAAAATGATTTTAATGAAGAACATGACCAGAACATATGTGACAAAGTAGCTACTTCAGTTTTACATCTATCGCAGTAGTTGTCTATACGAGGAAATATTTTAGATAGTCTCTCCTTTGTTAAATAATAATGGTGAACAATCTTAAATTAATTAAACAGTGGTTGGCACATATAGAAGAAGAATTTATGTTTTTCAAAACTCGAAGCCAATCTTCATTAACAAAGGTCATATTAAGTTCTCTCTTCCAATCTTGTTTAATCTTTAGTGGTAGGTTCTCTTTTTGTGACAAAATTAAATTTTAAATTCTGCTAACGGAACCTCTCACTAAAGGATTCACTTTAATTTGTTAATTTGTTAATTAACTCTTCAAAAATCATCAATCAATCATCACAAAATAAATCTGTAAAAGAACGGATCCCTTTATTTCTCCACAAAAGAAAAATGGGGTCAGTTATTGAAGATTTAAATGAAAAGTTTTGATATAAAAAACTAGACAACTTAAATTGTTTAAAATTTAAAAAATTGCAAAACTGAACCCAAATTCGTAAGGATTGTTTAATAACTGGATAAAAATTTAAATTTGGAATTTTAGAGAGCTGTAAAGGGAATGGAGCTCCTAATGTTAAAGTTAAATGAAATTGTTTAACAGCTTTTAATTTCAAATCAACCCACAGTGGTTTTTGGCTCTTATTGAGCTGGTATAACCAAAAACATAATTGTCCTATATTCACAGCCCAATAATAGTCTTAAATTAGGAAGTGCAAGTCCACCATCTTTTTTAGATTTTTGTAAATGATACTTGTTAATTCTTGGTCTCTTATTGGAGAGTCAATTTGATCGAAAAATGTTTTAGTTAAAAAGATAGGTATATTTTGGAAAATATATAAAAATCTAGGTAAAATCATCATTTTCACAGCATGGATATGATCTTTTAAAGAAAGAGTAAATGGATTCCATCTAGAAAATAGTTGTTTCATGGAGTCCATTAAAGGAACTATATTAGCTTTATAAAAATCTTTTTTTAGTAATTATAATACCTAAATATCTAAATGTATTAACAATTCTAAAAGGAATATCATTATATATACTAACAGGGACATTTAATGGAAACAATTCATTTTTATTCAAGTTAAGTTTATATCCTGAAAATTTACAAAATCTTTGTTTCCAAAAGATTAGGAATTGATTCCTCAAGATTCAAAATAAAAACCAAAAGATCATCTGCATAAAGAGAAATGTTATGTATGGTTCCATTCATAGAGATACCATGAATATTTTTAGCTTCACATAATGTTATAACTAACGGCTCCAATACAAAATTAAATAATAAAGGGCTTAATGGACATCCCTGTCTAGCACCATGAGAAAGTGAGAAAAAAGACCTGCAATTATTAGTAATGACTGTGGCAATAGGATTCTTATAAATCATTTGAATCCACCTATTGAAATTATTACCAAAACCAAATTTTTCTAATACTTTAAACAAATATGGCCACTCAATTCTATCAAATGTCCTTTCAGCATCGAGAGAGATAACACATTGAGGTTGCTTAGATAATGATGAATATATAATGTTCATAAATCTCTGAACATTAGAGAAAGAGTAACGGACTTTAATAAAGCCCGTTTGATCCATAGAAATGATTTCAGTTAAATTATTTTCCAAGTGATTAGCCAATATTTTAGAGAGAATTTTTGCATCCACATTTAATAGCGAAATAGGTCTATATGATGAGCATTCAACAGGATCTTTATCTTTTTTAAGAATTAAGGAAATAGATGCTTCATAAAAAGAAGGTAAATCACCCTTCTCAAAGGATTCATGCAATATTTCCAAAAGATATGGAGAAAGTAATCTTTCAATTTTTTTTGTAAAATCCCACTGAATAACCATCAAATCCAGGAGCTTTACCTGATTGCATTGATAAAATAGTTTTCTGAATTTCATGCTCGGTAACTGGAGCATCAAGCATCTGTTGATCTTCAACAGAAATTTGTGGAAATTTAATCTTATGTAAAAAAGCCTTCATTTTGGAGGAATCTGCAGGAAATTGAGATCTATAAAGATCAGAGTAAAATTCTTGAAAAGTATTATTAATGTCCTCATGGTTACTTGCTATATCACCATTATTTTTACAAATCTTTAAAATTTGTCTTATAGCCCTAGTTGCTCTTAATTGGGACACTAAGAGCTTATTATTTTTATCCCCAAAAATATAAAATTGACATTTCAATTTAAGCAAATATCCTTCAATAGGATATGTTAGTAACAAATTATACTGTGATTGTAATTCTACTCTTATAAGAAACAACATTTGGAGAGATTGCATTGATGTTAGCTAATTCTTTAATTTGTTTAGAGATTTTATCTAATTCCATTCTTGTTTGTTTCTTCAGTTTAGCTATATACAAAATAATCAGACCACATAAATAAGCTTTTAATGTATCCCAAATTACTAACTTTGAGACATTTCCTGTATTATTAAAGAGGAAAAAACTCTTTTATTTGAGCTTCAATAAATTCAACAAATTCTGAACTTTGTAATAAGTATTCTGGAAAATGCCAAAGTGGTCTAGTGGAAACAATATCAAATATAAAGTTTAAAGGAGCATGATCAGAAAAAGCAATCGCATCATACTCACATTTCTGAATATTAAATAAAAGTCGAGGATCGACTATAAAATAGTCAATTCTTGAACATTTTTATGAACATGTGAGAAAAAAAGAGTATTCTCTATCACCAGGGTGCATATGCCACCACATCGCAATTAAACCCTAATCAATTAAGAAGGAATTAATAAGTGATGTAGAACAATTAGGGAGTTGATGTTTGGATGATGACTTTTCCATTAAACGATTTAAACAAGTATTAAAATCACCACCCATTAATAACATATATTCATTTAAGTCGGGTAATAGAGCAAAAACAGCTTTAAAAAATGAGGGATCATCATTTGATCCATAAATATTAACCAAAACCGTTTTTCTATTGTAAATTAATCCTTTAACAATCAAAAATCTACCATTAATATCGGCTATACTGTCCTCCTGATTAAAAGGGATATTGGAATCAATAAAAATAGAAACACCTCTAATTTTACTCTGGGAGTTTGCAAAATTCCAAAATTTTGAAAATTGATTTTTATCACATAACCTGATATACATCTCTTGAACAAAGATTATATCAGGCTGGAATCGCTTATTAACTTTAAATGTTTTCTTATTCTTAATAGGATGATTCCAACTGCGAACATTCCAAGTTAAAACATTTAACTGTTTAGATATCATCATGAAAGTTTGTATCTAAAAAAAGAGTAGTTAGACGCATGTCAGGATAAGGTAGTCAAAAATGGCAGAGATGAACAACAATAAAAATAATTAGCGCGTGCTCTGGGATTTATAATGGGGATAAAAAATGAAAAAAAAACATTCAAACTACAAAGCCCAGAAACAAGTCGATATCAATCGATGCAAGCCCCAAGAAAAGTATAGATGCAAATACAAACTCCGCCTACTTAAGTAAAAATAGTGAAAAAAGTCATCTCTGTCTCCCTCTACCAAACATAAAGCTCATTACAGTCGACATATATCTCAATATAATTAACTTGGAAAGAAAGTGTTTTTCTTATAAAACAAAATGACCTTCAATTTGAAAGTAACCTTCATAATATTAGATAAGGGAAGAAAAGCACATCCAAAACAATTCTTGAAATACTTGCACAAAAGAAAAACAATCGCCATATTTAAATTGTCCAATCTATCTTTAAAACATAAGGAAATCCAAATAATTACTTAAAAGATCTTTACAAAAGCATACAGAACAAAAAAAAACTATTAATTCCTTTAAATGCTGCAGAGAAAAAATTCTAGATGGTTCAAACTTATCTACAGTCTATCAACAGTTCTCCCACTATATCTTCTGAGGTTAAAGCCATCCAAACCAGTTTTTTTTTCAGATATAAAAATGCATTTTAAGGTAAAGATATTCTGTAACCATCAAATCTTCCAATCTCATCACTCTTTACACTGCAAGACAATCAAGCCATTATAAATCATTCAAGCTTCAGGCTTCAGACTCGTCATCAGATCCATCAGGTAAAGAGTTAATAAAACGCAATGCTTCGGCTGGGTCATCAAAAATATGAGCGCCAGACTTTTCGACAAAAAGCCTTAATTTAGCTGGATATTGGAGCAGTGGAAAAAGCTTTTCTTGATATGATAATTTCATAACCGATGCGAATCCAGCGTGCGTCTTTACAATTTCGCGTGGAAAATCTTCAAAAAAGCGAATCTCTGTATCTTGATACTGAAACAGCCTTTTTTTCTCTCGCAATCTTAATAATACGGTCTTTGGCTCTGAAACGGAGAAAACGCACAACAATATGTCTGTTTTTACCTTGATCGAAGAGTTTTAAAGTGCTGATTCTGTGAGCCATTTCAATACCTGGAGGCTGTAAACAAACCTCCGGAAATAAAGACTGCAACATTTTTGCGAAATAATCCAGTGTGTCGGCCGATTCTGATTTCTCTTTTAATCCAACAATTCGAATATTATTCCGACGTGATCGTGCTTCGAGATCGACGATCCATTGTTGAGCTTTATCCAAACAGAAGAAAGGTCAGCAGCATTTCGACTAACTTCTTTAAGATCAAAGCTCAGAGAGTCAATTTTTCCTTCATATTTCTCTTTTCATTGAGTTATTTCAATGCCGATACTGCTGATTTGAGACTCTAGTCTCTTCACCCAAGGGGGTTCCTCCGATAATTCGTCAGCTTTTTTGGGTTTCCCATTGCACGGGTCCGGATTTCTTTTGGCGCTTCTGAGAGGAGCCATAATTATAACTGTTACTCTACAGATCCAACTGAGTAAAGTTGAAATTTCAAAGTTTAAGTCAGAAAAGGGAGAGATTAAAGGCGGATACAAAGAGACTATGTCTTACATGCCTGTATGCGGAGGGTGGAGTCCTTATACACCTCTATCAAGTCACCTCTCATTGCCCTTCACTCCAAAGGGAATAGCCCTAACTTGCACACCCTTTCCTCATAAGACATATTCTTTAATTCAAGCAGCATTCCTCTGCACTCTTGCAGAAGCTTCCATATCTTTCCTGTAAAGAGGAGACCAGAACTAAACACATAATCCAACTATGGTTTAACCAGAGTATTGTAGAGCTGCAACATTACCTGAAGGTGACTGAACTCAAATCCCTGACTAATGAAGGCCAACACACCATACACTTTCTTAACCACCCTACCAACTTGCACAGCAACTTTAAAGGATTTTTGGACCCCAAGATCTATCTGCTTCTCTACATTGGTAAGATTCCTGCCATTAGCCCTGTACTCTGCCTTTATATTCGACCTTCCAAAGAGTACCAATTTGCACTTTTGCAGATTGAACTCAATCTGCCACTTCTTACCCCAGCTCTGCATCCTGTCAATGTCCCATTATAGCCTATTACTACCTTCTACACTAACTTAACACCACCAATCTTATTGCTATCTGCAAATTTATTAACCACCCTTCCACTTCCTCATCTAAGTATTTTATAAAATTTACAAAGAGCAGTGGTCCCAGAACTAACCATTGTGAAACAGCAATGGTCAGCAACTTATAGGCCGGATATACCCCATCTACTACCACCTTCTGTTTTCTGTACACAAGTCAATTCTGAATCCACATACCCAAGTTCCCTGAATCCCATGCCTACTGACCTTCTGTATGACCCTAACAGAGGGAACCCTGTTGAATGCCTTTACTAAGATCCATATACACTGCATCCACTGCTCTGCCTTCATCAATTTGTTTTGTCACTTCCTCAAAGAATTTAATCAAGCTCGTGAGACATGACCTGCCCCTTGCAAAGCCATGCTGACTATCCCTAATCTGACTGTGCTTGTCCAAATACTAGTAAATCCTGTTTTTAAGAATCCTCTCCAATAGTTTGCCCATCCCTGACATAAAAGTCACTGGCCTATAACTCCCAAGATTATCCATATTGCCTTTCTTGAACATTTTACACCCTCCAATCTTCTGGTAGTACTCCTGTGGCCAGTAAGAATGCAAAGATCACTACCAAAGGTTCAGCAATCTCTTCCCTTAGTAACCTGGGGTATATCGTGTCAAGCCCAGGGACTTATCTATCCTAATGTTTTCCAATCAATGCCACTTCTCCATTTCTTTTACCTCCCTCTCTTTTTTAAAACATCTAAACCCTGGAACATCCAGTATTCATTTTTTGCCGTTGTGACAGTCAGGTCTCTGTAATGGCCATAACATCATAGTCCCATGCTCTACGTTCATCATCCTTGTTCCTGATACTTCTTGTATTAAAATGGACACATTTCAACTCATCCAACTGACTGCAGTTTTGTCCTGTCTATTACCTGTCCATTCTCACAGCCTCTCTACAGAAATCAAATCAAGTTTAATTATCATTCAAACCATATATAGATACAGCTGAACAAGACAGTGTTCCTCTGGGGCCAAGGTACAAAACATTCAAATCAAGAAATAACATTCAAAACAGCGAGTAACATAATTCAAAATAGTGATCAAAGAAGCATATTCACTCAAAAAAAGAACATAGTCCAAGAACCTGAACAAATGTCCAGCAATCGATGAAACAGTTTCCTGGCAATGTGCAGACACAGTAATCCAGCAAGTCACTCAAACATGGGAGGGCAGCAGTGATAGGAGAGGCCAGGCCCGAGCTGAGTGCAGATGCCATGCTGTAATGCTTCAACACTTCCACGTTTCCTCTCACTCGGTCTGCAGTGGCAGGCAAGCCCATGGCTTGAGGCCTAGTCCTCGCTATAACTGAGTCTACACAGCTCCTATGTCATCTGTCCCTCCACCAAACAAAGGTAACAGGCTTGCGGTAACTTCCACTATCACTGTCCAAAGAGTCTTGCGATCAAAAGTGAAATGCCCAAGACAATCTCCCATGGTTACACTGCACCAACTTCAATGCTTCTGTAGCAGACAGCAACACGGTCTGCAGCCAGGTCAGCTCCTTCTTACCCAAACGGGCTCCTCCAACATCCCAGCAAGCTCCCCTGATATCCCGATGGGCTCCTCTGATATCCTGACCATCTCCTTTCCTGATATTCTGACCGGGTCTTTCTCCAACATCCCAGCTGGTCCCTTTGACACCACGGCCAGCTCCACCATCGACATCAGTCCAACTAATCTAATCAGTCCAACTTCTCCAGCTAAATATTCCAAAATTCTAAGTATCTATGCAGTATACAACCTGTGATTCATCTTCCCACAGACAGCCATAAAACAAAGAAACACCATGCACCCTTTGAAAGAAAACATCAACCAGCCAATGCACAAAAAAAAAACAAATTGCACAAACGGCAAAAAAATGAGCAAAAACACAGAATATAAAAATCAAAATACAGAGTCATTGAAACAGTCCAGGAATGTTCCGTTTTGTGCAGTCCAATTGATCACTGTGTTGTTCGTTGCATCGTTGCTGCTCCATCCTCTGACCTATAACTCTGGTTCCCATCCTCCTGCCAAACTAGTTTAAACTCTCTAATAGTACTAGCAAATCTGCCCACATAGACCACACAAGTTCAGGTATAACCCATCCTTTTTGTACAGGTCATACCTTTCCCAAAAGATCCCAAAGATCTACAAATCTGAAGCACTCTCTTCCACATCAGTTCTTTAGCCACTCATTCATCTACCACATGACCCTTTTCCTACCCGCACTGCAGGGGTTGTTATCTTTGAGGTCCTGCTTTTGAGCTTCCTACCAAGTTACCAATATTCTCACTTCAAGACCACATTTTTATTCTCATCAATCTGAACTGAGACCACAGCCTTCCATACCCATCCCATCCAAATATCTCTTCTGGATCGACAAAATCTCCTGTCTGTTTCCCTAACTATTAAATCCATTATCATCATGGCTCTCTTCTGCTCCCCCCTTCCCATCTAAGCCACAGAGCCAGACACAGTGCTCAGAACAGTTGATGTTTTGGGTTGAAACCCTGCATCACGACTGAGAGCTTAGCCTGGCATTGATTTTATCAGAGGAAATAATTTCTACTTACCATATCAAACTTTTATATTCACCTTTAACAGCACAATTGTCTACAGCAGGAGCTCCCACCCTTGCTTAACGATATTGGTCTATGGCATAAAGGAGGCTGGGAACTGGTCCAAGAGGATCACAACTTTGTTCTATTTAGAATTAGAATCACAGAACACTACAGCACAGAAACAGGTCTTTTGGCCAACCTAGTCCGTGTCAAACTATTATTCTGCTAGTCTCATCGATCTGAACCTAAACCATAGCCATCCATACCCATTACATCCAAATATCTCTTAAATGTCCACTACTTCTGGCAGGTCATTTCACATTCTTACCACTCCCTGAGTGAAGAAGTTCATTTCAACTTGCACCCTTAACCTATGACCTCTCTCTCATTCCAGTCTCAGCCAAATTCAGTGGAAATCCCTATTTGCATTTAACCTATCTAAACCCCTCAAATTTTTGTATACCTCTATCAAATCTCCTCTCATTCTGATACACTTGAGGGAATAAAGTCTTAACCTTTTCAACCTTTCTCTATAGCTCAGATCCTCAAGCCCTAGCAACATTATTGTAAATTTTCTCTGTCTCTTTCAATCTTATTGATGTCTTTCCTGTAGTAAGAGACCAGAACTGTACACAATACTCTAAATTAGGCCTCACTAATGTTTTATACAATTTCAACATAACATCCTTCCTATCTACTGGACTCAGTACTTTGATTTATGAAGGCCAATGTGCCAAAAGCTCTCTTTATGACCCTTACCTACCTCTGATGCCATTTTCAAGATCTCATGAGTTTGGTGGGGCTGGAGTTTGTTTCCCCTAGATTTATGCAGCCAAGGAAACCAAAGTGTTTCACAAGGAACATCATTTATCATTACTTCATATATTAATGAAAATGTATCACTGTGAATCACTAAGTCAATTCCTGAGATGCTTTGCCCAGAGTTGAATGAGTTATTTCAGATTCAGATTTAGTTATCACATGTACATTAAAACATAGAGTGAAATGTGATGCCACATATTCCAGCACCGACGTAGCAGGCCCACAATGTTCAACACAAGCAGCAGCAGCAACAACAGAACAAAGCAAGCCCTTTTCCAACCCTCAAACCCATCCACTCACTCCTACACATAGGCAGGCCTCATCTGGGCCTTCAGTGTACTTCACATGTGTCTGCTAAATTGTGTCTTATACAGCTAATGGATTAGTTGAGATAAAGATATGATTTGGAATGTTTTAATTCTTGCACCTATTGATAACTGTAACAGTAGAATGGCTTTCTCAAACTTTGTTTCCACCTGATCTGCTATTTCCAGGATTCTCATAACCTACTGTATGAATTTTATTTCCTTGTTGGTAAGTAGGTGTGATAATTTGAAAGACAAAACAACTGCTAGTTATCTAAAATAAAAAGAAACTGCTAGAAATAGTCAGCGGGATAGGTAGAATCTGTGGGAAGATAAATAGCTAATTTTTCAGATCAAAGACTCTGTCAGAACTGGGAAGGAAGCAAAAGAGCTTTTTAAGAACGCAAACACAAGGAAATCTGCAGATGCTGGAAATTCAAGCAACACACACAAAATGCTGGTGGAACGCAGCAGGCCAGGCAGCATCTATAGGAAGAACAGTCGACATTTCGAGCCAAGATGTTGACTGTACTTCTTACAGATGCTGCCTGGCCTGCTGCGTTCCACCAGCATTTTGTGTTTGTGGCTTTTTGAGAAGTTGAGAGGGTGGGGGAGTGCAATGTCTCTAACAGGGTGAAACCAGGGTGACCATGGGAATAAAATGTAAAGAAGGCAACTGGCCAATGAGTGAATGGGAACAGTTAAAGAGTGAAAATAGACACAAAAATGTGGGAGTTGTGAAATGCAGAGCAGGAAGACATACCTGACAGGTCAGGCTGGCCACGACCTCCAGTTACAGACAAAAAAAAAGAGAAAAAGTAAAACAGCATGTATGGATGACTAATACAGTCATAGAAATCAAGTTATCTGACGTCGAGCCCAGAGGGTTGCAATATGCCCATATAGAGGTAGTATTGTTACTCTTTGGATAAGGCATCACACTGCACAGAGATGGGCTGTTTAGCCCTCCATATTATTGTTAACCATCAATATTAATCCTAGTTACCTGCACATACATATGTTGAACTCTCTTGAATAAGTTCATTGTTTGCCTGGACTGATAAGCTCCTGCTTTCTCTTCAGACTATGCTGTTTTAAGGGAGCACTCTGGAGTACCTCAGACTACAAGGCCTGGCATCACCATTGCCCGTGGATCAGCAGCTGCAGTCTCCTTCATGTATTCGTACCTCCTGCTTACTATGTGCCGCAATCTCATCACGGCACTGCGTGAAACCTTCCTCAACCGCTACATCCCATTTGATTCAGCCGTTGACTTTCATCGTTGGGTTGCATTGTCTGCTATCATCTTCTCAAGTATGTACAACTCTGTGCACACCACTTAGAACCATAAGTCATGGGAGCAGAATTAGGCCCTTCAGATCTACTCAATCTTGGCAGATTTATTTTTCCTCTCAACCCCATTAACTTGCTTTTCCCTATAATATTTGACACCCTTACTAATCAAGAACTTATCAACCTCTATTTAAATATAATAAATGACCTGGCCTCCACAGCCATCTGTGGCAATGAATTCTACAGATTCACCACTCAGTTAATGCTGACAGCATTCCATCTCATATCTCTCTTAAATAGGTGACTCCTTTTGAAATTCTGCCCCTAATTCTACATATCCATCTAGAGAAAATCATCCTGTTGCATCAGCTATCATAAAATTGCCCTCTGAATGAGATCCAATCCTTCATCAATCCTTCAGTTGATGCTGTAAGCTGATCTGAGATCAGGAAGAAGGATTGCTAAATTTTGCTCAGTGTCTGTGATTAGGAAGGTCAAAGCATCCAAGATTCCATTTCCTAGTTATTAATCAGTGATTTTCCACAAAAGGCGAGGCAGTGGGATCCTTCTACCTGAATTGAAAAACTTGCACAGAGCAGAGGCCATTCTTCCATGTCATCTTCTCGCAGCTACCATCGGGTGGGAGGTACAGAAACCTGAAAACCTGTCCCACCAGGTATAGGAACAGCTACTTCCCTTCAGCCATTCAATTCCTGAACCATCCTACACAGCCTTAATTACTACTTTTTATTACAATGCTTTAGACATTTTGGCCAAAATATTCCTTGAAAAATGTTTCCTTGTAAAAATTGGCTATAATTAATGCTTTTCTTGTGAATTTTGTGTATCTAATGCTATGAACCTGCAATGTTGCTGCAAGTAAGATTTTTCTCTGCACACGTGCATACATGTCCATATTACAATAAACTTGACTTTGAATTTGAACAGTAATTAAAATATCTTAAAATTTACACATCAAATTGTATTGTTTTTGCCAATCAATTAGCCAAACTAGAAACTACAAAGACAGACTGAAAAGTTCGAATACATAGAACATAGAACAGGACACCAGAGTACAGACCCTTTGGATACAATGTTGTGGCAGTCTTTCAAACTACTACAAGAGTAATCTAATACTTCCTTTCCACATAGCCCTCTCACATAGACCTCCATTTTTCTGTCATTCATGTGTCTACCTCAGAATCTGTTAAATGTCTCTAATGTATCTGCCGCTGTTCCATTTATCCATCATTCTCTTTGTTTAAAAAAAATTACCTCTGACACTCCCCTAAAATCAACTAAATATTATGCCCTCTCATATTAGTCATTTCTGCCCTAGGAAAATGGTGCTGTTTGTCCACTCTCTCTATGTCTCTTATCATCCTTTACATCTCTATTAAGTCTCCTGTCATCCTCCTTTGCTCCAAAAAGAAAAGCCCTAGTTTGCTCAACCTATCCTGATGGTGCTCTCTAATTCAGGCAGCATACTGGTAAATATCGTCTGGAATGCTCTAAAGTTTTCATGTTCTTCCTATAATGAGCTGACCAGAATTGAGCACGATAATCTAAGTGTGGCAACATTATCCTGCGGTTTTAAGCTCAATCACACAACTAATGAAGTTAAAAAAAACATACGCCTTCTTAACCACCCTATCATCTGAAAACAGGGCTCGTCTGGGATTTGAACCAGGGATTACTCACACATCATCCCTAACATCAGCTTAAGCGAGAATCATATCCCTAGACCTACAGCCAATGCTAATTACTGACTGTCTTAAATAGATAAGTTATCAAGAGATATATACTTAACTGAATAAGTTCCTTGTGTGGTTAAAACCATTGAGCAGGAGAATCTGTTTTAAATTTGAACTCAGATCAATGGTGAGAGACAAATACTGTATCTGATCGATTGTTCTATATATTGACTGCTGGCTGTGGTTTATACAAGTCAGAAGTATATCTACAATGTATTTATTTAACTATATTTTGCAGTACTCCACAGTGCAGCTCATGCGGTTAATTTCTACACATTTTCTGCTAACCCACTCAGTGTTCTTGCCTGCCTCTTCCCTGAATCAATTTACGATGATGGGTAAGTTCAATTAAAATAAATCAGAAAAATTACAATTTACTCTGCATCCCTCAAAATCTCAGGACAAAACATATGCTTCATACATAAGTTGTATAGCTGTCATACATAAGTAAAAAAAATCACACTTAAGTATTACTTTTGATCCTTTGAACAAGAGGAGAAGGAATAATCTAGAACTAAGCCAATTGATCATTGAACATCTAAATGAGGTCCAATATTGGTTGTTCCAATTTTGATCACTTTTGCTATTCACCTTGACTCACTTGTAATTCAAATGCTTGTCAGTTTCTATCTTTAATATATGCACTGATCTATCTTGACAACTCTCAGAGGGAAAATATTCCAGAGGTTTTCATCCCCATGAGAGGAGCTATCCCATCTTATCTTCTCATCTCGATTTTAAGTGGGTGATCACTTATTCTGAAACTATGCCTTTTATTTCTAGCTCCCCAGCTAGGGAGAATATCCTCTCAACATCTGAGTCCCCTTCAGAATCTTACCTATTTCAATAATATCCCCTCTCAATCTTCTGAACTCTAGTGTATATGGCCCTACCTACACAATCTTTCTTCATATGTCACCCCTTCATCTCAGGGGATCATGAACCTCCTTTGCATCACATCCAACACTATATTATTCCGTAAATGCAAGGACCAAAATTGTGTACTGTATTGTATTCCACATGCTGTTTCATCAACATCTTATAAATCTGCATCAAACCTTCACAACCTTTATACTCCACATTCTTTGCAATAACACCAGCATTAATCTTCCTATTTACTTGTCATACTTCCTGCTAACTTTTTGTGTTTTATGTACCAGAGCCCCTGATATCTTTTGTTCTAAAATATTTCGCAATCTCACTCCATGTACATAATAATTTTCTTTTTCAGTCTTCCTTGCATACTTGGAAACCTCACATTTTCTTCTGCATGTGAACTTTTTAGCCACAATTATTCTTTCTACATCTCTTTTCATGCTATCTGTGTCCTCTTCTAACATGTTCATCATCTACCTTTGTCTCTTCATCTAAGTCATTACTATAGGTTGCGAGGAGTTGAAGAATCAGCACTGATCCCCTGTGGCAACCCCTTGGTTACTGATTACCAATCTAAAAATGACCCTTTTACCTTCATTATCTATTTTCTTTTACTTGTCCAAGCCTATTGAGATGTCAATACTTTACAACTATTTCTATGTAGTGGTATGCAACTTTTTATGAAGCACCTTATCAAATACCTTCTGGAAATTCAAACATGGCAGATCTGCTACTTCTCTTTATCTACCTGTTACTTCTTCAAAGAACTACAGCAAATTGGTCGAACACAGTTCCCCTTTCATAAAACCACATGGATAATCACGTGATTATCTGAATAGAATGAGTCACAACATTTTCAAAATTACTCATAGTTTTTTGCTTTCTGTCTTCTTTCTTGAATAGTGGTGTGACATTCATGATTTTCCAAATGCATTAAGGGAGCAGAAGAGGTTGACTGGGATGCTGACCAAATTGGAGAGCATTGCTATAAGAAGTTCCAATCTTGGGTTGTTTTCTGTGACAGTGCAGAATGGGGCAATAGCAATAGTAACAGAGCAATATAGGGCCCCTGCCCCCTTCCTCTTCACTCCTGATGAAGGGTCTCCGCCCGAAACGTTGACTGCTCATTTCCTGCTGAGTTCCTCCAGCATGTTGTATGTGTTGCACTGTTGTAACTCATGATGCCTTGCTGCATATTATAACTTACAATGTTGCCTTTCTCCTGCAGATCTGAACTGCCCCTGAAATATTACTGGTGGTTCTTTCAGAACATTACAGGTACCCACATTCTCATAAGGCTAAATCTTACAAAGAAATATTTGCACACATAATACAAAGTTTACAATATCATGAATGTGCCCTCTGTTGTAAAATGTGAGATTTGGTTATGTGTATTTGTCAAACTGCTACTTTGGAGTATAGCTGCAAAAAGCAAAAAAAAAAAACATTTCTGAAATTATAGTTTAACACAATCTTTAATATATGGTGTGTTCAGCACGTGCAACATTGCAAATGGACTCTTAAGATGTGGGCGGAAATGGTGCAAAGCTTTTTTGGAACAAAACTGCAAGGGCCTGATCATCTAAGTTCCACAATACTCAAAATGACCCACAGACAAAGTAACCATTCATATATAGTAATTATGTTTCAGCTGATATTCACTCATCTTGTGTCTGCACGAGCTGGTAGCCTAATAAAAAAGGCAAATTGCGTATGTTAGTCAAGGCACTGAGTTCAAGATATAGGAAGTTTTATAAAGCTCTTGATAGGCCACACTTGGAGTACTGTGTGCAATTTTGATCATCCCATCAAAGAAAGGATGTGGAGATGTCAGAGAGAGAGCAGAAGAGGTTGACCAGGATGTTGCCTGAATTAGAGAACATGTGCTGTAATGAGAGATTACAATCTTAGTTTTCTCTGTAGTGACAAAGGCTGATAGGAGATTTTATTAAGGTTTATAAGGTTATGGGAGGCATAGATACATTAGACAGACAGTATCTTTCTCCCAGGATTGAAATATATAATACTAGAAAGTTTGCCTTTAAAGTGAAAGTGGGTTAAGTTTAAAATGGAGCAAGTTATTTTATACAGAGGGTGGTGGGTGTCTGGAATGCACTGCCAGGGGTGATGGCGGAGGCAGATTTGATAGAGGATTGAAGAGGATCTTAGATAGGAATGTGCCGAGAATGGAGGGATATGGACATTGTATTTGTAGAAGGAATTAATTAATTAGGCATTTAATTACTTGTGTATAACATCATTGGCCAAAGGGCCTGTTCCTGTGCTGTGCTCTTCTATATACACACTTTTATTACTTTTCACAAAAGCTGATTATTTGGTGGCAGGGTGAAGATATGTCTCTACCTAAGGAGGTGTAAGGCACTCCTCCTCCTGATAGTCAGTAGGTCACCCTTGGGTAAGCTGTAGCACCTGCTTAGTCCCCGATTAGGGTGACATGACGCCATGGGTGCAGGCAGTGGATGGTAGTATGAGCAGCTAGTACATATCACAAGTCCTGGTTATGCAACCACTGATGCCAGGCAGACCGTCTCTGAAGCGTATTAATAATGGATGAGGCCACCTGTCTTGTGAAGACACTACCCAGAAGAAGGTAATGATAAACCACTTCCGTAGAAAAATTTGACAAGAATAATCATGGTCATGGAAAGATCATGATCACTCATATGATACGTCATGGCCCACAATAAACAGATGGACAAACTCCAGTAAAAGTCTCACAATCATGTCAGAATCCTTTGAGATCTTCTTCTTGAAAACCAACTTGACTCCTCTAACTATGGGGAGCATCACAGCCAAACTTATCTTGCTCATTTTCATCTCCATAAGATGCACTTTCTATCTGTTAACTGTGCAGCAATCAGGAATGCAAATTCGTAGTGATTTTTGTTTCTTCATCAAACTCCGGAATACACACATGAATCATGGCTACTTCTATTTGATCTATGCCAACACAAACCAAGAGTATTTTTTTATTAATATATGCGATGTGGGCATCTTCAGGAATACCTGACTCTTGAGAAGATGCTTGTAAGCTATTTTTTTTAACGCTGCTGCTTGTGTGTTGGTAGTGATTTTACAGAGAATTTGGTAGGCCAATGGTACCTATGAAAGAGTAGCAATATATTTCTAAGTATAGTTTGTGATTTGGAAAAAAACCTTGCATATATTTTTTCAGTTGTTTACTTCCCTTGTGTTCCAAAGGCATGGGGGTCTTGAAGAAGCCTTATTGAGTAACTGAATTTTATTTTGTTGGCCATATTTTGGTGGAGAGATTGAATCCTTAGTTTGATAGGTGGGATGTCAGTCAAGCAGGATCCTATGCCTTGAGGGTAGAGAGGCATAGAGTTATACAGCACAGAAACAGGCCCTTCAGCTTAATTGGTCCATGCCAACTAAGATGTCCCATCTAAGTTAATGCTATTTGCCTATGTTTGGTCCATAATCTTCTACTGTTTCCAATTCATGTACCTGTACAGCTGTCTTTTAAAAATTGTTATTATACCTGCCTCAATCACTTCTTCTGGCAGCTTGTTTCATATATGCATGTGTACCATTGACTGTGTAATAGAAGTTGCTATTCAAGTTCCTCTCAAACCCTTTGCCCCTCACCCTAAACCTATGCCCTCCAGTCCTTGATTCTCCAATCCTGGGAAAAGGACAATGCATTCACTCTATTGTTGAGGTTGTTAAGTATTTTTATAACTGGACTCAGCTCGCCATGTGGAAATAATCTTGCATACTCCTGGCTTATGCCATATGAATGACAGAAAGACTTTGAGAGATCAAGAGGTGATTTTCACATCACATAATTCCCAGCCTTTAAAGCTGCTACCTTCGAGCTTTCTACATCTGTGCATGAAAGGAATTAATTTTACTATATTAGTATCAAATACCGTAGGTCAAGCTTCAGAATAAATCTCATCATTCACATAAAATCCATGAAAAATATTTCTCATTTTAATATCTTTTCTTGTGTGAAATGCAAAATCTGTGGTGACCAGGATTGAAATGGTCTCCTACTCACTGAATATAAAATGGAACTGGTAGCCATACAGCTAGGATGGGCAGTGTTGATCTCACTATGATAGCTTTATGAGTTCCATCGTTTTAACTGCACTGGGTCTATGCTTCTGTTGAATTAAACCATTAAGTCAACAGATTTATGAAAAATATTGTTGGAAAACTTAGGTTTACTAAACAATGCATTGTGAAGAATCTACCAGGTGGACCTTTAATGACTATTAATATTTTGTTTTCTTTTCCAGGAATGACTGGGGTTCTTCTTCTTTTCGTCTTTTCTTTTCTACACATCTTTGCCTTGCGTTATTTCCGACGCAGTAGCTTTCGAGCATTCTGGGTGTCACACCATCTCTATATTGTGATATACATCTTGGTAAGGACAATTTTCTCTGAAGTGACAAGGAATTTTCAAACCAAACCAAAGTTTAATTTAGAGACACAAATTAAATTAATTTGAGGTGATTGAGTAGACAACAGTGAACTTAGTTTGGAGACCATTCCTGCATGCAGTGTATGTAGACTGTGGAACTAGATAACAAACCAGATGTAAACACAAGAGACTGCAGGTGCAGGAAATCAGGAGGAGCACAAAAGAGGATAGAGAAGCTCAGTGGTCAGACAGCGGTATGGGGGGAAATTAAGGTTTTGGGCTGGGACTCATTTTCCTCTATATGTGCTGCCTGACCTACTGAGTTCATCCAACAACTTGTGTTTTGAACCAACTAGATGTAGCAAGTTCAGTAAGACTGGTCATTTCAAGATTAATAAATACTGCAAAATTACTGTTGAAGAGCATGATCCATTGAAGAGTCTCAAGGAAACATACTTCTCACTTCTATCACCCTAACATTACATGCCTTTGGAAATAGTCATCTAAGAATCTGAACCAGAAGCAGGTTTATCATTATTTAATCAGTTCCCCTCCACCACCACCTTCCTCTGTCTGGTGCAACTAGTCCTCACTCAACAATTCCTCTTTCATCTCCTTCCACTTACTCCAAAACCATGATGTGGCTATGGGCACCTGCATGAGCTCCAGCTATGTCTGCCTTTTTGTTGGCTATGTGGATGAGTCCATGTTCCAATGTTGATGATTCATCAACAGGTCTAGGTTAGGAAACTCACTATGCAGCTCTTAATTAATCAAAGCTCAACTTTATTGTCTCTGCACAAACAATAGTGTAATAATGTTGACTCCAAGCCAATAACTTAAAACATGAATTCTACTGTTTTCTCTGTACCGATGCTCACTCAGATCACTTCTCCAATTTATAATACCGATATAGAGATCTTTCATTGGCCAGATGATTTATTGTTTCTCTCCCAGCCCCTGACATGGTGGTTCTTTCTTATGATAGTTAGTCTCCGGAATTCTCACCCCTTTGCATCTGAAGCTCCTAACTCATATAGTCTTCCATATCAGTTCAAATGTTGTGCTTCAATTGTGTTCACTTGAGGCCATCTGACAGACCTGTGTCAGATTCCCATTGGATGTAGTTCAAGGGCTACACAACTTTCTGCTTTAGGTGTCTTCTTTTGTTCTGCTCAACTCTGATCCAAACCAATTTAACTGGGTCATCAAGATATTGGACCAAGATAACGACAACACTTCTGCAAACCTGCCATTGTGCACAACACAGAGCCTATCTGAGAATAATTTCAGGTATAGCAGATCAATAACAGAAACTTCTTGTGTCCACATTCATTTGCTTTGATTCAGTTATCTCAGATCAAGAATCAGTTCATCAAACAGTTCACAAAATGGAGGTTACAGAGCAGCTTCACAAAATAGCAGCCTCCATTCCTTGAAGCACCTGGCAAGAACAAAAACAACTGCTTTGTCTACTTCCACTGTCTTTGACTCATTTGAGTTTGATGTTTCCTTCCATCTTTTAATTCCTTCATGGGTAACATCAAATCTTCCCCTGGTAACACTCCCCAACTCTTTCTGTATTACTTTGAAGACTGCATTGTGCCACTTCATGTACCCATGCTGATCTTGTCAAATTCATCAATTTTGCCTCCACCTTCCACCATGCCCTCATATTCACTTGATCTGTTTCTGACCCCTCTCTCCCTTTCTCAATCTCCCTGTCTTCATCTCTGGAGACAGACTATCTGCTGATATCTTTTATAAACCTAATGACTCTAACAGCTATCATGACTATACTCTTCCCATCTGGTCACTTGTATGCCATTTTCTTTTCTCAGTTCCACTGTCCCTGCTATATCTGCTCCCAGGATGAGGCTTTTCTTTCCAAAACATCAGAAATATTCTCCTTCTTCAAAGAAAGGGGTTTCCTTTCCTCTACCAGTATTGCTGCCATAACCCACATCTCATCTGTTTCCCAGACATTTTCCCTCATTCCTTCTTCCTGCCACCTTAACAGGGATAGAGTTTCTCTTGTCTGTATATACCACCCTATGAGCCTCCACACCCAGCATGTCATTCTCTGCAAATTTCACCATCTTCAATGGGATCCTACTATTAAACTACTTTACCTCCTGCCCACCAATCTCCACTTTCCACAGGGATTGCTCTCACTGTAAATTTCCTTGTCTATTTGTCCCTCCCCACTGATCTCCCTCTTGGCACTTATGCCTGCAAGTGGGGCTAGTACTACACCTTCCCATTCACCTCCCTCACCACAATTAAGAACCTCAAACAGTCATTCCAGATGAGGCAACACTTCACTATGAATCTGTTCGGGTCATCTACAATATCTGGTGATCCCAGTGCAGCCTTCTTTACATCAGTGAGACCCAATGTAGATTGGGGGACCACTTCGTTGAGCAACTTCACTCCATTTGCAAAAAGCAGAATTTCGTAGTGGCCAACCATTTTAATTCCAATCCCCATTCCCATTCAAACACTTCATCCATGGCCTCCTCTATTGACATGATGGTGGATGAGTAAAACCTCATATTCAATCTGGGTAGCACCCCAACCTAACACCCTGAACATCGATTCCTCTGATTTCTGGTAATTTAGCACCTCTCCCCCCTCTCTCTGTTTCCATTCCCCATTATGCCTCCCTTCTTACACTTTTTCTTTTTCACACCTGTCCATAACCTCCCTCTGGTATGTCCACTCTCCTCTTCTATCAGATTCCTTCTTCTTCAGCCATTTACCATTTACCTTCTCCAACAATCACTTCCTAGCTTCTCATTTCATCTTCCCCTTCCAAAGAAGAATATCTGTCTTTTTATTGTCCCACATATAATTTTTCCCCAACATTATATGATCAGCTTAGCTACCTTTGCAAACAATAAAAAGATCACAATAAAAGTAAATATCTTCACTTCCTCTGGCCCTGGCATGGGAAAGAATGTGGTCTTATTGGTGATGCTAATTCTACGAACAATTAATAAAAAAGGAAGTCAGAAATTCATTGCAGGAATGCCACATTTGTCTTCTACTTTCATGCACAAGTTGAATTATATAGTCTGATTGTACTTGGCTTGAAGGTAATAGCTTTAACATTCAGAACTTAAACAATGCCGCTATTTAACTTGATTTAAAATATCAACCTTGTCACTGAGCACCTTTTGTCTTTTTGAAACAGACAATCTTACATGGTAGTGCTGCTTTTCCTCAGCCTCAGAAATTCCACATCTACCTTATCGTCCCCACTCTGTTCTTTGTTGGAGACAAATTTGTCAGCTATAGCAGGAAGAAAATTGAGATAGCTGTTGTGAGAGCACAGCTTCTGCCTTCAGGTATGTCGAAAATCTCAGAGTTGTTGACACTGCAAGAACTGGCAATTCCGTACAGTCCTCTTCATTGATTTTCTTTACTTTATCATATCTGTATTCTTTGAGCTCAACCTAAGGTGAATGTGAAGCAACCCATGTTTTTGTGGACAAGTGAGTTCTCATACGTGCTAACCAATACTATTTCTGTAAGTATCAAGAACAAATTAGGTAGCTATTGCTATATACTGTACCTGCCTGGACAACACATCAGGGATTTATTTGCCTAAAAAGCCATATGAAATGCAAGACTTTCTACTGTGAGGTTTCTGTAACAATTTTTCAAACACATACAGTAGCAAGAGGGTTACCAACCAGTGAACGTATAGAAGAGAAGGAACCAGTGAATTCACTTTACTGATCCATTCATATGGCCATTGAGTTGACAGTGGCATTTGCAAAACACACTTTATGTTCTGGGAAATATAAACTGAAATATCAATAAGGAACAGTTCAAGTTGTTGGCAGTAGCATTCAATCTATCTGGCTGACAGGAAACTATTGAAATCAGATACAGTGTTGGTTTCATACCCAATTATTTTACTGTGTCCTGAAGAAGGAAAAGAGGGAAATATTAGGAGGGATATGAAACTGGAGTTTCACTTGATCCCTTGGTTTATCGGTCAAGTATGGGTTTTTCCTTGATTCTGAGGACTTGCTTCACCCCAGAGTAGAAAATATTCATGCTAGGCAAGCTCAGTATCCAACAGTCCCTGCTCAAGTGAACTACATTCAACTATAGAGCGAACATCATTGTAGAATGTCAAAATTCCCAAATTTGTTTGCATTGGGTATGATTGGAACGAAGTGTGCCTTTGATCTGTATGCCTTATCTAATGGAATTTGGATAAGATATTTCATTACTTTTTGCTAAATACTTCATTGAGCAAGTTGACATTTGCTCTTCCAGCTAAAAATGTGATTTTTTTTGAGAAAATCATCCAAAATTTAAACATTATTTTTGTAGGTGTTACCTACCTTGAATTTAAACGGCCCAGAGATTTTGACTACAAGTCTGGTCAGTGGGTAGGTATTGCAAGTCTTGTCTTGGGAACAAATGAGTACCATCCCTTCACCCTGACTTCAGCTCCTCATGAAGACACTCTTAGCCTTCACATCCGGGCTGTTGGACCATGGACAATGCGCTTACGGGAAATATACTCCCCTGAAAATATAGCAAGAATTGGTTATTACCCAAAGGTAAGAAAATTATTTTAGTTGTCTTTGAGTTCAATTTTGAATGTACCATATACAAAGTCAAATCTTTTCATTATCTTTTTTCACAAAACAAGGAAATCTCCATAAGATCAAAAGCTTGTTATTTCTGACCATTTCTCATTAGATTTAATGTTGGCTTGGCCTCACTGTTAATATTTTAATTTGTGAAAGTTAAGTGAACAAACACCAATTAGAAAACTTGGTTAGGTAAACTTGGGAAACACTCCAGTGTATAGTAACGTTGAATGCATGATTTCTGCAATTACTGTCTTTCACAGAAGACATTAAACTAAATGATCCATCTACTTGTTCAAGTAAGATCTACAAGATTGCATAACACTACTGAAAGAATAAAGAGAGTCAAAGAATCATACAACACAAAGAAGACGCTTTGACCCAACTTTTCCATGCCCACTTAAACTAGTCCCATTTTTCTGTATTTGACTCAAATCTCTCTAAGCCTTTCCTATCTATGTACCTGGCAGCAAGGTAGTGTAACTGTTAGTGTAACACTATTACTGTACCAACAAACTGGGCTCAATTCGATCGCTGTCTGTAAGGAGTTTGTATGTTCTCCCTACAACTACGTGGGTTTCTTTCAGGTGCTCTGGTTTCCTCCCATACTTCAAAGGCATATGGGTTAGGGTTATTAAGTTGTGGGCATTCTATTTTAGCGTCAGAAGCATGGTGACACTTGCAGGTTGTTTCCAGCACATCTACGGAGTGTGTTGGTCGTTGACGCAAACAACACTGTATGTTTTCACTGTTCTTTTGTACATGTGATATATAAAGCTAAGCATTAATCTTTAAATTTCTTTTCAATGATGTATCATAATTTTGGATTGTGGTTCTTTAGCAACAAATACAGAAAAATTCCAATAATCCAGTATCTGACCATTCAGAAGTCCTGATGTTTTAGTACCTAGCACCAGCTAATGTTTCCTACACTTCCTTCCACTCATCAAGGCCACATTAGGCCACAAGGTCAATGTTTTGGGCCGAGACCATTCATCAGGACTAATTTAGTCCTGACAAAGGGTCTTGGCCCAAAACGTCGTCTGTACTTCTTCCTATAGATGCTGCCTGGGCTGCTGCATTCCACCAACATTTTGTGTGGGTAAGTGATCCTTAAATGTGCTGTCAAACAAATTTTAATTATCAATATTCTGAAGGTATGTGTCAGGAAAAAAGTAAGTAAAATCTTGGTTGGAGAGATTGTTTTAAGAAGCTTCTGACTATATTGAAGACATAACTGGCACACTGCAAAGAAGGTCAGTGCACAAGCGCAATAATTCAGATTGAAAATCTCTTCTTTAGATCTATCTGGACGGCCCATTCGGGGAGGGCCACCAAGAATGGAACAAGTTCGATGTGTCAGTTTTGGTAGGAGGTGGGATTGGTGTGACGCCTTTTGCATCTATCCTCAAGGATCTTGTCCACAAGTCAACAATCAAGGACAAAATAGTATGTAAAAAGGTAAATTCAAGCTGATGCACATTATCTAATGGGTTTGAGACTTTGAATGGAAACAGTAGACATTTTTCTGCATCATCTTTACTCTTCTCCCTTGAAGGTACTGACTTTTAAGAACTGACTTTTACATTAGTGCTGGGCCTGTCATTGTAATCAAGTGATGACCATGGAGAAGTCTGGTAAAAGACTCCCAAGTGTGTTGGAGTATGAGGGGAGTGACAATAGAATTTTTTAAATTATGATAGGTATACAGAATATTTTTCCTAGGGTGCAGACGTTAAATACCAGAGGACATGCTTTTAAGTTTCGAGGAGGGAGAGTTTAAAGGTGCTATGAAAAGAAGTGTTTTTTTACCTATTGAGTAATAGGTGCCTTGAATGGGTTACCAGGAAACGGGCAGTTTGGTGGAGTTTAAGCTTTTAGATTGATGCATGAATGATACACAGGAAGAGGACATTTAGTATAAATTAATATCAAGATGATCTGTACTGTTCTATGCTCAACGGAAGTGAGTGTCTTCAACCAGAGAAAGTGTCATAGCTGTAAGACATGCACATTCAATGGGTATTCAGCCTCTAATGAAAGTTCATTGCTAATTAGACAGATTAATACCCAAGCTCAAACAAAGAGTTTATTGTTCAGTTCACAATGCCTCACAATTTGTATACATATTTTTATAGCCAGTGAGCAGTCAGACATTAAACATTATCCATAAGGGATGAAAGTCTTAAAGCACAGCCAATATAATTTTGAGTTCAAGTATCTGCATAATACCCACATTTGAAAGCTTTTCAGAATATCCATCAGAAATGGGGTTAAATATATTTTCCCCAAAATCCACAGTAATACCCTAATATCTACCTTTATCATAGTGGAATATGTTAAAAGAGCACAAAATGGGGGGGGGGGGGTTTAACAAAGTCAAAGTTGAATTTATTATCAATTGCACAAATAAAAACTTACTTGCAGCAGCATCATAGGCGCATAGCATCATTTAAATGGCATTCAGAAGGAAAAGTATCAATTATATCGAATTGTTAGAAGAAAGAACACAATTAGAATTTAAAAAATCCATTTTAGTACAAACTGACCAAAGTGTCCAGGTTGACACTGGCACAACATTGTGGGATGCTACACAGACATGGTGGGAAAGTTTACTGAACATTTTGGGATTTGTCAAATCCAACATTTATGCCCATCCCAATCTGTCTATGATAAGTTAGCAGTGAGCTGCACTTAAACCCCTACAGCTGATTTGATGAATTCCTCAAACTTTCAGTAAGAGTTGCTCAAGAATTAATGCAAGTTAATTTTCTTTTTATGGGATTCCTTTTTCTTAGTAACTTAGTGTCACCAATGACACCCCGCTCAACACTGATTATTGTTGTAAGAAATGCCACATCACACTGCAACCTTTATAATTATTATGTTCTCATTGTTTATCTTCCTGTATTCACAGCTATCAGTGATAAAATAACATGATAAATGTGTTCATTTCCCTTATGGCTTGTGTTTTCTTGTACTTGACAGCTCTGTCATGGTAGCTGTTATTTCCAAAATACTGAACATAATTTATACAGGTAATTTGTCCTCTGCCCTGCTAGATGGCATGTTGGGGAACCAGAATGTAATAAACAGAACGATCTCTCAACTGTATCAATCCAGCATCATTTCCTTTATTTTTGGTATTATATACAGTAAACATTATCTTAGCAAATTTCATCACATTATTTAAAAGCTGTATCTTATGAACCTTGAACTATTCTACTCATTTAATAGAGATTGTTTTCAGAACCACATGAAAGATATAAATTCTGCTTGTTCAAATGTTGCCCTGCAAAGTATGTGGACATTGGTAATGATAATGATCCCCAAGTGCATCATACTGGAGAGAGAGTGAGTAGCCACTTGCTCCAATGCTCAGCAAGCCTTTCCTTCCCAAGCATTTTAATTTCACCTTGAATATTTGAGCACTGCCAGTGATATGCTTTTGTTTCTTTTCAAAGGAAGTGGATGTTTTGCATTTTTTTTTCAAGATAAATGTGCAGCTGTTGAGATCTCTCTTTGCGAAAACATGGATATTAGCCCTTAACAACATACCACTCTTAAATTTAATCTTAAATTGGTACAAAAGTGTAGAACAGGAACTGAAACTACCAGGTGGACCTTTAATGACTATTAGTATTTTGTTTTCTTTTCCAGGAATGACTGGGGTTCTTCTTCTTTTCGTCTTTTCTTTTCTACACATCTTTGCCTTGTGTTATTTCCGATGCAGTAGCTTTCGAGCATTCTGGGTGTCACACCATCTCTATGTTGTGCTGAACAAACGAAACTAGAAATTAAACACCTGGCCATCTTCTGCCCACACAAGATCCATATTCCTCCACTCTCTGCACATTTATGTGCTGATCTAAGAGCCTTTTAACTGCCTCCATTGTATTTGGCTCCAGTATTTGGCAGCATTTTCTGGGCACCCAGAACTTGCTGTCTAAAAAAAAAACTTACCCTGCACATCTCCTTTGAACATTCCTCCTCTAAGAGCCTGCCCTCTAGTTAGTTCAACCCAGGGAAAAAAGATATCGGCTATCTACTCCTTCTATACCCTTCATCATCTTATAAACTATCAGGTCTCCCATCAGTCTTTACCACTCCAAAGCATGTTTGTGGCGAAGGGTCTCAGCCCAAAACATTGACTGCTCCTTTCAACGGATGCTGCCCGACCTGCTGAGTTCATCTAGCTTTTGTACATCATGTTTGTCCAGTTTCTTCTTATAATATATGCCCAGTGGTCCAGGAGGCATCCCAGTAAACCTTTCTGCATCCTCTCCAAACTATAAAATTGGAAAGCAAGTAATTAAAGCTGACTACATATTTTGCTGGTTAATAGGTGGTGAACCCTGAGAGGGCTTTTTTGGCTCTAAATAACTTAGTTAACCTCTTTATTGCCAGATCTACTTTATCTGGGTGACTCGAACGCAGAAGCAATTTGAGTGGTTGGAGGACATCATCCGTGAAGTTGAAGAGACAGACAAAAATTCCTTGGTATCTGTCCATATCTACATCACTCAGCTAGCAGAGAAGTTTGACCTGCGGACCACCATGCTTGTAAGTAACATTTGACCCTAGATCTGAACTGGGAGTATTAAAACTCTAACCCTCAAGGTCCCATTTTCAACTCCATTCTTGTCTCTACAGATGTACCGCTGAAGCTCTCACAATTCCAATGCACTTTTGGCCGTCCTCCAATTTTCCACTCCAAATAAGCTTGTACTCATGTATTCCTCTCCTGTCATCCTAACTCAAACCAAGTCTCACTATTATATCATGCATATGTAGTTGAAACTGAATACTAGTTTGTCAGTGATTTTTGTTTTCAAATCCCTCCAGGTTTCTTCTCTGCCATCTCCTTGTTGTCCTGTGCTGCTACAACCCGATGAGATTAGTTTTCTTTAAGCTCCACTTCTGATATCTCAGATGTCACAAAGTGTCTTCAAAGTGTCATTGAAGATAGTCATAATTTCCCAGTCTATCCAACTTCTCATTGCAGTCAATGGAATCAAGGACCCCTCCCATCCAGATTATTCTCTCCTCTCCCACCTTGCTTCAGGTAGAAAATATAAAAACTAGAAAACATGTATTACCAGGCTCAAAGACAGCTTCTATTCCATTATAAGACTTTTAAATTGACCTTTCTATGACAATGATGAATTCTTGATCTTTCAGTCCACCTCATTATGACCCTTGCACCTTATTTGTCCACCTGCACTGCACTTTTTCTGTAACTATAATACTATATCCTAAATTTACAACGGATATCCTACAACTATAACACTATATGCTGCATTCATAGCTTGATAACACAACCATGGCTAACAAGAGAGGTCAAAGCCAACATAAAAACCAAAGAGAGGGCATATAATAGAGCGAAAATTAGTGAGACGTTAGAGGATTGGTAAGCTTTTAAAAAACCAGAAGGTGACTAAAATGTCATTAAGAAGGTTAAGTTGGAATATGAGAGTAAGCTAGCCAATAATATCAAAGAGGATACCAAAAGCTTCATCAGGTACATAAAGTGTAAAACAGAGGCAAGAGTGGATATCGGACCGCTGGAAAATGACACGGGGGAATAGTGATGGGGGACAAGGAAATGGTGGATGCACTGAATAACTATTTTGCATCAGTCATCATTGTAGAAGACAGTAGCAGCATGATGAAAGTTCCATGTGTCAGGGGACATGAAGTGCGTGAAGTTACCATTAGTAGAGAAAAGAATCTTGGGAAACTGAAATGTCTGAAGGTAGGTAAGTCATGTGGACCAGATGGTGTACACCCCAGAGTTCTGAAAGAGGTGGCCAAAGATACTGCTTAACAAGCTACACATCCATGGTATTACAGGAAAGTCTTTAGCATGGATAAAGTAGTGCTGATTAACAAGAGGCAAAGAGTGGAAATAATTGGAGTATTTTCTTGTTGGCTGCCAGTGACTAATGGTCAAGGGTCTGTGTTAGAAACAATTTGAATGATGGAATTGATGGCTTTGTTGCAAAGCTTGCACACAATATAAAGATAGGTGGATGGATAGGTAGTTTTGAGAAAGTAGAAAGGTTACAGAAGGACTTAGACAGGTAAGGAGAATCGGCAAAGAAATGGCAGATGGAATACAGTGTTGGGAAATGTATGGTCATGCACTTTGGTAGAAGAGATTGAAAGGTTGACTATTTTCTAAATGGAGAGAAAATACAAAAACAAGTGCAAAGGAACTTGGGAGTCCTTGTGCAGGATTCCATACAAGTTAATTTGAAGATTAAGCTTGTGGTGAGGAAGGCAAATGCAATGTTAGCATTCATTTCAAGAGGACTAGAATATAAAAGCAAGTATGGAATGTTGAGACTTTATAAAGCACTGGTAAGGCCTCACTTGGATTATTCTGAGCAGTTTTGGTCCCCTAGTCTTATAAATGTTACACCGAAACAGGAAAGGGTTCAAAGGAGGTTCACAAAAATTATTCCAGGATTGAATGACTTGTCATATGAAGAATGTTTATTGGTTCTGGGCCTATATTCACTGGAATTCAGAAGAATATGTGGTGACCTCATTGAAATCTATTGAATGGTGAAAGCCTTGACAGAGTGGATATGGAGAGGATTTTTTCTGCTGTGGGAGAGTTTAAGACCAGAGGACACAGCCTCAGTATAATGAGGCGTCCTTTTAGAATGGAGATGAGGAGGAATTTCTTTAGGCAGAGAGAGGTGAGTCTGTGGAATTCTTTGCCACAGACAGCTGTGGAGGCCAGAGACATAAGGGAAAAGTTGATGGATTCTTGAGTGGTCAGAGCATCAAGGGATACTGAGCGAAGGTAGGAGACTGGGGTTGAGAGAAGAATTTGAATCAGTCATGATGAAATGGCAGAGCAGACACGATGGGTGGCCAAATTGCCTTACTCATCTTCTATATTTTATGGTCTTATTCTGGTTTTGTTTTCCTTTTGTACAACCTTGATGGATTTATATATAGAATAATCTGTTAATAATAATGGCATACAAACATAAACTTTTCACTGCATCTCTATATCTGTGACAAAAATAAACCAATTATTGACAGGAGGAAGGGAAAAGGCATGTGACTGGCACCTTAAAACCAGTTGCTTTGGGCAAATGGGGCTCATCAGCCATGTTTGGCAGCTCATTTAGGAGATTGAAAACTCTGATCTCAAACCTACGCTGCCTTGCGGCTAAACCCACTCATGGGGAAAGCTTTGGAAGTAAACTCTCAAGGAAATATCCAGAGCTGGAAGTTCTAAGACAGTCCTACATTGGGTTCAATGCTAACTGGCAACTCCTGCAATACCATTGGTGTCAAACTGTATCAGTATCTGCCATTCCATCAGCTGCCTGAAGAGGAGGAGGCTGCTGCATGGGGAACAGCTTGCTCTCCATATTGTATTGCCCTGGCTTGCATATCATGTCAACAACTAGGATGCCACTTCAATGGTCGACCTCAACCAATGGAGGACTTCAATCAAACTAGGCCAGGACATGCACAGTGAATGGCAGGCCCTTAGGAAGTATTATTGAACAGTGAGACCTTGAGCTACAGATGCATATTTCTCAAAAATGGGAACATGGGTAGACAGGGTAGTCAAGAAGGCATGCTATATGCTTTCCTCATTAGCCAAGGCATTGAGTATAGGAGTTGGGAAGCCATATTTTAGTTGTAGAAATCATTGGTTGGTCTGCATTGGGAAGATTGTGTGCAATTCTGGTCGCCACACTAAAGGGATTAAGCTCAAGAGAGGGCAGAAAAGATTCACAGGAATATTACCTTGACTGGAAGGTGTGAGGTCTAAGGAGACCGTTACCCCTGGAATGAAGGAGGCAGAGGTTTATAAAATTATAAGCATTGTAGATAGGATAGATAAATTATTTTGCCCAGGGTAGGGTAATCTAAAATTTAAAGGGCAGGTTTGTCACACAGAGGGTGATAGGTACATGGAAAAAGCTGCCAGTGTGGTTGGTAGAAAGACATACATGAACAATATTTAAAAGGTACTTGACAGGTACAGGGATAGAAAAAATTTTTAGAAGGATATGGTTTAAAATTTCAAAGTTCAAAATTCAAAGTAAATTTGCTATCAAACTGTATATGTGTCACCATATACTGTCCTGAGATTCATTTTCTTGTAGGCATTCTCAGTAGATAGAAAGAAATACAATAAAACCGATGAAAAACTACACACAACCAGCCAACATGCAAAAGAAAACAATAGATAAATTAAACTGAGATTATAGGTTGTGGAGTCCCTGAAAGTGAGTCCATAGGTTGCGGAATGAGTTCAGTGTTGAATGAATGAAGTTATATATATTGGTTCAAGAGCTTGGTGGTTGAAGAGTAATAACTATTCCTGAACCTGTTCATGTGGGACCTAAGGGTCATGTACCTCCTTCCCAATGGCAGCAGTAAGAAGATGGGGTGGGGGGGGGGGGGGATGTAATCTATGAAAATGGCTGCTTTTTTTGTGGCAGCTCTCCTTGTACATGTGTTTAATGGTGGGTACATCTACAAAGGTAGGCTAATAAAATTACTATAGCTAAGCACCTTGCTAGCATGGATGAGTTGGGCGCAAAGGCTTGTTTCTGTGCAAAATAACTATATGGATCTATGTAAATCTGTGGCGTGGAACTAATGTTATATTGGTATTGTAACAGCCAATAGACCCCAAACATCTGGATGAATACTACTGAAATCTATCTTGTCTTTCAACCAACATTTGGTAACTGTACTGCATACTTTATAGGACTGACTAAGTTAGCTAACTGCTATTTGCAACAAAGATGCCAGGACCTGGCTTTGGAATTTAGCTATTGCAGTGAGTCTTGTATCCCAACACCAGCTAGAAAAGCATTCTAGAATGCACTGACCTTCTGCTCACATTAGATAATGTTCATAATATTCTGAAAGTAAAGAGAAGGAAAAAAATTCACACATGAATTAATTTTGGGTGCAAGCATTTGGTACAATATTGAATCTGCTTGGTTACACAGTCTATATTACTTGATGATCTTGACTACCCTTATAATTTTATAAACCTCTATAAGCTTTGTTTGCTCTATTTCCTGACATAAGTTAATGAGATTTTTTGTTTGGTCCAGTACATTTGCGAGCGCCACTTTCAGAAAGTGTCGAACCGTAGCTTGTTCACTGGACTTCAATCCATCACACATTTTGGACGTCCTCAATTTGTCCCTTTCTTCTCTTCACTTGTGGATGTGCATTCTGAGGTGAGTAGTGATTTGTACTTCAGCAGTTGTGGTTTAAAGTATCCTGTCATCATCGTGGCAAACGTTGTCATTTCTCAATGTACCAGGAACACTCAGCTTTGATAAGGCAATTTTATTTGGATCTTTGATTTTGATTCAGTGTGACATATCCCAGTTATGTATGCCCCAAAATTTGTCAAAGTTGAGTTTATCATCATATGCACAGGGTGTACTGAGAAACTTACCAGCAGCAGTATCACAAGCTCAGAGCATAATACTAGCAACAATCACAAGAAAATCATAAATTATACACAACACTTACAGGAAAGAACACAATTATACATAATTTTATAAGAAACCCTAATTAGAACAGAAATGTTCATTCTAGTGCAGTAATCAAAGTAATCACAGTGTTGCTATACTGTAGTGATCAGAGTTATAGTAGTTGGTTCAAGAATGAATGGTTAATGGAAAGTAGCAGTTCTTGAACCTGAAGGTGGGGATTTATGTTTCTGTACCTCCTGCTCAATGGTAGCTGCAAGGATATGGCATGTTGGCTTCTTGAGGCAGTGCCTCATATAAATACATTCCACAGTGGGGAGGAATGTGTCTATTATGTATTTAGCTGAGTGAACTACTTTCTACAGCTTCTTGCACTCCTGTCTATTTGAATTGCCATACCAGAGCATGATGCAACTAGTTAGGAGATATTCAAAAATATTTCTGCAGAAGGTTTTTAGACTGTTTAGTGATAAACCAAAAACCTGGTTAACCTCCTAATTATGTAAAGATGCTGGGATACTATCATCACTATCTGAAGTGGAATTAACAGGTCACTGCTCAACTCATCCTTGGGAAAAACTGCTCAAAGTAGGCCACTTAGAAGTAGATGAGAGTCCAGTGTTTTTAACTATAGATTGACGAAAGCCTAGGCTAACAAAGCCAATAGAATTCTACAAGAAATGATAGGTTTCTTATCCCCAAATATGAAGCAGTAATTTATTAATGGTGGGCCACGACTGAAAACACAGGTCACCAGGATCAAAATGAGTACAACAGACATTGTTTTGAATGAGAATTTTGCAGTCGATGTTGAAGTGACAATGTTCACTGTTGGCTGCAAAGAAAACTGTCCACAATGACATAGCAACCCCTCTGACATATCATATTTGTTACCATGCATCCGATCAGAATCTCCCTTGCTAGTGATGCCAAGCAATCAATCATGAAAAATTTGCAGATGCCAAACCAAGAAGGCAGAATTTTTTGTTAATATATTAATCTTTTTAGAAATTAGAAATAAAACTAGAATATGAAGTGTCATTTTAAAATCTTCCAATTATTTAAAAATCAATTACTTTGAAATCTTAAATTGATATATTTCACTGTACTGTATGTTTTGATGTGCACGTGATAAATAAATCTGATTCTGATGTTCTTATAACCTATATGTACAGAATTTGTCTGATAAGTCTTAGAATTTACAAATCATTCATTCAGGTTAGTGCATCCTTAAACTTTGGAGTACTTAGCTTGTTCAGAGATAGGTGAAAACGTTGTCAATTCCCTATATTTCCTTGATTATCACGGAGAAGGCTGCAGAACAGCTGAGCATGTGAAAGAATGCCAAATTACACACACTTTGGCACTTCCACATTTAATGTACTCACTGTAGAGTTGCAGAATTTTTCTGCCAATGTCAAGGTGTAACAACAACGAAAGATGATTACTTGCCATCACTGAAATTGGTGGATCTAGACCAATTAATATCAAAAGTTGAACTTGAAGTAAAACCCTGTGAAACGTGTAGACGGAGGGAAGTAAGGACTTACAATTCAGAAGCTAAAAAATGGCATAAATTGACAAAGAATGGAAAGCAATGGAATAAAAAGTCCAACTGATATTCCAATAGTTACACTTCAGATGAACACCTTTGATCCCTCTTCATTCTATCAACATTGTTCTAACCCTTTATCAGCATATACTTCTATTCCTTTCTCCTTCTTGTGCTGATCTCAAGAAATAGGGGTCAACTCAGGCAGGTGTGAAGTGACATATTTTGGGAAATTAAACCAAAGCAAGACACATACAGTGAACCACATGGTCCTGAGGAGTGATGCAAAACTGAGACTGATGACTACAAGTACATAGTTCCCCGAAAGTTCCCTTGCATCATGCGTAGACAGTGGTGAAGAAGGCACCACTTTCCTTCACTGGAGGGGGCACTGGATAGAAGAATTGGTAAGTCATGTTACAGCTTTGCAACATGTTGCTGAGGTGGCATCTGGAATATTGTATGTAGTTCTGCCTGCCACAGAAAAATCAGAGTGGGTGCACAAATGTTTTGCTGGGAGTGGAGGCTTGAACTAAGGAGTGAATGGATAGGCTGGGGTCTGTTTTCCTTGGAGCAAAGCAAGTTAAGAGGTGACTTTACTGGGGTTTAT
The DNA here is from genome assembly GCF_030144855.1 of Hypanus sabinus. Classification (NCBI taxonomy): domain Eukaryota; kingdom Metazoa; phylum Chordata; class Chondrichthyes; order Myliobatiformes; family Dasyatidae; genus Hypanus; species Hypanus sabinus. The sequence continues at coordinate 25,987,827 of NC_082726.1, read as the reverse complement.
ATAATAACGTTGCATAGATAAGAAGGAGGGTCACAGTCTTTTTCCCAGGGTAGGGAAGGCATAGGTTTAATGTAAGTGGGGAAAAACTTAAAGGGCACCTGAAGGTTATAGGATTTTCACAGAGGGTAGTGGATGTGTGCACCGAACTGCCAGAGGAAATGGTATAGGTGGGTACAGTTACAACATTTAAAGGCATTAATATTGGCTTATGGATAGAAAAGCTTTGGAGTGATGCAGGCAAAAGGAACAAGTTCAGGAAGGCACCTTGATCAGCGTGGGAAAGTTAGGCTGAAGGACCTATTTCCACGCTGTGTAATTCTAGAACTCTGATAGCAAGTTACATTTTTAGCAATTGTCTTATATTGATGGCCCTAACCCCAGCTTGCCCCTGTGGTGCCCCAACCCAGGACACCCTCCACTTGGTCCGAACGTGCCCTCTCTCCAAGATCTGAGACGGCTCTGCCGCAGTCCATCAATGTGGCCACAAGCTGGAGGAGTGGCTCGACAAAAATCAATTAGAGGAGTGAACAGAAAAACACCTGCCATTCTAAACAACATATTGATGGCCCTGAGAATGAGTATATGGAGGAAGTATTGCATTAAATCATAATGTCGACCTGGAATGATTAGTGCTTGTATAAAATTAAAACCCAGTTCAACCTGAACCCAACGTCCACCTGAATCTTAATCATATTTTATAACTTTTTCTGTGCCTTAATGAACTTGATTATCGTTGTAAATGTAATAAGACATGGTGTTAGCCTGTTGAAGATGATGCATCAAATATCATCAGAAGTAAATGATTGTGATGCAAATTCAAATTGCTGAATAATCCACATTTATTAGAGAAATGGGTTTAAAATATCAGTAGATTTTGTTGTTATTGGATATATTTATTTACCATGATGGAGTAATGAGCTGAACCCACACAGTGCAACTAAAGCCAAACATGCAGTTTTATCAGAAGATCCTGGATGGATACCATTAATATGGTAGACTGAAATTCCTACTTCTGTGTGAATTCATGATTCTAATTCTCTCTTGGCCTGACAGAACCTGACATTTATGCTAATGAAAGATTGATGAAAATTGATGGTAGCATGGATTCATTTTGTTGAAAGGCCTATTTCCATTCAATATCACTTTCTGACTCTATAACAAACAAAAAACAAACCGCTGGAGGAACACACACAAAATGCTCAATCCAGGTCCAAAACACCAACTGTTTGTATCCTTCCATAGATACTCCCTGACCTACTGAGTTCCTCCAGCATTTTGTCTATATTGCTCAATACGTCCAGCATCTGCAGAATTTCTTGTGCCTATACACTTTTTCAGGAACTTAATGGGTTGAGTAGTATCTGTGGGGGAGGGGTAGAGGAAATCTCAAGATCAGGAGTGAAAGAGGAAAAGGGAATTAGCCAATACAAAGAGGGGGGGAAGCGTGAAACTGGGAACAGTGGGAGATAGATGGTCTAAGGAAGGATGGATGATGGGCAGGTGGAATCATAGAGCAGTTGGAGGGGTGGAGTTGGGAGACAGAGGTACAAAGGTGACAGGTGGAAACAGCCAAGAGTTAAAAAAGGAAGATGGAACCAGGGGAGGGGAGGGGAAGGTGAAAGTGGAGCCAGCTGAAGGGTGATAAGCAGGAACACAACGACTAGCAGTGCTGGAACCTGATAAGTAAGGGAGGTGAAATGTGATCTATTAGGGGAGAAGCGAAGGGCAAATGGAACCAGAGAGAGGAGGGAATCCAATGGGTAAATTATGTGGGGAGTACATGGTTGGAATCAGGAAGAGAAGGAAGAAAATAAATGATGGGAGTGTTGAAGGGGGAAAGTGTGGGTAAGGTATGTGAGGAGAAGCAAAAATAGGTGGACCAGAGGTTGATATGAAGGAGAGAAAGTGAGATGAGCACACAGGAGGTAAGGGTTCCCAGAAATTCTAGTGTTTGCACAACTCTTGTGACTCTTTTTGTTCAAAGGCCGAGGTAATTTTTTTGCACTGAATTCTGGTAGCCAGGTTCCAACAGGAATGGGGGAAGGTATTTTCAGCTCAGGAGATCAAGAAAGAAGAATACAGGCAAATAAAGCATTACTATAGTTAAAGCAGATGTAAAACTGCGCATTAAAATAAGCAGCAATGCACTTTAATTGAGAGGGGGATAGTTCAAAGGAAATATGCAGGGCAAGTTTTGTAGACAGACAGAGGTGAATGTCTGGAATGTGTTCCAGGAGTGGTGGGAAGGCAGAGATGAAAGAACGGTTTCTCTTCGACAGGTACATGAATATGCAGAGAATGGGAGGGGTAGATCTGGATCATGTGCAGACAGGAGGAATTGGGTATTATTTGCTTAATTAGTTCAGAACAACGTGATGGGTCAAAGGGCCTGTTCCGGTGTTGTACTGTTCTATGTTCTAAGAGACTGTAGAAGTGAAATAGAGTGTCAATCAGATGAACACACCAACTGCTGGAAGAATTCAACAGGTCAGGTAGCATCGATGGAGAGGAAAAGTGTCAACGTTTCAGGCCAGGGCCCTTCATCAAAACTGGAAAGGGAGGGCAAGGAAACCAGAAGTGATCCAGAATTATTGAGGGAATTGCGAAATTTTTCCTGTCTTTCTGGTGTAACATTTTTGTTGTTCATTATTCATGAGTAGGTTACCAAGGTTGGAGTGTTTAGCTGTGGACCTCCTGGAATGACCAAAAATGTAGAAAAAGCCTGCAAGGACATGAACAAGCGGCATAAAATGCAATTTCATCATCACTACGAGAACTTCTAGCTTCGCAGATCTTCTACAAGAACTTCTGAAAAATTCAGCTTTATAAATCTTCCTTAAGTTGAAGGAATACTTTGGATAGATTGGATATGTTGTTTCTTTCACTCACCTTGTGGTAGTTCATACTGACTGTTCCTAATCTCACACTGGGATCTATAAATCTGACTTTTATGAGAAAATATTTTTCAATTGTTAAGCATATATACAGATAAATGTTATGTCAATTGATTTGTTAAAATGATCCATTTGTGAGAGGCTGTCTGATGAATTGTGAATTGTTAGACAGGATTTTGAATTAGATTTACTGTTCACTCTGTACTGTTAAATCTTGAATGTTAATCCTCAGTACTACTTGGATTTATTTATTTAAATCCACACCTTTCGACTCAAGAACTTAGGGAAATAGGAGCATATCTTTCAAGTCTGCCCTTCTATTTTGATCTTTGATAGCCTCAATTTCTCTTCTTCACTTCATCAAATATTTAACCAACTTCACTTTAAATACTTATAATGATTCAGTTGCTATCATCTGCCATGGCAGAGGATTCCAGATTTTCACCTCTTTCTGCAAGAAGAAATTTCCATGTTCCTCAGTTTTAAATGATTGGCCCCTTGTAGTTGCATCCTCTTGTTTGAGACTCTTGTATTAGTGAAAATATCCCAACATATACTCCCGTCAGACCCCCTTTTGATAAGGTCACCCCTCTTTCTTCTGATCTCCAAGGAATACAGGTACAAATTATTTAGTATCATTTGGTAGGACAATACTCTCTGAGCAAGAATTAAGATCATGAGGACAAAAGACACAGAGGGAGAATTATGCCGCTCAGCCCATCAAGTCTGCTGCACTGTTTGATCATAAATTATCTATTTCCATCACAACCCCATTCTCATGCCTTCTCCCTGTAACCTTTCACAGCCTGACTAACTGAGAACATTTCAAACTTTGCCTTAAATACACCCAATGACCTGGCCTCCACAGCCACCTGTGGGAATGAATTCCACTTTCACCACCCTCTGGCTGACGAAAGAAATGTTCTAAAGAAATGTCCCTCTATTCTGCAGTTGTGCCATCTAGTTGTAGACTCCCTCCCCATCATAGGAAACATCCTCTCCACATTCACTCTACCTAGGCCTTCCAGCATTTGATAGGTTTTAATGAGATTCCCCCTCATTCTTCTTATTAGCCTAGTGAATTTTGTAGTACCCTCAATGTTCCAATATCTTTTGTTCGATAAGGGGACTGTATGCATTATTCCTGGTGAGGCCTCACCAATTCCATGTATAATTACCTCAAAACCTCCACAATTTTTAAAATCCAATGCCTTTGCAATTGCCAAATTCTAATGCCTTCTTAAGTATTTCTTGGGCGTACCTGCTAGATTTTTGTGATTCATGCGTCCATACATCCAGATGCCTTTGTATTTCACTCACTTGCAGTCTCTTCCCATTTTGATAATAGTGTATCCTTTAATTTCTCTTACCAACGAACATGAACTCACACTTTCCTGCATGAACTCCATTTGCCAGTCTTTTGCCCGCTCATCCTGTTGCAGAATTACAATATCCTTATCACAGCATGCCCTTCCACCTAATTTTGGAAACCTTACATTCTGTTCCTTTCTCCAAATCATTAATACAAATAGTGAATAATATTAGGCCAAGAACTAACCACTGTATTGCTTAAGTAATTACCTCCATTCAGTCTGAAAAGGACCCATTTATTTAAAGTCCCTGCTTTTTAAGAGACATTCAGTTTTCAGTTTATTCTAACATATGTTCCTTGATGCTATGGATTCTTAATGTATGAGGCATCTTCTCAAATGTCTTTTGGAAAGTAAAATACACTATATCTATGGGTTTCCTTCTATCATCTCCCCTATTACATACTCAAAATCTGAGCAAGTTTGTTAAACTTGATGTAGAACATATAACAGTACAGGAGCTTCAGCCCACAATGTTGTACTGATCTTTTAACCTACTCTAAGATCAATCTAACCCCTCCTTCCTGCATAGCCTCCATTTTTTCTATCATCCATGTGCCTGCCTAAGAGTTTCTTGGATGTCCCTAATATATCTACCTCTACCATTACCCTGGCAGGGTATTCCACTCACCCACCACTCTCTATGTAAATCATTTCCTCCATACTTTCCTCAATCACCCTGTTATCAAAGACTATTGGAGGGGGATACACAATGCCCTACAAGACATCTTTAAATGTGAAATACCCTTAGAGACTAAAACCATATATTTTGGGTATGTATCTCAAGAATGGTTGAAAAGAGATAAATATTTAATGAATATAGTATACTGTTGGTGGCTGGTAAAAAGACTCTTACTAGGAAATAGTTATCACAGGAGAGCCCAACTTTAAATGCATGAATGAAAATTACAATGGACATTTACAAAATGGAGAAGATAACAGCATCTGTTAATCATAAGCTGGAACAATTTGATTCATACTGGGAAAAAATGGTTTAACTACATAATGCCTCATAGACCTGATTTTATTCTCACAAATCAATGAATATGTTGTAAAAAAAAGATCACTCCCTACTTGTACACAGTTTCTACCTTTTTGCTTGTTTTTTCTTTCCACTCTTTTCTCTTAGTGTATACCTCAGATAAATACTTTGTGGAGATTTGTGACATGTATGATTATATGATATATATGTACAATGTCTGAAATATATCTTACGGAAATGTTTGTTTGGTGATGAACTTCAATAAAAAAAAATTACAAAAAAAATGCTCCCTCATATTAGCCACGTTGACTAGGTAAAATTACATTCACCTCTCCTAAAAGATTAGATATTTTCTCTTTTACTATTGATTCAGGTATTTTGCCAATGGTTGCTGCTAAACTAACAGCCTGCAGTTCCCTGCTTTCCTCCTCGATCCTTGTTTAAACAACGGAAGTACATTGGCTGTTTCGCAATCCTTTGGTACCCTTTTGAACGCAGGAGTTCAGCAAGTTATGAACATTTTCAATCAATGAATCCACAGACTCTGCAACTACTTTGTTTTAAATCCCTAGCACGCAGTTAATCTGGGTGACTTGCCCTCCAGACACCGACTCTTCCCATCCACATCTGTCCCCCCACAAAAGAAATTGCAATCACCTTCCCTTGTAATTGTGAGTTTTGTAAATTCTACCATGTTATTTAAAATTAACTCATCTACTATCCTAGGGATATTAGCAATATCACCCATGATGAAAAATGAGCAAAAAATTTATTCAACATCTCTACCATTTCTTTGTTTGCTGTTTTTGATTCACCAACATTGTTCTCTGGTGGACCAAACATTTACTACAGCTGCCCTTCTACTATGTAAACATCTACAAAAACTTTGTTTTATACTACATACAGATTTTATTTCAATATTCCTTTTTCCTTTCTCATCAGCTTTTTTAGTCTTCTAATGTTGGAACCTAATATCCTTCCCAATCCTCTGGTCCAACACCAGTCCTTGAAAGTTTGTATACTCTGGTTTTCAATCTAATATTATCCTTTACTTCCATTGTTATGCCTGCAGCCCCCTCCTTTGTGAGAATCGCAAGATCACTATTGGGTTGGGTCAGGAGCCCCAGGAAATGAGAGAGAGACGTGCGGAATTTCTCGTTCCCCTGGCGATATAAAGCTATGGGACATGGCCATTGTCTCTGGAAGACAAATTTGTGGATTGAAAATACTGTTCTACGTGGACGCCCTCAGGCAAAGTGGGCTGGTTGAGGGAGGGATTGCATCACCCCCAACCTGATTGACATCTGCGACCCTGCGAGTCAGGATAAAAGAGGTCTGTAGGAACAGCCCCTCAGACGCACCAGAAGAAACGCTAGCGATCCCGTAATAGCGGGAAGCCATTTGAAGGAGGCCACGTGTGTTCAGTTCCGTTGCCTGGGACTGGTGGCTGGTACCACGGAAAACGGCTTTTAGCTAACAACGGGGAAACCAACTCCCCCGACTCAAAGGATTGGCATCATAAAAGACCTGGGCAAGTTTAAACCGTCTCTCTCTTAAACCCAGAACGCTGCAGCTTGAATGAACTAACAGTGAATTTTATATTTCCATCGGACAATACATTATCCCCTAGAAAATGATAGAGCTAATTCTTACTGGTTATTATTATACCCACGCTTTTAGATTTAGTATTGACGATGTATATTATCTGTATGTTTGCATTAATCTTATTTTTGTGCCCCTTTTTCAATAAATACTTTAAAAAATAGGACCATCAGACTTCAACGGACCTCTCTATCTGTGCTGGTAAGTGACCCAGTTACGGGGTTACGTAACACCATCTTGACTCTTTCTCACAAGATTCCCTCTTTTGATTGGCATAAATTCTTACCCAGCATTACAGATCAGATGTTTGAGTAAAATGAACATGTTTCATTTACAATTTCTGGGGTACATAAAGTGTTTTAAGACTTCACAAACTGGGATTGTAAAATGGTAATCTTAATCTGTTACATAAATGGATGAAGTGATAGTCCAAAATCAGTTGAGAAGCGCTGTACTTCGTGGTAGACATGAATATCATCAGATGTCTCATTATTAGTGAAATTTGTTAAGCAAGGTGTGCAAGAAGGAAGAAAGTTTGACATTTCTGATCTGAAAGCTCATACACTGTATGTATAAGATGGAAATTAGGAAATTAGAGCAATGTACTTCATGCATCATGTTCATTACATAAGCAGGGCAAGTAAATTAGACATATGTTACAATCCAGGAAATGAAAAGCAAAAGAAAGTATTTATATTCTAAAGTTAAGTTTTAAGAGTTAAATTAAAACTATAAGATGGTTTAATTCTTAGCATTATTTCTGGTGTATTATTTAAATTGATTATTTCAAAGTACTTAATAATTCACATCATTTTAGAACAATGACTGATTTTATTGTCACTAAACATGTTTTTACACAAATTTGATTATTTATAATTCACGTGAAACTGTAAGGCACAGCATCAAGAATATTAGATCTTATTATATCAATATTAGATATTATTATATCAATTTTAGATATTATTATATTATGTCCAAAGATTTAATCCTTGATATCAGCAATGGAATGGCAATGGGACCATATTTTGGAAACAGAGGAGATGCACAGCCGTAGCAACTTCAGTGGCTGAAATGGACGAACTGTAGGCAAAATCACCTTCCTGAAGTCCAACTATATATTATTAAATGGTGTTACACTGGAATAATTACAGAATCCTGAGGAACAGAGACTTGGTATATAAGGAGAGAGAGAGAGAGAGAGAGAGAGGGAGGGGGGGAGAGGGAGAGAGAGAGAGATTAATTTCTTGGCAACAGTGTGCATATAATAATTACTGTAGATTAGCACATTCCACAAAGCTTTAAAATGATTGTGTTAACTATGTTTGATGCAAAGGCTCCGTGAGATGTTTATCTCTAAATCAGATAACTATGGTTTTCATAAATTGTTGACTCAGAGATAAACATCTCACACAAACTATTGCTGGGTGTCATTCCATTGTTTTTAAAGGTCTCTTCCATTGCTTACTGAGACACCGACAGTCAGAGGTGCCATCTTTTGGACTGCATGTTAAATAAAAGCCTTTCCTGCTCTCTCAAGCAGATCTTTAAGACGTACTATTTCAGAAATTTAGGACCATTTTCCACTTTGCCATTCATCAAAATTATGACTGGATCTCCAATTTCTTGCGCTAAAAAGAAGAATCCACCAATCATTGTTTTGAATTATCTCAATAACATTCAGACCTCGACTAGTGTTCAAGGAAGAGATTACAATGCCAGTTGAAAAATTACTTCTCATCGCAGTTCTAAATGACCTACTGCTTAGTCTGTGTTCCTTTTTCCAGACAAAATGTACTCCACTGTCAATCCCTGTAAGAATTTGGTGGTTTTCATTCTAAATTGTTGAGAATACAGGCTTAGTCTGCTCAACCTCTCTTTCCATAAATATGACTGTTGAACATTAACTTCAATACCTCTATGACAAGTGCTGTAACGTAGAAGTTCGAGTAACACTGTTACAATGCCAGCTATGAGATCGGGATTCAATTTCAGCTCCTGCCAGTAAGGAGTGTGTATGTTCTTTGTGTTACCCTATAGGTTTCTTCTGGGTGCTCCAGTTACCCCCAGTATTCCAAAGACTTTCAGTTAGGGTTAGTGAGTTGTGGGCACACTACAGTATACTGGTGCAGGAAGCATGATGACACATGTGGGGCTGCCCAACACAATCTTCATTTATTTGATTTGATGCAAAATGACGCATTTCATTATATGTGCATCTGACAAATAAAGCTAATCTAATTTGTAAAAATGAACCAGAATCAGAATCAGGTTTTAATTCCACTGGTATATGTTGTGAAATTTTGTTGTTTTACAGCTGCAGTATATTGCAATACATGATATTGAAGAAAATGATAAATGACAATAAAAATTACATTTAAAAGTTCAGAAATCTGATGATGGTGGAAAAAAGCTGTTCCTAAAATGTTGAGTGTGTGTCTTCAAGGTCCTGTACCTCCTCCTTGATAGGAGCAATGAGAAGAGGGCATGTCCTGGGTGATGCAGGATGTGAATGATGGATGCTGCCTTTTTGACGTAACACCTTTTGAAGATATTCTCAATGCTGGGGTGCCTAGTGCCCATGATGGCATTGGCTGAGTTTAGAACTTACTGTATATCCTTTCTTTAGTCAATCAAAACTGTCAAATATTCTGCTGCTGCAGTCTCACCAATGCTTTTTCTATGCCTACGCGCAAATTTTATTATGATAAAGGATGATATACCATTTTCTTCAACTGTTTGAGCAACTGCTTATTAGTTTTTAGTGGCTTCTTGTTATGTTTTGTAACTTCAAAATATTAAATTAATGAAAAGGAAAAGACAAAGAGTCCAAACTACGAGTCTTAGTTTGTTCTTTACTTTAAGCGAGACATCTACTTTTTCAGCTGGTACTCACTGTTTATGAACCCGTGAATTCTTCAGTTTTCTGCCTATTTTGTAACTTGACCATGTTCTCTCTTTCCCTTCTGAGGAACATGTGCTGCACTGCTTTTTTAAATGGTCACTGGCCATTTTTGGTTCATTTCAAAACGTACTCATTGCCACTGTTATGAATATCATTCCTGCAGGAGCTATCTTTTCTCCATTATAAGTTCTTAGTTGGAGATCTGCGGGCTTCAGTTTAGCTTCTTTGAAATGTCATTCGAACTTACTTTGTGGAATGTCTGAAACTGGCCAGTATCCAATTCTATATTAATTAATTTGTCAATCACATCTGGTGGGAGCCATGTTGCTATGTAATACTAGTTTTCACGTTGTAAATCTCAAGGCTAGCCAGCCCTGTGTCAGTCTTATCATTATCAGATTTTTCATCAACATCATGTCTCAAACTTCCAGTAATGCCTCCACTCCCCCCCCCTCGCCATTTCCCATCCCCTTGTCCCTCTCTCATGTTAACTCGTTGCCCACCCGTTGCCTCCCTTTGGTGCTCCTCATTTCTTCTTTCTTCCATGGCCTTCTGTCTCTTTCATCAATCAACTTCATAGCTCTTTGCTTCGTCCCCCCACTTCAAGTTTCACCAACCACCTAGTGTTTCTCTCTCCCCTCCTCCCACCATTCAAATCTACTCCTCAGCTATTTTTCTCCAGTCCTGCAAAGGGTTTCGTTCTGGAACGTCGACTGTACTTTTTTTCCACAGATGCTGCCTAGCCTGCTGAATACCTCCAGCATTTTGTGTGTGTTGCTCTGATTTCCAGTATTTGCAGATTTTCTCTTGTTTGTCATGCAAATGAGTGCTCTTTTTGAACCTGCAACTTGACTTTTTATCTTTCGCTCTTCTTTGTGCAGTCCATTTATTTTTGTTTGACTGATGTACTTTATGTATGTGTTCTACTTTGTTGCATATCCTGCAAGTTTCACCTTTAAGCCTGCATTTATCTAGTGTACATGAGCCTCTAAATTGGCTGTGAAGTTCTATGAAATATGCCAAAAATATATAATTTTTATTTTAATTGATTTAAGATTTTAAAAGCTGGATTAATGAGCTCTCTTCAGTCACAGGATAATTAAGAATTGGTACTTAGTAACTGTTTTTGCATCATCACGTGTATGTGCTGAAGTTCATGATAAACTTTGTTTTGCATGATATCCGTTTCATTACGTCGAGATAGTACAAGGGGAAAGCAATTAACTGAATGCAGAAAAGACTGCTACAGTAATGGAGAGAGTGTAGGTCAGGCAGTCAATAAGGAGGAAGGTCTTAATGATGTAGATTTGAAGGCAAGAGGTCATTTCATCAAACAAGAGCTCCCTTTAATAGTCTTACACCGGTGTTGGGTGACACAGTAGCATAGCAGTTAGTGTAATGCTATACAGCACTAGTGACCTGCGTTTCATTCCCAACACTATCTGTAAGGAGTTTGTACATCCACCCCGTGACTGTGTGGGCAATCTCTTGGGTGTTCTGGCTTCATCCTACATTCCAAAGTTGGTCACATGGGTGTAATTGGGTAGCATAGGCTCGTGGGCCAGAACAGCCCGTGCTGGCTCTCTAATTAAAATAACAGCAGAGCAGAAGCTATTATAATTAGTTAAATAAACAGTCTGCCTTTATCACCTTAAGAATTGAATATAGACATAGAGAATATATAAAGCTTTGGTGAGACTTTGCCTGTAGTATTCTTAATAGTTTTGGTTAACTTATTATGCAACCACATTCATTTATAATTAATACAACTGCAGCCCAGTATCTGGCCTTGGGGTTTAGAATCGACTCTGCACATTTAATATCTTATAAATAATCATCAGAAGATATGCAGTGTAAAATTGGGATTGTGAGTAGTCAGTCATTGAAGGTACATTGAATGCTGTTGGTGCTCAAAAGCATCATCTATACCGCACATGTACATCCAACATAGCAAAATGTGCTGTGCGTCACATGGATAAATCTAAACTGAGCATGATACCAATGCAAACACCAGGAAATCTGCAGATGCTGGAAATTCAAACAACAACACACACAAAATGCTAGTGGAACACAGCAGGCCAGGCAGCATCTATAGGGAGAAGCGCTGTCGACGTTTCGGGCCGAGACCCTTTGTCAAGACTAACCGAAAGGAAAGATAGTAAGAGATAGATAAGATAGTAAGAGTAAGAGAAAGTAAGAGATGTCACCAACGCTACTATTTCATAACTTAGGCATGATGATTCTTGTTGGGCTAACTATACCCCACAGAAGTAGATCAATTTGCAATTGTTTCCTTCGGGGAATTCTCTGACACCACACGAGGATCTTGGAGCTCTAAAAGTTCACAAGTAGTGGCATGGCTGGAGGGTATTTTGCTAATTGGATCGAGCAGTTGCTCTCAAAAAAGGATATTGTTGGTATTCCTCTTATAAGACTGGGAGAAGTAAATTTCCAAGTTGCAAATCAGAGCAAGTTGCTTGGAGTTGGAAAGTTAATGCAGACCAGCTCTTTCATTTTCAGACAATAATGTAGAAGATATTTGTTTAATGTTTTACAAAACTGCTTTATGTAAAATTTAAAATTTCTTTAGAAAAAGTGAATTAGTCTAGACTCTAGTACTCTGTAATATAATAAAAATTGATGGAAACACTCATGTGCAGGCAGCCACCCATGAAGAGAAAAACAGGGAAAATGTACAAGACCAAATCTACAGATACTGGAAATCCAAGCAACACACATAAAGTGATGGATGAACTCAAAAGACCAGACAGCATCTATAGAAAAGAATCAACAATCGACGTTTTGGCCTGAGACCCTTCAGCAGGACTGGTGAAAAAAAGATGAAGAGCAGATTTAAAAGGTGGAGGAGGGGAGGGAAAATGCAAGGTGATAGATGAAACCAGCCCTTCAACCTCCCCCTCCTCCCACCTTTTAAATCTACTCATCTTTTTTTTTCTCTCCAGTCCTGATGGGTCTTGGCCTTAAATATCTGCTGTATTTTTTTCCATAGATACTGCCTGGCCTGCTGAGTTCCTCCAGCATTTTGTGTGTGCTGTGTGAGTAACAGGGATAACGTTTCAAGTTAATGATCCCTAATAAGAACTGGAAAAATGAGAGACCAAGTGTATTTTAAATTATAGGAAAGGTCTGGCCAGAGAGAACAGACAGAATGCTTCTGATGGGATGCCACTATAAAGATGGTAATTTCTTTAAATTCTGGCAGTTAAGAGACAAAAGAAAGAAAGAAAAAACAAATTGAAACTGAAATATCAATCAACATTTGTAAATAGGTTAAATATTGTAATCAGTTTTACTAAAGTTGACAAATTCAACATCAAGTCCTAAGTACCAAAAGATGCCAGATTTAAAGTGAGGTACTGTACTACTTCTTAAGATACTTAAGGCATCATTGGAGCTGTGTAGAATGCCAACAACATTGAAGTCAGAAAAGAAATGGGACAGAGAATTAAAGTGACAGGAAAATTGATTCTCAAGACCACACAAGCAGACCTTCATTTTCAACTTTTCCATTAGTCATTGTGATCACTAAATATAAGAGCTAAGTTGAAAGGTGTCCACATCACCTGCTGCTTCATCTGGACAGATAACTTAGACCCCAGGATGGAGGGCAGAGCCTTCTCCCCAGTACAGCAATGGCTAATATGAAAGGACATAATTTTAAAGTGATTGGACAAAAATATAGTGGGGATGTTAGAGGTCCTTTCTTAACACAGAGTAGTAAGTGTGTGGAACACACTGCCAGCAGAGGAACACGCATTAGGGGCATTGAAGAGATTCTTAGACCCACGGATGAAAGCAAAATGGAGGGCTATGTGGGAGGGAAGTGTTAGATTGATCTTGCAGTAAGTTAAAAGTTTGACAAAACATTGTGGGCCAAGGGTCCTGTACTATGCTATATTGTTCTCTGTTCTATGTTCAGTATGGAGAAAGCTAAACGGTTAGGGTAACATTAATGTAAAACTAGGTTTTTGATCATCTGTGAGGACAAGGTGGGCTGACGAGTCTGCTTCCATGTTGTATTTCTCTATGACTCTCTGAGGTAAATAGCTGCAATGCTTCCTGTGGCTACAGTCATGGAGTGGTTGATGGCCAGAAAACATCCATGCAAAATGAAGAAAGAAGAGGGGAAGATGTGTCTGGCAGTGGAACTCCATTCAAATTGACAGAAATTAACTAGTTACATGTGGAGTTGCTGGGATGGATAATGAGAATAAGGAGAATCATTTGCCACATAGGAAGAAAAGGGTTAAACGGAAATGTGAGGAAAAAGGGAAGGAGCCCTGTCAATTATTGCAGTAGAGAAACTACAGTTTAGGAAAAAGGAAGATTTCTCAAATCCATGGATGTGGAAACTCTCATCATTAGAACAGTTACAATAGAGGTAGAAGAACAGGGAGGATGGAATGCAGTTCCAAAAGGGTGGGAGTAGGAGTAATAGAGATCACTGTGGGAGTCTGTGGGCTTTTAAAGGATATTGATCTTTATCTTATACTCTGAAGTGGGCTTATAGTAGGTCATAAATGGAAAGAATCATTTGATTGGAAAGATGCCCAAATGGGTCCACACTTTCCCCTTAGGATGTTCAGGGCAATTGGCACTGACCATTGTCTGAAGACATTCAGGGGAAGGGATGTATTTATCTACTCAGCAAAAGTAAGGAGGTAGGCTGATGTGAAAGGTAGGTGGTGGGCTCCAGCAAAGTGTCCTTGGCCAGCTTGGTCAGATCCAGCTATTTCTGAGCGGGGAACAACTAAGATCTCAACAGCTGGATAGATATGCAGTATTTATCTGCATATACTGATAAATACCTGGTTCTATCTACTACCAGGTACCTGGTTCTATCTACTACCTGGTGGTGTCATACACAAGAGTGAATATCAAACTAAGTACAACATTGAGGACCTCCGTCTTTGCCTGGAGCCTTATGTGTGGTGTTCCTGCATTGTGACAACAGTGATACAGTAAGGACAACACTTGGGTTATGTAAAATAGTATCAACAGCACCTCACAGCTTATCACCAAGTTCCTAACCATAATTTTAAGGAAGAATCCCAGCCATCAAACTGACCTGATTCTGTTCCTGTAAGAGCACAACTACATTGTCAGAAAAGCCTGAGTAACTACTGTCCACCTGGATCTTTTTATGTTGGAGTGGCAAATATTTGTAGCAATTCTCAGAGCTCAGTTTGGAAAGAATTAACTTGTTGCATTGTCCCTTATTAAAGACAATCAGCATCTGGGATATGTGCTCTTCTCATTACTTCTGTTAAGGAAAACGTACAAGAGTCTGAAGAGCCACACTCAAAATGAATCAGGAACAGATTCTTCTCCTCCTTCATTAAATTTCTGAATGGTCCATGAACCTCATAATTTCAGTTTTTGCACTATGTATTTATTTTATAATTTATAATTTTATGTCTTGGCACTGTATTTCTGCCACAAAACTATAAATTCAATGTCATATAAGACAGTGATAATAAAACTGATTCTGAACTTTACCTGGCAGCGTCACTGCACTGAGTATAAAAAGCTTGTATTAGTGACATCAATCATGCCATCAATCAAATGTTAGTTCCCTGCAAATGCTAATCAGGCAACCAAGTCTCAATGTGAACCGCACGCAAGAAAGGAAGTCTTAACGGCATGGAAGCACGTTGCATCTACACTCTCAAAAGGGATCATTAATTGATGACTTATTAAGGAGTAATCTGGAACTGGCTCACTTCATTCTATGGCCTACTAGTTGTGTGCAGATTCTAGGTGAGTACTAAAGGGAAGTTTGTCTTTACTACTCCTTACAATCAATTTCAGTGTTGCCCTGTTAAGCATGTGGCATGATCAGACAGAGAGGACATGGTCAAAGCAAGAAGAGCTCAGAGAAATCTAAAAGAGAGACAGAGGCTTCCAACGGAAGATTTGATGGAGGTTATTGATGGTGCAAACAATGCTAGAGAGGTAGTAAAGGGGACAAGGAAATTGCAGATGAACTGAATAAGTATTTTGCATCAGGTTTCACCATGAAAGACGCCAGCAGTATGTAAGAAGTTCAAGAGTGTCAGGGGGTATAAGTGTGTGAAGTTGCCATTACTAGGGAGAAGGTTCTTGGGAAACTGAAAGGTCTGAAGGTAGATATGTCACCTTGTCCAGATGGTGTACACCCCAGGGTTCTGAAAGAGGTGGCTGAAGAAATTAGTAGTAATGTTTCAGGAATCACTAGATTCTGGAATGATTCCAGAAGACTGGAAATTTGCAAATATCACTCCACTCTTCAAGAAGGGAGAGAGGCAAAAGGAAGGAAATTATAGGCCAGTTACTCTGACCTCAGTGATTAAGAAGATGTTGAAGTTGATGTAGTTTCTGGGTACTTGTAGGCACATGATAAAATAGGCCAAAGGTCATGGTTTCCTCAAGGGAAAATCTTGCCTGACAAATCTGTTGGAATTATTTGAAGAAATAACAAGCAGGATTGGCAAAGGAAAATCAATGGATATTGTGTAATTGAATTTTCAGAAGGACTTTGACAAGTTGTCACACGTAAGGCTACTTAACAAGTTAAGAGCCTATAGTATTACAGGAAAGATACTAGCATGGATAAAGCAGTGGCTGATAGGCTGGAGGCAAAGACTGGGAATAAAGGGGGCTTTTTCTGGTTGGCGACCAGTGACTAGAAGTGTTCCACAGGGGTCTTTGTTGGGTCTGCTTCTTTTTATGTTATATATTAATGGCTTGGATGATGGAATTGAAGGCTTCATTGCAAAGTATGCAGATGACATGAAGATAAGTAGAGGGGCAGGTAGTTTTGAGGAAGTAGAGAGTATACAGAAGGACTTCGACAGATTAGGAGTATGGACAAAGAAATGACAGATGGAATACAGCATCGGGATGTGTACAGTCATGCACTTTTGTCGAAGAAATAAAAGGGTAAATTATTTTCTAAATGGAGAGAAAATTAAAAAATCTGAGAAGTAAAGGGACTTGAGGGCCCTTGAGCAAGATTCCCTAAAGGTTAATTTGTAGGTTAAGTCTGTGGTGAGGAAGGCAATTGCGATGTTAGTATTCATTTCAAGAGGACTAGAATATAAAAGCAAGGACATTTTGCTGAAACTTCATGAAGCACTGATTAAGTCTCACTTCGGTATTGTGAGCAGTTGGAAACTTTATCTAATGAAAGGAATTGCTGACACTGGAAACAGTTTAAAGGAGGTTCATGAAAATGATTCTAGAATTGAAAGGCTTGTCATATGAAGAGCACTTGATAGTTTTAGGCCTGTATTCACTAGAATTCAGAAGAATGAGGAGTAACCTAATTGAAACCTATTGAATGTTGAAAGGCCTTGATAAAGTGGATGTGGAGAGGGTATTTCCTATGGTGGGAGAGTCTCAGAATAAACAGGAGACCTTTTAGAACAGAAATGAAGAGTTTCTTTAGCCGCAAAATGATGAATCTGTGGAATTTGTTGCCACAGGCAGCTGTGGAGGTCAAGTCTTTAGGTATATTTAAGGCAGAGGTTGATAGATTCTTGATTATTCAGGGCATGAAAAGATTAGGGAGAAGGCAGGAGACTGGGGTTGAGAGGGAAAATGGATCAGCCATGATGAAATGGCGGATCAGACTCAATTGGTCAAATGGCCAAATTCTGCTCCTACAGTATATCTTATGGTTATAGTACATGTGTTTCTGATAATTTACCATAAACAGTTGCCCTCTTGGCAGGTCCTGGTGGATTGAAAGACAGCAAATGTCATGCAATTGTTACAAAAAGGATATAGGCAAACGGTGGGTAGTTAGGCTAGTTAGTTTAACGTCAGTAGTAAGGAAAATGCTATCATTATGAAAGAAATAGAGAGACATTTGGTTAAAGTGATTTTATCAGGCAGACTGTGCATGGATTCATAAAAGGCAAGTGCTACTTGGCAAAAATACTGGAGCTCTTTTAGGATATAATGAGTACAGTGGGGTGAATTTAGAGGAACTGATGAATATTGTTTTCTTGGATTTCTAGAAGGCATCTGGTAAGATGCTGCCTGAAGTATTTATCCATAGATAAAGTTGCATGGACTTGGATTTGATGTATTATCATAATTAACTAACAAAAGGCAGAGAGTTGGGATAAATGGGTGTTTCTATGGTTGACAGTCAGTAGTGAGTGAAGTGCTGCAGGGGCTGGGCCCACAATGTTTACCATCAAGCTTTGCAGCTCTCCAGTATTGGCAGTCGGTATATGTCATACCATAGAAAATAGAACATTACAGCACAGTACAAGCCCTTTGGCCCATTATGTTCTGTTAACATTATAACCTACTCTAAGATAAATCTAACCATTCCCTCCTACATAGGCTTCCATTTCTCTATCGTCATGTGCCTATCTAAAAGTTTCTTAAATGGCCCTTATGTATTTGCTCTAACACCAAGTCTGTAAGGACTTTTTTTGCACCCACCATTCTCTTTGTAAAAAACTTAACTTGACATTCCCCGCTTCCTCTGATTTTCTCTTTTCACTATAAAATCATGTCTCCTGTTATTAACTATTTCTGCTGTGGGAAAAAGTCTCAGGCTATCCACTTGATCTATGTCTCTTATAATCTTATATATTTCTATCAAGTCAACTTTCATCCTTCTTTGCTCTGAAGAAAAAGCCCCAGTTCACTCAAAATCCCCTCGTAAGACATACTCTCTAATCCAGGCAGTACAAACTAGATACAGTTTAGCAATGTTCAAGTGTGCTCATGCTGAAAGAGAAGGAAGTTCTTCTGTTTGACCGAACACCAGAGATGTAGATTGTGTAGCATTGTGAACTTCTTGATGGTTGAGAAAATGAGAAATCTACATTCATGTAATGCTGAATTACCACAATGTCTATCACTCCCTGAACTTTCAAGAAAATGCAGTTCTGTCAACCAAGAGTCACTGTGATCAATGCCATGGTCATGGAAAATGAGCCTAATGCGTACACAGACATCCTGACATGCCTACCATATTTCATCTGCCTTTCCTGGTGGCTAGTTCTTCAGGGAACAAAGTCATCCTCTTTCTTTGACTGTTTACTTTCAAGTTTGATCCTCAGGTCCTGCATTGGTAATCAAGGAATACCCAGTGGAGAGTGTATACAAAATCTGCAAGTGAAATTTCACTCTGTGGATTTTGTATCAGTCACCAGACTGGATATCACATTTCTTTGTCATCCGATTCAATATGTCATCAAATGTGGAGGGCATTATGACTGCAACACCATCTGGTATGGAGGTACCAATATACACAATAAATTGAAAGAGGCTGCAGAGGTTGAGACTCAGCCAACTCCATCACAAACACAACACTCCCCACTACCAAGGACATATTTGAGAGGTGGTGCCTCAATAAGGTGGCATCCATCTTTGAGGATCTTCACCATTCAGAGCCTGTTCTCTTCTTGTAACTACCATCAGGGAGGAGATACACACTCAACCTTTTAGGAACAGCTTCATCCTCTGCATTATCAGATTTTCTAAACAGTCCATGAATCCTTCAGTACTACCTTGCTATTTGTTTTTTACACTATTTATTTATTTTTGTAACTTGTAGTAACGTCTCACTGTGAGTTCATGTCTTATTGCAACATTAAAGGCATAAAGAAAGTTGGAAGTGGTGTCATGAACTGTTGTTCACTGTTGAAAAGATAAACTCAGCCGCATTAATTCAACCAACACACACAAAATGCTGGTGGAACACAGCAGGCCAGGCAGCATCTATAAGGAGAAACGCTGTTGATGTTTTGGGCCAAGACCCTTCGTCAGGACTGACTGAAAGGAAAGATAGTAAGAGATTTGAAAGTAGTGGGGGGAGGGGGAAATGCGAAATGATAGGAGAAGACCGGAGGGAGTGGGATGAAGCTAAGAGCTGGAAAGGTGATTGGCGAAAGTGATATAGAGCTGGAGAAGGGAAAGGATCATGGGACAGGAGGCCTCAGGAGAAAGAAAGGAGGAGAGGGAGAAGCACCAGAGGGAGATGGAGAACAGGCAAACAACTAAATATGTCAAGGATGGGGTAAGAAGGGGAGAAGGGGCATCAACGGAAGTTAGGGAAGTCAATGTTCATGCCATCAGGTTGGAGGCTACCCAGCTGGTATATAAGGTGTTGTTCCTCCAACCTGAGTGTGGATTCATCTTGACCAGGGGTGGGCAAACTTTTTGACTTGTGGGCCACAAAGGGTTCTAAAATTTGACAGGGGGGCCAGACCAGGAGCAGATGGACCGAGTGTTTTGGTAATACACCTCATAAGAGAAAATAAAATATCATGGGGTATGTAGAAAACACGTGCTTTAATTTCAATTGAAAATGAACAAATGCATTACAACAAAATATCTGTCTTTGAAGTCCCATGGTATTTAGCTATTTATTGAAATGACTTTTAAAACTGAAAATTAAATGAATAAAATACAGCTTTTTTAATAGCAACAGTTATTAATTTAAAGCACTGAAAATACTGTTATCCTTCAAGATATTATCATCATCACTCTCCTCCTGACTGTTTTTATTTCAAAAATGGTAGGAGATCCAGGTCTACTTGTCCTGCTCCTTCTTATTCAATTGTCCCCTGTGCCAAAACTCAACAATGACCAGCACAAAGACAGAACAGTGACAGCGCGCCAGTATGCAGAGCGCGTTATTTGATCTGGAGCACATTTTTTATTTTGAGAACGTACGTGCACCTGCGCACTACTCATGTCCATCACTTAACAGAAATGACATGTAACATGTAAGGCTTATTGAGAAAATTATTTTCAAATGCATTTTTTACATAACACAATGAAGAAACTTATTTTTAATTTCAGTGGGAACAGTGTTGTTGGTCTCCCTTTTTAGCCAGCGCATCAAAGTCTGGATTTAGTTTTGTTGTGGCGATTCTCAGGAGGGATCTGAGGTGTTGGTCAGTTAACTTGGATCTGTGGCTGGCTTTGTTGATGTTCATGACGCTGAACACCTGTTCACACAAATAGGTCGAGCCGAACAAAAGCGCAAATGTGGAGTAATACGCTGCACCTCAACAAAGGTCAATGTATAAAGAGTGCGTCATCTATTGGGAAAACGCCAGAATTGCGGGGAAAAAACGTTAACAAGGTTTATTAATATAATTTCATCAAGTTCTGCGGGCCGGATTAAAAAGCTTAATGGGCCGCATATGGCCCGCGGGCCGTAGTTTGCCCATGCCTGGTATAGATAGTGATAAATTTTCTGTAACTTTTAAGTCATTTAGCTTCGATTATGGCTCACCACCTCCACCTTGTGATTATGGTTTGTAACTGCATCCATGCACTCTGATATTAAAATAATCTACTTTTGAAAATCAAATAAAATGCAGATGCTGGAAATTTGAAATAAAAACATAAATGAAGCAGCATCTGCTGAAAGAGAACCAAAGTTTACATTTCAGCTCAAAGTTCCTTTGTCAGATCTAGGTGAAACAAAAGTTGGGAATAGCTCCAACTTCAACAGATAGTTCAATGTTTAGCAGATCACTGTGGAAGTCTCTGGGCTTTTAATTGATCTTGGTCTTTAACCTATACTCTGAGGTGGCTTATAATGGCCACAAATGGCATTGACCATTTGATTGGAGAAATGCTAAAACAATTTCACAGTTCCTTCTTAGGATGTTAAGGACAATTGACATTGACTATTCCCTGAAGATATTAAGGCAGAAAGGAGAAACTTATCCATCTGGTAAAACTCAGGTGTGGGGTACTGTAAGTTGTCGATGGTTGGGTCCAGTTGGGTTTCTTGTTGGCTAGTTTGGTAAGACTCAACTGTTTTTGAGAGGGTAATAGCTAAGACCTCAACATGTTGTTTGCACAACTGCCATTGAGAAGGAGTAAAGGAGTCTTGGGTCCCACACCACCAGGGACAGTCATGGCTCTTCAACTGTCAGGCTCCTGAACCAACGTGGATATCTTCACACACCACAACACTGAACTGATTCCACAACTAATGGACTCACTTTCAAGGATTCTACAACTCATGTTCTCAGTGTTAATTAATTAACTGTTTTTTTTGTATGTAACACCTTGGAAAAGGTTTCAATGCTAATGTAATGGTCTTTCTGTAGAAGCACTGCTAATGTAATGGTTTTTCTATAGCAGCAGTGTTTCGGTTATGGCTAGAGATAACGGGGACTTTGGAAAGTGCACTGTCCAATGAAGGGCATGTTTTTTTTCTTGTTGTGTGCCTGAGACTGAGATGGTCTGGGTCTTTTGTTTGGCAGAAGATGAAGAAAGAAGATGCCAGAAAGGAGAGGTCATAGACACCAGGACAGAGTGGGGTCAGGAGTCAACGAAGCCCAGGGGAAAACGGTGGAGGACCAATGGAAGGGAAACTGTGAGATCCAACAATGTGCACATTAGACGGTTTCATTAAAATGGGCCACTTTCTTTTTGTTTTACTTTACTAACCCTTTAGTCAAAATAAGAATTATAAGGGTACATCATTTATTTGCATATGGAGTGCTGTCTGTTACTTTGTGGTACGGATTTGGAATGGGGTAACACATCACACAGCATTCACACAAACCGGAGGTTTTGCACCTCAATCTCATATGTTTAGTGGGGCCAGAGGTTGTCTTCCCTAGGCTTATGGAGCTGACAGAACCTTAGGGTTACATTTATTTTCACTGTTTGCCTCCTTTTACACTTTGATTCTATGTCAGTCGTTGAATATAGTTTTACATTGATTCTATTGGGGTTTTTTTGTTCTACTGTGAATGCCTATAAGAAAATGAATCTCAGAGTGGTTTACATGAGATATATACACTTTAATAAATTTACTTTGAACTTTGACATGTGCTTTTGCAGTTTCTGAGGTTGTCATATGTGAGAGTAGAGATCAAACAGCATTGCAGCATTGGAGGCTCTTTTCTTTTCGTTGGGCCTTACATGTGGAGTTCTTGCATTGTGACAGCAGTGATATGAGTAATACATCCAATTTGGCTTGTGTGAAGTAACACCACAGGCCCCTCACAATTTTTAATTATCAAATTCCTGCTAATAATGATGAGAACACATTCCACCCATTAAACCAACCTGTCTCTGTGGAACCTGCTTCAGGCAAAACTACATTGACAGAGAAGGGTGACGGCATAATTGCCAGTGGTTGATACCACTGATAGCAGAGAATAGCAGAGAACTTGTGTACCTAGATATAAGAGGCTGGTGCAGGAAAGGTTTTGCAATTTGTTTTGCAATCGCAGGCATTATAAATGCAAAACATCACTAATTTCCATTTGTAAAGTGCTAATTTACTACATTCTCTTGAATTCTAGTGGACATTTTTTTAAAGGTGCAATGTTATTGGGGATAAGTGAAGATCATGACTCATAATGAAACTTCGACTGACAGTTTCAGTGCATGAGACTTGCTTTTTTACCAAGTGTATGGTTTACATGGGTAATTAACTTACAAATATCTAAATACCAGCTCAAAGTAAAATTTTAATCATTGACTTAACTATCATTATGAAGCATACATGGGAAATAAATCCTTAACAGCATGGAAGTGTGTTGCAGCTACATTATTTAGCAGGACCATTGGTTGCATTTTGTATTATGGATGCCTTTAAACTAAGCCAATAGGCCCAATCTTTTAGGACCCTATCCCGTGCCTATCATTATACTCGGCATTTGTGGCAATGTGGCCTCTACATCCCATCAGTTACACTGCTGCATTCTTTAGTGAAGCAGCAGCCAATGAGAGTCAAAGTGCAACACAAATTAGATAAGTCCCCACCTCTGCACTAGCCCAAACTGGGAAGGAGGCACAGAAGCCTAAAGTCCCACACCAGCAGGTATTGCCCTTCAACCACTTGGTTTGTGAACAAATCGGCACAACCCCTAATCGCTATTATTTAGCAACAATATGACCACATTGATCAATTTACACTAAGTAGGCTTTTATAAATTTCTTGTAGAACTTGTGTACATGTTTAATTTGTGATCTTGTCGTAAATGCCACTTATAAGATGCTATGTGTCTGTGATGCTCCTGCAACTAAGTTTCTCATTGCCCCTGTGCATACTTGTACAGCTTGCATATGACAATAAACTCGACTTTGACTTTGTTATTCTGTCAAGAGCCTTTTCTACCTTGACTGTTGATCAGAAACATTTAGAAGAAAGAAAAACATTTATCTTTCTCTAATTAAGAAATATTGATAAAAATATAAGACTTTCTGTAATTTATGTCCTTTGTTTCATGCATTGTTCAGGATCTGGACCTCACTGGTGAGGAAAACATTTGTTATTCAGGCCAATTACTCATGATTCATATTCTTGAACCACTATAGTCTTTCTGGAGAAGGCGCTCCCATATTTCTGTTGAAAGGAAGTTTCTGAATTTAGATGCAATGACAATGAAGAACTGGGACTATAGTTCCAAATCAGGGTGGTGTGTGAAATGGAGAGAAAATGCAGGGGCCTAAAGTTCTCCTTATCTTTCTTGATGACAAATCATGAGTTTATGAGGTGATGTCGAAGTAACCAAGCCCAGTAACTACAGTGCATTTTGTTTAAGGTACACAATTCAACCACATGATTTGGGTGTGGGAGTTGTATTGTAGTGAACTGACTGCTGATCAAATGGCCTTTTTTACCTTGAGTGGTGCTGAGCTTCTTGAGAGTTGGTGGATTTGCATTCATCCAGGTAAGAGGAAAATATCCCATCACATTCCTAACTTCTACCTTATAGGTGGCTGAATGTCTTGGAAATGTCAAGGCATAAGTCACCTGCCACATATCCAGCCTGGTCTTGCAGCTGTGCTATTCATATGGTTAGTAAATAAATTTCTGGTCAAAGGATATAGATAGTGGAGAAATTAGAAATAGTAAATTTAATGTTGAGGGTGGGTCATTAGATTTTTCCTTGCTGTAGATGTTCATTGTCAGTTACTTCTATGCCATGAATGAAAACACAAAATGCACTGCAGATGCTGGGGTCAAAGCAACATGCACAGCATGCTGGAGGAATTCAGCAGATCGGGCAGCATCTGTGTGTAACGCTTACCCAACAGGCTGGTATATGTCTAGGGGAAAAGGAGATCCAGCCACTCACCAACCCCACCTCCCCTATACGCAGGTGCTGTGAGAATCAAGTTTATGCCACGCGCACACACACCATATCAAACTCACACCAGATACCATTATGGAATACATTTCAAGATTTTACTAAAACTAAACTATGTAATACAATATATATGAAGGAAAAGAACATAAAGTAAAAGGTGCCAACTTATCAAAGTTCAGTCAGTTTAGTGCACATTGTTGGAGCTCAACCATCGAATCATTCGACCCCTCATCACTTTCCTCTGACCTCCACGTCCTTGCACCTGGGACCACCCTGGTGGTCCACCTTCCTCGGTGTCTTCTTCCTGACTCCCCTGAAAAGACCGTGAAAACCCTCAAGCTCCCAGCCTCGCAAGACAAAATAACATTCCCCATTGGTCAACAAATGAATACAATCCCAATATCAGCAAGTCTAAAGCTAAACAACTGCGAGAGAAAGCACATATCATACAAAGAAGCATTCCTAGTCTTAACAAAACAAAGAAGCCATTTTGATTAACATAAGCTGTACATTGTACAGGTGGAAATGAGCAGTCAACGTTTCGGGCCGAGAACCTTCATCAGGACAGTCAGGCTTCCTCTTCCTCTTCAGTCCTGACAAAGGGTCTCGGCCTGAAATGTTGACTGCTCGTTTCCACGGATGCTGCCCAACCTGCTGAGTTCCTCCAGCATGTTGTGTGTGATGCCAAGAATGAAGTTGTGAATGAAATTAAACATTGTACATTTTAATTTTATAATGGAAGGAAAGTTAGTAATGAAGTAGTTAAAGACTAGGACACTGCACTTTCTTTAGTGAAGTCCTAAGGATGGGATGATTGTGCAAGGAATGAATCTAGCCATTGATCTGTTTTATACTGGATGCTCACTGACTTAAGCTACATGAACTCTTTCATTTCACACTTGGTCAAATGTTGCCTTAATGTCAAAGGTATGGTCATTTCCCAGCAATCAATTCATTTACACATTTGTTACATACCTTGTGGGTATCTTGTGACAGTTTCATGACTATGATGTAATTGAGTATCTGGTGAGTGTGATGTAATGGTCTTGTGATAGTGGGGTGATGCATTTTCCTGCCAGTATGAGGTCACATGATGTAATCTTTCCACGTGTGAGGTCATGTGATGGCCTATTCCAACAGGTATAAAACGGGGAAAGCCTTCTGTGACACAGGAGTTTTTGTTGGGACGTTGTTTAAGTCGTCCGTTACTCCGTTATGCTGCGTATTTGGTTTCACGACGCAGTTTTGTTTTAAAGTGGAATTTTAATTCTTACTGTAAGGTACATTGTAGTTGTGCTGGCAGGTTTGAAAATCACTGCCAGTTATGTTTGATGTATCTTCGATTTAATTTTAAAGTCTAAGTATTGGATAGTGAAGATTTACCGAAGTATGGAAACTCGAAGGATCGAGTAAAGTTGGTGCCGTTGGCGATAATACAGGATCGACTTTATTAGATCTTCGTTCTGGAAATAGTAACCAGCATTCAAGATAGCCCCTGCATTGTAAGAGCAGAAAGGATTGGGCGCAGTGTTATTCGACAAGGAAATGGTTAGTTCCTTCAAGCCGTTTTTATTTCCTTCATCGTAAATCCTTCAGGCAAGGCATATTTCGGCTGGGATCAGCAGTAAAGTCACATCGTCGAGGAATTAGTTACTTTAGGAAAGTCTCTCCTAATTGACTGTATAAATCAATTGGACTTTCACATTTATCACTTTAAGAACTGTGTTCATATTTATTGCTTTAAGAACTGTTCGAGTTGCCGTATAGCAGTTAACTTCCGGTTAAGTTGGTCGTTTGTTTACTTTTCATTTTTATTGACCAGTTTAAATATATGTTTATTTGTTTATAAAAAAACCTGTCTCAATTCTATATTCATTGTTGTCATATTGTAACACATTTCATACTACCTTCATTCTATGCATCTGCACAAAAGAGCACACCTGGTGGAGTGTGATGAATCATGGAGAGGGGTTGGACAAGCCAGGACTTGGTTGGTGTGTAGAAGATTGAGGGACTGCAAGCAGAGAGAAGGTGCAGTAGTTTGTAAAGTGGTGCAAGTGCAACAACTTGAGTCTCAACATAGACAAGAGTAAAGAGATGATTGGGGACATAAGAGATAAAAGCTAACTCACTCCTCTCACTGTACATAAATTGCTCCTCTATGGAGAGAACTGGGCATGCATGAAACAGACAATCTCACCTGGTCCCTCAAAACCAGTCAAGGAAGTACAGCAGCGTCTCCACTTCCTGAGAAAATTGAGACAAGCAAGGCTCCCGCCCCCAACGCCATTCTAACCCATTTTTACAGGAGCACTATTGAGAGTGTCCAAATGTCCTGATTCACTGCATCACCATCTGGTACAGGAATCACAAGGCATCTCACTACAAGTCCTTACCAAGTCCTGCTGAGAGAAACATTGGGGTCCCTCTTCCACCCATCTGTGATATTTATCAGGAGTGCTGCATACATGGAGCCCTTAGCATTGTCAAGAATTCCTCCTATCCATCCCACAATCTCTTTGACTTAATACCAAAAGGCAGCGCATACTGTAGCATTAGGAAAAGGATGGGGAGCAGCTTCTTCCCCCAGGTCATAAGATGACTAAACTACCATCACCCAGGTTTCATCATTTTTGAAGTGCCAAAAATGTTATGCTGTTTACTTTTTAAATTTGAGTTGTAAGTGCACTGATGCTAAATGTCAATCTTCTGAAATATATGTTAATACTTGTTAATTTATTTGCTGTAACATTACTGTATGTGTTGTGCATGAGTCATATGTACTGTGTTTTGCACCTTGGTCTA
This sequence comes from Hypanus sabinus, assembly GCF_030144855.1. Classification (NCBI taxonomy): domain Eukaryota; kingdom Metazoa; phylum Chordata; class Chondrichthyes; order Myliobatiformes; family Dasyatidae; genus Hypanus; species Hypanus sabinus. Next base: position 25,960,168 of record NC_082726.1, on the reverse strand, counting down.
GAGAAATGCTGTTTCAGTTGGCTGTACACATGTTGAATACCAATAAACATGAACTTGAATTTATTGAGGCATATAAAATCATGAGGGATTTAAATAGAGTGAATACACACACGATTTTTATCCCCCCTGGGAAAATTGAATCAAACCCTGGAGGACATAAGTTTAATGTGAGAAGGGACCTGGGAGGTAACTCCATACAGAGGGTGGTACATTCCTAATGAATAGACCTCAAATAGTCAGGATATAGAACCACTCCTCCCTCCACATCATCTTTAACACAGGTGTCCCCACAGGTCTGTGTGCTGAGCCAATCACTGTACACTCTGCTCACACATGACTGCATGGCCAAACACCTGAGCAATCACATCATATAGTTTGCCGATGACATGACAGTGGTGGGAGTCCTCACCAACAACAAAGAAATGGTCTACAAAGAGGAGATGGAAGAGCCCAATACCTGGTGCCAGGCAAATAACTTGATGTCAATAAGACAAAGGAGGTGGTTTTTGACTTCAAGAGAACTCAAACAACCCACACTCCCCTTTATATCAGTGACATAGCCAATGGAAACTGCAAGCAGTTTCAAACTCCTGGGAGTGCACATCACACAAAACATCTCGTCGTCCCAGAACACACCCTACACAATCAGGTTAGCTCACAGACATCTCTATTTTTTTTTGAGGAGGCTGAAGAGAGCTGGACTTTACTCAACTATACTCACAACATCCTACAGATGTGCAGTAGACAGCATCCTATCAAGCTGCATCAGTGTTTGGTAAGGAAACTGCTCTGCAGCAGATAGGAAATCTCTACAATGAGCAGCCAAAACTACCCAATACATCACTGGCACCAGTCTATCCACCACCAAAGATATACTGTGTTGAAAAAGGTCCAGTAACATCATGAAGGATCCCACCCACCTTGCTGATGGACTGTTTGTCTCACTCCCACCAGGCTGTGTAGCATCCATGCCAAAACTATCAAACTCAAAAACTGTTACTTTCCCTAAGCAGTAAGGCTGCTTAACACCTGTACCCACCAACTCCACCCACTACAGTATTTTATTATTTCCTGTCAGTCACCTTATGTAGAGACTAGTGTCAACTTTATGGACATACAATCAATCTGTGTATATAAGTTATCTTATTATTTATATTTATTTTGTTTTATTGTGTTCTTTATCATTTATGCTTCTTTTGTGCTGCATCAGATCTGAAGTCACAATTATTCTGTTCTCCTTTACACTGTGTTCAGGAAATTAGATTACACTATCTTGAATCTTGAATATATGGATCTAGCTGTCAGAGAAGTGGTTGAGGTAGATACAATAACAAAATTAAAGAGGCAAGGAGTGGGTACATGGATGGGAAAGGTTTAGAGTGATATGGCTAAATGGGAGTAGCCTCAGAGGGGCATATTGGTTGGTATGGTAACCCTGACTTGCCTCATACTTTTCCTCAGTTGCACATTTCTCAAAGGAGGCAACTTTACAAGTTTCCTTATTGGCTTGACTCGGTGTGGGGAACGTGTGACAGCCTCCTTAGAGTTCATAGATACCTTCCTACCTGGCCAAGTAATTATCCCGGTGGAGAGGGCTGAGGTTGCCATGGTGACCGATGAGTGACTGGTACTGATGCTGGCAGATCTCGCGGGAGGAGCAGGGAAGGTGCCTTTGTTCTCGCGAGAGTTTCCGACCGGAAAAGGGGCTGCCGTTGGAAAAGACGCCTCCGTTCAAGTCGGGCGCCGAGAGAGGCAGCGGGACAGCCCGCGGTAGAAGAGTCTGGATTAATAAGGAAGAGTAGGATGAAATAGCACAGCTCAGGGGCTGCGTTTCTTTCTCGCTTCCACCTCTCCTGAAACACCTACAAGCAGCAGCTTTACGGTAAGGTAGAGCCCCGTGATTGGGTCTGGCTAGCAACCGGCCTAGCAACCAGCACTGCAGGGAAGGTGCAGAAGTCCTATTGAGGGAAAGGACGTTATGCAATGCCGGCAAGCTGGATAGGACGACCAGGATAACCTTGCATTAACGCAGATTCGAATCACGGATGTGCACTAGGAGAGATTGAAATCAGATATTTTAAAATCACAGCATTTAAAGGTTGATGTGCATGAGTGCAGATGTCAATCAATTTTATACAATGTAGTTGAGGCCCAGTAGTTTTATTTCAATTAAAATAAATTGGAAGGTAAGCATGCATTATTGCAAATCAACAATCTGCTGTATAGTGGATGGAACTGTTGGGATTTATTGTATTGGAAATCAGAGCACTGGAGAGTAAATTCAGTAAATTTTACATCAATATGGGTAAAAGCCGCATTAGCTTAAAGCAGATGACTGGTAAGTGATAAATTATGTAATATAAAGCATTTCCTTGAAAGTTATCACTATCAATGTGGGTGTAGATTAATTATATACAATATGCAAGATTGGAATATGTAAGTATAATGAGAATTGACATTGCATTTGAGGATACTGGGTTATAGCAGGGATTTATTGTAATGATAGCTTTGCTTGGTTTCAGTCTTAACAGAAGAAAGCATTGATAGAGCATTCATTCATATTTTAGCGCTTTAAATTGTCATATAACTGCATATATTTTTTTTTTCAGATGCAAAAGTGCATATTTTAACTAAGGTCAAGCTGGCATTTAAATCTGAGATGCTTGGAGCCCTGTGAAGCTCTAACATCATGATGTCATCTCAATCAGATGATTGATTTTTTTTTAACTGTAGTCTCATATTCAGTACTAGCTAGTCTAACTGTTTTCTGCAGCTGATCTTGGCATAATGTATTGACAATTCAAAGCAGTTCATGCAAAGCATCTAAGAAAGCAAAAGTTAGTAGTTATTGTTTAATTCTACTTTTCTCTCCACAAACTGGCTGACCTATTTTTTTAAGTAGCTTTTTCTTCAATAAAGCGATGTAGTTAGATTTTTTGCTGAATAGAATAACATCGGCTATGATCAGAATGTTTTTATGTTGTGATTTCCTCGTATATTTCAAGTATATTAACTGCAGTTTCTGAGCTTGCTGAATTGGGAGAGTGAGATTGGTCATTAATGTACAACTGTGGCTCATTAGACTGTCATTAGGATTCTGTAGGTTTTCCAGCTTGCTGGTTGCCTTTTGGTTCTTGTGCCTGAGTTGCAGGCAGGAAAAGTTAGCTGTGAAGTTTGCTTTTTTTCATGTTAAAACTATGCACAACGTCTCTTGTTCTGCAACACCAACCTCTCCCTGATCAATTAGCAGTGCAATATATAGGAACACAAATTTCATACTTGAAGGTAAAATGCATCTTTGGTTTCATGCTGGAGCAAATCATCACTGGTGCAGTTTGTACTTGCAGTGTTAACATGAGAATATGTCCATAACTAGTTAATCCGATAACTATAATACAGCCAGCTACTTTATGAATTATTAATTTGTTGCATGTAATGGAGGCTATTTAATTCCTAAATAATCTCTAGCATTGTCCATGCTGAATGAAAAGAAGTACTTGTCTTAGACAATACAGGATTTGTCCACTATGATGGAGGAAGGGTGCAATTAGAAATTCTTTGTCTTGAATGAATTTGTTTTGGTTTTAAGCTTAAAAAAAATGTTTGCTTTCTTCACAACTGTCATCAACAGGTAATAGCATGGAATGGCTTTGTTCAGTGCAGTTACTTTTGTACATTGCACTCCCCCCCCCCCCGGCAATACTTTGCCAAACACTCAATTTATCTTTTTAGAATTTAGCTTTACAGTCTGACCTTGTGAGTTGACTGGACTGATCCCACAATTCTAAAGGACTTGCTTTTCAAGTGAGTCCATTTATTATTTATTTATTATTACTATTATTTGTTTTTTTTTGTATTTGCAGAGTTTGTCTTTTGCACACTAATTATTTGTCTGTCTTTGCAATTTTTCATTGATTCTGTTCTGTTTCTTTGTATCTACTGTGAATGCCTGCAGGAAAATGTATCTCAGGGTAGTGTATGATGACATGTATGTACTTTGATAATAGATTTACTTTAAACTTGATGAATGATCCTTGTATTGCTTCTGTTCACTGTTTGTGATAAGTGCAGTAAATTACATTGAAAGCCGCTGTTTGTACATATAGAACCTCATGAATTGAATTTTATTCTTCATTTTATCCTGAGCAGCAATATGGTCATGTATTGGGTGGAACTGCAACTTTTAAGACTGATGAATAGGCGGAGCATCAGAGGCAGCTCATATGAAATATGAAGTCATAATACTGAAGTTTTAATATCAGTCATAACAAATAAATTTTCTCCCCCCTCCTCTTTTTCCATTCCCTATTCTGGTTCCTCGCTTCTCACCCACCACTTCCTTAAAGTGCCCTCCCTCCTTCCCTTTCTTCCATATCCACTGTCCTTGCTTTCCGGATTCCCTCTTCCACCTATCACCTCCCAGCTTCTCACTTCATGCTCCCCTCTGTTTTCCCCTCTCTGGCTTCACCGATCCTCCTCCTCCTGCTCACCCACCACCTTATTCTAGCTTCTGCCCCTTTGTTTTCTGGTCCTGATGAAGGGTCTCGGCTCAAAACATTAAGCATTTATTCCGTTCCATGGATGTTGCTTGACTTTTGAATTCTTCAGCATTTTGTTCTTGGCTCCAAGATTTCTAGCATCCGCAGAATCTTTTGTGTTTTAAATGTTCTTTTGATGATGGCTGGGTGAATCCTGAAAGCATTTGCCTGCTTTTGTTCAAGCTTTTCTTCATAAAGGTAGTCTGATTCTTTGCATATCTGAGAATTACAATATGGAGGAGTGTTATGTCAACACTTTCTTCTGCAAAGTTTATTCAGCACCTCAGAATGATCCATATTAGTTTTCATTTCAAGGTCATCCTGCAATTAAGTGGATGTAGTTACCACTGGCACAAGGGACTTTTTGACCTATAGCATCTACTTGATATGGTTGAGTGGCTTCTGAAGCAAATTACATTTTATACTAAAATGAAAGCAGAAAATTTGGTGAAAACACAGCAGGTCAAGCCCCATCTGTGGGAAGTACAAGAGTTGATGCCTTGGGCTGAAGGCGCTTCACCTATTTTAATTCTTTTTATCATTGTTATATTTATTTTGAGTGTTGCGTTGTGCTGGATTACAGTTGAATCATCCAATCCCTGGACTTGGTAAATCTGTCAGCAAAGTGTAGGTTTAGATGTGCTGCCTGCATCTTGCCTGCATTTTATGTGACTTCTGCATGTCTGTGTGTGTTCAGAAAGATGAGCTAACCCACAAGAAGGATTTTGTCAGTAGCTCCCTGGTGGCTAGGGATAAATAAGAGGTTTGGTCCATAAAATGGCAATCATTTCTAGATTTTAACTTTGAACTTGGTGATTGTGCTTAACCAACCCACCCCACCATATCCCCTCCTCATTATTGCTTATGGGCATTCCAAGAACTCAAGGAACAACTGATAACAAATTCTGTAATTCTTTTTGATGTGCAGGATCTAATTACATACAAAATAGCCGTGTTTTTGGCCCTGTTGTGTTGACCATCTGCTTATTGTAATTGCCTGATTCTTGCAGCCCCAGGCCCAGTCTGTTTTCTGGAACACAAGCTCTAGTAGCACATCAAGAGCCAGCATGTCGTGTGGAATTTTTCATTTTCTCGGAACAGACAAAATATTTCTTACCTTTCATAACACCAGTCAAACACATGATTTTTTAGAAGTTTTTGTACTAGAGCATAAGAATGATATTAAATCAACCCAGGCGGGTTTTTTTTGCGCTGGACTTCAGTTGTACCATTATTATCTGATTCTTATTCTCCTATGAATCATATTTGCTCTTTGAAGGTGGTTCTGATACCAGTCCATCACTATTTAGTATTTACTTTACCTGAGTATTTAATGATTTGTATCAACCAATGCGGTTGGATTGGGACATGTGACTTGCTGCAAACTGTTTCTTCTACTGGAAACATGCATCCAGAGAAGAGGGGAAGCAAAAACACCAACAATTTCATGTGATACTTGTAGTGCAATTTCTCAGAAATATTGAAATCCAACACAGCCATTTACAATGATATGGTCACCAGACTTTCAGTGTATGGAGCTTTCAGTGTATTTAGTGATTCAGATCAAGTAGATCCTATTTTCTGTAGAACTCCTACAGCACAAAGTGAGCATTGAAGTGTATAGTAGAAAATATTTCATAGTGGCTTTTGACTGCGTGAGTTTATTTCTCACGCACTCATAATCTCAATTGGGTTTATCACTGAAATATTGTATGGCATCAAATTAGTTGTTTTGTAATGGCAGTACTGTGCAAGACATTAAAAAGTTACTAGTAAATTTCCAAAAAAAAACGCGTACCTGACTTTTCCTTTTAATGTTCATGGACTGTACAGAAATCTGATGGCAGAGGCCAAGAAGCTGCTACTAAAATTTTGATTGTGCATCTTTATGCTCTTGTACCTCCTCCCCAATGGCAGTAAAGGAAAGGGGACATGTTCTGGAAGGTGACAGTCCTTAATGATTGGTGCTGTCTTCTTGATACACTGCCTTTTGAAGATGTTCTTGATGGTGGGAAGGCTGTGTCCATTATGGAGTTGGCTGAGCCTACAACTTCTGTAGTGTCTTTCAATCCTGTGCATTAGAGGCACCATACCAGGTGTGATGTAATAAATCAGAATGCTATCCATGGTATATCTGTAGAAATTTGTTAGTCTTTGTTGACATACCAAATCTTAAACTCTAAATAAAGTATAAAAGTAATGAATTAGATAGGTATCATATTTATCTTTTAGAATATTTAATCCCTCCCCAAGGGTGAATGTCTTAATATTTGCTCTGTCAACCCATTGTTCAGAACACCCATGTTGTTAGACCCACATCCATACCCCCTTCCCTCAACTTTGTATTTTCTGTGTAATCTTTGCAGAATATCACATTATTGATGCTGTTTGAAGGTGAAATTCTGCCACACCTCAGTGCTTTTAAAATTAATTGTTTAGCATTTAAATACTGTTTACATCTCCACAACTTATAAATTAAATTTTCCAGGATTGTTATGAATGTAAACTTTAAATACAGGTATTCTGCTCTAAGGTGTTTTCTGGGCTGACGAACAACACACATACAATTTGGGGATATCTTCAGGTTATCACCATGGTGCTATTATCTATTCTAAAATTGTGATTATAAAATTGCCTACTAAGTGACCCAAGGATTTGGCAAAATTATCAATCAGCAATTACTTAATTTTCTAATTTGCAGATGTAAATTTTAAAATAATTTGGTGCAAATGAAAACTTGCTGTCATGCCATCACGTAATTAAAGTTTGTGTGAAGCGAAGCATATAATAGAACCAAAAACATGCTTTATGAATTTTCAAAATCTAAGTACAACAAATATAAAATTAATTCAGTAATTGTGACATGTATAATGCCTTTCAAAATCAATTGTGAATAGAATTCCTGTAATCACTAGTTCATGTTCTCTATACACAACCCAATAGGGCAGATTTTCAAAGCAATGCACATAAAATGCTGAAGGAACTCAGTCAGACGGCATCTATGGTAATGAATAAACCCTTGACGTGTTGGTAAAGTCTCTTCATCAGCACTGGAAAAGAGGGGGAAGATGCTAGGGGAAAAAAAGGTGAAGGGGTGGAAGGAGAACAAGCTAGAATGTGATGAATGAAGCCAGGTGGGTGGGGAGAGGATGAAGTAAGAAGCTGGGAGGTGAGGTGGAAAAGATGAGGGCTGGAGAAGGAATCTTGATAGGAGAGGGGACCATTGGAGAAAGGGAATGGGGTGGGCAGCAGTGGGGAGATGATAGGTGAGGAGAAGAGATAAGAGGCCAGAATTGGGAATTGAAGAATGGTAAGGGGGGAAATAATTACCAGAGGTTAGAGAAATAGATGTTCATGCCATCAGGTTGAAGACCACCTCGATGGAACATGTGTTATTGGTGCTCCAACCTGAGTGGCCTCCTCATGGCAGAAGAGGAGGCCATAGACCAACATGTTAGAACAGGAATGGGGATAGGAATTTAAATGGTTGGCCACCAGGAAATCCTGCTTTTTGCAGATGGAGCGGAGGTGCTCAACAAAGTAGATAGATTTCCATATGTTCATTTAAATTGTATTTTCTTGTATAAGTACATGTTTCATCTTGCTGTGGTAACTAAAAGCAAAGCTTAATTTCAGTTCAGCCAGTTCACTATTTGGAAAGTAGTAATTCACCGCTGGATAGGTGCTTTGAAATGCATGTGTTTACAGTTGGCATAAAGTACTTGGAGGTAATAGATTTTCAATTTTATCCATTGCTGCAGTGGTTTATTTAATTGTGAAATCTTGACTATGTCTTTACACCAATGACTGTTTGATCACCACACTTTATTAATCTGTTCTTTTAGAGGCTCCTACTTTTTATTCAGGATTATGATCTAAACCTTCCCCTCAGTTTAGAGCTACCCCACTGTGGTTATCTGGATTTCTATTGATTATAGTGGTCATTACTACACATAGGCTAGTCTTAATTATCTGCATTTTGCTTTGTTTTCTTTTACAAAAGATTCTTTTCACTTGAGTGCCATGAAGTGATTTGCTTTAAATATGTAGCATAAGGTCTATCCCAGCCCAAAAGAACCATTAAAGTCAATATTTTTGGCTCTTGGTCCATGACCTTCAGGATTCATGTAGGTATCTTTAAAAATTTGATGCTACTTTTGCTCTGCCTCCAGTCTTTAAGATGTTGAACTACATATCAACATCACCATTCCAACTAACTTTATCATCTCCATTCTAACCCTTCTATCGGTCCTTCTATCCATCTTTTCCAGTAATTTTCTTGTGATCTATATTAGGCACACTGACCTGTAGTTATTTGTTTTATTTTTTTAACATACAAAGAATCTAGCACCATGTTGTAGCTAGTGAGTATTGAAAAAGACAGCTTCATGTATTCTTGACCTCCTGATTCTTAAGTTCTCACCTACAGTTGCTACAAAAAGTTTGTGAATCCTCTGTCAATTACCTGGTTTTCTACATTAATTACTCTTAAAATTTGTTCTGGATCTTCAAGCAAGTTACTATAATAGACAAACACAATCAGCCTAAGCTAATAATACAAACATTTGTATGTTTCATGTCTTTATTGAACAGTCAAGACTGGAAAAAGTATGTGACTCCTTGTATTTAATAACTAGTAGAACCTCCTTTAGCAGCAATAACCTCCATCAAACATTTCCTGTAGCTGCTGATCAGACTTGCACAATGGTGAGGAGGAATTTTAGAACATTCCTCCATAGAAAACTATTTCAGGTCCTCGATATTTCTGGGATACCTTGCATGAACAGCCCTCATCTCAGTTGCGTTAAGGTCTGAACTCTGACTTGGCCATTCCGTAACATTTTTTTAAAACCATTCGGTTGTTGATTTACTCTCATATTTCAGATCCTTGCCTTGTTGCATCATCCAACTATATTAAGCTTCAGGTAATGGATCACTACCGACATTCTCCTGTAAAATATCTTGATACAGTTTTGAATTCAATGTTACCTCAATTGGAGGTTTGCAAATTGTCCTGGCCCTGAGGCAGCAAAGCAGCCCCAAACCATGATGCTGCTTCCACCATGCTTCACAGTTGGGATAAGGTTTTGGGGGAGCTGTGCAATGCCCTTTTTCCTCTAAGCATAGCAGTGTGCATTTCTGCCAAAAAGTTCAACTTTTGTTTTGCCTATCCACAGAACAATGTCCCAGATGGATTGTGGAACATTCAGGTGGTCTTTTTCAAACTTGAGACATGCAGCAATGTTGTCATTTTTTTTTGGACAGCGGTGGTGTCTTTCCATAAACACCATTTTTGTTCTGTGTTTTTCTTAAAGTGAGCAGAGACTTCAAGTTTTAGAGATTTCTCCAGGTCCTTTGCTGTCACCTTTGGATTCTTTTTCACCTCCTTAGTGAGCATGTTGTACCCTTAGTCAGATTTTTCCGGGATGCTCACTCCCAGGGAGAGTAGCAACAATACTGATTTCCTCCATTTGTAGACAGCTTATCTTGCTGTGGACTGATGAACATTCAGGTTTTTAAAGATGCTTTTGTAGACTTTTCCAGCTTGATCCATTTCTACAATTCCTCTTTTAAGGTCCTCTGAAATTTTTGATTGTGGCATGGTGCACATAAACAGATCTTCCTTAAGAAGAGCAGGCTTTGTCAGTAACCTCACTTTGTGTCTTTATTATAGGACAGGGCACCTCTACAAATCGTGTGTCCAATCTCACATCTCATTGACTGTGATTGTTTAAATGGTGTACTCAGTATTGATGAAAAGAAGTGTGTAATTTTGACTTGGATGAAGATCAGACCACATTTTATGAATAATTAATGCAGAAAACCAGGTAATTGAAAAGGGTTCACAAACTTTATCTTACAACTCTATATCTCCTAAACATCAAAGAATCGCTGGAGAGCAAACATCTATTCCGTTAGTGTTTACTACTTATTTCGGATGAAATGTTCCATGGCCTTGGTTAACCAAGATCCCTACTCTTATTAACTTTGCTGCTTAGCCTTACAGCTGACTCTGAGCTTTTACTATCCAGCCTGTAAACGCCTCTCATTTTTTCAGCTGTCAGTATCCTTCTGAAAGCTGCTCACAATCTACTTTGTCCAGGTCCTGCTTTGTGCAGTTTGAAATTGGCCCTAACCCCCCCCCCCCCCCACCCCAGTTGAAGACCTTAATTCTACAACTAACCTTGTCTTTTTCCATTGACTACCTTGAACTTTACTGAACTAGCGTCACTTTTTCCAAAAGGTTCCTCAACAGAAACCTCTACAACTTGCCCATTTTCCTCCCTGAAGTGAAATAGAGTGCAGTTCCTTCTCTAATAGGACTACTTACAAGAGAAAATCTGCAAATGCTGGAAATCAAAATAATACACACAAAATGCTGAAGGAATTCAACAGGCAAGGCAGTATCTATGGAAAAGAGTAAACAATCGATGTTTCGGGCCCAGACCCTTCATTAGTGACACTGGATGTCTGACAACTCCGGCAGGGTTTGTAAGACATTACTTTCTACAAAGTGAAACTCAGTAGCATGAATGGCAGTGATGTTTCACTACCAGATGAACTTAATGCCCTCTATGCCGGCTTTGAAAGGGCAAATATAACTACAGCTGTGAAGATCCCTGCTGCAGTTGGTGACCCTATGATCTCTGTCTCAGAGACCGATGCTAGGCTGCCTTTAAAGAGGGTGAACCCTCGCAGGGCTTAAGGTCCAGATGGAGTACCTGGTAAAGCTCTGAAAACTTGTGCCAACCAACTGGTTGGAGTATTCAAGGACTTTTTGAACCTCTTACTGCTACGGGCAGAAGTTCCCTCTTGCTTCGAAAAGGCAACAATTATACCAGTGCCTAAGAAAAATAATGTGAGCTGCTTTAATGACTATTGCCCGGTAGCACTCACATGTGCAGTGATGAAATGCTTTGAGAGGTTGGTCATGACTGGACTGAATTCTTAACTTAGTAAGGACCTGGACCCATTGCAATTTGCCTATTGCCACCATAGGTCAGTGGCAGATGCAGTCTCAGTGGCTCTTCACGTGGCTTTAGACCACCTGGACAATATGAACACCTGTGTCAGGATGCTGTTCATTGACTGTAGCTCAGCATTTAACACCATCATTCCCACAGTCCTGATTGAGGAGTTATAGAACCTGGGCCTCTGTATCTCTCTCTGCAACTGGATCTTTGACTTCCTAACCAGAAGAACACAATATATGTGGATTGGTGATAATATCTGCTCTTCACTGATGATCAACACTGGTGCACCTTGGGTGTGTGCTTGGCCAACTGCTCTACTCTCTCCGTACCCATGACTGGCTAGGCATAGCTGAGATACCATGCGGATGATGCATTGATTGTTGGTAGAATCTCTGATGGTGACGAGAGGGCGTGCAGGAGCAAGATATGCCACTAATGTAGTGGTGTTAGAGCAATAACCTTGCACTCAATGTCAGACGAAAGAGCTGATTGTGGACTTCAGGAAGGGTAAGACGAAGGAACACACACCAATTTTCAGAGGCATCAGAAGTGGAGAGAGTGAGTAGTTTCAAGTTCATGGGTGTCAAGATCTCTGAGGACTTAACTGCATCGATATGTTGGACCAGGTTATAAAGAAGGCAAGACAGTGACTGTACTTCATCAGGAGTTTGAAGAGATTTGGTATATCAACAAAAACACTCAATTTTCTGTAGATGTACCATGGAGAGCATTCTGACAGACTGCATCATTGTGTGGGGGGGGGGGGGGGGAGGATGTGGGAGGCGGCGGCTACTACACAGGACCGATAGAAGCTGCAGAGTGTTGTAAATTTAGTCGGCTCCATCTTGGGTACTAGCCTACAAAGTACCCAGGACATCTTCAAGGATGCCTAAGATAGATAGCATCCATTATTAAGGACCTCTTACACCTCGGGCATGCCCTTTTCTCACTGTTGCCATCAGGTAGGAGGTACAGAAACCTGAATCTTCTTCCCCACTGCCTCTGATTCCTAAATGGACATTGAACAGGTGAACACTACTTCACTTTTTCAATATACATTATTTCTGGTTTTTTGCACAATTTTTATCTATTCAGTATATGCACACTGGAAATTGATGTACTTATCATTATTTTTTTCTATACATAATATAGAACTGCTACTGTCATTAACAAATTTCACAACACATGATAATAAATCTGATTCTGATTATCTAAACACATTGCATTAAGATAAAATCAATCAGCATTGGGAAAGTTAAAATTCCCCAATACTGTGTTTTATATCTTGCCGTGAGTTGCCACCATGTCTGTTCTTCTAATTCACTATTGGAGAGCCTATAATATAATATCATTCAAGTGATTGCTACTTTCTTATATCTAAGTTCTACCCATATAACTTTAGCTGAACCCTTCCAGACATCCTCCCTGAGTATGAAGTAATGCTCACCCTGATCAACAATGCAGTGACTCCTCCCTTTTTGCACCCTCCTCCGGCACACCTGAAACTTTCAAATGCTTGAGCTGTCAGACCTGCCCTTCCCTCAGTTGACATGTTGGAAGAATAGAGTTGGATTAGGCCTGCTTATTGTGGAGGGGTTGAAGCCAAGTTTGGATGTAGTGCATATTTGCTGATGAATGGGCTTTAGACAAGGTAGGATATTTTTTCCATGGGGTCTTCACGGTAGAAGTGAAGCAATAATTTGAGCTTTGCAAGGCACTCATTGGATAATTGTTACCTGTAACAAAACTCCATTTATGTTTTGATTAAAGTAAGAACTTTTTTAATATTTGGAAAATATTTCAAAATGCATTACTTTAAAGTTTTATTTAAATTTGTTTTACATTAAATATTTCAAAGTGGAACAGGAAGTACATATTCCTGCATTGTGATGTTGTTTCATATATGTTTTGGAAAATACATTGTGTAGATTTGTTCTTGGTTACATTTATTCAATTTATTTGAATACTAATCCACATACCAATGCAATCCTACTTTTTGCTTCTATCTGTACTTTTTTTAAAAAAACCTGAAAAACATGACTGTTGCATGGAATTTGCATTACATTTACTCAAATGAAAATAAGAGAAGGAAGCTGCACAAGTGGGGAAATTTAAATTATAAGGAAATGATGATGGAAATCCTCATCTTTGGAAAGAGACTTAACATTTTCAGGTGGAAGATCTCCTCCCCCTGCCCTGCCCTATGCCAAAACTCAAGATATAATATATAAGATAAACACAAAGTACACTGCAGATGCTGTGGTCAAATCAAGACATACAAACAAACTGGATGAACTCAGCAGGTCGGGCAGCATCCGTTCCTGCTGAGTTCATCCAGCTTGTGTGTACGGTATATAAGATGTTGCTTTGAAATGTTAGGGACCCCTTATGAAAATCAAATTTAGTTCAATTTAAGTTTAATTGTCATTCAACCATACATGAATACAGCCGAACAAGACAATGTTACTCTGGGGCCAAGGTGCAAAACACAGTCACACACAGCACAAAACACACATTACACGTATTGATGGTGAGAAGAAGGCACGCAATAAGCAAATCCAAACTCGAGCCATTCAACACCGCTTATCTGCAGATGACCACAGTAGAATTTGTCTTCTGCCAAGCGAACGCAAGGCGTGGGGGTAGTGGCGGGGGCAGCCCAGATGTTGCACTATACTTCCCCCCACCCCAGAACTGGGTGGAGCACACTGGCTCCAATGCCTCACTCCTGCAGGTTATAAACAGGCACCACCACAGCATGAGGCCCTGAGTCCATTGAATGCCGCAGAAATCTGGAGTTAGTTGCATTGCTCTTGTTCCTACTGTGAGGAAATGTTTAGTTCTCAGCTGTGTATTTCCTGTTAAGAATGGCAGTTTCATAGTAACTGCCCCATGTTTGCTCATTTCTATGCAGTGACATTTCTCAGCCCAAGAACAACTCTTCTCTGCAGATCAGCTGCAGTGGAAAAAGTGAGGAAAAATACACTGGGTAATGCTAAATGTGTGTCTTTTCATGTAGCTTCAGTGTGAAATTTGCAGCCTTGTGATCTCACAGCATGAATGTGGGCCAATCATTGAAGCAGGGTTTAAGCCTAGTACGAGATGCACAAAAAAAAGCTTCAGATATTTTGACTATTGTGTGAATTCAATTTTATGATGAAACCATTGAGATTAGAATTGATACCCTTTAACAGCTCTTCACGGATTTCAGTACATCATGCTCCTCATTTTATTCAAGAAGATACGCAATGGCCACTCTTGGGTAAAGGAATGGAGCTCAGTGTGGACTTCTGCTGTATCCAATTCACTTCAAGATTTGACGTGTTGTGTGTTCATAGATGCTTTTCAGACTACCGACATGGTTATTTGAGTTACAGTTGCCTTCCTGTCAGTTTGAATCAATCTTCACATTCTTTCTGACCGCTTTCATTAACAAGGTACTTTCACACACACAACTGACGCTCACTGTATGTTGATTGTTTTTCACACCATTCTCTGTAAATCATAGAGTATGTTGTACATAGAAATGTTCTGAGATAAACTACCTTTTTTGTTTGCACCAATAATCAGTCGACAGTCAAAGTCACTTAGATCACATTTCTTCCTCATTCTGATATTTGGTCTGAACTGCAACGGAACCTCTTGACCATGTCTGTGTGCTTTGAGTTGCTGCCACATGTTTGGCTGATAGATCTGTGCATAAATGAGCAGGTGTACCTAATAAAATAGCCACAGAATATATATGATGTGTCCTTCTGATCATTTTGGAACACCAGTTTCAAGTCTAACGGAATCAGAAATGTTAAGCCAACAATGTCATTTCATATGCAGTGCCTTGAAAAAATGTTCAGCCCCTAACCCTTTGTTTATATAACCATATAACAATTACAGCACGGAAACAGGCAACCTCGGCCCTTCTAGTCCGTGCCGAACACTTCGCTCACCGAGTCCCACCTACCTACACTTAGCCCATAACCCTCCATTCCTTTCCTGTCCATATACCTATCCAATTTTTTTAAAATTACAAAATCGAACCTGCCTCTACCACTCCTACTGGAAGCTCATTCCACACAGCTACTACTCTCTGAGTAAAGAAGTACCCCCTCATGTTACCCCTAAACTTTTTCCCCTCAAATCTCAACTCATGTCCTCCTGTTCGAACCTCCCCTACTCTCAATGGAAAAAGCCTATCTGTGTCAACTCTATCTATCCCCCTCATAATTTTAAATACCTCTATCAAACCCCCCTCAACCTTCTACGCTCCAAAGAATAAAGACCTAATTTGTTCAACCTTTCTCTGTAACTTAGGTGCTGAAACCCAGGTAACATTCTAGTAAATCTTCTCTGTACTCTCTCTATTCTGTTGACATCTTTCCTATAATTCGGTGACCAGAACTGTACATAATACTCCAAATTTGGCCTCACCAATGTCTTGTACAATTTTAACATTCCATCCCAACTCCTATACACAATGTTCTGATTCATAAAGGCCAGCATACCAAAAGCTGGTTCTCTTGAAATGAATGTTAACATAAATCCAGGGAATTTGATCAATTTATCTGTGAATTTTTATTTGTGAATCAGGAGTTTCTTTACCCCCCCCCCCCCCACCACAGTAGAGCCCAAAAACAGGGAAAATTGTAAAGCCTGAAGAACTAAAAATTCAAAACTGAAATGCCAGCAGTTCAAAAGTATTCACCACCTTTTGCTCAGTACTTGGTTAAACCACCTTTTGCACAGCTAGTAGTCTTTTTTGGATAAGATTCTATTAGATTTGCAGCACCTGATGGAGCAAGATTCGCCTATTCCTCCTTGCAAAATGGCTTAAGCAGTGCCAGGTTAGTTGGGATGCGGCAGTGGACAACAATCTTCAGGACTTGATAGAGATTTTCGATTGGGTTAAGGTCAGGATTTAGGCTGGGCCACTCAAGAACATCAATTTTCTTCATTTGAACCCAGTCCATTACTGTTTTGGCAGTGTGCTTTGAGTCACTGTCCTGCTGAAATACTAACTACCTCCCCAGTTTAAGCTTTCTGGCAGAGGGTAGCAGGTTTTTATCCAGGATCTCTATGTATTTAGCAGCATTCATCTTCTCATCAATCCTGGCCTGATTTCCAGTCACTGCTGCTGAAAAGCATTCCCATAGCATGATCAACACATACAAAAGCTGGATGAACTCAGCAGGTCAGGCAGCATCTGTTGAAATGAGCATCCCTCCCATTTCCTGCACATCGGCCCTCACCCCATTCACCCGCCACCCCATTCAGGATAGGATTCCCCTTGTCCTTACCTACCACCCACCAGCCTCCAGGTCCAACGTATAATTCTCCGTAACTTCCTCCATCTCAATTGGAATCCCACTAACAAGCACATTTTTCCCTCTTCCCCCCACCCTTCTGCTTTTCGCGGGGATCGCTCCCTACGCGACTCCCTTGTCCACTTGTCCCCCCCATCCCTTCCCACCGAGCTCCCTCCTGGCACTTATCCTTGTAAATGGAACAAGTGCTACACCTGCCCTTACACTTCCTCCCTCACCACCATTCAGGGCCCCAGACAGTCCTTCCAGGTGAGGCGACACTTCACCTGTGAGTCGGCTGGTGTGGTATACTGCATCCGGTGCTCACGGTGTGGCCTTTTATATATTGGTGAGACCCGATGCAGACTGGGAGACTGTTTCGCTGAACACCTATGCTCGGTCTGCCAGAAAAAGTAGGATCTCTCAGTGGCCACACATTTTAATTCCACGTCCCATTCCCATTCTGATATGTCTATCCATGGCCTCCTCTACTGTCAAAATGAATTCAAACTCAGGTTGGAGTAACAACACCTTATATATACTGGCTGGGTAGCCTCCAACCTGATGGCATGAACATTGACTTCTCTAACTTCCGTTAATGCCTCTCCTCCCCTTCTTACCCCATCCCTGACATTTTTAGTTGTTTGCCTGTACTCCATCTCCCTCTGGTGCTTCCCCTTCCCCACCTTTCTTTCTCCTGAGGCCTCCCATCCCATGATCATTTCCCTTCTCCAGCTCTGTATCACTTTCACCAATCACCTTTCCAGCTCTTAGCTTCATCCCACTCCCTCCAGTCTTCTCCTAACATTTCACATTTCCCCCTCCCCCCACTACTTTCAAATCTCTTACTATCTTTCCTTTCGGTTAGTCCTGACAAAGGGTCTCGGCCCAAAACGTCGACAGCGCTTCTCGCTATAGGTGCTGCCTGGCCTGCTGTGTTCCACCAGCATTTTCTGTGTGTTGCTGTTTGAATTTCCAGCATCTGCAGATTTCTTCATGTTGAGTCAATGTTTCGGGCTGAGACCCTTCGTCAGGACTACTAAAGTTCTACTTTAGTCTCATCTGACCACAAGACCAACTACCACATCTTTACAGCATCTTCTAAGTGAAACTCTGAAGTCTTTATGAGCAAGGAGCATTTTGTGGCACATGTTGAGATGAATATTTTCAAACTGCTGACATTTCAGTTTTTGAATGTTTAGTTTTTCATGCTTTACTATTTTCCCTGTCTTTTTCGGACAGTATAATGAAAAGAGGAGCCTGTGATTCACAAATAAAAATTCTCAGTTAAATTAATCATAATCCCTGGTTGTAATACTCATTTATGTGAACAAGGCATTTGGGATGCTTACTCTTACAAGGCACTGTATATATCTGTAGCATTATCAACTGGGGGCAGGGTGGGTTAATTCTTTGTCAATGACTGCTTTAAAAAGTGGTGCTTCAATTGATTTAATTTCTCGGTGCATTTTTTTTTAGAAAAATCCCTTGATGTTCCTATTTCCTTGCCATTGCCATTGTCTGGTACAATCATTCATGTTTGTGAATGAAATGGGTTAAATCACTACAACAGTCTTTGTTCACAGGGATGGCAACCGTCTTTTCCAAGAAAACTCTCACCAAATAGTATGCTTGATATCAGATTAAGAATTATTTTCAAGGACTTTATTGCACACAGATCAAGTTGCTTTGCCCTGCCCATAGAATCTACTAAGTAGGATTAGTACAAAGCCTTTGGGTTCTGTAAGTACTTCTAAGTGCTCGCAAATGAACAGATGTTAAATATAACCAGATTAATTGTATTTTGTGGTTTTGATTATTAACTACCATGCTTGTTTAAAAATCATATATGGAGTTGCATAGCAAGAAATCTTAATTCAGAAATAGATAAATAGCAGTATTTAAAGAGGGTCATACAGAGATTAGGATTAAGTTTTAAAAACAAATTCTGCGGATGCTGGAAATTCAGAGTAACACAATGTTGGAGGAACTCAATAGGTTAGGCAGCATCTCTGGAAAAGAATACAGTTGATGTTTTGAGACAAAACCTTTAATTGACTGGGAAGGGAAGGGGGGAGGAATAAGAATAAGGTGGGGAGAAGGGAAGGAGTAAAGCTTGGGTAACGGGTAAAGCCAGGTAAGGATGGGTGGGGGAAGGGGGGTGAAGTGAGAAGCTGGGAGGTGATTGGTGCAGAAGGTGAAGTGCTAAAGAAATAGGAATCTGATTGGAGAGGAGGATTAAGACTGCTTTTCTGCTTTGTTTTTTCCCCAGTAGCAGAAGCAGGCTGCAAGGAAGGGTGCTAAGGATAGAGCAGAGGAAGTGATACAGTGAAAGGCTGGGCAAGTGTAATTAGGAGTCATAGCTTAGTAGAAGTAGCTGCTGATAGACTATGCCAAATACGGTAAAACTGCAGTACAACAATCTGCTGTCTTTCCATTTGGAAACCCAAATTGTTGGGCATTTGACTTGACAGGAATTGTATGCCATTCTCCTTACAGACTTACCAAGACCTTGATTCCAATGCTCCTTTTACACTTGGCAATTTCACTAGGAATTTTATTGTCAAATCATAAACACAAAAAAAGTGAGCTTTAGTGGTCACTAAACTGCCACCAACAAAGTTGATTGGGCTGGATTATTTGGAATTTTACAATATTTTTCATTGAAACATAGAATGTCCAGCGCAGAAACAAGCTGTTTGGCCCATCTGGTCTGTTCCAGTATTTGTACTGTGAAAACCAAAATTTCCTGAGTATCAGTATGGTCACACACTGTATTTTGCAAAGAAACAAGAAGAGTTGAGTACAGAAACAGGCCTTTTGTAATTCTACTTGTCCTGTAGAATTGATATAAAGACACAGATTTGCAGTACCCCAAAGACTACTCATTCACCCGGTAATTCGACTTGCCATAGCCTCACTCTGTCTCCCCAATAAGGGAAGAAGAGGTGTCCCCATTTCACAATGAGAGGAGAGACATAATAAACATCTTGCTGGTATGTGATGTTAAATGCCTACTCTGTCACTTTTTCCATGCTCTGGTCTCTGGACACACAGCCCAAGGCAGCTAACCCGCTGCTTCTGATGCTCTGTGTCCTCCCGTGATGCCTCAGTCAGGGGCACTGGCCTAGAATCAGCCCATCTCCAGAGCCACGAATATGCGGCACCCTGAAGGCATGCTGGTCTTCCAGGACATGTCCTTGGGATATCAAAAAGTGACCAATCGCAAGGCCCTGAAAGTGGGTCCCATTCCCGCAAAGAACCGAAAAAGTAGATGTCCATGCTATCGGATTGGAAGTCATGGATAGACATATGAAAATAGGAAGTGGAATTAAAATAGGTGGCTACTGGGAGATCCAGCTTCTTCTGGCAGACAGAGCATAGGCACCTGGCAAAGTGGTCTCCCAATCTATGACTGGTCTCACTGATATATAAGGGGCCACACTAGGAGCACCAGACACAGTATATGACCCGAACAGATTCACAGGTGGAATGTCACCTTACCTGGATGGACTGTTTGGGGCCATTTCCTACACTTCCCTCCCCTTTTTTTGATCTCTCTGTCTTTGTGTCTGGAGACAGCTTATCCACTATTATAAACGCACAGACTCTCACAACTACCTGGACTATACCTCTTCCCACCCTGTTACTTGTAAAAACACCATCCTCTTCTCAATTCCTCTGTCTCTGCCGCATCTGCTCTCAGGTTGACACTTTTCATTCCAGAATGAAGGAGATGTCATCCTTCAAAGAAAGAGGTTTCCCTTCCTCCAACATCAATACTGCCCCAACCACATCTCTTCCATTTCACGCACGTCTGCTCCCATTCCATCCTCCTGTTGCCCTACCAGGAGTAGAGTTCCTCGTCCTCACCTACCACCCCACCAGCCTCTGCGTCCAGCACATAATTAACCACAACTTCTGCTATCTTCAATGGGATCCCACCATCAAGCACATCTTTCCCTCCCCCTGCCCCCCACTTTCTACAGGCATGGCTCCCTACTTGACTCCCAAACAGTCCTTCTGGGTGAGGTGACACTTCACCTTTGAGTCTATTTGAGTCAAATACTGTGTCCAGTGCTCCTGGTAGATTGGAAGAGACTGCTTCCAAGAGCATCTATATTCCGTCCATCAGAAGAAGCATGATCTCTCAGTAGTTAACCATTTTAATTCCACTTCCTATTTCCTTCCATGGACTCCTCTACTTGTCCCAATGAGGCCACACTCAGGTTGGAGAAACAACACCTTGTATTCCATCTGGGTAGCCACCAACCTGATGGCATGAACATCAATTTCTCAAACTTCAGATAATGCCCCCCCTTCACCATTTCCCATCCCCTTTCCCTCTCACCTTATCTCCTTGCCTGTCCATTGCCTCTGTCTGGTGCTCCTCCCTTCCCCCTTTCTTTCTTCCATAGCCTTCTGGCCTCTCCTATTAGATTCCCCCTTCTCTGATTCCCCCCCCCCCTTTCTCCAGCCCTATATCTCTTTCACCAATCAATTTCCCAACTCTTTACTTCACCTCACCCCCTCCCGGTTTCACCTATCACCTTGTGTTTCTTCCTCCTCTCCGCCCACCTTTTAACTCTGCTTTTCATTTTTTTTCTCCAGTCCTGCTGAAGGGTCTCAGCCTGAAATGTTGACTATATTCTTTTTTGCCCCCCTGTTGATGCTGCCTGCCCTGCTGAGTTCCTCCAACATTTTGTGTGTGTTGTTTGGATTTCCAGCATCTGCAGATTTTCTCTTGTTTGTAATTGTATTTTGGTACTGATTTGGAATAGTAAAATTTGAGTTAGAATGTTCATTTAATTACAGGTGTGCACTGTTTAACGTCCATTTGGACAACGTCCGATCGCATATACATCCGCAGTCCCGATCGGAGAACGTGACATAGCGGACATAACCAATCTTGTATCGTGCTTCTCTTGTGTGTAGTAGCGTTATCTCTCTGTTTAATGTTCTTTCGAAAATATTACCCTCATGGCTTCCAAACACAGCAAAACCACTCCTAGTGATAGCAGCAGCAAGAGGCAAAGGAAAAGTATTGATTTGGAAGTGAAACAAAAGGTTATTAAATAACATGAAAGAGGAAAAGCAGTGAATGCTATTGCCCGGGATTTAGGCATGTCGCACTCGACAATCATGATGATCCTGGAAAACAAAGAAAAAGTTCTCGAAGCTGTTAAAGGATCGGCTTTACTGAAAACTACAAGGCTCACAAAAATGCAAGAGGGACCTATATCGGATTTGGAGAAATTCCTAATGACATATTCCTGAAGAAGCCAACACTTCCTGAAGTGGAACACAATGAGGAAGTTGAGAACAATGTGGATGATCCTGATCCTCTTTGATAAATTGTATGTGATATAGGCTTAGGAAGTGTTTACATAAAAGGTTAAAAAGTGAAAAAAATTAAAAAGTTTAAAATGAAATAAAAAATTATAGTGTACAGTACAGGCAGTTCCCAGGTTACGTACGAGTTCCGTTCCTAAGTCCGTCTTTAAGTCGGATTTGTACATAAGTTGGAACAAGAACATCCGGTATTTAGCGTCAGTTAGTCAAAGGTTTGTCTTAGTATATAGTGTATATTTTACCTTTCTATGCATATAAAACACTTGAACACATGTATTCCAATAATTAAACCACTGTGTTGCTTAGTAATAATCGTAGCTTTCATCGGAGCTGGACCTTTCACATGCTCCATTATTCTCACATTATCCGTTATCCTTTAAAATTGTTCCAATCATTGACCGGCTGTAGCCTAACGCTTTTCCAATGACCGATGGCGTTTCACCTCTTTCCAAACGCTTTATTATTTCCATTTTATTTTCAATTGCGATCACTTCCCATCAATCAAACAGAAGCACTGAGGGCGGCTGGTCCCAAGCTCCGCTGGGTCCTAAGGACCACCACATTGAGACAGGCTAAATGGGACAAGTGTGCTGGGTTTGGGTATTTGATCCTCCATAATACTCTGCTTGGGAATTTAAACTGAAGGTGGCAGTGTTTTTTTTACGAGGTCGAGTTGCGAGCTTGACATCAACCCGGCAAGGGAGCGGTCTGTCAATGGATCGAACTGGGAAACCTCTGTTCTCAAGCCCGGCGCTGATCTCACTGTGCCACCAGCCAACTGGAATGGGGGGCGGGGGGTCAGGGTGAATCTTACGAAGAAAAATTTAAGCCAAATACAAAGTTAAACACTCAACACAGTGTCAACAGCAACAACTTAAAATGGCGGACAGTGTTCTCCTTGGTTCGTAAGTACAAGTTGTCCATAGGTCAGACGTTGGTAACTCGGGGACTACCTGTGTACCGTTTTAATGTAAGTTGGCTATGTAGTCGACACAGGTACACTACAGTATTCCATATAGGTTTGCTAAGTATATAATATGGTGTTTGCATAACGTCCAAATCACATAACATCTGAGTTCACAGAATGTATCATGGATGTTAAACGACACATAGCTGTAACTGTAATTTGCAGTGAAATGATTTGTGATAGTTAAGTAAATTTTATGATTCAACTGGAATTCTGATTTGGCTCTTGTATTTCATAGCCTTTTTGTTTTTTGTTTTACAGGTTGGAACGTGTAACTTACTTCAAAAGGCAGAACGCAGATACTATTTAAAGTATGGCAGGTATGGGTATATATTGTAAGTCATGTTCAATTTCCTGAAAATAATCTACATTTCCTGGAAGCACAAAATAATCGTAAAGTAGCATTTGACGTAACTTGCATCTCACATTAAATGCAAATTTTACACTCAGTGGCCACTTTATTAGGCACACCTCATTAATCCAAATATCTAATCTGCTATTAATGAGATAGCAATTTGTTGCATAAAAGCATGCAGACATGATCAAGAGGTTCAGTTGATGTTCAGACCAAACATCGGAATGGGGAAGAAATGTGATCTAAGTGACTTTTGATTATGGAGTGACTGCTGCTGCCATTTGGGGTGGTTTGAGTATATCAGAAACTTCTGATCTCCCGATATTTTCACACTTCAGTCTTGAGTTTACTGAGAATACTACAAAAAATGCCATTGAGTACTGGCTGTAAAGGAGAAAATGCCTTGTTAAAGAGAGGGCTTGGAGTGGAATGACCGGACTGGTTCAAGCTGACAGGAAGGCAACAGTAACTCAGATAACTACACGTTACAACAGTGGAGTGCAGAAGAGCATCTTCAAACACACAATATGTCAAACCTCGAAGTGGATAGGCTATAGCAGCAGAAGACCGCAGTGGAGTCCACTCCTGTACCTAATAAAGTGGCTGCTGAGTTCATGTCTAATACTTGCTGTGAAGCTTAAATAAGTTTTTTAAATTTATTTTCTCCCAGTTACTTGCTCCCTAAGCATAATTGAAATGTTTGTAAATTGTACTGCTTGCATTCGGTTGCAGTCACGTGAGACCTTTGAATATTTCAATCTAATTTGCACTCCTGTTTTGTGAACTACTGCTATCCCCAAGAGCCAGAAATTATGCTGATTACTCAGAGGGGAGTTGACTTTTAAATTGGTGACAGCACTTATTCTTTTGTTGCATTTTTTCTACATAGAGTGAGTACTTCAAACAAAACATTTCCTGGGAGTTTCCAGTTCTTCAGTGCTTAGTCAACAGAGACTGCCACTTAAATTACTACATTGTACAAAACTCTTATCTATGTTTATTCATACAAAAGTATACTTGAAGTTTTTTTTGATGGTTTAAAAACAAACCACATGAGTTGCCATGTGGCAATTTCTCTCTAGAGATCGCTGTGTAAAATATCCCTTTATATATTTTGGAATTAATTATCTACACTACTGTACTTTTGGTTTCATTTTTTAAATGCTGAATGTGCTTAGTATATCATGCCAAGTAAAACTGGAATCAATATTCTGCATTTTTATTCCATGTTCACAATTGTATTTCTGCTTATGAACAATGCAGCACTAACCACAACTGCACTAAAGTCATGTAAATTGATGATATCCCACTTTTATCATTAGAACAGTTTTGAAAACTTCTTGAAAGCATCTTTGCAGGAAATGCTCTGTTCCTAGTGTGGCCAATAAACTTACGAACTCAAGTTTTGTCATTGCTGTGCTAATTAATTTTATTTTCATCACTGTTCACCAATTGTACCACATACATTATTTTTTGATGTTTCTTTCTTTCTTCACTGTGCTGACAAAAATTTAATTTTCATTCTATTTTCAGTGTTCTGAAACATAATTATGAGTGCTTCTGCTCTATATCCATGGCAAATGACATAATAAACAAAAAAAATAACACACTAATTCCTTTAACTCAATTTATCTCACTACCCCTTCAGTGCTGCTTGTGTCAGCTTGAGGATCTGTCAAGAATATCTTGGTTCTCGATCTCGCAGTTTCAAACTTTATAGAATTGCAATATAGAAAAGTGACATCATACTTCCCTTGGCCTTGCTCACCTAATGGTACTTGGTGTCCTCAAACAAATGATTTGCTGGGGCCTACCTAATGATTTGAGAACCATTAGCAGATCTGATATATACCCTTGTGCAGAGATGGCCCTTCTAATCAGTGATTTTCCTTGTTTTGTTCCTGTCATAACTCAGCAGTTGCATCATGATGTATATATTTAGTGGATGAATTAAAATAATGCTGGATAATTGGATAGAGGAGGCACAAGACAAAACAGCTGAGATGAGCAAACAAGGAATTTCTCAGTTCATTTGAAATCACTGGAGCAGGTAAAAGTGATATTAAAGGTAGAGAAAATTAAGATTCTTCAACAGGGCTGAAAGAGAAAGGAAAATGGAACTAGCTTAGTTGGACATATTACTTGGCATGGACAAGTTGGTGCAAAAGGCTTGTTTCCATTCTTTATGCCTCAGAAAATATAATCCTATAAGAGTATGTATGATAGATTGAGAAAATTCCCATGAAATCATGATAGGGCATGTAACATAATTTGAAAGAGTAATAGCCTGTTCTAAATGTGTTTTAACAGCATAGCATAAGATCTACCTGTTTAATAATGAGTGTCAAATATTTGAATTGTTTTAACCATATTTAATGTGATATTAAGATGAACTGTTTTTTGTCTTCCAGAGAACAATTTTCCCCCTCTCCCAAAGTTCATTCCATTGAAGCCATGTTTTTACCAGGATTTTAATGAGATTCCAGATCAACATCGTGTCCTGGCAAAACGCATATACTATCTGTGGATGTGTGAGTACAGAAGCTATATCCCAGTTGAATTGAATGCACTCTAGATGTGATGTGCACCTTTGTAACATATCTCTAAACTTCCAAACATTGTTACAACTCTTAGTTCCACCTGCATACTCGAAGTGGCATTACTATTGGCTTTTGATATTTCAAAACTTATCAAATATCTTTACATAATTGATTCTAAATTGTTTTAAGTCTTTCAGTGTTAACTTTTACTGTCATACGTTGAAGTTAAAATATACCTAATAGGCCATTTGGCTCAGTAGCATGTACTGAACCTTTACAAATTCAAATCCAACAAATATAGAGATTTTAATTCCAACTATATGGATTTGAATTTTCCTAGGCTAGGGAGTGGTTTTGGCTTCTGACTCAAAATAAGTATGAAGTCCCAATTTAAAAAAAAACTCCACAGTCTAGTTAACATTGGTATTTTATTATGAGAAAACCTGGTAAGATCTGTGCATGTTTGGCAAATTATGTAATTAAGAGAATTACCTTTGTGAAGTTCCCTCTGCATCAAAATTGGAAGAGTTGATGCTAGCTACATGGGAAACTGGAAACATTATTCTAATGGCTAGCTAGGTGTTTATAATTTCATTCAATACAATGTCTAATATATTCTGCAAAAAAAATCAATGAAGCTTTTCGGAACTTAATGTTAACAAGGGCTTTAAGTGTGATATCATGGGATTTTTGAATACTGCCAAATGTTGCCTGGTCACACTTGATCTGTGTTCACTAAGGAGGAGGATTTTGTCATTAGAAAATTCAGAGATGAGGATGACATTGTCTACTCATAGTGATCACATCTAGGACTTCTGGAAATTAGCAAATGGACAAATGGCTTGTTTGCTGGTCTCATGGGTCAGATGTGAACTCTTGGCAGTGAGTTGCAATGGAAATGTTTGAGACCTCTGTCACATCACGGATTACCCATCACTACTACTTGCCCAAAAATAAAATACTGTATTTAATTTTAGTCCCGTCATGTGCACACATTGGCTACTTTATTAGATACACTTGTATAGTTGCTCATTAATGCAAGTATCTAATCAACATGTCACGCGGCAGCAACTCGATACATAATAGCATGCAGACATGCCCAAGAGGTTCAGATGTGGTTCAGTCCAAATGTCAGAATTGGGATGAAATGTGATCTAACAGACTTTGACAGAGGTGTGATTGTTAGTTGGAGGTGGGGTGGTTTGAGTATCTCAGAAACTACTGATCTCCTGGGATTTTCATGCACAACAGTCTCTAGAGTTTAAAGAGAACGGTGTGAAAAACAAAAAGCATTCAGTGAGGGCAGTGCTGTGGGTGAAAATGCCTTTGTAATGAGAGAGGTCAGAGGACTGGTTTAAGCAGATAAGAAGACAGTAACTCAAGTGACCATGCATTACAGCAGAGGTATGCAGAAGAGCATCTCTGAACACAGAACACATCAGACCTTGAAGTGGATAGGGTATAGCAGCAGAAGACCAAACATGCACTAAGTGGCCACTTTATTGGGTACAGAAAGTACCTAATAAAGTGGATATTCCATGTAAGTGCAGCCCAAATCCTCTCATCTGTGTGTTTGGTGTTAGCCCCTCGAAGATCAATGGAAAATTTGTGTGTGTTCATTAAAGACAATCAAATAATCTGACAGCTTTAAATAAAGAGCCTGAATGCAGGATATTCTGCAGATGCTAGAAGTCCAAAGCAACACACACACAATGCAGGAGAAACTCAGCAGGTCCAACAGCATCTATGGACAAGAATAAACAGTCATTTGGGGTTGAGACCCTTCATCAGAACACATTGAATGAGGGGTGTCAGCCCAAAATGTCAAGTGTTTATTCATCTCTGTGGATACTGCCTGACCTTTTTTTGAGTTCCTCTAGCATTTTCTCTGAGGTAAAGAGCCTGGACAAGTTTCTCCTTTGCTTTAATGCCTAGTGTCTGTATAAGTTTTATATTTTTCTTAAAGTGGGTAGGCATGCATTAATTTCATCATTTACAGATGAACTAAAATTTATCATTTGTTTTGCCAAGATTGTTTCCACAAAACCTTTCTAGGGTGAACATGTTTTGTTTTAAATATATTTGCTGTGAGCAAATATAAACACATTGCACTGAATTATTGAAATGCACTATAATTCAGTGAACAGCCATAAAGATACCAAATAAAATAATCTAACGAAGAACTAGAGTTTAGTGTGCTATCAGAGTACAAAGGTGGTTTGTACTTCCAGTTGTCTTTCTGCACGAGAGTTAAATCAGTGAATCAAATAACATTGTGGATTTTCTGTGAAGCATAGAAATATAAATCACAGGAGTAGGATGTTGATCCCACTGTAGTAATGCTAGCCAGAAAGGACCTTTTCATCCCAATCCTCATTACCAGCTTCCAGTCAACAGCCTTGCTAGTTAAGCACCACTTGAAGGTACAACTTCTACCTACCATTCTTCCAGGTAGAGGTGCCTTGAATATTTCAACAAAAGCATGGAAATGTATAACATTTGGTATAAAACTTTTATATATAGTAGCAGTGATTCATATAAAATATTGCTTGTTCACTGGTTGATCCATGTTAAATTGACAATTTTCTCCAGTGAGCCCATGGGAGCTTGAATAATGAATGTGCATTTATGAATTTGATACAGTTACTTCTCCAGGAAAACCGGGAAGCACATATGTTGTAGCAGGGAATACAAACAGCAACACTGTCAATAATCAAGTATTCTGGTACAAGTGATGTGAATTGAGAAGGAAACTTGTGGCTAGGGAGCAAAGAGAACTCTGCTGCTCTTTCTGCAGAGATACTTGGGAGTACTTTTGGCTGAAATATAGCAACTTCAGCAATGCTCTCCACTACATGGGCACGAGCCCAAGTTTTGTGCAAAATAAAAAATCAGAATCCAGTTTATCAGACATACATCATTGATTTTTTTCTTTTTTTCTAAACAGTACAGTGTGATTATCTTAGAATGCATACCCAGCTTTTTGTTGTGGCAAGGGTGTGGCAAGCTATGGCAGAATGTGAAATACGTCTAAGTTCATTATTCCACTTGATGTCTTGCTTTAACTAGGTTAATTTGTTAGGATTGTGTGACTGCTAATTTTGGTTTGAATGATGCAAGCCAAATAAACTGTTCCAGTTTCAGCATTAATACTCGGGTGCACTCCAGTCATTTATCTATGGATTCAAAAGTCAAAATATGACCCAAATCATTAAATTCACATTTGTTTGTTAGTTATATATCAGTCAAAAAAGTGCTAGGGGAACTCATTGGGTCAGACAGCATCTGTAGAGGAAAATACATATTTAACAATTTGGGTCAAGTCCAGGTGAAAGGTCTTGATTGTCCATTTCTCGTCACTGATACTGCTTGACCCACTGAGTTCCTCCAGCACCTCTTCTATGTTGCCTCAGATCCCAGCACCTGTAGACTCTTGTGTCTCTAGTTATATAGCATCTCAGTTAATGTAATAATTGTGCTACATTTGTTTTAAAATGGGATATAGCACGCAAAAGAGGGAAATAATATGAAAGTTATTCTGAACAAATTGGTCAATTACAATATTCTTTTCTATTAATTTGCCCCTTAAATTTCTTATCCCTTTTAATTTTAAGAGTCAAATTTCTGTTAGTTGGATTCAAAATGATAAGGGATTAATATAGATGGTTATTTGATGATTGACATGAACTAGCAAGGCTAAAGAGCCTGCTTTAAGTCTCTATCATAGAGAGAGAAGATTAATGAAAGCAATATATCATCTTTCAAAACATTAGATATTTAATATGGTTTAATCAAAGAGGAGTTTTGAGATTTGCCTTGAAAACCATAACTATGTGCTTACTACAAAATTTTGTTTTTAAATCAAGATTTTGCACTTTTTTTTCCCGCTTCTCTCCCCTACATATACATTCGAATGCAGTTCATCGACTTCAGTTCAGCATTCAACACAGTCATTCCTCAGCACCTGATTGGAAAGCTGAAACTGTGAGACCTGAACAGCTCCCTCTGCAACTGGATCCTAGACTTCCTGACTGGGAGACCTCAGTCAGTCCGGATCAGTCCTCCATTACCAGGGTCCTGGAGGAACATTGTTTCTTTTTTACTGTGTTCTGTACCAGCAGTTTATGGTCGAAGTGACAATAGACTTGACTTGACTATCCAGGTTATTCAGTTTTTCCTTTTGTTGTCTAAAGTTAAGCTAATAAACTTAATTAACACCATCACACCTAGCACGGGGGCCACCCAGGGCTGTGTGCTCAGTCCACTGCTGTTCACTCTGCTGTCCCTTGACTGTGCAGCCATACACAGCTCAAATCACATCATCAAGTTCGCTGATGACACAATTGTGGTGGGTCTCATCAGCATGTCAACGATGAGTCAGCTTACAGAGAGGAGGTGCAGCAGCTAGCAGACTGGTGCAGACCAACAACTTGTCACTGAATGTGAGCAATACAAGAAATAGTTGTTGACTTCAGGAGAGCAGGGAGTGACCACTCTCCACTGAACATTGACGGCTCCTCCATTGAGATCATTAAGAGCACCAAATTTCTTGGTGTTCACCTGGCGGAGAATCTCACCTGGTCCCTCAACACCAGCTCCATAGCCAAGAAAGCCCAACAGCGTCTCTACTTTCTGCGAAGGCAGAGCAAAGTCCACCTCCCACCCCCCCATCCTCACCACTTTCTACAGAGGATGTATCGACAGCATCCTGAGCAGCTGCATCGCTACCTGGTTCGGGAATTGCACTGTCTCAGATCGCAAGACCCTGCAGTGGATAGTGAGGTCAGCTGAGAAGATCATCGGGTTCTCTCTTCCCACTATTACAGACATTTACACCACATGCTGCACCCACAAAGCTAACGGTATTGTGAAGGATCCCACACACCCCTCACACAAACTCTTCTCCCTCCTGCCATCTAGCAAAAGGTACCGAAGCATTCGGGCTCTCACGACCAGACTGTGCAACACTTTCTTCCCCCAAGCCATCAGACTCCTCAATACTCGGAGTCTAGACTGACATCTACATCATTTGTTATTGTATTGTAATTTGTCCTCTACTGTGCCTATTGTCTTGTTTATTAATTATTGTACTGCCCTGCACTGTTTGGGGCACTTCATGTAGTCCTGTGCAGGTCTGTAGTCTTGTGCAGTTTTTATGTTTTACATAGTCTAGTGTAGCCTTGTACTGTTTCACATAGTCTGGTGTCGTTTTGTGTTGTTTCATTTAGTACCAGGGTCCTGGAGGAATGTTGTTTTGTTTTTACTGTGTACCATACCAGCAGTTTATGGTCGAAATAACAATAGACTTGACTTGACTATCCCGACTATTCAGTTTTTCCTTTTTCTAAAGTTAAGCTAATAAATTTTGCAGTTTTGCTTTCCTTTAGTGCTCTGTTGTGGAAAGAGAGCCATAGGCACACAGCAATATTACATAAGATGTAATAAATTGTCTTAATATTGCAGGGAGCTAGTGGGAGGGTTTGATTGGGAACTAGGTGTCTGGGGGAGAGGTAGGTTCCCTTAATAGAAATATTTTGATGGTGCTGATAATGCCACAGTAGTTGTCTTGTAGAAGCAATCCTTAAAAATAGCAATAGACTGGTAAATTATCCTAAAGTTTAACCTGGTATTAGTGTCTGGGTATGCAATTACTGCTAATTACACAAACAGGAAATACCTGGGAGCTTCTGCCTTTTGTATCTTCCAGGTTTTAGTTCACTACCAACTAGAGAAGAATTAGATCTTCTATTCTTACAATCTAATGATTAATAAATATGATGTAGAAAACGGTACAGTTTGGGGTAGGAAGTATAAGCCAATCAGTCTTGTCAGTATGTTGGGAAATGGTCATTATGAATAATAAAAATGATTAGGTAATTTCAAATAATAAAAGAAAGCATGACCCAATTTGTTCTCAAAAGATTTTCAGTATGTTTCTGACAGATAGTAACTTTACTGTAAGAGTGATTAATGGAACAGTTTAGTTCTAATTTTCAACTAGTGTATTGCTTCTTTGTTAATACACTAGTTGTCATTGATAATTAACTGGGGAACATTCAGGATGTAAAATTCAACCTACGGCAGTAAAATGTTAAATTATGTGGACATTACGATCAATAATTAGAACAATTGAATGCAACTTAAGAAAATACTTCCAAAGATATTAAAACATTTATTAACACCATGAGTTTTGAACATTATGCCAAAGTACTTTTGTTAAAATATTATTTAAAATGCTCTTGTGCATGATTAAATTCTTTTTAGGCAGTCTTTCTCTGAATTATAATGTTTTTAAAAAAACATATAATATTCACCTCCTTGGTAACACCTTCCTAGTGGACTTCATTTTGTATCACTGGCATCTATAGAGATACTATTTTCCTTGTGAGAACTTATTCATAATGTTTTTTTTTGTACATCACAATATCAAAACATGCCAACAAGAAATGTAATTCTAAAAGTATAAATTCACAAGTTTTACCAAACTTAAAAATGGGAACCTATAATTAAATAGTGATGCGCTAAGTTGAGGAGGAAAATGGAGAAGCTTTTATCAAAGTTATAATGGGCAGAGACCATGTGAGAAGTTGGAGAATCACAAAATAACAGCTATTTAGTCCAAAATGTCCATGCTTGTTCTTTTGAAAATTAGTTCCTCTCTGCCTTTCATCAGACCTCCTATATTAATTTTCCCTTTCATTGTTTAACTAATTCCCTTAAAGTCTTTTTTGTCCTCTGTAGGATCTGTTTTATAACACCTTTTAGGCAATACGTTCTAGATTATAGCAGGCTATGTTTTGAAAGTAAACATCCTGATCTAGTTCTTTTGCAAATTCAGAATTGGGTTTAATATCACAGGCATATGTCGTGAAATTTGTGAAGCGGCAGCAGTGTATGTCAATACATAATAAAAACACTAAGTTACAGGAAAAAATATATAGTAAAAATTAAGTAGTGCAAAAAGAGAGGAATAAGTAGTGATGTAGTTTTCATTCAGGAGTCTGATGGCAGAGATGAAAAACCTATTCCTGAATCATTGAGTATTGGCCTTCAGACTCCTTTACCTCTCCGTTGATGGTAGTGAGAAGAGGGCATGTCCTTTGTGATGAGGGTTCTTAATGATAGATGCCGTCTTTTTGACGCATTGATCCTGAAGATGACGTTGATGCTAGGGAGGCTACTGCCCATGATGGAGTTAACTGAGTTTACAATTTTCTGCAACTTATTTTGATCCTGTGCATTGCCCTTCCCTCACCCCCTCTATACTAGACAGTGATGTAGCCAGTTAAAATGCTCTTCACAGTATATCTTAGAAATTTGTGAGTGCCCCTGGTGACATAATAAATCTCCTTAAGCTCCTAATGAAATACAGCGGCCGCTGTTGTGCCACCTTTGTTACTGCATCGATATAATGGGCCCAGGATAGATTCTCAGAGACGAACTTGAAATTGCATACTCTTTCCACTTCTGATCCCTCTGAGAACTGGTGTGTGTTCTCTCGTCTTACCCTTTCTGAGGTCCACCATTGATTCTTCGGTCTTGAGTGCAACACCACTCAACCGGCTGATCTATCTTGCTCCTGTATGCCTTCTCGTCACCATCTGAAATTCAGACAACAGTTTGAGCAGTTTGTCTGAATTTCAGTTTTGTTAGCAAATTCATAGATACCATTTGAGCTGTGTGTAGCCACACAGTCATTGGTGTAGAGAAAGTAGAACAATGGGCTAGGCACAGATCTTTGAGGTGAGCCAGTGTTGAGTATCAGCAAGGTAGAGTTGTTGTTTCTAATCTGCACAGACAGTGGTCTTCTGGTGAGGAAGTTCAGGATCCAGTTGCAGAAGGAAGTACAGAGACAAAGGTTTTGGAGCTTTTTGATCAAAGCAGTAGGAATGATTGTGTTAAACAATGAGCTGTAGTCAATAAACAGCAGCCTGATGTGTATTTGTATTGTCCAGGTGATCCAGAGCTGTGTGAAGAACCAATGACCTATTGTAGCAATAGGCAAAATGCAGTGGTTCCAGGTGCTTGTTTAGGCAGGAGTTAATTCTAGCCATGACCAACCTATCAAAACACTTCACCGTAGATGTGAGTGCTACTGGATGGTGGTTGTTAAGGCAGCTCACCCTGCTCTTGGGCACTGGTATGATTGTTGCCCTTTTGAAGCATTTTTTTTATCATACTGACTACACAATTCTTTGGAACAAAAATTTTAAGATGTTGCTTGTAGAGGGGAAAATCAGGCAAAATTCTTTTCAGTGTGTTTTTTTTTAAGAACA
This sequence comes from Hypanus sabinus, assembly GCF_030144855.1. Taxonomy (NCBI): domain Eukaryota; kingdom Metazoa; phylum Chordata; class Chondrichthyes; order Myliobatiformes; family Dasyatidae; genus Hypanus; species Hypanus sabinus. Next base: position 25,925,869 of record NC_082726.1, on the reverse strand, counting down.
TTGACTGGTTTGAAAATAGGGTGGCTGAGAATGAAAATATTGCCTCTGCTGACAGAAAACTTGCCACTTGTAGAAACAGTGAAGAAGGAAATTCATGATGTGCATAGCGCGCACAAAATAATGGAGGAACTCAGCAGGTCTGGCAGCATCAGAGGTGAGGAATAATGGTCCAATGTTCTGAACTGAGACTCTTCAGGACTGGAAAGGTAGGGGGAAGAACCAGAATAAACAGGTGGGGAGATGAGAAGGAGTATAAGCTAGCAGGTGATAGGTGAAAATCTTTTGTATTCCCCATTCCATTTCCCCTCTCACCACTTCTCTTCCCCTCACTTGCCCATCCCCTCCTTCTGGTTTCCCCTTCTTCGTTTTCTTCATTAGTCCACTCTCATCTGCTGTCAGATTCCTTCTTCACTCTTCTGCCTGTCACTTCCCAGCTTCTCTCTTCATCCTCCCTCTCCCTACTCATCTGCCTGCCCCTATCCTCTCTTCACCTGTCACTGTCTAGCCTGTACTCCTTCTCCTCCTCCTAACTTAATCTAGCTTATTTCCCCTTTCATTCTCAGTCCCGATGACCTGAAATGTCAACTCTCTATTCCTCTCCATAAATGCTACCTGACCTGCTGAGTCCCTCCAGCAGTATGTTTGTGTTCTGGATTTCTAGAATTTCAGAATCTCTAGTGCTATCAAGGAGGATACTGGATTTTATTTGTTGTTACAACCAAAGAAGGCCAAATGTTAGCTTGTGTGCTATAAGATTAAGTGATTTCTCGAAGGAATGTGTTTCGGGATTCCTCTTGCCACCTTTGCTCATGATGAGCCTGAAGAGAATTTCAATAAACAGATCAGGCTTCATGAACTGAAAAGCCTTTTTGTATTCTCTGTGGAACACAGCTGTGCACAAATTAGCTGCCTATGTCACCACACTTCAAAATTGCTAAACTGTCTTGTATAAATGAAAGTTCATATATTCATGCTTAGCTATCATAGTTATGCGCATATAGATTTACATGGATGTTGCCAGAACTTGAAGACCTGCATTATAAGGAAAGACTGTATAGGTTAGGACTTCATTCCCTGAAACATAGGTGAGTGAGGCAAGATTTGATAGAGGTATATAAAATCATGAGGGGCATAAACAGGGTTAATGCAGCAGGCTTTTTCCAGAGGTTGGGTGAGAACAGAGCTAGAGGTTGTCGGTTAGGGGTGAAAGGTGAAATATTTGAGCTATACCTGGGGGGGGGGGGTGGGGGTCATCTTCAGCTAGAGCGTGGCGCAAGAGTGGAATGAGCTACCAGCAGAAGTGGTGGATGCATGTTTGATTGCAACATTTAAGAGAAATTTGGATAAGTGCCTGAATAGGAGTGGTATGGCGGGCTATGCAGGTTGATGGGACTAAGTAGAATAATAGTTGGGCATGGACTAGATGAACTGGAGGGCCTATTTCTGTGCTGTAGTGTTCTGCCTCTGTGACAACAAACTGAAGAAATTTTGTAACAGTGCCTTTTAAGCTATTGTAGAATTTTGTTTTATAAAGGAAACCCCAAAAAGAAAATAAACAAGATGCAGGAAAACTTTGTTGAAAGATTGCTATGCTTTATAATCAAAATGACTAGTATGTTTTTTTTATATAAGTGACCCCTTTGGAAAATATTAAGCTACCTTTTTTCTTGATATGTACGTAGTCTTCTTGGGTGTGAACTGCTGTACATAAGCTACAAGTCCTATTAAATACATTGAGCCAAAATAAATCTAATAGTCAAAAGTATTGCAGTTCATAGCACAGATGTCTTTAATATAAACTCATTTCTTCTGGAGTGATGGAGTGTTAATAATCTTGTCATCTTAAGCAAGAGGAAAATAACTTGTAAATGCTGCTGCTTCGCATCAACACATTTGTATGCCTGATGTAAAATGGAATTTTGATCTTTTGCTTTTAATTAAAGTATAAAAATTAATATTTTAAACATACTATAGTCATAGTGAGCTCTACTGTATCCCGATGTTTTCAACACTGATTGAAGTACATCAGAAAGCAACTTTCATTTTTCATTGCTTGCCTAGCTCTTTTGTATGGAGAAGGAAAATAATGCTTCCTGGTCACAGGTTGCACAGTGAAGAAACAGGCCCTTCAACCCGCTATGTCCGTGCTGGGCTTTTGCACATCTATTAATGCTATTTATGTGCTTTTTAATATAGAAATACAGCACAGTAACAGGCCCTTCTGGCCCAGTGAGCCCAGTCCACCCAATTGCACCCATATGGCCAATTAACTCAGTCGTCCCCAACCTCTGGGTAGGAGTCTGAAGCATGCAGGGTGCAGCAGTAGCCAGAACGCACCCAGTACATCTTTAAGAGAAAAGCCAAAATAAACAAGCTAATTAATTAGGTGCTGCCCGGCACGTAAATGTTGGCCCAGATCAGAGGCGATTGCAGGCTCCGGGCATGCCACCACATCTGCCCCAAAGTTTCACCTCTCAGAGGCAATCACCTCTGATCTGGGCCAACATTTACATGCCGGGCGGCACCTAATTAATTAGCTTGTTTATTTTGGCTTTTTTCTTAAAGATGTGCTGGGTGTGTTCCAGCTACTGCTGCACCCCTGCATGCTTGGCGGCCTGGAGGTTTGTGACTACTGACTTAACCTACTAACTTGCCCATCTTTGGAATGAAGGAGGAAACTGGAGCACTGAGAGGAAACAAAACAGTTATGGTGAAAACATACAAATGCCTTACAGACAGCAGTGGGAATTGAATGTGGAAGCTAACATTGTGCTGTCATGCTACCATGCTGCTCTCATTTGCATGAAAGTCATATCCTTCTGTGCCTTGCCAACTTAAAAATATCTCTTAAAGATGATTTTTTTTCCTCTCTGATTCCGATGCCACTTCTGGCAAAATGTTCCAGGTATCAATCACTAATTCTAAAAATGTTTTCCCCACAGAACCCCTTTAAATTTATACCCTTCCATATAACAAACACAAGAAAATATGTAGATGCTGGAAATCCAAAGCAACATGCACAAAATGCTGGAGGAACAGCAAGCCAGATAGCATCTATGGAAAAGAGCAAACAGTCGACATCTCAGGCCGAGACCCTTCAGCAGGTCTTGAAAAAAAGTATTGGCCCGAAACATGACTGTCTGTTCATTTCCATAGCTGCTGCCCAGACTGCTGAATTCCCCCAGCTGTGTGTGTCTGTGTATGTGTTGCTTCCCTTTCCACTATTACATTTGCAGAGAATAACTCTGTTAGATTTTATTTTAGACTATTCACAACAAAATGGTGAAAAATATGTCCCCATGTAGTTTCAGGAGTATCAGCTAAGCATTTGCAGTGAACATCACATTGCTAATGTACTGCAAAATAAAAGATGCTTGAGATTTTTTTTAAGTTTTCAGAGAGTACTTGATGGTAAATAGCCCATCAATGCAATCTAGAGGTTAAATTTTCTTCAATTGAATGTAGCCGCAGTGTTATAATATTTCAGTTTGAGAATATTAGCTATGTTGCTGAAAAGTTAGAAACAGATTTTGAAGAAGGCTAGATTCCTCTTGCTGCCTTAATTTACCTGGAGGATGTTCCATTTTAAGTGGCTTTTTATTCATAATACAGGTATTTAAGTCCTTTTAAAAGAAAGCAGGATGTCTTTGTGTGTATTACCACTAGATGGCAACATTTCAACATTTTCAGGAGCACTGCGTTAGATAATCATGATCCATGGTTTGCAATAGCAGTGTTAATCATTTAGTGATGCAATGCAGAGTAGGTGCTTCCAGCCTTTTCAGCTATGCTGCTCCAGCAACCCCCAAAAAAACCTGATTTAACCCAAGACAATTTACAATGACCAACTAACTTACCTGGTTTGTCTTTGGATTGTGGGAGGAAATTGGAGGACCTAGAGGAAACCCACACATTCCACAGGGAGGACCTACAAATTACTTGTAGAACTCTGAACTCTGGAATTCATCAAGCTGTAATAGCATCACGCCAACTGATTCAAGTCAAAACTCTGCTTTAAATATCAATGCTTTGATTTTCAGTTGTCTTAACTGTCAATATTACTTTTAATTTTATAAATGCAGTTTAAACTATAATTTATTCTAAACAGTATATGCATTGCCTTGAGAAAGTATTGAACCCACAACCCTTTGTTCACAAATATTAGAACTAGGGACTTTGATCAGTTTAACTGAGAATTTTTACTTGTGAATCACATGCTCCTTTTTCACAGTAGAACCCAAAAAACAGGGAAAATTGTAAAGCATGAAAACTGAAAATTCAGTAACTAAAACGTCAGTTCAAAAGCATTCACCCCCCCCCCCTTTGCTCAGCACGTAGTTGAACTACCTCTCACAGCTAATACAGGCAGTAGTCTTTTTGGATAAATCTCTATTAGCTTTAAAATACAAGTCACCCATTCCTCCTTGCAAAATTGTTCAAGCTGTGCCAGGTAAGTTGGGGAGTGGCAGTGGACAGCAATCTTAATCTTGCAAGAGATACTCAGTTGGGTTAAGGTTAGGGCTCTGACTGGGCCATTCAAGGACATCAGTTTTCTTCATTTGAAGCCACTCTATGGTTGTTTTGGCATTGTGCTTTTGGGACATCGCCCTGCTAAAAGATGAACTCCATCCCCAGTTCAAGCTTTCTGACAGAGGCTTGCAGGTTTTTAATCCAGGATCTCTCTTTTACTCTATTTAGCAGCATTCGTCTTCCCTATAATCCTGGCCTGATTTTCAGTCCCTGTTGCTGAAAAGCATCCCATAACATGATGTTACCTCCACCATACTTTACGTTAGGGATACTGTTACCTGGCTGATTGCGTGGTATTAGATTTGTGCTACATGTACCACTTAGTGTTGAGGCCAAAAAGTTCCACTTTAGTTTTATCTGACCACATGACCTTTTACATCTTTATAGAGTCTTTATGGGCAGGGCTTCTCCCTTGCCACTCTTCCATAAATGCTGTTTATGCAAAATCTTAGAGATTGTGAAGCCATGAGCTTCAGCTCCAGTTGCAGCCACTGATTTCTGCAGTTCACTCAGAGTGACTTGCAGTGTCATAGTAGCCTCTCTTACAAGTTCCATTGTTTGACGACCAAGTTTAGAGGGGCAACCTGATCTAGGCAGTGTGGCTGTGCTTTCATATTTTTTTCCACTTTTTCCTGATAGATTGCACTGAGCTGATGTACGTTCTGAGCCTTTGAGATTACTTGTACCCTTTCCTATATTTGTGCTTTTCTATTATAATTTCCCTGACTTGACCTGAATGTTTTTTTGCCTTCATTTTGCTTTTGCCTGGTGAAAATCCACCATACTGTTGGAACTTGGGGGTATTTACAGTATTCTTATAATTTCATTGAAAGTAAGCGATCCTCCAATTTTCTGCATCAACGAATTGGGTGAGTTGGTAAAGTAATATATTACTTCTGGGGAAATCTAGCATAATACTTACAAAGGGGATAAATACTCTTTCAGCCTCAGGATTTTGTTTTTCTAATTTTTGGTAAATTGTTGACAGGTTTTGGATTTCTTCTTTGGATATGCACAATGTTTTGTATATTAGCTAAAAATATCTTACTTCAAAATTTAAACTTACTTTAAACTTAGAAAATGAGACAGTAAAATGTGAAAATAGTTGTGGGGTTTGAATACTTTTAAAAGGCGTTATATATTATAAACATTAATAAACAATATTTATTGCAGCCAAAGCATACCTTGTTACCTTCTCCAACTAATCTTGGTGGCCTCATGTTCAGCCTCAGTCCTTTTCATTCCTTTTTTTGCTAGTTTTGCCCTGAGCAGTTCAATCCCTACAGCCTTGAATTCTTGTGTAGGTTCCCTCCTCCACCCTTCCTCTCTACCACACATCCATTGCCACCTCCCAGGTTGATTTCAGTTAGAACTAAACAAGGCTCAGGCTCTGAGTTGATTATACTGGCGATTTGAAAATACAGCACAGCTGAAGTTAAATAATTGGAAGTATCTAGAATAGCCTGCAAGCGGCAGTGTTGGATAGCTGAGTGGTTGAAAGGTATTGTGTACATCTGCACATACCAGTTTGAGATCAAAAGAGTGGTGAATATAGGATTATAAAAGCAGCAAGATTATGATGCGGATAGCCTAGATTTTGTCTACTTTCATGTCCTGAACAATGCACTGAGTGAATAAAAATCCAGGCCCTTTGTGATGCACAGCCATCAACCTATGGAAGCTGCTCATTTAATGTTGGCATTGATGTATTACTGATTTAATTAATTTTTCAGATCTTCTTAGCGTATGTGTGGAGCTTATTTTAAGTGGGAGTGCAAAATTCATACTCTCTTCTCATGAGCCAATAAATAGGGATGATTATACATACACTTTTCATAATTGTTTCTCCCCATCACTTGGTCAATTACTTGGTAATCTACACAGATTACTGATATTTCTGTGCAAAATAATATTTAATATGGTTATTGAACAAACATTTCATGGGGATTAGTTATTTCAGATTAATAATATGAAATTCATTGAATAGACTTATGAAGTATTGGACTAATTAAATGTAAAATTTATAAAAAGTTTTTACAAGCATGAATCAAACATGATTCCTTGAAGGGTGTTGTAACAATGTTTACTGTTGTTGTGCTTGATGTGTTTAATCATACTGACTTGCTAACAAATAGTGTTACTGTTATGCATGGAGGTCAGCTGTTAAATCCTGCTTGTTGTTTCAAATAATTCTAATGAATTCAATTGTGTACAGTAATATTACCAGTGCAATTCCTTGAATTTTATTATAAGGAAATGGAATGGAGGTTTGTCAGCTGACCCATGGAGCCAATGTAATTTCTTGGGTGAAATCCCATTATTCCCAATCCTCCCTTTTCTTATTACATTATATCCCTCCTCTCTCACATACCCAGGGGCTCCCCATTGATTTTCAACAGAACAGAATGATTCATCATTGCTCTGATGAATGCCTTCTTCAGTATCCATGCTTGGTTTCTGTGACCTACAATGTGACATGCTTGGCCTCAGAAAGTTTCCAGACTGATGATCCCAATGGTTTCCTACAAGGTAGTTTCAATTAGAACTCTCACAAAGTTGACAGGGCATCTGATCCCTAGAGCTAGTGAGTCCACTCATTGTTGAGTCGATTACCAGAGGATGCAAGTTTAAAGTCAATACAATGGGAAGAATGGAGAGGTTGGGGAGTTGCTTTAAAGAATGCAATCATGATGACCTGTTGGTGAAAAGAAAACTCAGGATTTAAAATGAAAGTGTATTAATATTTAAATAAATAAAATGTTTAAAAGGATATGACCTTGCTATGTCTTTCAAAGTTAACAATGGGTACAAAAAACACATAACTCTTGGTTCTGTGACATTTTGGGAAACTGATTAGCCACATTTCCAACTGGGTTGAGCACACCACTTGTAAGCACCAACTTTACAAAATATCAGGCCAGTTTTCATTCTCTTGGGTAGAAATGCATGGTGTTTTTTTTTAAGAATTTTAACTAAGACCTCTAAACTGCAACACTATTCTTTAGTATGAAATCACTGTCATTCATAAAAGTGGCTGAAAAAGTGCTGATATTCACAGCACGTGGGAAAGCTGCTGGCTTAAGAAATACACATAGCAGTTATGCCCTGCTAGAGTTGGGTATTTTAACATGATTTAAATCCTTAAAGTATCAATACACTTCACCTGTGGTTAACTATGCCCTCTTCATTGTTGAACTTGGATTTCTTCAAGTACAAGCTTCATTCAATGCTATTAAGTCTTATATTTTAATTACCTATCCATCCTCATTTATATAATAGAAGCTGCGTTCCGGTTCTTGATCCTGGTGGGCCTGTGCTGAGTTTATAGATTTATTACAAACAACTACTAGCTTTTTAAATAATCTCAATAATTATTTTAAATAACATGGGAAGGGATTGAGGTCTTTCAATTGGTAGGAATGAGCAACTCCTTCAAGAGCTCTAAGTGTTGTTATAGATGTGTGCTTAATATTTACTAAAGCCTTAATGTGTCTAAAGGCTAAAGTCACAGATTAGTAGTTTAACAGCTGCTTTGTTGGGTTGCTTAAAAATTGAATAATGTTAATTCATGAACTGTTTAAGCCATTATACATTGTGTGGTTAGATAATTCTCAAACAGAAGTTTGTATACATAGTCATAAATTCATAGAGTACTGCAACATGGAGAAAGGCCCCTCGGCCCATCTAGTCTGTGTCAAACTATTATTCTGCCTAGTCCCATCAACCTGCTCCCATAGCCCCCGATAACATACTTATCCAAATTTCTTACGAGCTGTTGAAATCGAACCCACATCCACCACTTCTGCTGGGTTCATTCCACACATTCGCCATCCTTTGAGTGAAGAACTTTTCTTTCATATTCCCCTTAAATATTTCACCTTTCACCCTTAAGCCATTACCTCTAGTTCTAGTCTCACCCAATCTCACTGGAAGAGTCTTGGGCTGAAACATCAGCTGTTTATTCATTTCCATAGATACTGTCTGACCTGCTGAGATCTTCCAGCATTTTTGAGTGTTGCTCAGTGGAAAAAGCTACTTTAAACTACCCTATCAATCATTCAATCGTTACGTGTTTATGATGTGGGCCTATATATATAAAATCTCCCTTCATTCTTCTACATTCCAAGGAATAAAGTCCTAACCTTTTCAGATCTATTCAGCCTTTCCATTTAAATCAAGGTCCTCGAGTCCAGTCAACAGCCTTGTAAATGTTCTCTGTACTCTTTTAATCTTACTGATATCTGCCAAAACTGCACAAAATAGTCCAAATTAGGCCTCACTAACATTTTGTACAACATCAGCATAATATCCCAGCTCCTGTACTCATTAGTTTGATTTATGGAGACCAATATGCCAAAAGCTCTCCACGACCCTTTCTGCCTGTGCAAAAATACCTCTTGCATTTATGCACGCCAGAATTTAATGCCAAACTGCAGTCAGGGAAAACAACAATTATGGCGATAGACCAGTAGAAGGCACTCTACCATATTATCTTCACAACCTGTACCAGGTAATCTGTGTCAAAATGATATTCCTAAATAAAATGGCATAGTTCCAGTCTTCCATTCACTGCGAAAAAGGAAGTAATTTCTCCACACTGTTGTAGGAGTGTAGCCTAGCTTCCCTCAGGGAAACCACATCCTGAATATGTAAGCTACATTCAGTAATTTTAAATTCAGATAGACTTGGCTCCTCATTTTTGCCTCTCTTGATTTGGTGGTAGAATCATAGAAGTTTACATCATAGAAAGATCTTTCACCCATCATGTTCATGCTATTCTGGCAGGGCTGGCCTCGTGACTCATTTTCAGGATGTGTCCCTTGGTTCCAGAGGTCTTTCACCTCTTTAAGGGTCTTTGTTTTCTGCACCAGAACTCTTCTCTGATATAATGCTATAGTGTGTCCACAACTCTTTTAATGTAAAGCTAATTATCTGGGGAGCAAAATCTATAGCTTTTAACACTGGCACTGCCCTTGGTATCACTCCTCTAGGATCTGTAGCATCGTTTCACTTGAAGTAGGTATTAATAAGGAAGCGTTGTATGATGGCTGTAGCAACTAATAAGTCAAACAATAAGAAGCTGTCAAACTTTCCATCTACATTTTAAGGAACATATTAGACTTGAACAACATTTCTGGGGACCATAAATTCTGGCACTGATCATTTGTACTCTTTGCCCTATTGTATTGTAAGGCTGACATAATTTCTAGTGTTCAAACCACAAATTGGCTTTATCCTGGGGATCCTTCTCTGTGTCTGGGCTATTTCCTATCTTGCATCAATGACTTCCTAGTTACTGTTGGAGACAGTGTTCCACTGATTTAATATCAATTATAATGCTTGTAACCATTTGGTACATTGTTTCTATGAATATATTGTTGTTACGTCGGAAGAATTGAGCAGTGTACCATAATCAGAAAGTTGTAGGATGATCTAATTGGTCCGCTTGTAGGTTCCCATGTTACAATCATATTGCTGTTTCCATAAAGCCCAAAGTCAAGTTAAAGAATTGTTGTATGATCTTAGATTTCATATGGAGAAATCTTCAAATAATCAAAGTGCCACTCTTCAGGTTAACTCCATTGTGTGATTTTTTTTTTTTTTAAAGCCATCATGTCATGATCAGCTGATGTTCTGGTTGATAAAGTGTAATATCCTGATACTCCTGTTTACATATGTCAAATGGCACTTTGTCTGTCATGGAGATGCAGTAGTGAGACTGCAATGTGTGAAAGGGGTTGTTACTTTTATGGAAGAGGTGGAGGGGCTTGTTTCGTTGGCATAGTGTCAGCAATGGGTACAGTTATGGAGGTCATAGGTCCTTGAGTTGGTAAATGCAGTAAATGTTGTGCTCAACATGTCGCCATATGTAGATATCTTGTTTCATTTTGGAGAGGCAGCACGGTAACATGAGCTTCTGGCCCAACGAGCCTATGTCACTCAATTACATGTGTGACCAATAAACCTACTGACCTGCACGTCTTTGGAACATGGGAGGAAACCAGAGCACCCGGAAGAAACCCAAGTGGTCACAGGGATAATGTATAAAAACCTTACAGACAGCCGTGGGCTTAAACCTAGTTCACTGGTGCTAAAATAGCATTAGGCTAACCACAGTACTACCATGACACCCTTAGATATGTGGAGATCAGGTTGCAGTTACATGTACAATCATGGACTAGTGTCAGAGCATTCCTGTTTTGCATAAATTGAGTTCTTGGGATTTGGTCATGCCTCTTGATAACTGACCCACTCTAATACCCATGGAAATGCTGACCTCCATGTTAGTGTTGCCTGCGGCATGTGACTCATGGCTGTTGTGTGCTACTTGATGCTTTATTGCAGTGAACAGCATCACACTTGCAGTGAATCTGATTGGCTGCCTAGCTTGGTTGATTGGAGGAGGAGGAGCTGTCAACTTTGGACTGGCCTTTCTCTGGCTGATAATGTTCACACCATGCTCCTATGTTTGCTGGTTTAGACCAATCTACAAGGCCTTCAAGTAAGTATTCAAACAGCATTCAATTTCCTCGGCTCCCTTCACATGGGTGAGAAGGTTCAAACATTTTATCATTAAATCGTAAATTATTTGTCCTTTTTGGACTAGGCTGTTACATCTCCATTTGGAAGAATGTCAAAAAGAAATGCTTTTCATTTGGATGTTCTACTATTTCAAGTTTCTAATTATGCTCAAGTAAAGTTAAATTTTTGCCCTTTTTAACTAGTAGTTTGGTTTTCCAGTTTTTTAAAATTTTATAATAATTGCATATGTTTCCATTGTTTGTCCAAATTGCATCCAAGGATTACATCTGGTTGTTCACTGCTTTAGTATAATGAATCCTGAAAATAGATACCCTTGGGTTAAAATAGAACCATATTCATTTTCAACAAACCAGTTTTCAGAATGCTTTAGTTGAAGGCTTTTGAGGAGATTTAGCAAGAGCAAGACTTGCCACTAACTGGTGAGTTTTCCTTGAAGAGTAGAAAGGATAAATTGGAGTATTTTATTTGTATGTACAAGACACGCAAGGGTATGAAATGCTTTGCCAGAATTGGTACGCAAATCAAATCTGTAATTTCATGTTCAAGTGTGGATCAATTTTTGAAGAAAGATTAGAAAAGTATAGGTGAACAGACTGGTCTTCCCCTGTTCTTTCCAGTCCTGAAGAAGGATTTCTGTCCAAAACATCAAGTGTTTATTCATTTCCATAGATAATGCCTAATCTACTGAGTTCCTGCAGTGTTTTGTATGTGTTGAGACTGTATAGCTTGCTCTTTTGGTGCAATGCAAAGGGGAAATAACTGCCCTCAGTGCTGTAAAAACCTATAGTTATGTAGGTTAGCATCATCGCAAATAAGAGATGACCTTTCTTCAGGAGTTTGCAGTGATGTTCTCCCTGGGAATCATCTGGGCAATTCGAAGATCGCAAGATTAGTGAACTGCAGCATAAATTTCCAGTATGCAAAATTGCTAACTGAGACTTTGCACTTGGATCTACATGTAATTGTCCATGACTTAATATAGAAACAGAAATAGTTAACTACTTAATTTGGGTATGAAACAGACTGGTATTTTGAATGTTACCCACATGGAATGAACGGAGCCAGTGGAAAATAACCATATTACTTGCTTGACTAAATTTGTTTCCACTGTAATAATTACTGAAACTGCCATGACTTTGGGGCTTCAAATGCATGTCTGGACATACTGCTTCATGTTTCCATTTCCATTTTTGTTTGGCCAGGAACATACAATTCTACCATAATTGAAACACTTTTTTCTTATCTTGGGTCATGCAGTAGGATTATTTCTTTGCTGGAAGTTGTGTTTTGGAGGTGCAGTTTGTTTGACAGAATTGATGCTGATGGCACACTAACTCCATTGCCAAAAAATACCAGATGTCCTCATCTCAATGCAAACAAAACAAATAGAATCAATATTTAAGGTGTCTAAAACCATTTTTCTCCTCACAAGAAGAGTGTCTGTGCATTAGTTTTAAACCATGCTCTTTACTTATTTTCCCCTAACACTGTCATATTTCTATCCCAGACAGTTCACTTAGTTCTCATTAGTTCTGCTGTTTGGGGGATTGTCATCATAGATTTTGCAATACTCCCATCCCCATTACCCTTTTTCCCTTCAGAAGTCAAACTGGAAAACAAACTACTCCATCTGAACTAGTTGCTGGTGTTTTTTTTTGTTCTGCTTTGAAAATGATCACCTTAATTATTTCAGAACCATGTTAGATCACTCTTAATTTGAAAAAAAAAATTGTGAAAAGGGAAATTTGCACTAAATCAACATGAACTCAGTTTCACCTCTAAGGAGTACCATATTTAAAAAAAATACTGGAGATGTAAGGCTATTGGGTATTGTTCTTACATTCGTTGCTTTTATCAGAAAAAGGAGTTGGTAAATCTCCTTTTGTGATAAAAGTTAAATTGGCATTTTGCATTTATTATTTAACCAGTTCTGCTGTAGGATATTTTAAAAACAAACATTGAGGTGAACATCAACTGTGTACAGTTTGAATTTTGAACTGTATTTTTGCTCTGGTTTTTGGCCATTCGTGACAAGTGTTGTGAGATTTTAATTTTATTTCAAATGGGAATTTAAAATTTTGTGTGGATCCTCTGAGGCAGCTATTTTATGTGGATGGTGGGTGTATATGGAATGTTTTAATCGCAAGGTTGTTAACACTGGTAATTGCTAATTGTTTGAAAATGTCCTCTGTCATCTGTTTGTACTTTTAGGTCAGATAGTTCCTTCAATTTTATGGCATTCTTTTTTACATTCATGGCCCAGCTGGTGATCAGCATTATTCAAGCAGTAGGAATTCCTGGCTGGGGAGTCTGGTAAGGATTACTTTTTTCATTGCATGTGGAACTGTAACAAACTGGTTATTGCTGCCATTCACTTGAAATTGTGTTAAATGGGATCAATCAAAGGGGTCTATTCAGAGAAAAGCAGCCAATGACATATAACTACGATGTCAAACCCAACTTTTAATACACTGCAAATGTTTTGAGGTTGCTATTCCAGGTGGATTTTACTTTATGTAACAGAAGATTTTGATTTCCAAACTCCACTGTACATCTGTCTTTTTGATCCCACTCTTTGCAAGTCCCACTTCGAACAGTGTTTTCAGAGTGAAAAGGCAGAGTTAGAAGTCAGGTGAGAGCTCAGGGTGAACTTTCCCAAAGTTCCTGACAACATTTCAGGGAGCAGAGTTGCTGCTTCACAGCTCTGGTGATCTGCAGCAAATCAGAGGACATAAGAGACTGGAGCACTCAGTTGGTAGGTTGATTGACTGCTCTAAGTTACCTCTAGTGTGGAAGTGATTGGTAGAATCTAGGGAAATGTTAGTGGGAATATGGGGAGAATGAAATGGGATATGTGCAACTGTGTGCTTGATGGTCTATCTGAATTTGGTGAGCTGAAGGGATTAGTTCCTTGCTCTGACTCTAAATTCACTAATTTCTTGAAATATTTCTACAGCAATGCTTATGCCAACCATATCATACTCAACTCTTTGGCTTATGAAGGAAGGCATTCCAACTGCCTTTATCACTACCCATCTATCAGATTCATAGAGCTTTGGATTTGCACCCGGAGGCCTCGCTGTACATCAACACGGCTAAAATATATGCAATGTACTCGGGTATGCCCTACCGGAATTTGACTTCCTAAAATTCTTTACTTCCTGTTTTGTCAGGATTAATTTTCATCTGTCACCACTTTGCCCAACTTTCCAGCTGATTTATGCCCCACAACTACCATCAATTTTTTTGTGTTGTCTTAAAAACTTACTGAGTATACCAACCAGGTCAAGTATTACAAACGACAAAGGCTGCAACACTGATCCCTGCAGTGCACCACTTGTTACATGTTTCTAGTCAGGAAAACACATTTGACCATTATCTTCTACCTCCCATCACCAAGTCAGTTTTGGATCCATCATGCTTCAGATCTCTTGTGCTTTAATCTTTCGGAACAGCCTACAATACTGTACCTTGTGAAAAGACTGAAAGCCCATATAAACCACATCTACTGTTCTGCTTTCATTAAATTGTAAATAAACTAGTGGTAAAATGCCAAACTGCAACCTCTGGGAGCTGATGAACCAGCTATGATCTATTTTGAGAATTTTTTTTGGTATAGTTTCTGCTGATTTGCAGTTTGCTAGAGGACTGTCCCAGAGGCTTTTGATGCCTGTTGCCACTGCTCTCTTTTTGTCAATGTGGGAAGAATAAGGTATAATGTATGAAGGGTTGTCACTGTTCAATCTTCATATTCAGTGATAAAGGGGAAAAAGTCTGTAAATGCTGGAAATCTGGACTAAACTCAGCAAGCTAGAAACATCTCTGGAGGGAAATATGGACATTTACTTTCCCAGATGCTGCTTGGCCTGCTGAATGTTTCCAGCATTTTATATTATTGTATACTACAGTGTTGGATTTTTAGCTTTCTGCCTTTTGGCATTTGAATGATGCATAAGCTGCAGTTATTGTGAATTTTTACAAGAGTCTAGGTTTTTAAAAAAAGATGAGAAGTCCCATGAGCATAACATTTCAAATTCATTAACAATGAGCATTTTGTTAAAGTATTTGACTCTAAATTTAATATCTTGGATCTAATGACAGCTGTATATTTAACCCACTGAAATTCAGTTGTATGAACAGCATTTTAATAATTAAATGCATTTAAATATTAATATACACTGCAAGTTAATTTGACCTGTTTGATTTGTACTGCTTTCTGAAGGAATTAATGTGCAGACTGCAGTAAGTTTAATTTATATTAATAAGAAACTCTAAAAGGTATCATAACTCATGAGTAGAACCTGGATTCTTTTAGAGTTTAGTGTATTTATATTAACAGGATTGAGTTAATGTAGTGTCTCAAGATGCATAGATGTACATTCAAGTTCATTTAAAAAGAATGGGAACAAACATGTATACATCAGAATTGTAATTCTTTCCAGTTTCTTCCAAGCAATTGCCAAGCATATTATTGGAAAATAACCTCCAAGCAGCAAAATAGCATTAATGAGTGAGACGTCAAAAGTTCTGATATGTGAAACTCCTGGTTAATGGGATGATCATTTGATGTGTATCATGTATTATATGATTGCAACTATGGAATCATTCACCTTATTTCCAATATTTTATATAGTGATCCCTTGAGTATCAAAGTTCTCTATCAGAAACCATATTTAGGAAGATCAAGGAGGAGTTTTGGAGAGCATCATTGATATAATTTAAAGGCTTGTCTAACATGAATATGGTTTTCTTGATAGCAAAATCATGCGTGTCATTATTTGCACAGTAATAAAGCATACACAGTCTTGCATCAGTTTTGAGATGCTTCCTTGAAAGTTGGGAATTAGTGATTGAAGGTACCTTTGTTAATTGTACATTGATTAGAACTCCAGTTTAAAACAGGAGGTTGAAAGGAGAGAATGCTGGCTTCTGAGATTGCAGCCAATGAGGCACAGCTCACTTTCCCATTGTGCCTTAATTTTTCTCCATCACAGTAAGATAGGGGTAATATCTCAAATTTATTTGACCCATTAACACGGTGTGTGGTGAGGAGGCAGAAGAAAATTAGAATCATAAATTCCTGGTGGGTTCAATTTGCACATAACACATCTCATTTCTAACCTAGCCAACGTGGAACTGATGGTGGTGCAAATCAGCTGAGACAAATGAGTTTTTGGATTCCTTTTGATTATACACCCTCAAAGTATAATTGGAAAACTTCAGAATCTGAGTTTTAAAGTATACTCTGCAGATTTTTAGTGGGAAAAAATCTTTGTAGGGCATCTATAATTTGTGTTATGCTTGATTTAGCAAAAAACTGTATTCCAACTTGTGAAAATAGATTTTTAACTTTATTTTTTGACAGTGTGACAAAAACATTGTTTGATTTGTTAACTGTGCATTAATATTGGTGATCTGCAAAGCTGTGCAATAAAATCTTGTGCTTTTTATATCCCCAATGAGTATACACAATTGCCAAGCAAGCATAGGTCTTCAATCCACTCTGTTTTTCTGCCAGCAAACATCAAAAAGATTTTTGATGGCCCAGTAATTGTCATGCAGTTACTATGGAGATCTGTCAAACATCTCCTTTTAAAGCCATTCCTTTTGAGCATGGAAAATGGGTCAAATGTGAAAGAAATATTAAAGAATGACTTGCATTTATAAAGCAACTTTCAAGACCTCTGAGATATCCCAAAGTACTTTATGCCCAAATAAGTACATTCCGAGATGTAGTTTTTTTTCTGATGTACAAAGCATTGCAGGCAATCTTTGAAAATCAAAATTCCAAAGTAAAATATAATAATAGATTCTTTAAAAAAGGTTGGTTTAAAAATAAATATTAGTTCTAATAACACATTATCAACAGGGAGTCTGAAGACCCACACTCAATGATTCAGAATCAATTTCTCCTCTGCCACCAGATTTTGGAGAGGTCTGTGAACCGGGAGCACTATCTTGTTATTCTCTTTTTATGCACTATTTATGTTTGTAATTTCTAGTAATTTTGCACTGTAATGAAACAAATTTCACAGTTAAGAGTGAAAATAAATCTGATTCAGTTCCTCAAAGTATAATTATTTGGGAGCAGATAAGATTTTGAATTTTGTTTGTAAGATGGAAGCAGTGATGGTGCAAAGGTCCCTAAGTTGATGCTGAAGCTTCTGATGCCCACAAACCTGACTCCAAGGCAAATGTGTTATCAGCTGAGCGCTAGTGATGCTGCTGATGTATTTAAGAGATTCATCAATATGACAAATCCATCACCTTTTAAATTATGTGGTAGATTTTTTTTAAAAAGAAATCAAACTGCATGAAAAGTGTGTCCTCATAAAAATGATGTTCTAAATAAATCCTTGGCTATATTCCAATCTGAGAGGAAGATTAAGTGAGCTGATTTTTGTCAAAAATGCAAGGCGTAGTTTAACATTTGAGAATATTGCTAGCAGCAAATAAATGACATAACTTTTATTAGTGCAGCTGTTTCTGCTTACCAAATTTGCATGTTGTGAATTAAATCATATTACTGTTAATCATTGCAAAAGCTCTAAAGCTTGTGTTCCATGAAGTGTATTGTATCTGTTATAATGTGCACCTGTTCATTATTAACATTCTTGAGTATTGTTTTATTTTCTCTGCAGGAAGAATTTTCCAGTTTACACTACTTTCTATATAGGAATGATATAAAATTAGTGTTTTTGATTCTGTGGGGTGGTTCTTTTTTAAAGGTTTTCATTGTATTCGACATTAAAAGCTGTAGCTTCTACTTTGATAGCAATTTCGATTTACATGTTATTGGTCTTGTTTGTACTGAGGCCAATTCTGCCTCACTCAGCTGAATGAGGGAGTGACTAACATGGCCCATACTTGCATATTCCACTGAAATGTGGTCTGTAGCTCTCCGTACAGAGGGGGAAGTAAAACCTACCATTGCTACCACAAGGATGGAATCTTTTATGCCGTGGTTTATTTTGCACCAAATGTTTGTGGGAATATTCTGTTCTCAAAAATGTGAACCAGATTGTGAGCTTTAAGATTCCCGAGATAACCTGGATAATCTACATCAGATTTAGTCTGGACTAATGCTCACAACTTGAAATGCCGTAAGTGGAATTCAGAGAGTGCTCAGATGGTTTCTTAGCCTCTCCTGGATACAATATACTATCCCATATCATTCACCATTAATACAAGAAATGTATCACCAAAGGTTGAAACCTGATACATTATAGAAGAGGTCAGTTTGGCAAGAGAACTGGTGAAATTAATCATTCAGCGGTTCTTTAGGTATATACTGTACCTAATAAAGTGGCCACTGAGTATGTTCATTGTCTTCCGCTGCTGTAGCCCATCCACTTCAAGGTTCAAGATGTGTAATCAGAGATGATCTACACACCAGTGTGTGGTTATTTAATTTCCTGTCAGTTTGAACCAGTCTGGCCATTCTCCTCTCATTAACAAGGTGTTTTCACCCACCAAACAGCCACTTAATGGATGTTTTATTTTTTACACCATTCCCTGTCAACTATAGAGACTGTTCGTATAAAAATCCCAGGAAAATCAGCATTTTTAAAAAAAATACTCAAACCATCCTGTCCGGAACCAACAATCATTCATGGTCAAAATCACTTGGACCACATTTTTTCCTACTCTTGATGTTTGGTCTGAACATCAACTGAACTCCTTGATCATGCCTGCATGCTACCATGTGATTGACAGATATTTGTATTAACGAGCCAGTGTACCTAATGGCCACTGAGTGTATATATCTTTGCTTGGGGTACTGTTATTAAAAATAATCAGTCCATTACTGAAAGCTAATGTTTTGTTTTTTTTCCTGGCAGTGGCTGGATAGCAACTATTTCCTTCTTTGGGACAAATGTTGGCTCAGCAATTGTGATGCTGATTCCAACTATAATGTTTACAGCTGTAGCCGTGCTGTCTTTCATCGCACTGACCAAGGTAAAGCTTACTTGATTGGACAGGAATATTGGGTTCTAGCTCCTCAAAACTAATGTTTTTGAAAAAAGGAATATTTTTAATAAACTCTATTAGTAATATTGAATGGTTTCACTTTCTTATTTTCTATTTTTCTTATCATTCTTTCTTCAATCTTTTTGTAGATTGTACTGAAATATATATTCTTTTTTGTAACATCGATATCTTCCATCTGACACCATATTTTACAATGGTAGACCATGTCCTTGTGTTTAAACTGGGATTCTTATAACATATAACATGCCACTACTTGTTTGTGACACATTCACATCCAATTTGAATTTGCAAATACAATATTCTATATGATACTTCACACTAGTGTATTAGGAGGAATGAGGAGAGATGCACGTGGAGGGTGCACTTTTGGTGTATCCTAGGCAGAGAAAGAGAGTGGGGGATTAATTTTGAAGGGTACAATAGAAAACATGAAATTTGAGTTTTTGTACATTCTTTTGAACTTTTGAAATTGCATCTGGTTTGTACAATTCTAAAGGTGATCAACAAATGCCTACTTCCACAATAAATGTGCCAATGAAACATTTGATTTTAGGCAATATTAATAATGTGTTCTGGTACCCAATGGTGACATGGATCTTGAGGCAGAATAGTTGGTGCAGATGAGATTAGCTTTGTCACCTATTTTGAAACATACCTGAAATCTATTGTTTCGTTCAATGATCAACACAGTCTGAGAGTGTGCTGGAGGTAGCCCACAAGTGTCACCATGCTTCCCACAGCTTACCTGCTTTGGAATGTGGGAGGAAACTGGAGCATCTGGAGGAAATCCACACAGTCACGGGGAGAATGTACAAACTCCTTACAGACAGCAGCAGGAATTGAACCACGATCGTTATCTAACTGCCACGCTGCCATGCTCCCGTGGTCACTCTATATAGTAGGGTCAGGAGGATCTGGGGTTATTGTAGAGGAAGTTTGCAAGGATAACGATTTCTATTTTTGACTGGCTGCGGGGGGCTGCAACTCCATCAGGATGGATGGTTGGGGAGGGGAGGATTTTGGATAATTGAGATTTAATGCATCTTAAATAAAGTGCTACAAGGAGTGTTCTTTGAGAACCAGTGTGGACTTCATTGAAACAATCCCAAATGGAGATAATAAAAGAATGGATGAGATTTTCACTTGCTGCTTGATTGTGGCTAGAAGCTTGGATATCTTGATAGACGAGATAATATAAATAGATTTAAATTGGCATTCTTTTTAAATATTTGTTTGAAGAAACATAGAAAATAGGTGCAGGAGTAGGCCATTTGGCCCTTCGAGCCTGCACCGCCGTTCAGTATGATCATGACTGATCATCCAACTCAGAATCCTGTATCTGCTTTCTCTCCATACCCCCTGATCCCTTTAGCCACAAGGGCCATATCTAATTTCCTCTTAAATACTGCCAATGAACCGGCCTCAACTGTTTCCTGTGGCAGAGAATTCCACAGATTCACCACTCTCTGTGTGAAGTTTTTCCTCATCTGGGTCCTAAAAGGCTTCCCCATTATCCTTAAACTGTGACCCCTCGTTCTGGACTTCCCCAACATCAGAAACAATCTTCCTGCATCTAGCCTGTCCAATCCCTTTAGAATTTTATATGTTTCAATAAGATCCCCCCCCCTCAATCTTCTAAATTCCAGTGAGTATAAGCCTAGTCGATCCAGTCTTTTTTCATATAAAAGTCCTGCCATCCCAGGAATCAATCTGGTGAACCTTCTCTGTACTCCCTCTATGGCAAGAATGTCTTTCCTCAGATTAGGGGATCAAAACTGCACACAATATTCTAGGTGCGGTTTCACCGAGGCCTTGTACAACTGCAGTAGAACCTCCCTGCTC
Organism: Hypanus sabinus; assembly: GCF_030144855.1. Taxonomy (NCBI): domain Eukaryota; kingdom Metazoa; phylum Chordata; class Chondrichthyes; order Myliobatiformes; family Dasyatidae; genus Hypanus; species Hypanus sabinus. Next base: position 25,904,962 of record NC_082726.1, on the reverse strand, counting down.
CTGTACTCAAATCCTTTTGCTATGAATGCCAACATACCATTTCCCTTTTTCACCGTCTGCTGTACCTGCATGCCCACCTTCAATGACTGGTGTACAATGACACCCAGGCCTCGTTGCATTTCCCCTTTTCCTAATCGGCCACCGTTCAGATAATAATCTGTTTCCCTGTTCTTGCAACCAAAGTGGATAACCTGACATTTATCCACATTAAATTGCATCTGCCATGAATTTGCCCACTCACCTAACCTATCCAAGTCACCCTGCATCCTCTTGGCATCCTCCTCACAGCTAACACCGCTGCCCAGCATCGTGTCATCTGCAAACTTGGAGATGCTGCATTTAATTCCCTTGTCTAAATCATTAATATATATTGTAAACAACTGGGGTCCCAGCATTGAGCCTTGCAGTACCCCACTAGTTACTGCCTGCCATTCTGAAAAGGTCCCGTTTACTCCCACTCTTTACTTCCTGTCTGCCAACCAATTCTCTATCCACATCAATACCATACCCCCAATACCCCGTGCTTTAAGTTTGCACACTAATCTCCTGTGTGGGACCTTGTCAAAAGCCTTTTGAAAATCTAAATCTACCACATCCCTATCCACTCTACTAGTTACATCTTCAAAAAATTCTAAGATTTTAAGATTCGTCAGACATGATTTTCCTTTCACAAATCCATGCTGACTTTGTCCGATGATTTTACCTCTTTCCAAATGTGTTGTTATCACAATTTTGATAACTGACTCTAGCATTTTCCCCACCACCGATGTCAGACTAACCGGTCTATAATTTCCCTGTTTCTCTCTCCCTTTTTTAAAAAGTGGGGTTACATTAGCCAACCTCCAATTCTCAGGAACTAATTCAGAATCTAAGGAGTTTTGAAAAATTATCACTAATGCATCCACTATTTAGGTCTCTATTCATTGGAGCATAGAAGGTTGAGGGGGGATTTGATCGAGGTATTTAAAATTTTGAGAGGGATAGATAGAGTTGACGTGAATAGGCTGTTTCCATTGAGAGTAGGGGAGATTCAAATGAGAGGACATGATTTGAGAGTTAGGGGGCAGAAGTTTAAGGGAAACACGAGGGGGTATTTCTTAATGAGCTTCCTGTAGAAGTAGTGGAGGCCAGTTCAGTTGTGTCATTTAAGGTAAAATTGGATAGGTATATGGACAGGAAAGGAGTGGAGGGTTATGGGCTGAGTGCGGGTAGGTGGGTCTAGGTGAGATCAAGAGTTCGGCACGGACTAGGAGGGCCGAGATGGCCTGTTTCCGTGCTGTGATTGTTATATGGTTATTTCTTGGGCTACTTCCTTAAGCACTCTGGGATGCAGACCATCTGGCCCTGGGGATTTATCTGCCTTTAATCCCTTCAATTTACCTAACACCACTTCCCTACTAACATGTATCTCCCTCAGTTCCTCCATCTCACTAGACCCTTGGTCCCTTACTATTTCCGGAAGATTATTTATGTCCTCCTTAGTGAAGACAGAACCAAAGTAGTTATTCAATTGGTCTGCCATGTCTTTGTTCCCTATGATCAATTCACCTGTTTCTGACTGTAAAGGACCTACATTTGTCTTGACCAATCTTTTTCTTTTCACGTATTTATAAAAGCTTTTACAGTCAGTTTTTATGTTCCCTGCCAGCTTTCTCTCATAATCTTTTTTCCCTTTCCTAATTAAGCCCTTTGTCCTCTTCTGCTGGTGTCTGAATTTCTCCCAGTCCTCAGGTGTGCCACTTTTTTTTTACCAATTTATATGTTTCTTCTTTGGACTTGATACTATCCCTAATTTCCCTTGTCAGCCAGGCGTGCACTACCTTCCCTGGTTTATTCTTTTGCCAAACTGGGATGAACAATTGTTGTAGTTCATCCATGTGATCTTTAAATGCTTGCCATTGCATATCCACCGTCAACCCTTTAAGTATCATTTGCCAGTCTATCTTAGCTGATTCATGTCTCATACCTTCAAAGTTACCCTTCTTTAAGTTCAGATCCTTTGTTTCTGAATTAACTATGTCACTCTCCATTTTAATGAAGAATTCCACCATATTATGGTCACTCTTACTCAAGGGGCCTCACACAACAAGATTGCTAACTAACCCTTCCTCATTGCTCAATACCCAATCTAGAATGGCCTGCTCGCTAGTTGGTTCCTCGACATGTTGGTTCAGAAAACCATCCCGCATACATTCCAAGAAATCCTCTTCCTCAGCACCCTTACCAATTTGGTTCACCCAATCTATATGTAGATTGAAGTCACCCATTATAACTACTGTTCCTTTATTGCACGCATTTCTAATTTCCTGAGAAAGCATAGATAATTTCTTCCGGGAATTGGCTGTGGAAAATGAGTGAACATTACAATATAAATGTGCAAAGGTGAAGTAATGTAGCATGCAGAAATGTCAGTTGTCTAGCGGATATTATTTCAGCTCTTGCTTCCACAACCACATTATCAACCACAGACCCAATTCTCCAGCCAGTAATCATTGTTGTAAAACAAAAAGTGTTTATAAAGTCAGTGATGTAAGATATCAAAGCTAATTATTTAAGTGTTTTGCTTATTTTCTCAACCGCTTAGCAGCTGTCAGATTCTCTGATCAGGAAATACATCTTTTTCTATAAACTTCCTTGCACTTACGAAGTTACATTTCAAGATTTTTAGCTGCAGACTGTTTGTATGGAGTTGTTTTGTGTTTGCTTTGGACTGTCACGTTGATCAAATGTCTGCTTCTGAAGCATTTGCTTTGTAGCTGGACTGCAGTCTCTTAGCTGATTGAGTCAAAGGAGATTTGTGTAATCATGAAACTGGGTTCTATTAACATTGAATTTGTCATAAGGATATACTGCACAGAAATTGGCCCTTTGGCCCATGGAATCTGTACTATTATTAGCCATTTAGAATAATGGGATAACATTATACTTCCTGAAATGCTATCAACCTCCCTCAGAATCTATCACTTGCCTACACAGTAAGAGCAGTTTACAGTGGCCAATTAAGAGTCACGATCATGAAGCATAAAAAAAAGGCTTTTAGTTCACTATATCCTTAAAATAACTATTACACTGTTCCATTTCTGTAGCCTTCTCTGCCTGTTAATGCAGGTGTACACTGGATACTACTAAAATGTTGTAAGTACCTACCTCCACCAAACAGTCAGGTTGTCTGTTTCAGAGTTCAGCTATGCTCTGGGTGAAAAGTTCTTCCCTGAGTTCCCTCTACACTACTTCCCCCTTACCCTTAACCTGTGCCCTCCACTTTAGACCCCTACAAGATGGATTAAAATTTCTACTGTCCACCTTATCTATGCTTGTAAATTTTGTATTCCTTGATCTCCTTCCAGCTTTTTCCATCTCTCCTCAAAAGTAAAACATTTCATTTTAGCAATGTCCTGGTAAATTTCTCCAGTGTGGTCACATCCTTCCTATAGTGTACCACCCAGATCTGTGCATATTTCCTAATCTTCCACCCTGCACTTGAATGGCACTGTGAATGTGGGAAGGTGTGGTGGAAAAGGCAGTGTGTCGCTAGAAGAATATGTGTACTCCACAGAAAGAGCACTATAGGTTAGGAATGGACCTGGGTCACTGAAACTGAGACAAATGCATGTTGAAATTTCCATTGTTCCAGGTGTCTGATATATAGATCTACAAAAGGGAAATATACATCTGTAACAATTTTAAGAAGCTTGAAATTGTCCAGAAACTGAATTTGGTTGTTCAATGAATCAGAGTTATTTATGAATGGAATAAACCAGAAACCTTTGAAGCTAGGTGTTGTAATAGTGTTATGCTAACTTCTATACTACCATGTCATACCCACTTATTTCTGGATTCTCTCTTTAATGAAGAGCTGCAGTTCAAACCCTTGACATTCAGTTTCCAATAGTTCATGTGGCTTTGGATAGCAATAGGAAGGGAAGTAAATGGGTGAGTCTAGTTTATGTCAGTCTTCCAGGATCCTAATGTTTTTTTTAAATGTCTTCAGGGAAGTAACTAATTTTGATTTTTGTCACACTCTTTCAAAACCCTCCCATTGTTTAATACTTCGTGGAAAACAAAAAAAAGGTAGTTTACTTTTGTCAGGAACTTTTGCAATCCAGAGCTATTCACTGTGTATGATTAATTAGAATAATGGTTCATTGCAGAATTCCTAATGAGTGCAGCTGTCACATTTTGGTGAATTCAATTAAGATATCATTAGTTTTGTTGCCAGTGTAAACAAAAGTCATGTCCTCTAATTAATTTCAGTTTAATGTCCACAATACTCTGTGGCTGCATCTTCTCTGTTCTCTGGCTCTTTGACATGAGAATTATAATGCTGTTTTCCAGCAATTAGTAAGCCATGGAATGTTTGATGTAAATAATTTCTTGTATCTTGCACTAAATCTTTTAATGTAAAAAGATCATTTGAAGTTTACAGCAGAGATAAAGGTTAATACAGCTTGGAACATCATAGTTCAGTATTAGAGTGCTTTAGTTAGATCTACAAATTACCAATATCAGGCTTCTGTACATTCAAGTCTTCAACAGAAATGGCAACATAGAAATGTGGTGCAGAAATTAAAAATAACTTGTGAATCTGGTGTCGCTGAGGCACATTGGATTTGCTGAAATGTTGTACAATTCAGTTAATAAAATATAAACCCACAATAATTGTGATCCTCTTTCAGGATAAGAGATGGGTGTTTAAACAAAACTATTTGGCTTTGATCCAGCCCTTCAGTATTGATTCTTTACTCAATGTCGAACAGTGCTATAAGAGCTGCATTAAACAAATTGTGACCAACCTTAAGAATTGCATAAGGTTTCTTTCTTTCTTTTTGTAGTTGCAACCTGTCTACATTCTGTGTCAAGTGCCTTGCCTAAACTTCCCAGTATGTCTCCAAATATTTAAATCTATCTTGTCTGTTTTCTTTTGAAAAGGTATTCCACAATTCTAAATCATAGATTTGTTACAGCACTGCAGTATATTACTTCACATGGTGAACTCAGTGATTCAGTGCCATTTGTCTTATTCTACTGCTCTTTCCCTGGCTCTCTGCAAATGATTTTCCCAAATGCATATACAATTCCTTTTGCAAAGTTTTCAGTTATTATTCATCCTAGATTATAACTATTCGCTTGGTAAATCTTCCCAAAAAAATCATGGTATTCCCCTTTAATCTATTGCCCATAGTTTTAAATCTATGATTCCTAGTCTTTGAACCATCTGCTACAGGGAAGAGCTTCCTGTCAATCCTCTCATGATTTTGTACATCTGTCATATCTCATATCAGTTATGTTTTCTCCAACTCCAAGCTTTGCCACCTTCAGCTTAAAGCTGAAATCTCTGGATCTGTTCTTGAAGCACTCTTCTGAACCTTTTATAGGCTGTTTGCATCATTACTGTAGTGTGTGATTAGATGGTTTTGGTAGCTGTGCTTAATACACATAGAACACATCAACTCTACACTGTGAGGAAGCTAAGAACTCAGTGTTATTCCAATGAGTTAATGGCATTTAAATTGACCACCAGCTGTGTACTAGTTTAAAATTCAACTCTTAGTTGGATAGTACATTATGTTTTGGTTTTATCACATTTGGGGAGAATTCTCTTTACATCACATGTTGCAGATCTAGTGTTTCGAGTCCTGCTTTAACCTAACACACAGTGCTGGCAGCAGCAGGTGCAGAGGAATGCTACAAGTCCATGAACCTAATGTAAAGATCCTTTCAAGTTATCCAAATGTTGTTAATTTATTACCACTCATGCATTTCTTAACAAATAGAAAATTACTTTTATTGTTTTTAGCTTCAATGTTTTTACTTATTTCAGTTAATTAAAAATGTATCTCTTGATTAAGATACCCCTGAACTTCAGCTCCCCATTCTAGACAAATAGTTCTTTAGAAAATTATCTGAAGATTCCCTGTACTGTGCTACAACTAGCTTGCTTATTTTGGTAGAGTATTAAAGCCAAGAGTTCTGTTGACAAATATGCTGATAGAAGAAAGAGCTTTTCATTTGGGTTAGCATATCAGAGGGAAATTGAAAACCTGGCTGAGTGGTACTACAACAACCACCTCTCACTCAATGTCAACAAGACCAAGGAACTGATTATTGACTTCAGGAGGATAAACTGAGGTCCATGAGCCACTCCTCATCAGAGAATAGGATGCGGAGAGGATCAGCAACTTTAAATTCCCTGGTGTTATTATTTGAGGATCTGTCCTGGACCCAGCAAGTAAGTGCAATTATTATGAAGAAGGTATGGCATTGCCTCTACTTCCTTTGAAGTTTGCAAAGATTTTGGCATGACATCTAAAACTTTGACCAACATCTGTAGATGTGTGGTGGAGAGTATATTGACTGTGCAGCAATACACAGCTCAAATCACATCAAGTTCTCTGATGACATGACCACGGTGGGTCTCATCAGCAATAACGACGAGTCAGCATACAGAGTGGAGGTGCAGCAGCTAACAGACTGGTGCAGAGCCAACAACTGGTTTCTGGATGTGAACAAAACAGATGTTTGTTGACTTCAGGAGAGCACGAAGTGACCACTCTCCGCTGAACATTGACTGCTCCTCTATTGAGATTGTTAAGAGCACCAAATTTCTTGGTGTTCACCTGGCGGAGAATCTCACCTAGTCCCTCAACACTGGCTCCATTGCCAAGAAAGCCCAGCAGCGTCACTACTTTCTGCGAAGGCTGAGAAAAGTCCATCTCCCACTCCCCATCCTCATCACATTCTACAGAGGATGTACCGAGAGCATCCTGAGCAGCTGCATCACTGCCTGGTTCGTGAATTGCACCGTCTTGGATTGCAAGACCCTGCAGTGGACAGTGAGGTCAGCTGAGAAGATCACCGGGGTCTCTCTTCCCACTATTACAGACATTTACACCACATGCTGCACCCGCAAAGCTAACAGTATTGCAAAGGACCTTGAGCACCCCTCACACAAACTCTTCTCCCTCCTGCCATCTAGCAAAAGGTACCAAAGCATTTGGGCTCTCACGACCAGGCTGTGCAACACTTTCTTCCCCCAAGCCATCAGACGACTCATACTCGGAGTCTCGACTGACATCTACATCATTTATTATTGTATTGTAATTTGTCCTCTACTGTGCCTATTGTCTTGTTTATTAATTATTGTACTGCCCTGCATTGTTTTGTGCACTTTATGTAGTCCTGTGCAGGTCTGTATTCTAGTGCAGTTTTTATGTTTTATGTAGTCTAGTGTAGCCTTGTGCTGTCTCACATAGTCTAGTGTCATTTTGTGTTGTTTCATGTAGCACCAGGGTCCTGGAGGAATGTTGTTTCGTTTTTACTGTGTACTGTACCAGCAGTTTATGGTTGAAATGACAATAGACTTGACTGGTTGCATCACGACTTGATATGGAAACACCACTGCCCTTGAATGGAAAATCCTACAAAATGAAAGTGGATATGGCCCATTCCATCACAGGTAAAGCCCTCCTCACAATTGAGCACATATACACAAAGCACAGTGGCAGGAAAAAAAAGCATCCATCATCAAGGATTCCCACCACCTGGCTATGCTTTCTTTTTGCAGCTGCCATCAGGAAGAAGGGACTAGTGCCACAGGGCTCACACCACCAGGTTCAAGTACGGTTATTACCCCTCAACCATCAGCTCTTGAACCGTGGGGATAACTTACTCACCATCACTGAACAACCTATGGACTTATCCTACAGCATATGGACTCACTTTCAAGGACTCACCTTGTGTTTGCAATATTTATTGCTTGCTTATTTACTTTTTTTTTATTGTATTTGTGCAGTTTGTTGTCTTTTACACATTGGTTATTTTTCCATCCTGTTGTGTGCAGTCCTTCAATTTTTTTTTCTTCTTAGATTTACTGAGTATGCCCACAAGAAAACTAATCTTAAAGTTATATATGGTGACATATGTACTTTGAACTCTGAATTTCTATTCCATTCTAACCATAATTTCTGATCGTTGTTTTGGGATTGTTAGAAATTGAAGCGGAAAATGTTTATTAGTAAATTGAACATTTGTGAGAAATTTCTTTAAAAGTGTGTGTAAGTGTGGGCTGATAACACAGACAGCTGAAGCAAATAGAAAGATTTGTTAAAGGGGGAACGAAATGGACTTCATTTCACAGTCACAGGTTTTAATGATGAATTGTCTTTGTTGCAATTCCATTCAATTGCTTACCTGTCTCTCCTGTAAAGGACTAATTTAAGCTTGACATTGTTTCTGGTCCTAGGTTCACAATTATTATCGTGGCAGTGGAGGAAGTATGAGTAAAGCTCAAGAAGAATGGACTACTGGGGCATGGAAGAACCCACATGTGCAACAGGCAGCCCAGCAAGCAGCTGTTGGTGCAGTCCAAGGGTCCATGCAGAACCCACAGTACACAGAATACTCAGACACTCCCAACTATGCGTACAACAACCAGATGTAAGCTTCCAGCGTTAATGCACCTTGTTGGTTTACAATGCATCTCCTGGATTCAGAATCAGGTGGAAAGTGCAACATGTTTTATTTTGTCAATATTGTTCAGAGATCAGGTGTTCAGAAAGCAGCTAATATTTGTGATGTACACTAGAATCAAGTCATGGTTACTGTAGAAAAATGTGCAAAATAGTTTTAAAAGATGTGGTTATTGATATTGAAATTGTGATATATAGGATCCTTCCAATTTAAAGAAAAATCATGCACACAAATGTAATAAGGGTAGTCCAATAAAATGATCATCAGATTATTTCTGCAGGCAAGTACAGTAAAATTCCTTGCCCACATAGCACTCCCAGTATTGATTACTTCTGCCGTATTTTAGATCAATGTTGTGATTACTTCAAGGCTCGTTTGTAGAATGCAGTTTATTAGCCAAAGTATGGAGATAGTGTATTGGCACAAAATTTAAAAAAAACTTAAAATGATCCATTTGTCATCATAACTTGGTAGCTGTATCAAAAGTTCCACAAGGTTCTGGTCATTCTACATATGCAACAAAGTGTTGCAAGGGGATCAATTTGTCCTTGGATTTCAGAACTAAATGTGTGCAGGAGTGTCTAGGAGTATGCAGTTATTGTCCATCCGTTCTTCAAATTCCACTGATCTTGCAGGATCTGAAGGTGCAGGGGTCAGTGGAAGTGACTGTCAAACTCCTCCACACATTTAGAGCTAGCAACTAAAAGTGAATTTCTCCCCAAGTGCCTAACATATCCTAATTAGATACTAAGTTCTAAATTGCTGGTAGAAGCATTGTAAGTTAAATAAAATAAATTAATTTCAAATTTTGTATCGAAGAATAACTGCGTAAAAATCCAATGCTGCTTTATGTGATCCTACATTGTTGAGCTAATGGATCAGACAATGCAAGAGGAGAATAATTTCTTGCAATTTTTTGTGCATTTTGCAGCATTTTATTGCTTAATATTTTAAATTAAATAGTGCTGTTCATATCCGAAAAACTTAATTTATATTGCTGCCTAACTCGTCAATTGCAAAGTCATTTTTTAAAACATTAACATTGGTCTAACTTCTCAGGAACTTGGCTGGCAACTTAATTTGGTTTTGCCTTACATCTAACTGAAAGCTGGATTAGGGGATCATAATTTGAAACTACCATTTTGCTTATTGTCACATAATTTATAACTGTACTGGTTATGTTTAGCCTGTAATCATTTTTGCTCATGTTAACTGAAGCATCCTCATAATTTTTGTAGAATTTCCCAAAAAAAAAACAATTGGAATAAGAGATGATGAACAGCACATTTACAGACAATATCTGTATTTATACTAATGAATATTATTTCCATTCTTATTTTAGAATTTTATACACCATTAACTCCTTTCAAATAGATCTGAAAGAGAAAGGTCATAGAAAGACATGCTATATATAGGATAAAATGATGGGGCTGGGACTAATGGTCTAGGGCTGTTGGACTAGATTATACATGTACAAGCAGTAAACATCATGGTTCTCATGTAGAGACTGAATCATAAATATCTAATTGGGTAAAGGTACCTTTAGTAAAGTTTGATTTTATTTAATTTATTAAAAATACAATTGCACCTACCTGTATTGGAAACCAATTCATCATTAGCAAGTTCAATGACTGAACTAAGTACAAACTGCAAGAAAATGTGGCATCCAAGACACAGGCAATGGTCAGTCAATACATCATTAAATTAAAAAGGGAGAAAATGCAAGTGCTTATTAACTGCTTCAGAGAAGTTGCTGCAAATTACAAAGGTCTCTTTTAAGCCAATAAATTGAATCAGTCTGTCGTAGCATTTGAATAACAAAATAGAAGAGTGGAGATAGCTGACTTGGAATCTATTATATAAAGGATGTGCTCCCATTTTGCATTCCTACAGATTTCTAAATTAATCTTGAACAGTATTGGGAAGAGATTTTAATCTGCAAAGCTGCCATGGTGTTCAGATCAAAAGCAATCTGTACCTGGGAAGGACATAGTGAATTAATTTTGTACAGTAAATATAATCTGAGATAAGAAAAAGTTAATTTTTTTGAATTAAAGTATAGATGTACATAAGAATATTTAAACTGGTCAGTGACTATGGTGATTGTGGCTTCGTACAGTTGTATAAATTGTTGTAGGAGCATGAATTATAGTTAGCTATTCTGCTGTTGAAAATTAAATGCGTACTTTAAATTTGTTATTTCTTGTTTTTACCCATGAACTACAGGAGAAATGCATTACGGTTCCGATTTGCTTAATAGTATTTTGGTTGTACACAAGCTCTCACCATGTATTTAAGTTGATCTCTACTTGGTTGGGTCTTTTCCTTCCTAACTCAGAAAATTGTGGAATTGTTTATTTCAGAGTCATTAGATAATGCTGCATTTGTGATATTAGAAAATTAACTTTATTTTTACAGGGACAAGCACTTTAGAATTTTGTCTTTGTAAAAGTGGGAATCATGATCATAATATTTTGTGGTGGAATACAACAGTTCTGTAGCACTTTCAAAGATTAACATTTCTCAGTTGTGTAGAATCATACAATCGTTAAATAAATTCCCTCTGGTTCTGGCATATGAACTGGAAACTCCTGCATGTTACCATAACATATGCAGCTGCTATAGATTTCTTTGTAGGATTGATTTTTGCATTGGGTACATTTCATTAAATGTAGATAATTGAAGTAATTGGTGATTGTAAAATGTTTATTGTGAAAATTAGAATGAACTTCAATGATCACACTATTCTTACTACAGCTTGATTATGACACTTTTTAAAAATTACTACCTTTTAATGTACTTCAGAACCTATATACTTTATTCCAACCCAAGCACAAAACATTGTGCTGTGGTAATTAAAAAATAAATGCACTTTTTCCTGTCATCTTTTAACCCCAGCACCCCATAGTTATATTGTGTTTCTGTTTATATAATTTTAAAAAGACAGGTGCTTACAAAGTACTTGGATAAAATATGCAGTGTAAAGCCATTTATCAATCACTAGGACCAATACTGTACCTTCCAGCATCTTAATATTCTGCAAGTAACAGGAATTATTGTACTACTCAATGAACTGTATAGAGAAGCTATTATTTTTCTGTATTTTCAGTAATTGTTTGCCCCTTGCATTTATAATCTGCTAGAAACTGCATATGGTTTTCTGCATTTAAAATAAAATAACCCAAATTGATGGAGGGATTTTGGTGCAAGCTGCTGATGAGAGCAATTTCTCAGCAGCTGAAGAATAACTGCAGTGAAGGAAATTTTCAATCAGAACTGTTTTTAAAAGGTGGTTAATTTCAGACACAGTGGGGTAAGATTTCTGATCTGTTTCTAGTGGGGGGGAAGAAACATCCGCATATTAAGTTCTTTCTCCCCTTTCACAGAAACTGTTTTCAGAGTTTTGCAGAATCCAAAATTTTCCTACAAACGCATCTCAATACTACTGCACTGAAAATTTAGTCAAATATTTTCTCCCATGCCATTCAAAAGTATTGCTATCTTTTGAACGTTAGCCTTACTTTGGGTAAATATGTCAATTTTATTGTTTCTTTCAGAATGCATGACAGTTTACATTGGGAATTTTATAAAACATTATAGATCACAATTTTATTGAGCTTTATATACCAATAACAGCAAAATTGTATTTCTCGATGTTTCTTCATTCCATTACCCAATTCTATTTAAATGCATTATGTACTTTCTTTTCCTTCCTACATTCAGTACTTGTGCTTTCTCAAGCGACCATCCAGTAATTCAGCAAACACTTCAATTCTTTTTAAACTCTTGGTTAATTAATTTTTTATAAATTAATACTTAAACTTTAAAAACTTAAAATATTGTTTTGCATCAGGGATTCTAACACTCTATCAATAAAATTAACTACATTGCAATCTTATAGCCTCATCTTCCAGTAGACCAGCTTGAATAACTTATTTGGATATTGTGCTATCATTTGGATGATATATATAAATGCACTATGTACTTTCCCTCCTACATCCAGTACTTGTGCTTTCCCATATGCCCATCCAGTTTATATATTTTTTTGCCGTTTTTTTGTCATGAAGCCCAGTTCTTTTTCTAAAGATGAGCATTTCATCATAAATTTCAAAGCTGTATCCCTCTCTCCTGCAGACCATAAACATGCTGGCATTTGCTGATTTATTTGTTCTATGGAAACCTGCTCATATAATAAAAATTAAATTGGGCTGAACCCAAGAACAGTTGTGTTCGAATAAACTGTAGCTTAGTGAAACAAAAAATGTAAGCATTGCATACAATAAAAATCCTCATTGGGTTGCACTGTCTAGCATTAGTAAATAACATTGGTCATTCAGCTATACTACTTAAATCATTCAAAAGTACTTGCAAACTTGCTTATTTTAATCTTGCTTTAATAGGACTTGTACTGAAGTTTAGGAAAGTTATCTCTGACAACTTTGTCTAGACTGTAAAACTAGAATTAATGTCCAGTATCTTGTAAATAATTATTTGAACCAAGTTGATGGAGTATTACTATGGGAATCTATAATGTGATTCCTTTGAGGTTAAATAATATATCACCTTAATAACCCTGATACTGTTGTTTTGATTAAAACACTTAACTACATTCACACTTCTAATAGTATTGTCTGACCCCTAAATTACACTTTCTGACTGCAGAGTGCAATCTGTTAACCAATTAAAAAGGGCAATTTTTTGAAGAAAAGGTTAATGTGTTTAATAGCTACTGCATTGTTGCATATGCTACTTAGAAGGTAATTGTCTGCATTGTTTTCACTTTTTATGGTAATTCTTCAAAATGGAGTATCTATATCTTTCCGGTTGAGAAATGATATCACTGTAATTCCAGTATGTCAATGTGTCAGTGTCGTTGTGTAGAAATAAATGGTAAAGCTTAGCCTGGTTATCATGTTTTGTCTTGAACTATCATTACAAATTCTTTCTTGCATCTTACCATACACATATCTGCATATCTCTCATTCGCAGCAGGGTTAATGCTGCTATTTATTGTGACTAGCCGAAGTAGGAATTACTTCCATCTTCAACTTGAAGCAAATTACTGTAGTTCCTTTACCAAGTATATTGTACTGTTTTAAATGATTCCTGGCCTATGTCTGCATATTAAAAAAAATCTTCATGACCACACATTCAACAATTAAGCAACTTGTCCAACAAGGCCAGAATCGATAGTCTGAGTCATATAGCAGAGAACCATTCCCTTTGCCTACCATCATGTGTCTAGAGTAACTCTATCGCACCAGCAGCCCAGGTTCAATTCCCTCAATGTCTGTAAGGAGTTTTGTACATTCTCCCTCTAAATACAAGGATTTCCTCTGTTCTGGTTCTCTACCACACTCCCAAAGACATATGGATTAGGTTAATTTGTCACATGGGATTAATTAGATGACAAGGGCTCATTGGGGTAAAAGGGCCTGTTACTCAGCTGCATTTCTAATTTTTTTTAAAAATCAAAAATATCTGTACTATAATTTATTAGCACTTTTCTGAGTTCTGTTCTGGCAATTCAAGTTCTGACAAAAGGTTCTCAATCTGAAAAATTAACTTTCCACAGAATCCAAATGCGTATTTTCAAATGTCAATGGTACTGAAACCTCAGCAACACAAGTTCTAAAATTATTGGTAAACATTTTGGAAATAAGGTCCTCCTGGTTAAGTATTCTATTGATGTCCTTACTTGCCATAAACCACGAAATGCAACATGCCTAAGTAGCTTGAAGGGAAATAAATTTGTAATTTCATGATTACAAATACTTTAATAAATCTGTGGCTTCTGATGAAGCTGGTCAGCAGACCTACTAACAATAATTTAATGGTTCTAAAATATAGCAGCTCCTTAGGGTCCACTAGCTTTGCAATCTTGTCACATGATACTTAGAGTTGCCATGTGGTGAGATTTGACAACCTCAATGGCAGCATTGGTAGTTAGTGTAATGCTATTATTGCACCAGTGTCCTGGGTTCAATTCCCATCGCCATCTGTAAGGAGTTTTGTACATTCTCCCTGTGACTGCATAGGTTTCCTGTCACATTCCAATGTCATACAGGTTAGTAGGTTAATTGGCCACATGAATGTAATTGGGTGGCACAGGCTTGTTGGGCCAGGAAGGTCTCCTACTGTGTTGTATCTCTAGGGGCAAAAAACAGCTTTACCTCATGTGAACCTGGAACCACTAGTTATGACTTGAATGTATATTTGATTTTATTCTGCATCATGGGGTGGGTTGGAATCTGCATTGGCCTGTTTGTCTAATCATGGTGATTGATTCCAACACTACGAGTCTGCTAGGGTTTAGCTACCTAATGCTAGTATACAATGAATCGGAATCGGGTTTATTATCACCGGCATGTGATGTGAAGTTAGTTAACTTAGCAGCAGTCAATGCAATACATGATCTAGCAGAGAGAGAGAAAAAAATATAAAATAAAATAAAATAAATAAACAAGTAAATCAATTACATATATTGAATAGATTTTAAAACATGAAAAAACAAATACTGTATATTTTTTAAAAAGTGAGAAGTGTCCTAAGCTTCAAAGTCCATTCAGGAAGCTGATGGCAGAGGGGAAGACGCTGTGCCTGAATCACTGAATGTGTGCCTTCAGGCTTCTGCATCTCCTACCTGATGGTAACAGTGAGAAAAGGGCATACACTGGGTGCTGGAACTCTTTGATAATGGATGCTGCCTTTCTGAGACACCGCTCCCTAAAGATGTCTTGGGTACTTTGTATGCTAGTGCCCAAGATGGAGCTAACTGGATTTACAACCTTCTGCAGCTTCTTTTGGTCCTGTGCAGTAGCCCCTCCATTCCAGACAGTGATGCAGCCTGTCAAAATGCTCTCCACAGTGCAACTATAGAAGTTTTTGAGTGTATTTGTTGACATGCCAAATCGCTTCAAACTCCTAATAAAGTATAGCCACTGTCTTGCCGCCTTTATGACTGCATCAATATGTTGGGACCAGGTTAGATCCTCAGAGATCTTAACACCCATCAACTTGAAGCTGATCAGTCTCTCCACTTCTGATCCTGTCTCTACTTTCCAGTATGAAAGACAAATGAGCATAGTTTAAAGTAAATTTATTATCAAAGAACCTGTGTCACCATATACAACCTTGAGCTTCATTTTCTCGCAGGTAATCACAGTAACTACAAGAAACAATAAAAATCAATGAAAGATCACACCCAACAGGACAAAAACCCATGTCCAAAATAACAACAAATACAATAAGAAAGAAAAAATATCATAAATAAGCAATAAATATTGAGAACATGAGATGAGTCCTTGAAAGTGTGACTACAGGTTGTGGGAACAGTTCAATGAATGGGCAAGTAAAGTCCCATCCAGTTAAAGAGCTTGATGATTGAGGGGTATTAACTGTTCCTGAACCTGGTGGTGTGAGTTCTGAGGCTCCTGTGCCTTCCTTCCTGATAGCGACAGTGAGAAGAGCATGACCTGGGTGTTGGAGAGCCCTGATGATATATGCAACAAGGCTCTGTGTTGATGTGTTTAGTGGTGGGGTAGAAGCTATATGCTTAAGGCATTATGATACCACACATGAAAGCTTAACATCAGGCAATTCCACAAATACCTTCCTCAACATTTGTAAGGACCCCATTTACTCAGAACATCAGCCAGCAATCCAAACCCTTAAGAGTTATACGTCCGTCTGGGGACCTGATAATTCTCGTGTACGGTATCACTCAACTTTCTTGTTTACCTCCACATTTTCCTGAGACCTGCTCACAGTGCCAAAGTGTAATGGACGGTTTAAGTCAGACTCAACAACTCGAGTGTCCAGGAGATGTGATAATAAGCACAACATTGTAACTTAGGCTTAACTTATTAACATAAAATAGAAAGCACAGATAAACCACACAACATACCACATAGCAAGTCACAAAGATTTGGGGGCTCATAATTCCTTCACCACACAACTGATGCTGACAGCGGATCTCCAAATTCAGACTAGCTCACAAAACTACCCTTTGGACCTCGGCACCAATCGTGATTTCTGGCTCCAAATGAAGCCCAGTATATCCACGGGCTTCACAAATGAAGAAACAAGTGGAGACAGTCATACTCTTGGATCTTACATTAACTCAGCATGGTTACATCAAACAGCACATTATATATCCATTTACACAATCTCCTAATGGTGTTTCTTTAATTAAGGTAACTTTTCTGCCCCTGGAGTAGATTTTCAAAAAGAAAATAGTTTTTTTTCCAAAAACCAAGTACTATAGTTTTAAAAGTGAGGTAATAGTAAATCTAAACTTCTTTCAATTTGCTTCATAAATAATATTTCTTAATTTTTAAGTGAGTTAACAACTTTAATGTGCCAGATTTTCACTATTTTGGGCTTGTTCCCTACCCAGACTCTAACGTTGCCTTCAAAATAAAGTAATAATAAATATTAAATTCACAAAACTTTTATTTTGTATTTTCTTGCAAGAACTTTTTAAAACACATGTCAAATTTATGTGGGTTATTTATTATACAATCCGTACATTTTTTAAGATGAAGTACCACTGCCCCCAACACTTCTGTCATTACCAATACTCACACTTTAGAGACCAATCAAGATTTTTTCAAACAACTCCTTATATATTTGCCGTTAAAAACAAATGAGAAGTGACAGGGGAGCATGTGGCTGTTAAGGCAGATGACTGATACTTTGATGTCCAGAAATGTGAGTAATATAAAGATCTATACTTCCTGATCTGAGAATATGTCTGTTGCAGGTTATTACCAAATGAGCTATTATTTGAGTGTCTTAACTGAGAAATAATAAACTGCACTTTAATTCTGTATATTTGAATTACTTTTACAGCTAGCTATCCAGTGCGAGACTTAGCCAACTTTTTTCTTTAAGTAGTGAGAAATGTTTTGCCATCACACATCTGACAGTGAAGTTGTCAAGATGGCCCCAAAATCATTAACAGACCAATAAAAGAAATAGACACACAATTAAAGACAACCCAGTGAAATATCAGCAGTACCTTGAAAGAAAGAGAGACAAAAAGGGAGACAGGAAAACTTCAGATCATCTCACAATTATCAAAGTGTGAACGGAGACTGAAGAGGCAACAGTGCAGAGTCAGTTAAAGAAACAAAGGGCTGCCGACAAGAAAAGGTACTATGCAAAGTATTATAACAGAGAATATCTGCCGGAATCTCCAGCAGGCCAGCAACAAGAACAGAATGTCCTCCATCTTCCAGAGGCTTCACCCAGCGCTAATGGAGACTACAAGAAGGTGCTTTAAATTTCAAGTGTTCCTTTTCTTTCCCAGAGTTGTTGAGATTTCTGTGCATGCTTCATAAACCTTACTATAAAAAAGTGTGTAGAGGGTTGAGTAAATGTTTTGTCAGTGTTTTAAAAAGTGTTCTCTCTTATGGACAGTTAAAAAATAATGATCTCTATAATTTGTTTGAAATTTGAATTACTGTTTAGGCAGATGTTCGAGGCAGATGTTCTGTAAGCATTATTTTTTTTTAAAAAAAGGCCAGACAATACCTCATTTAGCTGGGCTGCCTATGCAATGTATCATGTGGATGATTTAAACAAAAGTTCTCTAGCTGCCTGCCTGAAAAACTGATCTCCTATGAATTATGATAAATAGTGCAGACTGTAAGGGCATGTTTTAAATTGTGTGTTGCTTCTTCTAGTTGGACAGATGTTTGTTTTGTCAGAGATGATGTTAAACTGAAACCATTGTCAATGTTGAAAGTATTTTTGTCATTACCATCACAATGCATATTTTGATGTGAAATAAAGTTTTGTTTAGTAATATTGGTCTAAACTCATTTGCTGGAGTCAATTGCTTTGATACCAAAATCTGCAGTCTATATAAAAGGGTTACAATTCCAATAGTCTAATTAGTAAACAAGAGTTTTCTTGTTTAGCCAAGGAAAATATTTATCATGTTTAAGGAATATGTGCCTCAAAAATACATACTAAATGTACCTATAAAAAAGGAAAAGGGGTTAAAACATTTTTTTTTTTTTTAAAGAGACTTTTTTTTTGCGGGAACACACAGAAAATGCTGGAGAAGCTCTGCAGGCCAGGCAGTATATCTGTTCCTTAGATGCTGCCTGCCCGACAGAGTTCCTTCAGCATTTTGTGTGTGTTCCTTGGATTTCCAGCATCTGCAGATTTTCTCTTGTTTCTCTTTTTATTTGCAGGATTGACTTTGAAATTCTTGTTTGTCAATTCATTTTAAATTAAATTCAGTATTTTGATGGTGTGATGGTAATGATACTCACCCGGGAAAACTCTGCAAAAACATCTTAAAATATGAAAGACTTCTCACCAATACCAAGATCTGGCCTTCATTCCACAGCCTAAAATAAAGGTTATAATATGAATAAAATAGTTTCAAGAAATTTCATTTTTCAGAATATCAAGAAGTCTAAAGTGCCCCTAATTGAAGAATCACCCATAAATCAATGAGTTATTTCCTCATTATCTCAGGTCTGGTACCACAACATTCCTCAGGCTTTCAAAAGTACATTAAAGCCAACATATATAAGCAGTAATTTCGAATCTAGACCAATATTTTCATTTTAATGGTTATTCATGGTTATCTCAGTGTTTAGCATACTTCACATGCTGAGAGTTTCAGAAAGTTATTATTTGACCTGACAGACATTCATTCATTGTTTTGCAAAATCTAATATGCCACACAAAGCATTTTCGTCTTTTTGATTAGCTCCTGCTTGGATATCTAGAACTAAATATTGCTACTGTGTAGTTAAATGTAGTGGCTTAATGCTGTACATTAGCAAGCCATTAAAGGAAATGAGTTATGAAATACAATTCTATTGGTATTCATGATAATGGTTGTTGTTTTAGCATTGTATTGGCTTTTGGTTTATTATTGCCAATAAAAGTATCTATACTATCCAATTTACTGGCACTTTTCTGCTGTCCATTCTGTTTAGGCAATCCAATTTCAGACAAAAGGGTTTAATCTGAAAAATTAACTCTCTCCACAGAATCCAATTACATATTTTCAAATGTCAGTGGTACAGTGAAAATCTTTTGCAGGCCATTAATGCAGATAATTTCATCTCATCAGTACATCGAGGTAATACAACTGAAAGGCAATAAAGTAATTGAACAAAATGCTACAGTTACAGAGGAAGTGCAGTGCAGGCAGACAATAACAGCTGGTAGATTGTGAGATCAGGAGTATATTTTATCAATTATAGATCCATTCAGTAGCTGTAACCGTGGGATAGTAGCTGTCCTTGAGCTTAGAGGTATGTAATTTCAGGCTTCCGTAATCCTATGATTGAGCAGATTTGGTATGTCACCAAAGACTCTAGCAAACTTCTGAAGATATACCATGGAGAGCATTCTTACAGGTTGCATGACCATCTAGTATAGAGGGGCTACTGCACAGGACTGGAAAAGCTGCAGAGGTCTGCAAGCTCAGCCAGCTCCATAATGGGCACCCACCTCCCCAGCATCGAGGACACCTTCAAAAGGCAAAGCTTCAGAAAGTCGGCATCCATCATTAAGGACCTCCATGTTCTCTTCTTATTACTACCATCAAGGAGGTGGTATAGGAGCCTGAAGGCACACATTCAATGATTCAGGAACAGCTTCTTCCTCTTTAATCAAACAATGAACCCACGAATGCTGCCTCACTGTCTTTGTTCTCTTTTGACATGACTTAATTAATATTATCAATATATATTCTTACTGTAATTTATTGTATTTTTATATTTTATATTACTTTTATATTCTTTTTATTGCTCTATCCCAATTCTGCTGCCACTGTTGATTTATCCTTCTCCACACTATGCTCTTCCCCTTTGATTTTGATAGTTTAATATTGACCTCTACAGATCCTTTTTTGACTGCTGCTTTTGCCAGTTTCTCTGCTGTCTCATTTCCCATAATACCCGAATGTGCTGGAACCCACATGAATGCGATATTTTTGCCCTGTCTAGCCAGTCTTGAATTTGCAAACAAGAGTTCATAAAGCAGATCCTGGTGTCCCCTAGCTGTACCTGCCTTAATGCTTACAAGGGCCGATACAGAATCGCTACATATCACAAAATTACTACAGTCAACCTGCTCACTCCATTCTAGTGCTAACAATATGGCAAACATTTCAACTGCATAAACACTCAAGCAATCTGGCGTTCTCTTGCTAATTTCCACTTGATAACTTGTCACAATTGCAGACCCTGTTGCACCTGTTTCTGGATCCTTTGATTCATCCGTAAAAATCAGTACATCTTTATATTTAATTTCCCTATATCTATGATATTCACTGAGTATATCAGCTGTTTTATTACTGCATTTAATCTTAAGCAATTCCAAATCTACAGAGGGATTTTCTAATACCCAGAAAGGTCTGACAGGCCACACCACACTTGGACAAAACTCTTTATCATATATACACCCATATCTTTTGCTGTTTGCTCTCCTGTCTAGCCAAAACTTTTTTGTGTCCTTTCCTTCTCCCAGCAAGTCTTCTACACCCTTCTTGTAGGATGGCTATCACCATGCCCCCTTAAATTAATCCAGTAATTGGCTTCCAGCTGTTTACATCGCAGCCCCAATGGCATTTCATTTGCTTCAACTTGGAGTGCAACACTGGGGATGTTCTAACCGCTCCCAAGCTCCCTTAGAGCCCGAGCTTGCACGATATCCAGTTCTGCTAACATACATTTTGCTGCTGAACCATATACAATACTTCCATAATCTAATCTTGATCTTATTAATACTACATAAATATACTTAAGTGATGCGAATCAGCACCCCATTCCAAACCAGCAAGACACCTCATGACATTTATCAGATTTTTACATTTAGCAAATACATATCTAACATGTTCTCTCCCTGTTAATCTCAAGTCAAAGTGTACTCCCAAAACCCAAAAACTTTCAACTCTCTCCAGGTTACTTCCATACAGAGTCAGATTAAGCCCCCTGAGCTTTTTCTTTGTAAAGAACATGGTTTTTGTCTACTCCACTGAAAATTTAACACCCCACTTTGTCCACCACTCTTCAGCTTGATTAATTCGATCTTGCATTTTCATAACTATATGTCCAATATTTCTTCCTCCTTTCCACAAAGCCCCATCATATGCAAACAATGACCTCCCCCACTTCCATTGGTATATTTACGAATATATCATTTATCAAAATAGAGAATAAAGTTGGATTCACTACACTCCCCTGAGGCGTCCCATTTTCTACAACATACTGGCTTGATAGTTCTGATCATATCTTCACCTGAATAGTTCTCCCGTTTAAAAAGTCCTTAACCCAATTGAACATTGCCCCCACCCCGATTCTCATTAAATGCAGCTTGATTAGAAGCCCCTCCTTCCATAACATATCATAAGCTTTCTCAACATCAAAAAAAACTGCAACCACTGTCTCTTTATTTACTTGTACTTTTCTTATTTTGTCCTCTAGACACACCACTGGATCCATAGTATTCCTTCCTTTCCTGAACCAGCTTTGATACGTAGCCACCATACCTCTACTTTCCAGAAGGTACATTAACCTCTCATTTATCATATGTTCCATAAGTTTACATATGAGACGTCAAGGCAATTGGCCTATAATTTCCTGGCCTGCTGGCATCTTTTCCAGGTTCCCTTATTGGGAATAATTATTTCCTCATTCCAGCTCCCTGGTATTCTCCCTTCATCCCAGACTTTGTTGTACAGAAGCAGTAGTTTCTCCAGACTTCCTTCACTCAGGTGTTTTATCATACAATAGCATATTTCATCTTTACCTGGAGTAGTCTTTCCTGTTCTATCCAGTGCCTTTCTTAATTTTACCATGCTGAAAGAGACATGTTGCACACAGTCAAGCTTAGTTTTCCTACCTGAAGCTTCCATATTTTCAGCTTTTGTTCTCTTTTTACCTCTTCTTCCCTTCTCAGATAAATTATCAGAACTATGTACCATAACAAAAGTACTTGCCAACAACACTGCCTTTTCCTTATTTGTTACTGCAGTCACATTTCCATCCACCAGAACTGGGTACCTCCAGTCTCTCCTGTCCCCTCCCATCCTTTTTATCATCCCCCACACCTCTCCTATTTGAGTTGTGTTTCTGACGGAATCACAATACTTTTTCCAGTGCGTCCTTTTAGCATGTCTTATTGTCCTCCTTACTACTGCCTGAGCTTGTTTGTACTGAATCATATGTTGGAAGTTATGAGTTCTTTTAAACTAATTTAAAAGCCTTATTTCTATTTCTCACTGCTTCCTTACAATTATCATCCCACCATGGCATTACTCTCTTCTTTGTTCTTCCTTTACTTGTAGGAATGGATTCTAATGCAGCTGATATTATACCTTGTTTTAATATGCTGTCAAGTGTTTCTATATCCATCTCATCACTGACCTGACTTAGATATCTATCAGTTTTTTCCAGAAACTTCTCCCAATTGGCTTTCTCAAGGATCCATTTCCCACCTGTATTCTCTGTGACCAATTGAGGCAGAAATATTTATCTTGCACCAGATTGGGTAATGATCACTCCCTACAGTTCCTTCTTGGTACACTAACCACTCACATACTGATGCAATAGAGTTTGATACTAATGTAAGATCAAGCACAGATTCTTTACCTGTATTAACATCAATTCTATTACTACTGCCATCATTTAGGCACACTAAATACTTCTCATCTAGTAAATCCTCTATTACTTGACCATTGATGTCTGTTCTGTCACTCCCTCATAATACATTATGTCCATTAAAATCACCACACCAAACAACGTCACTACTATTCTGCCCTTCTATCTCCTCAAACTTGTTTAACTCTAGCCTTTTGCATGGTTTATAATGATTCACAATCACCAACTCTTTCCTTTCAGCCCATATTTTTACTACCACATACTTTTGTTCACTTCCTATACCTAGTATTCTATAAGGAATACCTTGCCTTATTTAAGTTGCACATCCTCCTCCTCCCACCTTTCTCCTGTCTCGCCTTATTGCCTCATAACCATATAAAACAAAATCTAAATTAGGTTTTAACCAGGTCTCCTGGATACACACAACATCTGGCTTTTATCTCCTACTAGCTATAAACTGCTTGAAATCTTGTCCATTACTAATCAGGCTTCTTGCATTCCATTGAAGTAGCATTATTAGTAATATCAACCCACACATACTGGCTCTAGACTTGACTGTACCCTGAGTTCATCATTTACCTCTTCCCATTTTAATCCTGTCATACCCAAATGGTGCACTGCAGCTTTCACAATAATCTGAATCCTTTCAGTTTTAGATTTGGTCTCACAAGTTGCATTTACCACTCCTGCTATAATGGACACCAATTTCTTCTTCTCCAGCCATGCATTCTTCTTTTCTTGCCTTTCTTTAGCTACCACTTGCTCTTTGCAACATCCTCCCTCATTTATTTTCTTCTGCCCTGCCAACTTGACTGCCTCAGCATATGACATTTTTCCCTTCACCCTTATCTTCTGCACCTCCACATCTTTTTTCACCACTTCACATCCCCAGTACACTACACTATGGTTACCTCCACAATTACAGCACTTGGCCACATGCCCAAACTCCTGACAATTGAAACACCTCATAGGTTTTGTAAATTGTATCTCAGAAATCCAAAATATAACTCCTTTGGAGGCACCTTATCCTCAAATTCTACCAGAACAGTTTGTCTCCCTTTTCTCTGCTCCCCTTGTCATTCATAGAAACATAGAAAATAGGTGCAGGAGTAGGCCATTCGACCCTTCGAGCCTGCACCGCCATTCAGTATAATCATGGCTGATCATCCAACTCAGAACCCCGTACCTGCTTTCTTTCCATATCCCCTGATCCCTTTAGCCACAAGGGCCATATCTAACTTCCTCTTAAACATAGCCAATGAACCACCCTCAACTGTTTCCTGTGGCAGAGAATTCCACAGATTCACCACTCTCTGTGAGAAGAAGTTTTTCCTCATCTCAGTCCTAAAAGGCTTCCCCTTTATCCTTAAACTGTGACCCCTCATTCTGGACTTCCCCAACATCAGAAACAATCTTCCTACATCTAGCCTGTCCAATCCCTTGAGAATTTTATATGTTTCAATAAGATCCCCCCTCAATCTTCTAAATTCCAGTGAGTATAAGCCTAGTCGATCCAATCTTTCTTCATATGAAAGTCCTGCCATCCCAGGAATCAATCTGGTGAACCTTCTCTGTACTCCCTCTATGGCAAGAATGTCTTTCTTCAGATTAGGGGACCAAAACTGCGCACAATATTCTAGGTGCGGTCTCACCAAGGCCTTGTACAACTGCAGTAGAACCTCCCTGCTCCTGTACTCAAATCCTTTTGCTATTGTTATGAATGTGCAGCAACTCTGAGGGGCCGAAGGGTACAAAGTCGCCCCCCCTCCTTTTTGAGAATCACAAGATCGCTATTAATTCGGGTCTGGGACCCAGGAAATGAGAGAGAGACACGCAGAATCCACAAGGTTTGGAATGTGTCCTGGCCTTAGCGAAACAAAACCACTGATAACGGCTATTGTCTCTTGGAGATGGGATTGTGTATTGAGTACTGTACTATTCATTGAAGCACCTCAGGGGACGACCAGAGTGGGCTGGTTGAGGGATTGCATCATCCCAACCTGATTGAGACCCCGTGAGTAAGGATAAAAGAGGGTCTGGGGAACAACCCCTTTAGACACTGTGGTGAACTATGTGCCTGTCGGGACACGCCCCTGCTGACTGCTCCTGTGGCTCCTCCCACAGGCCCCTGTATAAAGGAGATCTGCAGCCTGACGCTCAGCCTCAGTCTCCAAGACATTGTATGATAGACACTCACTCCTGGTTCCTTCTTCCAGTCAATAAAAGCCGATATCTCGCCTTACGTCTCAGTGTGAGTTATTGATGGTGCATCAGACACACCAGGAGAAATGCTAGAAATCCCATGACAGCGTTTAATAGCGACAGCCGGTGGGGGGGGCTCGTGTGCGTCCTCCCTTGCCTGGGTTGGTGGGCTCACCACGGAAGAACGGCTTAGCTAAAGGAGAGGCCACACCAATGGGACTCCTGATGGATTGAAATCATAAAAGGAAAGCTGGCAAGTTTTTCTCCCAAAATCTCTCCCTCTCTCCAACCATTGCAACCCAGCGGCTACCAAAGGCTGCAGCCTACATGAACTGAGTGAACGTTATATTTCCATCAGACAATACATTATCCCCTAGACAACTATAGAGCTTATTTCTTATTGATTATTATTATACCCGCACTTTTAGATTTAGTATTGATGTATATTATCTGTATATTTGCATTGATATTATTTTTGTGTATTTTTACTAATAAGTACTGTTAAAAGTAGTATCATCAGACTTCAACGGACCTCTCTATCTTTGCTGGTAAGTGACCCAGTTACAGGGTTTGTAACACTATGAATGCCAACATACCATTTGCCTTTTTCACCACTTGCTGTACCTGCATGCCCACCTTCAATGACTGGTGTACAATGACACTCAGGTCTCGTTACACCTCCCCTTTTCCGAATCGGCCACCGTTCAGATAATAATCTGTTTTCCTGTTCTTGCAACCGAAGTGGATAACCTCACATTTATCCACATTAAATTACATCTGCCATGAATTTGCCCACTCACCTAACCTATCCAAGTCATCCTGCATCCTCCTCACAGCTAACACCGCTGCCCAGCTTTGTGTCATCTGCAAACTTGGAGATGCTGCATTTAATTCCCTCATCTAAATCATTAATATATATTGTAAACATCTGGGGTCCCAGCATTGAGCCTTGCGGTACCCCACTAGTCACAGCCTGCCATTCTGAAAAGGTCCTGTTTACTCCCACTCTTTACTTCTTGTCTGCCAACCAATTCTCTATCCACATCAATACCATACCCCCAATACCCTGTGCTTTTAAGTTTGCACACTAATCTCCTGTGTGGGACCTTGTCAAAAGCCTTTTGAAAATCTAAATATACCACATCCACTGGCTCTCCCCTATCCACTCTAGTAGTTACATCTTCAAAAAATTCTATAAGTTTCATCAGACATGATTTTCCTTTCACAAATCCATGCTGACTTTGTCAGATGATTTCACCTCTTTCCAAATGTGCTGTTATCACATCTTTGATAACTGACTCTAGCATTTTCCCCACCACCAATGTCAGACTAACCAGTCTATAATTCCCCGGTTTCTCTCTCCCTCCTTTTTTTAAAAAGTGGGGTTACATTAGCCACCTTCCAATCCTCAGGAACTAATCCAGAATCTAAGGAGTTTTGAAAAATGATCACTAATGCATCCACTATTTCTTGGGCTACTTCTTTAAGCACTCTGGGATGCAGACCATCTGGCCCTGGGGATTTATCTGCCTTTAATCCCTTCAATTTACCTAATACCACTTCCCTACTAACATGTATTTCCCTCAGTTCCTCCATCTCACTAGACCCTCGGTCCCTTAATATTTCTGGAAGATTATTTGTGTCCTCCTTAGTGAAGACAGAACCAAAGTAGTTATTCAATTGGTCTGCCATGTCTTTGTTCCCTATGATCAATTCACCTGTTTCTGACTGTAAAGGACCTACATTTGTCTTGACCAATCTTTTTCTTTTCACGTATCTATAAAAGCTTTTACAGTCAGTTTCAATGTTCCCTGCCAGCGTTCTCTCATAATCTTTTTTCCCTTTCCTAATTAAGCCCTTTGTCCCCCTCTGCTGGTCTCTAAATTTCTCCCAGTCCTCAGGTGTGCCTCTTTTTCTCGCTAATTTTTATGTTTCTTCTTTGGACGTGATCCCTAATTTCCCTTGTCAGCCACGGGTGCACTACCTTCCCTGTTTTATTCTTTTGCCAAACTGGGATGAACAATTGTTGTAGTTCATCCATGCGATCTTTAAATGTTTGCCATTGCATATCCACCATCAACCATTTAAGTATCATTTGCCAGTCTATCTTAGCTAATTCACGTCTCATACCTTCAAAGTTACCCTTCTTTAAATTCATAACCTTTGTTTCTGAATTAATTATGTCACTCTCCATCTTAATGAAGAATTCCACCATATTATGGTCATTCTTACCCAAGGGGCCTCGCATGACAGGATTGCTAACTAACCCTTCCTCATTGCTCAATACCCAATCTAGAATGGCCTGCTCTCTAGTTGGTTCCTCGATATGTTGGTTCAGAAAACCATCCCGCATACCTTCCAAGAAATCCTCTTCCTCAGCACCCTTACCAATTTGGTTCACCCAATCTATATGTAGATTGAAGTCACCCATTATAACTACTGTTCCTTTATTGCACGCATTTCTAATTTCCTGTAAAATGCCATCCCCAACCTCACTACTACTGTTAGGTGGCCTGTACTCAACTCCCACCAGTGTTTTCTGCCCCTTAGTGTTATACAGCTCTACCCGTATTGATTCCATATCAATTCCAGGCTAATGTCCTTACTTTCTATTGCATTAATTTCCTCTCTAACAAGCAATGCTACCCCACCTCCTTTTCTTTCCTGTCTATCCCTCCTGAATATTGAATATCCCTGGATGTTGAGCTCCCATCCTTGGTCACCCTGGAGCCATGTCTCTGTGATCCCAACTATATCATATTCATTAATAACTATCTGCACATTCAATTCATCCACCTTGTTACAAATGCTCCTCTCATTGACACACAAAGCCTTCAGGCTTGTTTTTACAATGCTCTTAGCCCTTATACAATTATATTGAAAAGTGGCTCTTTTTGCTTTTTGCCTTGGATTTGCCTGCCTGCCACTTTTACTTTTCACCTTACTACTTTTTGCTTCTACCCTCATTTTACACCCCTCTGTCTCTCTGCACTTGTTCCCATCCCCCTGCCACATTAGTTTAAAGCCTCCTGAACAGCAGTAGCAAACACTCCCCCTAGGACATTGGTTCCAGTCCAGCCCAGGTGCCGACCGTCCTGTTTAAACCGGTCCCACCTCCCCCAGAACCAGTTGCAATACCCCAGAAATTTGAATCCCTCCCCCTTGCAACATTTTTCAAGCCACATATTCATCTGAAGTATCCTTCTATTTCTACTCTGACTAGCACATAGCACTGGTAGAAATCCAGAGATTATTACCTTTGTGGTCCTACTTTTTACTTTATCTCCTATCTCCCTAAATGCACCTTGTAGGACCTCATCCCATTTTTACCTATATCCTTGGTACCTATGTGCACCACGACCACTGGCTGTTCACCCTCCCATTCCAGAATGTCCTGCAGCAGCTCAGAGACATCCTTGACCCTTGTACCAGGGAGGCAACATACCATCCTGGAGTCTTGTTTGCGGTTGCAGAAACGCCTATCCCCTTACAATCGAATCCCCTATCACTACAGCTCTGCCACTCCTTTTCCTTCCCTCCTGTGCCGCAGAGCCACCCATGGTGCAATGAACTCAGCTGCTGCTGCCTTCCCCTGGTGAGACATCTCCCCCAACAATATCCAAAACAGTATATCTGTTTAGGGGGGAAGATGACCTCAGGGGACTCCTGCACTACCTGCCTACTGCTACGCTGTCAAGTGGCCACCACTTCCCTTTCTGCCTGTGTAGCCTTTACCTGCGGTGTGGCCAACTCACTGAATGTGCTATTCACGACTTTCTCAGCATCGCGGATGCTCCAGTACGAATCCAATCGCAGCTCCAGCTGCTCAATGCAGTCTGCCAGAAGCTGCAGTTGGACACACTTCCTGCACACATAGTCATCAGGGACACTGGAAGTATCCCTGATTTCCCACATGCTGCAGGATGAACAAACCACAGGGCCAATCTCAGCTGCCATGACCTACCCAATACTTGCCTCAACTTTTGAAACTTTCTCCTTTGAAAGGAACTTACCCAGTCTTACCTCACTTGGAGTGAAGCCTCTCGAGTCAAAGCCTCAAATCTCCACTCCTTCACTGGCATGCTCACTCACCATCTGCTCTGCTTGAGGAAACCCTCTATTTATTTGTTTGAGCTTTTCAAACTGCTTGGTCACCTGACCTTGATTGCCCAATCAGCTGCTTTCTACTGAGTCTGAGCTATTCAAATCTTGATTGTCTAATCAATGGCTTTCTGCTGAGCTATTCAAATCTTGATTGACTTGTTTGCACAGTCCAACTGCCAAAACTGCCAGAATC
Organism: Hypanus sabinus; assembly: GCF_030144855.1. Taxonomy (NCBI): domain Eukaryota; kingdom Metazoa; phylum Chordata; class Chondrichthyes; order Myliobatiformes; family Dasyatidae; genus Hypanus; species Hypanus sabinus. Next base: position 25,875,358 of record NC_082726.1, on the reverse strand, counting down.
TCTCGAGTCAAAGCCTCAAATCTCCACTCCTTCACTGGCTGCTTTCCACAGGCTGCTCCGCTTGAGGTAATCCTCTATTTATTTGTTTGAGCTTTTCAAACTTTTCACACTCTTCACTGAACTATTTATTCCTCACCCTTAAGTTCTCCACTAGCTCCTTCATATTAACACTGAGGGGAACCCCAGAGATCACCCCCTTGTAACCATTGACCCTTTGTACTCCAACTCTTACAACCCTGGACAGTTTGACTTTCCCAACATTAGTCACCTTCATTACCTTCTCCATCTGCTCTTTAATTTTATATCCTATCAGTATGTTTCCATCTCCTAAAATTCTTGCATGGCTTACTTCCCCTACTTGCCCTCTGATGATTTTTGTTAGATTAAGTAGATTGATTTTCTTTACTCCCCCTTCCCCCTGAAATCTTACCACTACATTCAGCAATTTTGCCCTCGGGCCTTTCTCCTCAACTTTTTTTCCGATCCACCTACGCTAGACACATCTCCTTTCTTTCTCTTCCGACCCATCACCTTCCTATTCTTAGTCCCTCTCCCCACCTCTTCCCACTCAAATTCCGTGCTGCTGCTGTTACCATCAGACTCTCTCCCTGCCATCCTATTGGAGTTTGCAAGGAACCGTGTACGAATATCGTTCTGGACCTATACAGGCCGTCGATCAATATTCCCATAGAATGTCCCCCACAATGCCCCAGCAGTACCTCAGCCCCGAGTCCAGCCTTATTTGTGAGTTTCACTCTACAGGAATTTTCGTCTCCCTCACTCCCTGCCTCCTTCAGCCCTCAACCCAAAATGTTAAAGTTGTCTCTCCTTGCAAATGCTGCATGATTAAGAGATACAGTTGTCTGAACTAATAATCAGCAGTCATCCTGGTGACTAGTGGAGCAGTCAGTGCTGGGAAGCAACTTCTCACTCTCTACATTAATGATCTATATAAAGGAACTGATGGGATTGTTATACACACAAAATGTTGGATGAATTCAAGAGGTCAGGCAGCATCTATGGAGATGAATGAACAGCTGACATTTTAGGCCAAGACCCTTCTTCAGGACTGGGATGTGGTGCCTTGGGTTTCCAGCATCTACAGAATTTCTTGTGTTTATGACAGCATTGTTGCCAAGTCTACAGATGTTTCCAAAATATGTAGAGGAACAGGTATGGTCACAAAGGCAGGACTTGGGAATCCAAGTTTGTGATTTGTCCAAGTTTAGTTTGTGGGTTGGGTCGGTAGTAAAGAAGTCTAATACAATAATTAGCATTCATTTTGAGAGAACTAGAATATAAAAAATTCTGTACTGCTGAGAATTAATAAGTAATTGGTAAGACTGTACTTGGAATATTGTGAACAATTTTGGGTCTTGTATCTAAGGGAGGATGTGCTAGTCTTGAGCAAAGTTCAGAGGAGGTTCACAAAAAAGACCCCAGGAATGAAAGGCGTAACATATAAGAGGTGTGTGACATCTCTGGGCCTGTCTTCAATGGAGTTCGTAAGAATTTATCAGAATGGGCACAGTAGAGGTCAAGTCATTGGGTGTGTATAGGGCAGAGAGTGGCAGGTTCTTGTTTGGCAAAGGAATTAATGTTTATAGGGGTGTATGGTGAATGTGAATGAAGGTGAATGAGCAAGTGCAGCAGGCAGTGAAGAAGGCTAATGGAATGTTGGCCTCTATTACAAAGGGAATTGAGTACAAGAGCAAGGAAACCCTCTTGCATTTGTACAGGGCCCTGGTGAGACCACACCTGGAGTATCGTGTACAGTTTTGGTCTCCAGGGTTAAGGAAGGACATCCTGGCTGTAGAGGAAGTGCAGCGTAGATTCACAAGGTTAATTCCTGGGATGTCAGGACTGTCTTAAGCAGAGAGGTTAGAGAGACTGGGCTTGTACACGCTGGAATTAAGGAGATTGAGAGGGGATCTGATTGCAACATTTAAGATTATTAAGGGATTGGACAAGACAGAGGCAGGAAATATGTTCCAGATGCTGGGAGAGTCCAGTACCAGAGGGCATGGTTTGAGAATAAGGGGTAGGTCATTTAGGACAGAGTTAAGGAAAAACTCTCCCAGAGAGTTGTGGGAGTCTGGAATGCGCTGCCTCGAAAGGCAGTAGAGGCCAATTTTCTGGATGCTTTCAAGAAGGAGCTTGATAGGTATCTTATGAATAGGGGAAGCAAGGGATATGGGGACAAGGCAGGAACCGGGTATTGATAGTAGATGATCAGCCATGATCTCAAAATGGCAGTGCAGGCCCAAAGGGCCAAATGGTCTACTTCTGCACCTATTGTCTATAAACGTCAGCTATGGTTGAATGATGGAGCAGACCCAAATGTGTCAAATGACCTAATTCTGCTCCTATATCTTCTGGTCTTATGGACTTGTGGACTGTGGGAGAATGTAGGTTAATTATCAGTCTGATATTTCAGCATCCAGATTACACCTACTGGTTTTAGTCCAATGAAATAAACTTGCTTGTCTTATTTTTTTTAAAGTTCACTTCGTTTTCATCATACTGGGCAGCAAAGTGAGTAGCAAGTAGAATGATGTACACAAAGTGCTGGAGTAACTTTGCAAGTCAGGCAGCATCTATGGAAGGGAATAGCAATTCAATGTTTCTCCAGCATTTTGAGAGTGTTGCTCAAGTTGTCCAGCATCTGCAGAATCACTTGTGTGTTTTCTATAGCAAGAGCTGCTGCCTTACAATACTGGAACCTGGTTTCATTCCTGGCCCCCAATACTGCCCGTTTGCACCACCTTCTTGTGATTGCGTGTAGGTTTTCCTGGGTGTGGCTGTTGCTGTTTTCTCTTAAATCCCAAGGAGATGCCTGTTGGAAGGTTAACTAGAAATGTTACATTGTCCCTATAGTGTAGATGTGTGTTAGATTTTGAGGTTGTCGAGGAGAATATGGGGAAAATAAAACAGGATTAGTGTAAATGGATGTTGTCTCCTTGCTTTATGTCTAAAGAATGTAATCACCTAGAACATACAAGACTATATGCGCTGGGATATGGTCATGGAGTCATAGAAAAATACACTACAGAGATAGGTCCTTCAGCCCATCTAGTCCATGCCAAACCAGTTAGACTGCCTCCTCCCATCAGTCTCCACCTGAAACATAGCTCCCTATACCCCTCCCATCCATGTAAAGATCCAAACTTCTCTTAAACATTGAAATTGAGCTTGCATGCACCACCTGCACTGGCAGCTTGTTCCACACTCTCATAACCCCTGAGTGAAGAAGTTCCCCCTCATGTTTCCCCTTTAACTTTTCACCTTTCACCCTTAACACATGACTTCTAGCTGTAGTCCCACCCAACCTCCGTGAAAAAAGCCTGCTTGCATTTACGCTATAAATACTCCTCATAATTTTGTATACTTCTATCAAATCTCCTCTGAGTTTTCTATATTCCAGGGAATGAAATTCTAACCTCTTCAACTTTACCCTATAACTCAGTTTCTACAGTCCCAGCAGCATCTTTGTGAATTTTCTCCATACTCCTTCAACCTTTTTTATTTCTTTTCCGTAGGTCAGTGATCAAAACTGCACACAATATGCCAAATTAAGCCGCACCAATATCTTATATAACTTCAACAGAACATCCCATTTCTTGTCCTCAATACTGTGATTTATCAAGACCAATGTGCCAAAAGCTTTCTTTAGAAACCTATCTACCTGTGAAGCCACTTTCAATTAATTATGGATCTGTATTCCCAGATCCCATTGTTCTACCGCATTCCTCAGTGCCCCACTATTCATTATGTAAGATCTACACTGGCTGGTCCTGCCGAAATGCAACACCTCGTGCTTGTCTGCATTAAATTCCATCTGCCATTTCTCAGCATGTTTTTCCAGCTGGTCTAGATTCCACTGCAAGTCCTCCTCGCTGTCCATTACACCACCAACCTTCATGTCATCTGCAAATTTGCTGATCCAGTTAACCACATCATCAACCTGATCATTGATATAGATGACAAACAACAACAGATCCAGTACCGGCACTCTGCTTGTCACAGGTTCTATTCAGAGAGGTAACCACCTACTACCGCTCTCTGGCTTCTCACACAAAGTCAATGTCTAATCCAATGTATTACCCCATCTTAAATACCAAGCAACTTAACCTTCTTATCCAAACTTCCATATAGGACATTATCAGATGCCTTGGTAAAACCAATGTAGACATCATCCACTGCCTTGCCTTCATCAACTTTCCTGGTAACTTGCTCTAAAAGAATGCTTAGACATAATCTACTATGTATAAAGCCATGCTGATTATCCCTAATCAGTCCACCTCTATGCAAATACTCCTATCTTGTCCCTTAGAATACATTCCACTAACTTTCCCTTTACTGATGTCAGGCTCACCGACCTGTAATTTCCTACTTTATTTTTAGCACCTTTCTTAAATAATGGAACAACATTAGCCAACCTCCAATCCTCTGGTACCTTACTATCGCCAAGAATTACTTGGGTATCTCTGCTAGGGCCCTTGCAATTTCTGCACTTGCCTCCTATAGAGTCCAAGGGAACACTTTGTTAGGCCTTGGAAATTTATCCACTCTAATTTACCTCAAGACAGCAATACTTCCTCCTCTGTATTCTATATAGGGTCCATAACCCTCCATTGCATCATTTCTATAGGTTCTGCATCCATCTCCTGAATAAATATAGATGCTAAAGATCTATTTAAGATTTCCCTCACCACCCATCTCTTTTGGCTCTAATCATGGATTACCATTCTGATCTTCCAGTTTCGTCCCTTGCAGTCCTTTTGCTCTTAACATATCTGTAGAATCCATCTTGTCTGCTAGGGCAACTTCACGCCTTCGATTCTCACTCCTGATTTCTTCAAGTGTTTCTTGCATTTCTTATACTCTACAAGCACCTCATCTATTCCTGCCTGCTTATACCTACTTTGCAACTCCATTTTTTCTTAACCGGGGCTTCAATGTCTCTTAAAAACCAAGGGCCCCGAAGCCTGTTATCTTTATCTTTTATTCCGACAATCACATACAAGCTTTGTACCCTCAAAATTTCACTTTTGAAGGCCTCCCATTTACCAAGTACAACTTTGCTAGAAAACAGTCCACACTCACCAGATCCTGATACCATCAAAACTGGCACTTCTCCAGTTTAGAATCTCAACCCATGGAACAGGCCTAAATTTTTGCATATTTTCTTTGAAACTAATGGCAATTGTGATCACGAGATGTAAAGTGTTCCCCTACACAAATTTCTTTCACCTGCCATATCTCATTCCATAATAGCAGATCACGTATCGCACACTCTTCCGTTGGGACTTCTACATACTGATTAAGAAAACTTCCCTGAATATATTTGACAAACTCTGGTCAAGTCCTTTTTTCAGTTTCAGAGTCCCAGACAATATGTGGAAAGTCAAAATCACCTACTATAACAACCTTATTTTTCTTGCAAAAGTCTGCGATCTCTCAACAAATTTGTTCACCTAAATCCCGTGGACTGTTGGGTGGTCTGTAATATAGCCCCGTTAACAATTCTTATTCCTCAGTTCTGCCCATAAAGCCTCACTAGACAAGTTCTCATGTCTGTCCTGACTGAGAACTGCTGTAACATTTTCTCTTTCCCTTGAATCCCTTCTGATCTGTCAGATCTAAAACAACGGAACTCAGCTACTCAGTCTTGCCCCTTCTGCACCCAAGTCTCACTAATAGCTGCAATATCATAATTTCAGGTGTTGATCCATGCCTTGAGCTCATCTGCCTTTCCTACAACACTTCTTGCATTGAAATATACACAGCTCAGGACAATAGTCACACCATGTCTAACCATTTGATTTTTTGACTTTGTCTGAGGTCTTAACAAGATCTGCCTCCAGAACCTCTCCACTATCTGTTCTGGCACTCTGGTTCCTGTCCTTCTGCAACTCTAGTTTAAACCTCCCCAATGCAACATTAACAAACCTTCCTGCTAGAATATTAGTGCAAACCCTCTCTTCTGTACAAGTCCCACATTCCTTGGAAGAAAGCTCAATGATCCAAAAATCTGATGCTCCCTCTCCTACGTCAACACCTTAGCCACATGTTAAACTCTATAATATACCTATTTCTGGCCTCACTAGAAATCCTGTGATTCCAGCCTTGGAGGTCCTGCCCTTTAACTTAGCTCCTAAACCTCTGAAATAACTTTGCAGAACCTTGTCACTCTTTCTACCTATATCACTTGTACCTACGTGGACTATGACCTCCAACTGCTCATCCTTCCACTCAAGAATACTGGCAAGCGGACCCGAGATGTCCTGGACTCTGGTACCCAGGAGGTGACATACCAAACTACAATCTTGCCCTTGTCCACAGAACCTTCCTTTCTGTTCTCCTTTCTAATGAATGCCCTGTCACCATAGCTCGCCTCTCTCCCTCTGTCCCTTCTGAGTCACAGTGCCAGGGACCTGACTTCTGTGACTCTTCTCTGTTATGTCATCACCCTCGACAGTATCCAAAGTGGTATATCTGCTGTTGATGGGGTAGCTGTTTAACACTTTCCCCTTCCTTACTGTCACCTGATCTCCTGTGTCCTGCACCATGGGTGTAACTTCCTCTCTATTTGTCCTATCTATCACCCCCTCAGCCTCCCAAATGATCTGGAGTTCATCCAGTTCCAGCTCCAATGCCTTAACACAGAGTGTTAAGAACTGCAGCTGGATGTATTTCTTGCAGGTGTAGTCATCTGGGACACTGGTGGTGTCGCAAGAGGAGCCACAACTATCGTCCCTGGCATCCCTACTGTGCAAACTGCAGGAGTATAACCCTAACAGTGCAAATATAAAGGAAACAATAAACACATTGGGGGATGGGGGAAGAAGGATCTACCCACAGCTCTTTGCCTTCACTCATTCAAGCTTCTCCTCGCGGAACCCTGTTGCAAAAGGCTGGAGAAACTCAATGGGTCAGACAGCATCTGTGGAGGGAAAGGGTACTGGACGTTTCGAGTAGAGATCCTGATGCCAGGCTTTTGATCCAAAAGATTCAACTACCATTTTGCTTTCACAGATTATGCTTAACTCATTCAGTTCCTCCTGCATTGCTTGGGCATTTTATGAATAGAAAACGAATAAATGTCATATTTGAACTGGATATACAGATATTTGCTTTTCTGAGGCTTTGGATGTTCTTTGTAAATTGACTCACCTTCACTAATGATCATTGTCTCCCTGGTTAATTCTTTCGCATTGACCACATGGCCTTTGAGGATAATTAGATGTGATTGTGGTCTTCCATCATCTGGTAACAGGAGTACAATTGTGTGGTCTTATCAGAGCTCTTAAAATTCTATTAGCATCTTCTACAAATGCACTCAATTATCAAATTAAATACACTTTTACTCAATTCAGTGATTCATCCCTTATAATATGGTGACACCCATTTGAAAAGCAAACATTTTTTCTAATTTTCTTGTGAAGCTGCAGCAAACTTTGCCACAGATTTATAAGCTGATGTAATTTCCAATTCAAACTGGTGCTGAATTCATACTGTAACTACAAGGAAAAATTCAGTGTACAACTTATGAAGGGTGTTTTTATATTTTTTCCAGGTTACAAACTAAGTTGCTTCTTAAGATATAGGAGCAGAATTAGACCATTCACCCCATATAATCTGCTCCACTAATGGATCATAGTTAATTTATTTTTCCTTTCAACTCCATTTTCCTGCCTTGTCACTGTAACCTTTGACTCTTACTAATCAAGAACCCATTACCCTTCACTTTCAACATACCCAATGACATTATATATACCACAAGAAACTGTAGCATAGCATGTAGCACAGTGCCAGAAGTAAAATCAGGGTTCAATTCCTACTGTTATCATTAAGAGATTGTATGTTCTCCTTGTGACCATGTAGGTTTCCTTTTGACACGCTGGTTCCCCCCACCTTCCAAAGATGTCTGGTTTGGGTTTGGGAGTTATGGGCATGCTAATTTGGCATTAGTAGCATAGCAACACTTGTGGGCTGCCCAGCAAAATACTTGCTGATTTGATTTGAAGCAAAACGTATATATGAACAATAAAACTAATCTCTAATAGGAGCAGTAGTAGGTCACCACACCCTCAAGCCTACCATGTAATTCAATACGTTTATGGCTGATCTTTGCTGGTTTCAACTCCTCTCATTTGCCAATTCCTTATAACCATCAGTGCCTCGATCTTTCAATTCTTTATCTGTCCTCACCTTAAATATAACAAAGATCTGGCGTCCAGCACCCCGGAAGCAGAATATCCAGTGATTTGTTACCCTTAGTAAAACATTTCTATGCTCCTCATTTTTGAATGACCAGTTCTTTATTTTGTAGCTACATTCCCTTGTATGTGACTCTCCCACATGCCAGTATCTACACTTACAAGATTGCTTGTGAGAATGAAAGCAAAGAGTTGTTGGTGTTTCGGCTCAAGACCCTAATGCGGGGTCTTAACTTGAAAGGTCAACCATACCTTTACCTTCACAGATGCTGCTTAACCCTTTGAGATCTTCTAGCAGAATTTGTTGTTCTGTTTTCCGACATCTATGATCTGTTAGTTCTCTTCTCCCCACTCTTAGGATCTCATATGTTTGGGAAAGGCCACCACAAATTCTTCCAAAATCCAAGGAAAACAAACCCAAATTGTCTAACCCCTCTTAATATCATTGTTTAACCATTTCCATTTTCCTCATGTGATACGAGATCACAACAATTAGGAGTAGAACTCGACATTTTGGCCCATCGAGTCCATTCCAAGATTCCATCATGGATGATTTATTATCCATCTCAATCCCATTCTCCCACCTTCTCCACATAACCTTTGATGCGTTAGAATCTATCAACTTATGCTGTAAATATACCCAATGACTTGACCTCTATAGCCATATGTGCCAATGGATTCCACAGATTTACTATCCCCTAGCTTAAAAAATTCAAGCTTACCTCTGTTCTAAAGGGAAATCCTTCTATTCTGAGGCTGTGTCCTTTGGTCCTAGACATGCCCATTGTAGGAAACATCCTCTCCATATCCATTTTATCTAGGACTTTTAATATTCGATAGGTTTCAATGAGATAACTCTCATTCTTTGAAACTCCAGTGTGCACAGGACCAGAACTATCGCTGCTCCTCATATATTAATCCTTTCATTCCCAGTATTATTCTTGTGAACTTCCTCTGGACCTTCTCCAATGCTCGCCAATCTTTTCTTAGATAAGGGGCCCAAAACTGCTCAGTATTCCAAGTGAAGTCTTACCAATGCCTTATAAAGCTTCAGTATTGCATCCCTGCTTTTGCATTCTATTCGTCTCAAAGTGAATGCTTTCATTGTATTTATCTTCCTTACCAGCAACTCGACCTGCAAGTTAACCTTTCGAGAATCCTGCATGAGAACTTCTAAGTCCCTTTGAACCTCTGTTTTTTGAATTTTCTTCCCAGTTAGAAAATAGTCCAGTCCTTTATTCCTTCTACCAAGTGCATGACCATACACTTCCCAACACTATATTCTATCTGCCACTTTTTATGTTATAGCCATAGAGTACCACAGCACTGAAACAGGCCTTTCAGCCCATCTAGTGCATGCCAAAATATTAATCTGCTTAGTCCCATTGACATGCACATTGATGGTAGCCTTCTATGCCCCTCCCACCCATGTGCCTATCCCATTCTATTTGTTCATACCCCTAATCAGTCTGTCTTTCTGCAGACTCCTTGCTTTGTCAACAATATCTGTCCTTCTACCCATATTTGTATCATCTACAAACATGGCCACTTAGCCATCAATTCTGTCACCAATCCATGAGAAGAAATGGTCCCAACACCAACTCCCAATGAACACCATTAATAACCAGCAACTAATCAGAAAGCCACCTTTGTACCCGCTCTTTGCCTGCTGCCAGTCAGCCAATCTATCCGTGCTAGTATCTTTCCTGTAATAACATGGGCTCTTATCTTGTTTAGCAGCCTTATGTGCAGCACCTTCTCAAAGGCCTTCTGAAAATCCAAGTAAACAACATCCCCTGATTCTCCTTTGTCTATCCTACCTGTTATTTCCTCAAAGAATTCCAATAGATTTGACAGGCAAGTTTTTGACTCATGCTGACTTCAGCCTATTTTAATCATGTGCCTCCAAATACATAAAACCTCATCCTTAATAATGGGTGCCAAATACTTACCAACCACTGAAGATAGAGTAACTAACCTATAATTTCTTTTCTTAAAGAGTGAAGTGACATATGCAATTTTTCAGTTCTTCAGAACTATTCCAGAATCTAATCCACAATCTCTTTAGCTATATCCTCCTTGCCTATCGTAATATTGCCCTTTTTCCATGTCTTTTCTATCTCCTGTTGTAATTTGTACCCCACATCCTGGCTACTGTTCAGAGGCTTGTGTATAACTTCCATCAGGGTCATTTTTACCCTTTAATTTTTTAAACTCTTCCCAGAAGGATTCTACTTCATCTGATCTTATGTCATCTCTTAAAAAGGATTTGATTTCGTTTTTTTAACCAACGGAGCACCTCAACCCACACCCCCCACCACCCCCCCCCCCCCAACCCCAGCTTGCCTGCCTGTCGTTTGGATACAATTCGCTTCCTTGGATGTCAAGTTCCTAAATATGATCTTTTCTCAGCCATGACTCAGTGATGCCTGCTATGTCAGAACTGCTAATCTTCAGTTGCACTACAAGATTATCTACCTTTTTCTGTATACTGCTTGCATTCAGATATAATGCTTTCTGTCCTGTATTCGTCACCCTTTTCAATTTTGTCTCTCTGTTACACTTCAGCTCATTCTATTGACTGCAATTTTGCCCAATCATCTCCCTGTACTTCCTCACAGTCTCAGTACACATTGCATCCACTTGCATACCAACTGCCCCATCCCCAGCCCTATCACTTCAGTTCCCATCCCCCTGCCAAATTAGATTAATCTTCCCCAACAGCTCCAGCAAACCTGCCTGCAAGGATATTGGTCCTCCTTGAGTTCAGATGTAACTCATCCTTGTTGTGCAGGTCATACCTTCCCCAAAAGAGGTCCTAATAATCTAGAAATCTGACCTATCCCTCTCACCAATTCCTCAGCCACGCATTCATCTGCCAAAGCATGATACTTTTATCCTCACTGGCATGTGGGAGAGGCAGCAATCCAGAGATTACTACCCCTGAGGTCCTGCTTTTCAGCTTTCTAACTCCCTATATTTTCTCTTCAGGACCTCATCCCTTTTCCCACCTATGCCATTGATACCAATATGTACCATGACCTCCCATTTAGAATGCTGTAGACCCTATCTGAGATATTCCTCACCCTGGCACCTTGGAGACAACATACCATCTGGGTGTCTCTTTCACATCCACAGAATCTTTTGTCTGCTCCTCTGACTATGGAACTCCCTATCACTATTGCAGTCCTCTTCTCCCCACTCCCCTTCTGAGCCACAGAGCAAAGACTCAGTGACACTATAACGAGAGATCATGGGTTAAGGGTGAAATGTTTAAGGGAAACATGAGATGGAACCTCTTTACTCAGAGGGTGGTGAGAGCTGCCAGTGGAAGTGGTGGATGCAGACTTGATTTCAACAGTTAAGAGAAGTCTGAATAAGTACATGGATGGGAGGGTTATGGAGGGCAATGGTCCATGCGCAGGTCAATGGGACTGAGGAGAAAAATAATTTGGCACAGACAAGACCTGTTTCTGTGCTGTACTACTCTATGACAATGCTGAATAAAATTATTAAAATATTTAGTAGCTTCCAGAGCTGGGATATAAAAATATACAAGGACATGCATTATAGTAGTAACTGCATTATCTGTGGACACTGATTTTAAAATGAGGACAGGTAAATTTTACTTCCTTTAATGTAAGGAAATTCAGTCAATGTTGCCTCATAGATCAATCCTATTGCACTACCAGTTCTCCCTCTAAACTACTTTACTCAGGTTCCCATCAGTTATGAATAGCTTTCATAAATTTTGTACTTCTGTATTTTATTGTTAATGCCTGTGAGAAAATTAATCTCAATTCTGTATAAGGCGATATACACTCAGTGGCCACTTTCTTAGCCACAGGAAGTGTATGTTCATTGTCTTCTGTTGCTGTAGCCCATCAACTTCAAGGCTCAGTATGTTGAGAGTTCAGAGAAGCTGTTCTGCACACCACTTGTTGTAGAGCATGGTTATTTAAGTTACTGTTGCCTTCCTGTCAGACCGGTCTGGTTATTCTCCTCTGACCCCTCTTCACAGAACTACCACTCACTGGATCTTTTTTGTTTTTCTCACCACTGAGCTAAGAAGTTGCCAGTGAGCAGCTTCTAAGAAGTCATCTGCAAAAAAACCTTAATTTCTTCCCTTTAAATGTCACTGTTTTTTCAAGGTGGATGGGATACTTTCAGAGTCTGTGATCTACAGGGGCATGCAAATTGAGGATCTTTAAGGCAGTGGTTCCCAGAGTTTACCAACCGGCCGTATTTTTGATATCTCCAGAACGTGGCCTGGAATATATGTGCCTTCAGGGTAAGGCCCTACAACAGAGAGAGATTAATTTCTAGGCAACAATTTGCATATAATAATTACTGTAGATTAGCACATTCCCCAAAGCTTTAAAATGATTGCCTTAACTATGTTTAATACAAAGGGATATCAGATCCAGTGCAGCCTAGTACATTTGAATGACTTCAACCTACATTGTAAGAAAATCAAAATGGAGAATCACAAAAGACTACAGATGCTGGAATCTGGAACGGAATTGAAATATTGGAGGGACTCAAAGGACCAGACCCGAATCATTAAAGGCACATCTCCCTCCACAAATGCTGCCGGATTAAAGGTATGATTTCTTCCTTTATTTTAACTAACTAAGAAATTATAATTTTATTAAAAGCTCCAAGTAATTTTTACTACTAAAGTATATATATGTCGCCACATACAACCTTGAGATGATTCTCCTGTGGGCATATTCAGCAAATCTGCAGAATAGTAACTGTAACAGGATCACTGAAAGATCAGAGTGCAGAAGACAACAAACTGTGCAAAGGCAAATATAAATAAATAGCAATAAATAACACGAAACTGAAATATCAAGATAAAGAGTCTTTAAAGTTGGATCATTGGTTGTGGGAACATCTCAATGGATGAGCAATTGAATGTGGTTATCCCCCTCGTTCAAGGTCCTGAAGGTTGAGTGGAAGTAACTGTTCTTGAACCTGGAGGTGCTAGTCCTGAGGCTTTTGGGCCTTGTACTTGATTGCAGCAGTGACAAAAGCGATGGCCTAGGTGGTGAGGATCTCTGATGATGGATGCTGCTTTCCTATGACAATGTTTCAAGTAGGTGTGCTCAATGATTGGGACGGTTTTACCTGTGATGTACTGGACCGAGTCCACTACATTTTCTAGGATTTTCCATTCAAAGTTTCCATACCAGGCTGTGATGTACCCAGTCAATAAACTATCCACTTCACATCTATGGAAGCCTGTCAAAGTTCTAGATGCCATGCTAAATCTCTGCAAACTCCTAAGGAAGTAAAGGCAATGCCATCTTTCTATGTAATTGCACTTAAGTGCAGGGTCAGGATTAGTCCTCTGAAATAGAAACACCCAGGAATTTAAAGTTGCTGACCCTCTCCACCTATGATCTGCAATGATTACTGGCTCATGAACCTCTGGTTTCCCCCTCCTGAAGACTACCATCAGTTCCTTGGTCTTGCTGACATTGAGTAAAATGTTATTGTTAATTACACCATTTAACCAGATTTTCAATCTTCCTCCTGTATGCTGATTCATCACCACCTTTAATTTGTCCCACAACACTGTCGTTATCAGCAAACTTGAATATGGTATGGGGCTGTGCTTAGTGACACAGTCATAGGTGTGGAGCAGAGCAGAGGGCTAAGCACACAGCCGCATGGTGCACCTGTGCTGATGGAGATCATGGAGGAGAAGTTGTCGCCAATCTTAACTAACTGGGGTCTGCAAGTGAGGAAATTCAGGATTCGATTGCAGGAGGAGGAACTGAGGTCAAGGTCTAGGAGCTTATTGATTAGTTTTGAAAGGATGATGGCATTAAATGTTGAGCTGTAATTGATGAAAAGCATCCCAACGCTGAAGGCATCCTGAAAGCATATTTGCTGTCCGGATGTTCCAGGATTAAGTTAAGAGCCAATGAGATGGCATCTGCTGTGGACCTGTTGCTCCGGTAGGCAAATTGGAGCAGATCCAAGTCACCACTCAGGCACGGGCGGATATGTTTCATCACCAGCCTCTCAAAACACTTCATCACTGTGGACGTAAGTGGAAATGGGTGATGGTCATTGAGGTAGGTTACCATGCTCTTCTTGGGCACTGATATAATGGAAGTCTGCTTGAAGCAGATGGGTACAACACACTGCCAAAGCAAGAGGTTAAAGATCTCAGTGAACACACCAGCCAGTTGTTCAACATAGGTCTTTAGTACATGGTAATAATGATAAAAAAAAGGAAATTTAAAAAATGCATTGCAACTGTTTCTGAATGACCTTTGAGAACAATACAATAGGCTTTAGACCTCATGAGCTGACATAAGATGGCCACATCTTTCTGAATGCAGTGTTCAGCTGGCATTGCCTCAGCCTACTTATTGATTGTAGTCGGCAGGCCTCCGCGATATCAGGTGCTCTACACCCTCAAACTGAAACCACAGGCATCGCCAGTGGCCAAACACAAGATGTGAGCTAGCTTTAGCACAATATGGCTCCAACTTCATTCTGCAGAAATGAGACAGCAGTTCCAAAATGGTCGGTGACGCCATGAGAGTCTGCTGCTACTGCTGGCTACCCACTTCAATTTGACTTCCTATTCCCATTCCAACACATAGATTCGTGGCCTCCTGTACTACCACAATGAAGTCACACTCAGGTTGGAGGAGTAACACCTCATATTCAATCTGGGTAGCCTCTAACCTGATGGCATGAACATTGATCCTTAAACTTCCAGTAATTTCTTCACTCTTCTCCCTAATCCATTTTTCCATTCCCCATTCTGGTTTCCCTCTCACCTTTTCTCTTCTTCCCTATCACCCCCCCCCCCCCCCGTGCCACTCTTCCATCCCTTTCTATGAAGGTCTACACACCCCTCCTGTCAGATACCTTCTTCATCAGCCCTTTCCATTTTCCACCCATCATCTTCCAGTTTGTTACTTCATCCCCACTCCTACCCCACTTATCCACTTTCCCCCTCAACTGGTCTCACCTATCAGCTGCCAGATTGTATTCCTTCTGCTCTCCCCTCCCCCCACCTTCTTATGCTGGCTTCTTTCCCCTTCCTTTCTATTCCTGAAGAAGGGTCTTGGCCCAAAATATCAATTGCTTTTTCCTCTCCATGGATGCTGCCTGAAATGCTGAGTCTCTCCAGCATATTGTGTGTGTTTCTTTAAGGGTTTTCTCTTCTCTCAAGCTGCATATGAAAATAAGTTGTGTTACAACAATACTACTCCATTCAGTATTCCACAGGACACTTCGCAAAGCACCCACAAATGTGAAAATAACCCTAACAATTACACTCACAAACAACAGAGAGTCTGTAGATGCTGGAAGTCTTGAACAACACACACAAGAGGTGGGGGGGTGGGGGAAGCAAATAGTCAATGTTTCGGGCTAGATCCTTCATTGACAGCAGGGGTGCACAACCTTTCTTTTATGCCATAGACCTCTAGCATTAACAGAGGAGTCCATGGACCCCAGGTTGGGAACCCCTGATCCAGGGCCTCAGCTTGAAATGTCAACTGTTTATTCCCTTCCGTAGATGTAGCCAGAGTTGTTGAGCTCCCCACACATTTTGTGTGACTTGTTAACACTTGCACCTTTCTTTTCCGGTGGGGATTGGGGAGAAATGCTGAGGCTTTTCATATGGCAAAAATATAGGTGAAATCCCACTTCTAGACAATGGTGGTACCGTTAATCAAAATATTTGTAAGCCCTGTAATAGAGTTTTGTCAGTACATTTGCAATTTTTGCTGCAAGATCCATTGCCTGTAACAATCAGCTTTTCAACTCAATGCAACAAATGAAGGCATTTTCTAGACTTGTTCAGTTCATTTAAAAAGCAAGAATCAGTTGACTGGTCCCTTGAGGAGCTTGCCTGGTCACAGCTGTCCAATTAGACCAATTATCACTGACAGTGACTCTCTGCTTCCCATTTATCTAGGCAATTAATAATCCAATTTACAACTTCTTTGGTGATCCCTTGGGTTTTCAATTTAGACATGTCTGAAAGCCAAGGTACACAACATGGAAAATCTTGTGCTTACAATTGCCTTTAAATACCTCCTCGGAGAATACTAGAGGCTTTGTTAGTGCCCACTGCTCTTGGACGTTTGACAGTTTAAATCTATACACCTCATTTGTAATTCACATATCAATTTCTGCTTTTAATACACCCATGAAGCACATAAATAAAGTCATACAGCGTAGTCACAGACCTTTCACTGCATTACATTCATGCCAGCCTTCTGTACTAACCCCATATCATGAAGAAACTTTTTGACTTCAACTAATATAAATTTTCCTGTAAAATTAAGATCGGCTTGATGAATAGTCAAAGTCAAAGCAAGTTTGTTATGAAACAACCACCGCCCAGGTCATGCCTTGTTCCCATCGCTACCGTCAGGAAGGAGCTACAGGAGCCTGAAGGCACACATTCAATGATTCAGAAACAGCTTCTTCCCCTCTGCCATCTGATTTCTGAATGGACATGAACCCATGAACACTACCACTACCTCACTACTTTTTATTTTTATTTTTGCACTACTTATATAATTTAATTGTTTTATATATCTATATATATATATATCTGTATGTGTGTGTATATATATATATATATATATATATATATATATATACACATGCACATACATATATACACACTGTATATATACTTACCATAATTCACAGGTTTTTTTATTATTATGTGTTGCATTGTACTGCTGCCGCAAAGACAACAAAATTCACGACAAATGCTGGTGATATCAAACTTGATTCTGAAAATAAAGACATACAATGGAATTTATAAACAATCTATGCATAAACAAATCCTGACAAAAAAAAATCAATGTACAAAAGAAGACAAATTGTGCAAACAAAATAAATAAATAACACTGAGCATTTGAACTGTGGAGTTCTTGCCAAAGGCAAACTTTTGCCAGTGCTGCCTATTTGATTCTGCCATTGGGACCTGGGAGATGGGAATTTTTTCCAGATCCCTGGACCCGCCTGATACGGTTATAAAAATCAATCTTTTAATTTTTCAAAATATTGAAATCAAGTCACGTTTTAAAGCATCTTCCTTGTTTTGAAGTAGCAATCAGCACAGATTAAGCATGTCAATGTTGTTTTGCAATTTCATTTACATTATTCTTAAAATTCATCCATCTGTTTTATTAAGCACCAGGCAAGCTGGCATTTACTGAACATCCCTATTTGCCTTGAATTTAATGACATATTGAGGTTTTTAAGAGTTGGGTCTGGATTCACTTAAAGGCACAGTTAGGGATTATTCTGAAGTAATGAAATAATTTTATTTATTTATTTGTTTGTTTTGAGTTACAGAGCGGGACAGGCTCAATGAGCCACACTTCTCAGCAACCCACCTATTTAACCCTAAACTAATCACAGCACAATTTACAATAACCAGTGTACTAACCATCTTTGGACTGTGAAAGGAAACCTGAGCACCCATAGGAAGTAAGTACAAACATCTTACAGAGGACTTTGGAATTGAACTCTGAACTCTGCCCCCCCCCCCCACCCCCAGCTGTAAAGTGTCGGACTGGCCACTATGCTGTCCTCGTAGCATACCAGCAAATTATGGGTAAATCGGATATCAATGAAGATGAAACCCTATATTCAGGAAGTGACATATCGCAAACTCAAGAGTTTCTGGAAAATCTTGAGCAACACACATAAAATGTTGGAGGAACTCGGCAAGTGTGGCAGCATCTATAGAGAAGAATAAACAGTCAACACTTCAACCCGGCTACAGGGCTGGAAGGGAAAGGGGCAGAAACCAGAATAAGAAGGTGGTGGAAGGGGAAGGAGTTCAAGATGATGAGTGAAATCAAGTGAGGAGGATAGTGAGCAGGTTGGGGAAGGGGGGAATGAAGTAAGAAACTGAGAGGTGAAGAGATGAAGAAGGAATCTGATAGGAGTGAACAGTGGACCATGGAAGAAAGGGAAGGCGGAGGGGCACTAGAGGGTGGTGACAGGCAGTCGATGAGAAGAGAGGAGTGAGAGCATTACCAAAATGGGGAATGGAATAAGAGAGAAGGGTGAGTGGGGAGAAGTTGCCAGAAGTTAGAGAAATCAAAATTCATGACATCTGATTGGAGGCTATCTAGAAGTAATAAGAGATATTGCTTCTCCTGAGTGTGGCCTCATTGTAGAAGTAGAGGAGGCCATGGACCGGCCTGTTTACAATTTAACCTAAAACCTTTGGAGTCCTCAAAGCTAATAGATGGACAGGGCACATTCTGATTCTATACCAATGAATACATGGAGGAAGTCTATTAAGGAATGTTCATGTTAACTAGTGGTTATTGACAAATTCAGGATGAGATCAGGGAAGGCATTAAGTGGCTATCTCCAGTGTTAACATATCATTAAAACTGGTTCCCTGTCACTTAATTCAGTTCAGTTCTGAAGAGGTCTCTTTTGACACTTAATATTCTGGCTAGTCGCTTATTCATGGAGCGACACACAAAGTGCTGGAGGAACTCAGAAGGTCAAGCAGCATCTATGAAGGGGAATAAACAGTTGACGTTGGGAGCCGTGACCCTTCATCAGGACTGGTGAAGGATTCAACTCAAATTGTTGATTTTTATTCCTTAGGTGCTACCTGACCTGCTGAATTCCTCCAGCATTTTGTGTGTTGCTCTGGATTTCCAGCATCTGCAGAATCTCTTGAGTATATTCATGGAGCTTTCCCTCAGTATCATAACAACAAAGTTCAAAGTAAATTTATTATTGAAGTACTTACATGTACGTCAGAATATACAACCCTGAGATTTCATTTTCTTTTAGGCATACTCAATAAATCCATAATAGAATAAATTATAATGGAGGTAATCATATAATAGAGGCAAATTTTAAGTGTCTGCAGTTTGTGCTCTGAAGCTTTCAGACTGGCCGTTAGTATTTAATCAAAAAGGTTCTGCTAGTTGGCTGGGCTAACATTGTAAACATCTGCTTCTGCAAAGTTACCTGTCTACATTCAAAATGTTAAAGTAGGTGACATTAAGTCATCTATTGTCTTTGTGTTCAAAAAGGATGAAGCATTGCCCCAGGAGAGAAGAACTAGATTCTCTCCCCAAGAGCTGCTGTGCGAATAAAGACTAATGCATCTCCCAGTTTTGCTTTTGAGTACTTCAGTTTCATCAGTCACAAAAGGCATATCAAATGACAGCAGGTTTACCTCTCTGATGATTTAAATAATAATCACTGCTTTTGGCTGTTGCTAATAAAGTATTTTAGAATTAATTTATTACAGTAGGACACACTAATAATCCAGTACATTCAAGTCTTTAGTGGTGGCAGATTTCAGTACACCAAGAATTCACCTTTTTAAGACCATAAGATCATAAGATAAAATCATTATCTCAGTGAAAATGGCAGCGCAATGGCAGCGCACGTGGCCACTCCAGGAATGAATATCTGTTATCTGTAAGTAGGGGCCGTGCACAATCCTGATTTGATGGGGATGGATGTGAGAAGCTCGGAGGAACATCTGGTGAAACTTTTGAAATGCCTGTTTTGCTGCCGCTGCTACTGTGTGATTGGAAAATATCTCCGGGAGGAAGGCCCCGGATCCTCGGCTTTGCCTGTTGCTTGGTGGCTGGGGCCGAGCTAGAAGCGCTCGGCAGAGATGGTGCTCGGTGATCGGTGTCGGAGGGCTGGTCGGAGGCTCGAAGTTTTTTGGACGGACTTAGAGTTGGCTGTGGTCGGATGCTTCCAGAGGCTGCATCGGGAAGCTTTGCGGCGCTGGAGGTTCATGGCAGGAAGAGTTTTCTTCCTTCTACCGTCTGCATGAGATGATGGGCTATTGAGGACTTTGAGACTTTCTTTTACCGTGTCCATGGTCTGCCTTTTATCAAATTACAGGATTGTTTTGCACTGTTGTAA
Source organism: Hypanus sabinus (assembly GCF_030144855.1). Lineage (NCBI taxonomy): Eukaryota > Metazoa > Chordata > Chondrichthyes > Myliobatiformes > Dasyatidae > Hypanus > Hypanus sabinus. The sequence goes on along the minus strand of NC_082726.1, from coordinate 25,855,214 downwards.
CTATATGTTATCATTATGTAGTTTTTGTAAGTTATTCTTGGTCTGTCTTGTGTTTTTGTGATATCATACTGGAGGAACATTGTATCATTTCTTAATGCATGCATTACTAAATAACAATAAACGAGGACTGAGTGTCCTCACAATCTAATCTAATCTAAGACCATAGGAGCAGAATTAGGCCATTTGGCCCAACAAGTCTACTCTGCCATTTCATCATGGCTGATCCATTCTCCCTCTGACCCTCAATCTCCTGCCTTCTCTTCTTGATTAGTTCCTCTCTTGTGCCTCTGTAATTCCCTTTTCTTCTCGGTAATACTGATACATCTGACTTTAGCTTCTCCTTCTCAAATTGCAGAGCTAATTCTATCATATTATGATAGAATTATATCAAACAGTCATATAATCATTTTTAAACCAGGTAAGTTTAAAGAGAATATAGGAAATAGAGCTTGTAGAGTTCAAAGGGAACATGAGAAAGAGACTCCAATGTTTAAAATGAACACACGAACAGGGTCCCCAATGAGTTTGAAAGGAGATTGGAAAAAAAATGAGAAGACTCTCTGATCTGCAGGCTCATTCCTAGCAATGTACACAGAAAAAGACATCAAGAGCTGCTGAAAGATCTTCAACTCGGTGAAAGACACTCTTTGGTCTGCACTAAACTTGTTGCTCTTCCAGCTCAGTGAGACATCCTCAGGGGAATGCACATTCCAGGCTGCAGGAGTACATGCTGAGAGATGCTCTGACACTCAGTGTAGCCACTGCTAAATCTCTGCGGGGAAGGAACACAGTCTAGGCTCCTTTTACTATTGGACATTGAAGAGCTGAGTCAATGGGTCACTTCAGGGGAGCACATGTGTCCCAATGGTGCTGAGAAAAAGAAGGGTAAGAACTATTGGAACTATCGGCCAAAGGACACCAAGAATGTAATGGACTATAACTTTACATTTTGTACATATATTGGATTATGAATACACTTGTTTAATTTTTGAAATAAATATTCAAAAAAGAGTTTTAAAACAGATAATGAAACAGCATGGGGTCAGATTGCCTGGTGAGTTGAATGTTGAAATACTGGAACTTTTGAACACTGGGACATCAGATTGTCAGTTTTACTGTAATTGGAATTTACATGCTGCAAGATGGGACTTTAACTCTGATCTTTAGATTAATAGTCTGCAAATTTAACCTCTGCACAACTTCTTCCTGTGTACTAGAAGCTGCCAATGATGCAATCCCAGGTTTAACACTCCAAATAGACCCTTAAGTATGATGGAGGGTGGGGGAGAAGCTGCTGTAATAAAAGTTTTTTTTTCAAAAAGTGAATTTTATTAATAATAAAAAATATAAGAAGATAAAGAGAAATTTTTTTTACAATTATGGGCAATAGTGTTTGTAGAGTTCTCACTCGGCGTGTTAAGATAACGCTGAGCTAAACACCGAGTTAAACCTTTGTCAATGATGACAGGATCACAGTAAGATTAACCATTTACTGTTCACTCTTCCACATTAACGTATGGTGAAAACTGTTGATAAAACAATACAAGATTTGTACAGCAGTTGTTTCCTTCTTAATATTACATTTACATCATAAATACTTGCAAAAGTAAAACTACAACAATTACATTACATTAAAGTGCAGCATACAGTCAGAATCTACCTACGCCATTGACTGCTTTAAATACACTTCAACGCAAACTCTCCGCAACTCTTTAACTAACGAAAACATAAACATTATCGACCGTTGTTACTTTTAACAGGATCGGCGTTAACATTTTAATTCAACATATCGATTATCTCATAACTCACAGCGTTGCTTTCACAATGTTTCTAATGTGTAGAGAGAAAACTTTGCTGCTGCTGCGCTCACACATGTCTCGAACCCCACCTTCCCGTTTCTCCAAACCGGTATTTTCCCACAGGACGCGGTGAAACCGGATGTGACGTCATCGCATGCCGTGATATCTCACAATGAATTTACTTTAAACAATCCTAACTTTAACTAGAATGCTAACAAATGAATTACTAAGCGAAAATATTATAAACTAAATAACTGCCATAAAGGCAACACAGTGTTACTTTTGTTTAATGGCATTGGTCAATGGCATAATAAAGGTTCGGATCCCCTGCATTAGGGTAGTACATCTTTTCAATACTTGAAAGGCTTTCCCACCCGAACGAACCCCTCCACGTCCAGTCGCGGAAGGACCCTAGACTGTGGTACTTCACCACAGGGCCGTTATATTGGCTGCACCGAGCTTTAGTACATCCCTCAGTATGCACTACAGCAGCCTAGAATGCACTGGAGGACCGTCAAGTTTCAGGTCTTTTACTGAGCTGATGTCCTTCCAGCAGCACTTGATGTCTGGCTCGACGTGTGTCCCTGGGAGCAGCCATTAGATCAGAGAGTCCCCTGTTACGCAGCTGCAGAGGATGAACCGAGAAAAGGCCCCTTGCATCCTCTCCACACCCTCTTAGCAAATCCAGAGTCTGCAAAGAGGTGGGTGATCGTCTCTTCCTCACCACGACCGTCCCTGAGGGTATTGTCAAAACAGGAAGGATCAGACTGGGAGGGAACCTCTCACCACCAGCTAAGCGAGGTCTTGGTGCTTGTTGGTGAGTTCAGGTCACAAGGCCCTCTGCCAGACGATTGTAAGGATTGATAAAGTAGTCATAATGCAGATAAAAAGAAACAAGAGGAACTCTGCAGATGCTGGAAATCCAGAGTAACTCACAAAAAATGCAAGAGGAACTCAGCAGGCCAGGCAGCATCTATAGAAAAGAGTAAGCAGTCGACATTTCAGGCGGAGACCCTTCATCAGGACTGGAGAAAGATGAGAAGTCAGAGTAAGAAGGTGGGGGAAAGGGGAGGATCCTGCTTTCATGAATTTTTCAAAATTTAAAGAATAAACAGTAATCAATTTTGAGATTAAAAGAGCAACAGTATGTACAAATTGATTTGACTGCGAAGCACAACCTTCTGGCTCACAGCAGGAGGCTGCTTCAAAGATAGGACTTGAAACCTGACTTGATTGCTAGACATTGTGTGTATTGGCCAAACATGCACACAATGGAGCCGTGTTAATTGTCCTATGTCCGACCTCCCCAGCTAAAATAATTGGCACCATTGTGACTGTGATCAAGGAAGATTCTTCACTGGTTATTTGTCACTTAGCACATCAAACGTGGCTGTAGGCGTACGTGATCAATCAGCCAGTGAATGGGGCACTTGTGTATCAGTGTCAACCCTCAGTTCACTATTTTGAATGCTTTAAGGTTTCTGTCCCCCAAAGCTTTCAGACCAGTGATGAGAAATACGTTGTTTCCACTAAAGTGCTTGCAATTACAGTATGCTCCAATTGTCAATACGTATTTTGATGGAATCATTTGTCTACTGCCTAAATATTCAAATTTCAAAGTTCAAATTTATTATCAAAAGATCATAAAGTGTTATCATATAAAACTTTAAGCTTCATCTTCTTGCAGGCAATGCAAAGAAACACAATAGAATTCACTGAAAGCATAGTGACACTAACCTGCTGCCCCAGACTGAGTTGGATGTGGTGCAAATGATGCATTTCACTGTATGTTTCAATATACATGTGACAAATAAAGCTTATCTATCTAGTTAGCTCGTTAGCTCAATCACCTGTTGCTATCTTTGTTCTTCAAGTGCGTAAACATTTGCAGCACTTTGAGTTCAGGGAAGACTCTACCTGAGATTCTTCCAGCAGATCTCCTTCTGAGAGCCCACCTTGTCATGCTAAACAAGAGCCCTTTACATTGACAAAACCGTTCCCTTAATGTCATTGCATTCAGGAAGGGGATGGCGCACACGCTCCTGTCTACATCAACAGTGTTGAGATTGAGAGGATTGAGAACTTCAACAATTGCCTGACCTGGTCCAACCACGACAATGTCTTGACCAAGAAAGCTCACCAACACCTCTACTTCCTCAGGAGGCTAAAGAAATTCATCATGTTCCCATCAACTCTTACCAATTTCTATTAATGCTCCATAGAAAGCTTTCTGTCCAGATACATAACGGTTTGGTACGATAACTGCTTTGCACATGACCGACCGCAAGAAACTGCAGAGATTTGTAGGCACAGCTCAGCAGATCACAGGAACCAAACTCCCCTCTCAGGACTCTACTTCTCACTGCCTAGGTAAAGCAGCCAGCCTAATCAAAGACCTCACCCACCCCGGACATTCTCTCCTCTCCCATTGTGCTAACCACTATGCTTTCTTTAAGAGCTGCTTAATGAATTGGTGACACCTCCCTATGACTGAGTTGCTGCTTTTACAGAAGTCTAACATACATTAACTTGTGTGACTGTGCAATCAGGAGAGTTAAATGGATTTTTACTATCCTCAGTAATTGAATATTTGTCTTTGCTAATAATCATTAATCAATTTGTTTATGTTTAGGGCTGTGCTGCGGACTGATGAATGTGTCTGAGCACTTTAAACAGGCATCATCCCATTTCTTAGTCACATCTGCAGGTTCTTAAAATGACATTGAACTGATTAAAATGTGCCTTAAATGTGTGTTTTAATCACAGGAGTTTTTAATTGATTGCTCAGTCTAATTGGGAAATATTTATTTCAAGAGCTGGGTATAATCCTAGAGGATTCTTCTAATGAGGAATGATTGAGCCACCATATGGAATGCATTGGGGTAGGAGAAATGACCCATCAGAGGTGAGGAACTCCTAATCACAAAATGTAGCCTAAGGGAAGAAACATTTAGTCACTTAGGTCACCTATGAACCTATCGTTTATTGTATTACTTCAGATCCTGAGTGGAGTCATAAAGTAATGAAGCACGACAGCACAGACAAAGGCTATTTGGCCCATCTAATCCATGGAGGCCAGATTTTCTGCCTAGTTTTATCAGTAAAACCAAGGAATTGATTCTGGACTTCAGGAAGGGAAAGTCAAGCTTAACACACACCAGTCCTCACTGGGGGAATCAGCATTGGAAAGGCTGAGCATTTTCAAGGTCCTGAGTGTGATCATTTCTGAAGATCTACTTTGGGCTCTGTTAGAGTAATTTTTGGAGTTTGCACATTGTTATGATTCCAGCCCCCTCCCTTGTGAGAATCGCAAGAGCACCCATTGAAGGGGGGGGGGGGGGGGTGGTCAGTAGACCCAGTCGGAGACAGAGAGAGAGAGACGTGCCAAATTGCAGGTACCACCAGTGATACAGAATAAAGACAACAGCGACTATTGTCTCATGGAGACCACATGAAAAGCCCTTGGGCAAGGTGGGCTGGTTGAGAGAGAGACTGCATCATCCCAACCTGATTGACACCTGCGACTCCGTGAGGAAGTATAAAGGAGAGTCTCAGGGGGACAACCCCTCAGACGCACCAAGAAGACACGAGAGTGTCCCGCAGCTGCGGGAAGCCATTCTGAAGGAAGCCACGTGCGTTAGATTCCGGGATTGGTATTTGTGGCTGGAATCACAGAAAACCGCTTTAACTAACATCGGGGAGAGGAAATCAACGCTCCCTCGATTTCACGGAAGATTCATCGAGACTCGGCAAGTTCTTTCTCTTCTCCCCCCCAATCTCTCTCTCTCGGTCGCCCCACGTGAAACCCAGCGATTTTAAAAGGGCTGAGGCCGGCAGCCTTCTGAGTGACTTTTATATTTCCAACGGACAATCTATTAACCCCTAGACACCAGCAGAGCTCACTTAATAATGATGATGATTAATATACCCGCGCTTTAGATTGAGTGTTGACAATGTGCACTATCTGAATGTATGTATTAACCCTACTTTTGTGTCCCTTTACGAATAAAACGTTTGAAAATAGTGACAACAGACTTCAACAGACCTCTCTATCTTTGCTGGTAAGTTACCCAGTTACGGGATACGTAACAACTTGGGGTTTCTCGTCTCGGGATTTGACACCAAATTGGGAGGCCAGTGAATCGGGCTTGTAGTCCAAAACTTGAATCTGGTTACGCGGGTAGCCAGACGGGAAACCAGCAGAGATGGACGTGGGTGAATTTATGGAAAACCCGACGGCCACCAAATTAGACTTGTCAAATTTAGCGAAGGGGTTGAACCTCACAGAAGTGAGGTCATCCATGAAAAAGCGTGAGGTACGAAGGGCCATAACCCGGTATTACATTGGGAAGAAGGTGTTTGGAGCTGAGGTATTGGGAGATATCCCTGAAGAGATATCATCAAGTTGGACAGTTCAGTTAGAGGTGGAGAAATTGAAGTTGGAACGTGAAATTAAGCTAAAAGAGCTGGAAGCGGCTGAGAAAGAGAGAGAGAGAGAGAAAGGCAAAGGCAGCATGAAATTACCCTAAAGAAGCTAGAAGCAGAAGAGAAAGAGAAACAGAGGCAACATGACCGGGAAATTGAGAAGATGAAGAATGAACGAAGAGATCAAGGGTTAGACCAAGCAGAGCGGTTTAATGTTAGTAGGGAGTTGAGATTGGTGCCCCCGTTCGAGGAGACAGATGTCGATAGCTATTTCTTGCTTTTTGAAAAGGTGGCAGTAAATCAGAAGTGGCCAAAAGAGCAGTGGGTGGCGTTGTTACAAAGTGTGTTAAAGGGGAAGGCCCAACAAGCATATGCGGCCTTGTCCCTGGGAGAGGGAGAAGTGGAGAATTATGATGAGGTAAAAAAGGTAATTCTCCGGACTTACGAATTGGTACCTGAGGCCTCTAGACAAAAGTTTAGAAATTTAAGAAAAGGGTGGAATCAAACGTATACCGAGCTAGCCCATGAGAAGGGGGTGCTCTTGGACCGTTGGTGCACCGCGGAAAGAGTGGGCGAGGATTATGGGCGTCTCAGGGAGTTGTTTTTGATTGAGGAATTTAAAGGTTGTGTTCTGGAGGAGATCCGGGTGTATTTGAATGAGAAGCCGGATAAGTCCACTTCAGAATTTGCCAGGTTGGCGGACGAATATGCCCTAACCCACAAGACAAAGACTCCCTCGAATAAAGGTCCCCAGAGAGACCGTGGGAACGATCGAGAAAGTCCAACGAGTGAGGCAGAGGTTCCACCGGGAGCTAGTGGTAAGGTTGAGGGGGAAAGGCAAGACGGCTGGAGGGTTCCGGGTTTGACCTGTTTTAATTGTGGAAAGGAGGGGCACATTGCATCTTGATGCTTTGCTCCGAGGAAGGAGATAGGAAGAGGGAAAACCACCGTCCCTATCGGGTGTGCAGATCGACCAGAGAGCTGAGGGTAGACAGAGTACGAGAGGGCTCTGGGAGTTGTCTGTCACATGGAACCGTGTCTGTGACGGAGGGAGACACCCCAGTTTCCGTACGAATCTGGAGGGATACGGGCTCTGAATTATCCCTGGTTAGCCGTAAGGTACTAGAATTTGGTCGGGAAACGGGCATGGTAAAGGTGGAAGGAATAAATAAACGGATAGAAATGGTGCCCTTATATAAGGTCATTCTGGATTGTGAGCTGGTGTATGGATCAGTTGAAATAGGGGTGCCCTCAGAATTCCCGAGAGATGACGTGGACATCCTGCTGGGGAATGACTTAGCAGGTGGTAAGGTTTGGTCAGCCATGCTGCCGACCTGCCGACCGGAGAGTGTGGTGGCCCCGTCCCTAGCGCCCAAGGACCATCTCGCCGGCGCGGTCACTCGCAGCCTGTCGAGAGAGAGAGCTGTGAACGAGAGAAGTTTAAATCTGGCCAGTTTTGATTTGGCCGAGACGTCTTTTCCGACCTTGTGCCACGAGGGTTCCGAGGGTGGTAAGACGAAGAGTAGTAAAGTGAAAGGGGGTAAGGGAGAGGAGATAGATCTGCCTTTAGCGAAGAGAAAGGTCCTAAAGGTAGGAAATAAAGATGGGAAACAGATAAAGCTGTTAAAAGGTCCAGAGTTGGACATGGATGATCTGTCTGGTTTGGCAGAATTGTTTGAAGAACTTGAGAGTTCTAAAGGTGTTACCGATAACGAGAGGAGGGCAGTCCTAGATGGAAAGGATACCCTTGCCTCGAAGGAGTCTGCTGAAAAGGCCGAGGAGGTTGTTTCAGCTCGCAGGGTTGCGCCTTCCCCGGGTGGGAGCTGCCCAGAGAGTAACTGGGAGGATCGGGGGAGGTTAGAATTTGAAAAAGGTACGGGAGTTGAAAGCCTGGAAGAGGCCAATGTCCCATTTGAGTGTGTCCGAGATGGGGATGCCCGAGGGGCTGAACCTGGTCACGGAGCTCAGAAGAAGTCTGAGGTATCTGACCCAGTGGAACGGGGCGGCCGTCCTTGTGGGTCAGATGGACTCGGTTCAGTGGGAAAAGGGTTAACCTTGGTAACCGGGGAAAGTGTGAGCTCCCCGGCGTCTGTACTCGAAGGAGTGTTCAAAGTTAATGCAGAATTCAAGAATGGGGGGGGTGAGGATTATTGGCGAAGGAAACGAAAAGCCTGTAGTTTCCAAATCGAAGGAAGAAATCTTAAACCTGGCAGATCGCTCACAGAGTGAGCCGGGGAATAGCGGGGCCCCCCACTCTATTGTTATGCCAGGATGGGGTGTGAAGAGGCCGCCTTCGCCATGCTACTCAAGCGAAGAGTTAGAATCAAACACCAATAGCCTGAAGGCGACTGATAAAAGGGCCAGCCACCTGGGTAAAATCAAAGAGTTGGGTGGAAATGGTCTAAGTCTGGGGCATGGTGTTGCTAAAATAACCCCGATGAGCGGGGCGGGCGGGAGTTCACCATGAAAAACTACTCAAGTTCCCCATGGGGGGACTCGCCGAAAAAGAGGCGACGGTTAATGGGGATGCCATTGTTAGACAGCCAAGCAGGTTGAACAGGTTTGCGCCAAAGCCTGTGAATAATAAAGACAGCCCTTTGGAGACCTGCCGGTTAAGTTAAACGACTGAAACGATTAGTATTCACGTAAACTTTTGTAAATGCACCTAAGCTAAGGTCATGCCTCCTTAGTTTTGTTGCTTAGAAAAAAAATAAATAGGTGGTTATTGAATTGAAATCTGATGTACGGTTCACAATGTTAAGATATTAAAGAAAGGGACACTGTAATCGTTAACTATTTAGATACTGACTTGAATGTATAACAGTATTTTGTGAAAAGAAAAACTTGTGTATTGTGTTAGATCCAAAACTCCTGTAAGACTGTGGACCACTCCGTTTTAACCACTGGTAAAACGGCTTTTTAAGAGGGGAGGTAATATGATTCCAGCCCCCTCCCTTGTGAGAATCGCAAGAGCACCTGTTGAAGGGGGGGGGGTCAGTAGACCCAGTCGGGGAGGGGGGGGGGGAGAGAGAGAGAGAGAGAGAGAGAGAGAGAGAGAGAGATATGCCAAATTGCAGGTACCACCAGCGATACAGAATAAAGACAACAACGACTATTGTCTCATGGAGACCACGTGAAAAGCCTTTGGGCAGGGTGGGCTGGTTGAGAGGGAGACTGCATCATCCCAACCTGATTGACACCTGCGACCCCGTGAGGAAGTATAAAGGAGAGTTTCAGGGGGACAGCCCCTCAGACGCACCAAGAAGACATGAGAGTGTCCCGCAGCTGCAGGAAGCGATTCTGAAGGAAGCCACGTGCGTTAGATTCCGGGATTGGAATTTGTGGCTGGAACCACAGAAAACTGCTTTAACTAACATCGGGGAGAGGAAATCAACGCTCCCCTGATTTCACGGTGATGCACCATCAATAACTCACACTGAGACGTAAGGCGAGATATCGGCTTTTATTGACTGGAAGAAGGAACCAGGAGTGAGTGTCTATCATACAATGTCCTGGAGACTGAAACCGAGCGTCAGGCCTCAGATCTCCTTTATACAGGGGCCTGTGGGAGGAGCCACAGGAGCAGTCAGCAGGGGGCGTGTCCCGACAGGCACATAGTTCACCACATTCACCCCCCCTTCATTTGAAAGAGTCCTCATGTGGCGAAGTTTCTTACAAGTCAAGTCTATCAGGTGGTTGAATCTGTCGCTGCGATCTACGTAGCACCGGCTGTGATCGCATAGACGCCGGCAACATTGGTGATTGCACAGGGGACGGAGGTTGCGCTTGTTCTTGCCCACTAGGCGCCGGTGATCCCTCATGCATGTGCGAGGCGCCTGGTATAAATGCGTACGAAACGCCCGGTATACAAGTGTCGTGAGGAGTCTGTGTAGGGCCTGATGAGCATGGTGTCACCTCTGGTGCAGGGTTCATAGTTACCGGAGAGCCTTCAGGGTAGTGGTCTGCTGCACCTGCGGGTGCCAGGTCGCGGATGGAGACCGTGTCCTCCCGCCCATCAGGTAAGACCACGTAAGCATACTGGGGGTTCGCATGTAGAAGGTGAACCCTCTCTACCAGCGGGGAGTATTTATTGCTCCTCACATGTTTCCGGAGCAGCACTGGCCCCGGGAACGTCAGCCAAACTGGTAGGGTGGTCCCAGTGACAGACTTCCTGGGAAAAGAGAATAGGCGTTCGTGAGGGGTGGCATTGGTGGACGTACATAACAGAGAGCGGATAGAGTGCAATGCCTCAGAGAGGACCTCCTGCCATCGAGAGACCGGCAACCCTTTTGACTTAAGGGCTAAAAGTGTGGCCTTCCACACTGTGGCATTCTCCCGCTCCACCTGTCCATTACCCCGGGGATTATAACTCGTGGTCCGACTGGTAGCAATGCCCCTAGCTAGCAAGTACTGGCGCAGCTCCTCACTCATAAAGGAGGACCCTCTATCACTGTGGATATAGCAGGGATACCCGAACAGAGTGAAGAGCTGGCGCAGGGCTTTTATGACGGACGTGGTAGTGGTGTCGGGGCAGGGGATGGCAAAGGGGAACCGTGAGTACTCGTCGATAACACTGAGAAAATAGACATTGCGGTCAGTGGAGGGAAGGGGGCCCTTAAAGTCAACACTCAGTCGTTCAAAAGGGCGGGTGGCCTTGACAAGTTGTGCCGTGTCAGGACGGTAGAAGTGCGGTTTGCACTCAGCGCAAATTTGGCAGTCCCTGGTCATCGTCCTGATGTCCTCCAGGGAGTATGGCAGGTTCCAAGCTTTCACAAAATGGTAAAATCGGGTGACCCCCAGATGGCAAAGTTGTGCATGAAGGGTGTACAGCTGGTCGAGCTGTGTGCTAGCACATGTTCCCCGGGATAGGGCATCAGGGAGCTCATTGAGTCTGCCAGGCCGGTACAGGATATCATAGGTGTAGGTGGAGAGTTCTATCCTCCACCGCAAAATCTTATCATTTTTGATTTTGCCCCGCTGTTGGTTACGTCTCAGTGTGAGTTATTGATGGTGCATCAATTTTATTGACTGGAAGAAGAAACCAGGAGTGAGTGTCTATCATACAATGTCCTGGAGACTGAGGCCGAGCGTCAGGCCTCAGATCTCCTTTATACAGGGGCCTGTGGGAGGAGCCACAGGAGCAGTCAGCAGGGGGCGTGTCCCGACAGGCACATAGTTCACCACACACGGAAGATTCATCGAGACTCGGCAAGTTCTTTCTCTTCTCCCCACCCCCCCCCCCCAATCTCTCTTTCTCGGTCGCCCCACGTGAAACCCAGCGATTTTAAAAGGGCTGAGGCCGGCAGCCTTCTGAGTGACTTTTATATTTCCAACGGACAATCTATTAACCCCTAGACACCAGCAGAGCTCACTTAATAATGATGATGATTAATATACCTGCGCTTTAGATTGAGTGTTGACAATGTGCACTATCTGAATGTATGTATTAACCCTACTTTTGTGTCCCTTTACGAATAAAATGTTTGAAAATAGTGACAACAGACTTCAACAGACCTCTCTATCTTTGCTGGTAAGTTATCCAGTTATGGGATACGTAACAACATGCAGCAAGTAACTTTAACTGACTCCGGCCTCTAACCTTCAGGTTTGAATATGAATTGTGGATTAAATCCAAAATGCAGCTCTGAACAATGGATTCCCAAGAGCCGTGAACCGTTAACTGGAAGAATAGACCATGCTTATTTTGATTTGTTACTTGTGTGTCTTTAGGTGTCAGTAATATTGGTGTGATGGTGGGAAGATCCAGGCATTTGAAACTGTTACATGTAGTTCAAAGGAAGCATTGTAAATATGGCTTTCCCTTTTGATCTTTAGCATATTCATGTAGTGTTGGGCCTGGCAGAACTTCCTCCGAAATAGTCTCTATCTGATGCCTGCTGTATCTCATTTTGTTGAACAAAGAGGCTGCTTCAAATCTGCCCGTACTTCACTCTGGTGAGTTTGCTTATACAACAACATTTGGTGTCCGGAGTGGGATACCTCTTTGCGAGCCATCGTGTGACCAGCGACTTCAGCAATCTAAGCGGGTGAGTATTTTTAAAATTAGCACTCACATCTGAACCTGTTCGGCTCAGTGATTACAGGATCGTGAGGTATTACGAACACGACAGAGAGCTGATCTAGTTGATATAAAAGTAGTGTGTGTGTGCGCGTGTATGCATGTTTATGTGAGAGACGAAACTTTGTGTGCTAATTTGGTGAAACGGTGCCATCAGTTGCAAAAGGTGGTTATTAAAGGTTCGAGACGCCAATACTTGATCCGGAAACTATATTTTAGCATATGCATCTGCGAGTGTGTGTGTCTTCGTGTAACAGTTAGATGCAAAGGAATACAGCAGGTATTATGAGTTTAGACACATATAAGTGGCAGATTGCTGATTACATACTCTGCAGTTTAACTCTAATCTGGCATTTATATTTTGCATTGTGTGGAGATATTTCAGGGAGAGGTGTTACCCAGATAGTATTTGTCAGGATGACACCTATTTGTGGCAGGCAATGTCAGGTCGAGAACCCTGAAGACCCAAGCCAGTCCTTGACCCAGATTAAGACCATTCATAAGCCCTTTACCCCTGAAAAGAAACACAGCATTTTGTCAGAGTTGCCCTCATTTAATGTTGCATGTCAGAATTCATAATTCTGGCACAAGTTTGAGGAAATGGTTGAAATTCACCATATACATCCTGAAGATATACATGTCCTGGTAAAAGCAAAGTACACGAGGAATATATGGGACTGTATGGTCCGGGGTGCAGGATGGTACATGGGCGACTACTGGGAACACCAGCGATGAAGGGAGATATCATTTTTTTAAAGGGAAAGTGAGGCAGTGATTGGGGAAGGTGAGAGTTACTGGGGAATGATAATGGCAATTTAAAGAGCTGATGAGACAGCCATGGATTATGCAGAAGGTAAATATAAATGTATGAGGAGTATTCTGGGTTGGATAATCCAGGGAGGGATGAGCCAATCTTTCTGAAAATACTGAAGGGAGCCTGAGCTCTGCCAACCTGGAAGTTTTAGACTTGGGGATCGACTTACTCTGTGATAGTTTCACGGGCCATTGAGATAGACCAAAGGAAGAACAAGAAAAGTCATAAAGTGGCCATTGCGAATGTAGTTCTGTGAAGTTATGAAGATCTTGCTTTGTGTACTGGCAGCCAGGGCACATAGCAAGCAACTGCTGGAATAGACACAGGAGGGTAAAGGAGATGATTTGTTACAGCTGTGGCTTCTCAGGTCATGGTTGGAGGTAGTGCCCTGAAAAACAAAGAAAGTGTAAAGATCACTAACAGAACCAGGTAGTCCACAGCAGCACCCTCTCTTTCTGATTTGGCTGCTGACCAGATTATAGAGCCGGTGAGGTCATAGAAATGGCTGACAGCAGCCCGTTGCAACTGGTGGTCTTCCACGAGTGTACAAAGGCGGTTTACTAGGGGTCCAGCAATCTAAAAGGTTAGTGGATCCTGGATTATCAATATCGATAACTGAACTACCCTGGCCCACAACTGGAGTGGCAATTTACATTACCAGGCCAGGAAGTGAAACAATGGGGGCAGAGAGAAGTCAGCTCTGGGTACTCGAAATCGAGAGAGTGAACCATCCAGTGTATTTCTGAGTCTGTCCAAATAATGAGGGTACTATCCTTGGAATAGATATCCTAAAGGAAGCAGTGGTTGTTTTATATTCAGGAAAGGGAGAAATAATATGGACAAAATGGGGACAGTGAACATGTGTGACCCGCAAAGCAGCTAACATGGCGCACAGAGAGACAGCGGCTCCAAGCAGGGAGGAGAGGCAGGGTGACGAACGGGAATCATGTTAGGGGGTCCCAAGGGGAACACAGTCAGGACTGTTAGAAGTAGTGCCATTACCTGAGGTGATTACAGTAAAAGCTCACCTGAAAGGGGATAGTAAGGAGCAGAAAGGGAATGAGTTGTCAGTGTGAGGAGGGCAGCGGAAGAACAAGAAGCAAAAGGAATTGCAAGTGTACAGGAAGAAACTGCAGCTGCTAATTTAGTAAGATTACATGGAGATGTGAAGGACCGAGAAAAGCAACAGTAGCACATTGCTGGTCAGAGAGAGCCGGAGGGAAAGGAGATAGTCCTCCCACAGCCGGGTGACCAAGTCACAGCGAGGGTGCTGCCTGGAAAGGCAAGGTTTGCTCCCAGATGGATGGGACCACAGACAGCCCTTTTTGAAAATTGACAGTTTTGTGTCTGTGAGCAGAGGCAGCGAGACAGCCAGTGGAAACACCGGACTCAGGTTAAACTGTACAACTCACCTTCTTGTTGCTCTCACAGACAGAGCCGGGGGATTAAGTGAACCTAAGTAACATCAGTAACCACGTAACTACAGAGAACCTAAGAGATGAACACCAGCTGGCCACACCAAACCTGACCACAGCTGACGGAAGCAGACTCACAGCAAGTGCGAAGGAGACACTGAGAGCGTGACAGAAAGCTGAAAATAGCATGCTAAAGTGTAATGGTAACAGAGCTCTGTAACGAAGGCTGGTTGCTGAAGGCAGATGATTAGTGTACAGCTCAGAACAGAAAAGATACTGGAGAAAGTAGATGGGGAGGGATTTAATTTACAGCAGAGGCATCAGGTTCCACAACTTTGATGGCATGGCAGGCTGAGTAAGATTGCACACAGCATTGGAAAGCTGTCACCCCCAGCCTGAATGGGGAGTGAATACAAATGAGCTGGGTCCTTTCAGCAGTTTGGCCAGTGATCGACTGGACGGTTTTGGAAGGGGGGTGGGTGCCACCGGGGAGAGGTCCTTGCAGTTATTCAAATAGAGACCACCCCAACCGCTTCCTGTACATAGATGAACCTGATACATTTACCTTGCTGGTGACACTGGAAAGAGTTTTATCTATCAGAGAATGAAGGGGTGAGATAAGGAATGTGATTAAGCTGCAATCGGTTAGCAAGGGAAGAGCCAGCAGGCATACGATTGAAGCTGCATCTCTAAAGACTGTTGTTCAAGTTTTTGGAGCAATCTCTCTGCTTAACATTCTGTAGGTGGCCATTAGGGGCGATAAGGTAAATGTAGATGCACATAAAATAATGGGGAGAAATTCCGAGGTAAGGCATTTTTACTGGCCTATGTGAGTAGATCCTCCTTAAGGTTGGTCTTTCCTGGTACAAATTTATTTGTATCCAGGGGTGCCAAGAGGCTGGACTATTAGAGCAATTTTTGGGGTTAGTACATGCAGCAAATAACTTTAACTGACTTCAGCCACTAGCTTTCAGATTCGAATATGAACTATGGATTAAATCTAAAATGCAGCTCTGAACAAGGGATTCCTAAGAACTGTGAACCAATTTAATTAGAAAAACAGACTATGCTGATTTAAATTCACTGCTTGTCTGTATTTGGGTGCCTGTAATATACTGTAGTTGTGAACAGAGAGGTGTGACGGTGGGAAAATCCAGGCATTTGTAACTGCTGGATGTAGTTCAAAGGAAGCATTGTAAATACAGAATTATC
The DNA here is from genome assembly GCF_030144855.1 of Hypanus sabinus. Taxonomy (NCBI): domain Eukaryota; kingdom Metazoa; phylum Chordata; class Chondrichthyes; order Myliobatiformes; family Dasyatidae; genus Hypanus; species Hypanus sabinus. Next base: position 25,839,470 of record NC_082726.1, on the reverse strand, counting down.
CTTTGACCTTAGCCTGAATTAGCCTTTGATCTTTAGCATATAAAATATCTGGGCCAGGCAAACCTTCTTTCTCCAAAAGGGTCTCCATCTGTTGTCTGCCACATCTCATTGGTATGGGTACTGTACTACTCTCAATCTCTAGGCACTGCAGAGAGTGGTGCGGACAGCCTAGCACATCTGTGGGTGTGAACTTTCCTCTATCCAGGACATTTACAGCAGCAAGTAAGTGAAAAGAGCCTGGGGGATCATCAGGGACTCCAGCCACCCCAACCACCAACTGTTCCAGCTGCCTCCAACAGTGTTGCAGAATTAAGGCCAGGACCAGTAGGCTCCAGGACAGCTTCTTTCACCAGGCCATCAGATTTATCAATACACATTCCCCGATTGCATATCTCACTGTACATTGTGTCTGATTGTGTATCTGACTGGACATACACGTATACAAAACAATTATGTATACAATCTTAGGATTTGGGCAATATCCTCCCACATTTCCCCTCTTTATTTCTTGTACATTGTGATGGAGAAGCAACATAAAGATTTTTACTCGCTTGGATACAAGAAATAAAGTAAATAAAGAAATAGACAAACAAATTTTGTCAAATAAAGAGGCTGCTTCATACCTACCAGTACTTCTCTCTGACGACTTTGTTCACAGAACAACAGGCCCAACATATTGATGCGATTGCAAAGAAAGCACAACGGTGGCTGTATTTCAGTGGGAGTTTGAGGAGACTTGGTATGTTAACAAAGAATCACAAATCTCTTCAGATGTACTGTGGAGAGCATTCTAACCGGTCACATCACCGTCTGGTACGGAGGGGCCACTGCACAGGATTGGAAAAAACTGCAGAAAGTTACAAATTCAGCCAGCTCCATCATGGACACTGGACACCCTCCCCCCAGCAACCTGGAACCCAAAAAAATGACATCCATCATTAATGACCCCCATCACCCAGGATATCCCCTCTTCTTATTGCTACCATCAAGGAGGAAGTACAGGAGCCTGAAGACACACACTCAACATTTTAGGAACAGCTTCTTACCCTTCACCATCAGATTTCTGAATTGACGGTGAAACCATGAACACAACACCACTACTTTTTTCTCTCGTTTTACACTACTTATTTCATTTAATTTTATACACCTTATTGCAATTTAGAGTATTAAATTATTATTACGTATTATATTGTACTGTTGCCACAGATCAGCAAATTTCACGCCATATGTCAGTGTTATTAAACCTGATTCTGAACCTGATACCCAAACTGGGACAATTTGGGTAATACCCTCTCATCCACGTATCTATCCAAATTTCACTTAAATGTTACATTTGAACCTGCATCTACTGCTTCCACTGGCAGCTGGTTCCACATTTGCACCACGCTCTGAATGGAGAAGCTTCTCGTCGGGTTCTACTTAAAGATCTTACCTTTCACCCCAAACTTGTGACCTCCAGTTCTAGCTTCACTCAAGCGAAGGAATAAATCCTGCATACATTCACCCTATCTATATCCTTCAGAGTTTTGGATACCTCTATAAGATCTCCTCACATTTTCCTGTGCTCCAGGGAATAAAGTCCTAACATATTCAACCCTTCTTTTTAACTTTGATCCTCCAGTCTCGGCAACATCTGTGAAAAATTTCTCTGCATTCTTTCAAGCTTATTGATAACTTTCCTGTAGGTAGGTGCTCAGAATTGCATATAATGCTTTCTGCTCCAGTTAATTCTGCAAGCATAATCACCCTCGGGCATGCCTGGGCTATCCAGAGAACTTAGCATCCAGGAGCTTCTGTCTCCAGGAATTTGATAAAAGATTGATGAGAGAATGAAGATGCTGGAAATCTGGAGCAGCCCACATAAGGCACTGGAGAAATTCAGAGGGCTCAGCAGTGTCTGTGGAAGAAAATGGACGGTCAACAATCCGGGTCTTCATCTGGACTTCTGGTTTAAGGTGGCACTACCGAAGATGTGCGATAGTAATTCGAAAGCAAAGGAATTCCTTTAAAATCATTATTAATAGTGCCTTTTTTCAAGTAAATTGTGGTAAACTGTCACTGCAAGCAATGAAGAGGAGAGGGAAGGCAAAGCCAATTTGCGAGCTGTGCCCCGCTGGTGCGCTGCAAAATCAACGCACTTGGAGTTGGAGCCATGCTGGTTGGAAGGAATGACTTAGAGGGGAGAAGATAGGCCAGAGAAGTTCCGATGCCTGTCCAACTAATCCAGGTATGAGGGTGGGTTGCTCTAGCCAAATTGCCGAATTGGAGAGATCAAGAATGGCTTCTTCAGCAGTGAAATCGAGGTCCGAAATGAATCGATGGACCCAGAGCGGCCCATTGCGGTGAGGCCTGGGTCGTAATGTGAGGTGCAATCTGTGGTTTGGACAATCTACTGCCGACCCACATAGATTGAAAGGGCAGGGTGTTGAGAGTCGGGTGAGGCTGGATTGCTCTGGGCACTGGGCCGATTTGGAGAGGTTAAGAACAGCTCCTTTGTCTCATGGCTGCCTGCGGAATGACGAATCTCAGAGCTGTGTTCTATAAATTACTTAGATAATAAATGTATTTTGAATCTGTAGCAATGAATCCCAGATTCACCACCCCCTAGCTAAACAAATTCCTCCTCATCTCTGTCCTAAAGTGATGGCCTCTGGGATGGAAAGGAATTGCTAATGCTTCGGGTCAAAACCCTGCTTCAGAACCAGTCCTGCTGACTACCTCCGGTAAATTGCTCTTTTTTAACTACAGATTCTATCACCTCCAGTCTCTGTGTGATTCTTTCCCATCCGCACACCTTATAGCCCAACACTTTACCCTGTGGCCAGATATCACAGGACCCAAAACTCTCCTTCCTTTCCTTTCTCTCCTTCTTTCACATTCCCTCACCCTTCCTCCCCAACAGACATACAACGTCACCACCTGTCTGGCCATGACGAGGAAACAGAGAGAATAAAATAAAGTTATAGAGGTCATGTTGGGAAATTCCTCAGAAGCAGAAGGTGTTCATTTTGCCGGAATCTCAAAGCAACATCTCACTCCCTCAGGGTTAACAGATAACATTGCAGCAGGCAAATAAGTTATCTCTATAGCCAGAGGAAATAGCTTGAACACGTATTGAGTTAAAAAAAAACCTACCCCAGAATACCTTGTTAATATCAATGGACATTACACATGAGCACAGGATCAGAAAGGAGGAGATCTTATCTTGAAGAAACACTTGAGTCCTCTGGTCATCCACCAGGTTTCCAGAGTTTAGTTCAAAACTTTTTTCAAGTGGAGAGCTATTCTCTTTCAGATTCACATTCTGAGCTCAGAATTCACACCCAACATCTCACTGGTCTGCAATCACACAGACACAAAGAAATCTGCAGATGCTGGGAAGTCAAGCAACACACACAAAACGCTGGTGGAACGTAGCAGGCCAGGCAGCATCTATAGGGAAAGTACAGTCGACGTTTTGGGCCAAGACCCTTCGTCAGAACTCAGTGTCCTGACGAAGGGTCTCGGCCCGAAACGTCGACTGTACTTCTTACTATAGATGCTGACTGGCCTGCTGCGTTCCACCAGCATTTTGCATGTGTTGCTACAATCACACAGAGTCAGTTTTCCTATTTATTAAAGATTAGCTTTATTTGTCACATGTACATTGAAAGATTGAAACTTGCAGTAACTGCATTATTTGCATCAATGAGCAGGATAGTCCGAGAACTGTCCAGGGGGCAGCCTGCAATTGTCTCCGTGCTTCTGGTGCCAACGTAGCATGTCCACAACTCATTAATCGTAACCATATGTTTTTATTGGAATGTGGGAGGAAACTGGAGCATCCGGAGTAGACCCACGCAGTCGTGGGGAGAACATACAGAGAGCAGAGGGAATCAAACTCCGATTCATGATCTCTGCTGCCCGGTATCATCATTGGCACTAACCTCCCCACCATTGAGAACATCTTCCAAATGTGGTGCCTGAAAGAGGCGGCATCCATCATTAAGGACTTTCACCAAGTGGCCATGTTCTCTTCTCCTTACTCCCATCAAAGAGGAATTTAAGAGCATGAAGACCAACTGTCCATCTTTGAAGAACAGCTTCTCCCCACCCCCATCAGAGTTTGAAAGGTCCAGAAACCCATTAACACTACCTTGTATTCCTCTTATACTTTTTATTGTAACATAGTAATTTTTGATGTGTTGCACTGTTGTGCTGCCATTAAACAACTGGTTTCACAACATATGTCAGTTATAGGAATAAACCCTGATAAATCAGTTGCCAGAGTGGGATTTGAACCCAGGTTTCTGGGTTGCCAGTCTGGACCTCTGGGTTACTAGTCCAGTAGCAACCATTGTGCCCTTTTCCTTTTGTATATTCATTCATGAAACAAGGAAGTTGAGAGGTGGCAACCACATGGAAACAGTGCTCAAAATATACTGTACATATAAGTCAAAAAATAACAAAGTTCACTCTTGGCCACTTTATTAGGCACACCTGCTCATCAGCTCAAGTATCTAATCAGCCAATCATGTGGTAGCAACTCAATGTGGAAAAGCACGCAGACATGGTCAAGAGATCAGTTGTTGTTCAGAGCAAATGGGGAAGAAATATGACCTTATGACTTTGACTGTGGAATGATTGTTGGTGCCAGACGGGGTTGTTTGAGTACCTCAGAAACTGCTGGTCTCTTGGGATTTTCACGCACAGTGGTCGCTAGAGTTTACAGAGAATGGTGTAAGAAATGAAAATAAATCCAGTGAATGGCAACACTATGGACAAAAATGTCTTGTTAATCAGAGAGGTCAGAGGAGAATGACCACACTCACAAAATGCTGGTGGAACACAGCAGGCCAGGCAGCATCTATAGGGAGAAGCGCTGTCGACGTTTCGGGCCGATAATGACCAGACTGGTTCAAGCTGACTGGAAGGTGACAGTAACTCAAATGATCATCTGCTACACCAGTGATGTGCAGAAGAGCATCTCTGAATGCACAACATGTCGAACCCTGAAGTGGATGGTTTCAGCAGCAGAAGACCACTGTGGTCACTGAGTCAACGTTCGTGGTCTGCGCACTGAAGGTGCCTAATAAAATGCCCACTGAATATAGATGCAAAATGTTAATTGCAGAGAAACGAGCAATTCATCACACTGGGTTTGTTATTCTAGTGTCTCCCTCTGTCCAGTATTTCCTAACTGGTTGCTAGGTGAGCCTAGTTCTCAGTTCTCAGTGGCAACATCCCAGCACGTTGACTGAACAGCAGGAACGGCCTCTGGAATTTTGGAAGGTGAGCTAGAGGACAGATTTCAAATCCCACCAACTGTGGATTTAACTAATTCAATAAATCTGGAACTAGAGACCCTTCATCTTGGCCTGAACTGTTGACTGTTTATTCCCCTCCATGGATGCTGTTAGTCTACACTGCACTTTCTGTGTAGCCACAACTCCATAATTTATGTTTTGTTTTTCTTCTCTCTATGCATATATCTATGCGTATATCTATGCATAGTATAATCTTCTACCATGCAAACAGAACCTTCTCTCTTGGTGTTTCGGTACACATGACAAAAATAAACCAATAAGCTGCTCACTGAACTGATACCAAACTTCATCAAGTTAAAACATGCATTCTGTTGGTCTGCGGCTTAATAAATGGTTCCAGTAGAACAGAAACATTTTGGCACTGTTTCATTTTAGACACTCACAGATTTCTAAAGATGTACTAAGGAGAACATTCTAACTGGTTGCATCACCTTGTGGTACGGCAGGGCATTGCGCAGGATTGGAAAAAAAAGCTGTAGAAAGTTGCAAACTCTGTGCCAGCTCCATCATGGGCACTAGCCTCCTCAGCATCTAGAACACCTTCAAAAGGTGATGCCTCAAAAAGGTGGCAACCATCATTAAGAAGACCCACCTTTCAGGACATGCTTTCTTCTCATTGCCTGAAGACACGCACTCAATGTTTCAGGTGCAGTGTCTTCCCTTTTACCATTGGATTCCTGAATGGACAATGAAATCATGAGCACTACCTCAGTATTTTTTCCTCTTTTTTGCACTACTAAGACCATAAGACCATAAGATATAGGAGCATAGCATGTATGTAGGCCAATTGGCCCATCAATTCTGCTCCATTATTTCATCATTGCTGATTCAATTTTTCTCTCAGCCCCAATCTCCTGTCTTCTCCCTGATCTCATCATGCCCTGACTAATCAAGAATCTGTCAACCTCTGACTTAAATATACATAAAGACTTCACTTTCACAGCTGCCTGTGGCAAAGAATTCCACAGATTCACCCCTTCTGGCTAAAGAAATTCCTCGTCATCTCCATTCTAAAAGGATGTGTCCTCTGATCTTAGACTCTCCCGCCATAGGAAACATCCTCTCCATATCCACTCTAACAAGACCTTTCAGCATTTGATAGATTTCAATGAATTCTAGTGAATACAGGGCAGAGCATTGCATTTGTCTTCCTCACCACAAACTGAACCTGCAAATTAACCTTTAGGGAATCCTGCACAAGGACTCCCAAGTCCCTTTGCACCTCCATTTTTTGTATTTTCTCTCCATTTAGAAAATAGTCAACCCTTTCATTTCTTCTACCAAAGTACATGACAATACACTTCCCGACACTATATTCCTTCTGCCATTTATTTGTCCATTTTCCTAATCCGTTTAAACCCTTCTGTAGCCTATTTCCTCAAAACTCCCTGCCCCTCCACCCATCTTTATATTGTCTGCAGACTTTGCAACAAAGCACTCAATTCCATCATCCAAGTCAGTGACATGTAACATAAAAATAATTGGTCCCCACACAGACCCTTATGGAGTAACACTAGTCTCTGACAGCCCGTCAGAAAAGGCTACCTTTATTCCCACACTTTGCCTCCTGCCAATCCTGCCACTACTACTTTATCCATGCTTGAATCTTTTCTTGTGATACCAAGGACTTGTGGCTTGTTAAGCAGCCTCATGTGTAGCACCTTGTCAAAGGCCTTCTGAAAACCCAAGTACACAACATTAACAAATTCTCCTTTGTCTATCCTGCTTGTTACTTTAAAAAAATCTTTTTATTGATTTTAAACATACATAAATGAAACATTGAGTACAAAGAGCTTGAGAGTACATAATTAATAGGTTAAGGTATAAATACAAATAGTTGATAATCCATATATAATAATATCCCAAACTCATAGTGGTTACAGAAAATGAAAAAAATAAGAACTCCCCCCCACCAAAAAAAGCAAAAAAAACCCCAACCAACATGGGCCATTGCATTATATCAAATATACACAGTAATGTCAATAACTCCGCACCTCTATCCAAATAATTAAAGATGGTAAGAATAAGGTTTAGGAAAAGTCAGTTTAGCTTGCTTGTTACTTCTTCAAAGAATTTCAACAGATTTGTCAGGCAAGATTTTCCCTTGAGGAAACCATGCTGACTCTGGCCTACTTTATCACGTGCCTCCAAGTACCCTGAAACCTCAATAATAAACTCCAACATCTTCCCCATCACTGAGATCAAACTATCCAGCCTATAGTTTCATTTCTTCTGCCTCTCTCCCTTCTTGAAGAGTGGAGTGACATTTGCAAGTTTCCAGTCTTGCGGAGCCATTCCCGAATCTAGTGCATCTTGAAAGATCATTACTAATGCCTCCACAATCTCTTCTGCTTACTTAATTTTATTTGTTTTAATTTTTTTGTAATTTATAGTTTTGTATTTATAGTTACATATTTATTTTAATTTATAGTTGAAACCATCTGGTTTCCATGGCTGGGTAAATCTAAGGAATACACATTCCGGTCCCGTCAAACCTGTGAGATTGAGATGCCTCTCCCAGCTCAAACCCTGGTTTGTGTACACGCTGTGTAATCTGCTACCCTGTTACAACTCAGTGCCAAACAGACAGAATAACAGACAGCACACTGCATATTAGTAAATGAATTACACTTATGGATCTTACTTAACTAAAGGTTTAGTAAAAAAAGAGAAAAAAACAAAAAGGGCCCATTCTAATTAAACAATCAAATGTGCACAAGTTGGAGCTCATCTTGAACTTCTCTGTCACTCATGCGGTGAGCCCTCAGTCTGTGTAGAAACACACACCACCTTCTGAACGTCGCTTGCAATCCATCTCGAAAAAACGGGTCTCCCCACTGGGTCGTATCCTGCAACCGGTTCTTTCCAGCATCTTCTCTCTCCCTCTCACACTGAATAAATGTCCCAAGAATAACCTTAGGGGCCCTTACCGAAAAAAGCTCCCCCCAGTTCCAACATCCTAATGTGATAGCACACATTCCTCATCATCCCTTATCTCCAAACAGGCTGAAAGCTGAACAGACTGCTCTTGCTGAGCTGCTAAATTAAATATCTACAGCATAACAGTAAAAATGTGAACCAGGGTATTACATTATTTTTATTATGTTCTGCAATGTACTGCTGCCACAAAACAAAAAAAATTCATGACATATTCCAGTGATATTAAACTTGATTCTGATTCTTGATTCTTTATCCAGCGTCTCGTAGCCAATTTGCCGGTGGTGGTTTATAAGACAAGTTGCTGGTAACGTACATGGATGGCTTGTTCTTTAAACTTCTCTCCTCCTCCCCAGATTCAAAACATCCGAGTGAAAAATGTGTCTGGCATTAACTGCTGGTGAGAAGTGAAATGGGCTCAATAAACAGGCTATGCTGCAAATGATAATGCTGTATATAGCGAATGTTTGTAATAATACTGCTATTGTTTCCTTTGTGATTTCTGATTATGGGAGAGTGGTGGAACAAGACTGCAAAATGAATGATCCAATTCAGTGCTCATTAATTAAGGCTTCATAATAGGAATGCAATTGAACCTATAATAGATAACTCTTAATTGTAGGGCTTGTGGTAAGTGCATTAAAATGTAAAAATGTGATATCCACTTCAGAGAAGTGCAGTTCATTTATGAGGGCACAATTGTCAAGTGTCCGGTGGAAAGTAAATCATGCTTCACAGCTTTTGTATGTAATTCGTATGTCAATATGTTTTTCAAACATGATCACAATCTGTTTATCCTTTACAACAGCTAAAACACCTAACATCTCATTAATGTATCCTCAGTGAAGTTGCTTTATATTCAGTGGCCACTTTATTAGGCACACCTGTTCACCTGCTTGTTTAGGCTAATATCTAATCAGCTGATCACAATGCATAAAAGCATGCAGATGTGATCAAGAGGTTCAATTGTTGTTCAAACCAAACATCAGAAAGGGAGAAGAAATATGACATAAGTGACTTTGACTGTGGAAAGATTGTTGTTGCCAGAAGGGGTGGTTTGAGTATCACTGAAACTACTGACCTAGAATTTTTACGCACAACAGTCTTTAGAGTTTACAGAGATTGGTGTGTTAACCAAAACATCTAGCGAGTGACAGATCTGTGGGTGATAATGTTCTTTGTGAAGTTCTATGTTAGAGAGGTCAGAGGAGAACGGCCAGACTGGTTCAAGCTGGCAGGAAGGCAACAGTAACACAAATAATGTGTTACAACCATGGTGTGCAGAAGAGCTTCTCTGAATGTAGAAGACATCAAACTTTGAAGCAGATGGGCTATAGCAACAAGAGACTAGGCTGGCTTCCACGCTTGTACCAAATAAAATATATATGTTAACAAGATGTGAGTATTTCTGCTGTACCTGGCGTTCACAATCCTTCAGCAATTGCTCCTGAACTGAATCAACAGTTAATCACTTTGGTGGGTTTGGAGTCACGTAGGCTGGTCAAGCTAAGCCTGGTTGATTTTGTTCCCTGTTGAACTGTGGTTTCATTGACCGGTTGTTAATATTATTCATTTTTTTATTAAATGGAAATTTAAATTTCCCAGTTGTGAAGTGAGACTTGAACTGATCGAATACCTTAAATACTGTAATATCAAAAATTATGTCTCACCCCATCGTAGTTGGGTACAGATGTCATTAGCCTGTAGTAACCAAAGTCAAATTTGTGTCTGCAATATGTACAAGAGCATGTATGCATAGCTACAATACAAAACTTGTGTGCAGCAGGGTCACAGTCACACAGCATCAGATACACAATGTTCACAAGAAAAACACCAAAGTAGCCACAAATTAAATCAAACAGAATTTGTCCTCCCACCTGGCCCCTGTTGACACATGGGAGATTGACGCTTGCTAGCCAGTTGCACATTTTTGCTTGTCAGCTGAGCAACAGTTCTGTCATGCAGTGCTTTATGACATTTCAGGGAGTTCCCTGACTGTGACCAGAACACAACGTAAATGCCCTCCCTCCATCCTACAGCAATGTGTACAGAGTGGTCTTGTCACCAACAATCACTGACAAGAAGATGAAAAGACCAACTAACAGCACTGCGTTGGGAGTAGTAGATAGACATCTGCTGAAGTTCCACAACCTGGTGGTGAATAACTTAATATTCATTTGCCTCCAGCATTATCAAAGGTTCCTCCCATCCTTCTTATATATCTCTTTGACCTACAGCCACCCGGGAGAAGGTAATGCAGCACTAGAACCGGAACTGTCAGGCTGGGTAGCAGCTTCTTCCCTCAGGCTGTTAAACTTCTTAACACACTGTTGCCACCAAGCACACACGTACAACCAGTCTGAATACCCTGCTGCCCCACCCCACTCCCCAACTCACTGACATGCTTTCATCCTCTAGTGGTCACTATCATCTTTTATTGCTGCTGTTTCACATATTTATAGGACTGCTGGTTTTATTATAATACTGGCAGTGACATGATACTGCTGTACATACTGTATATGCACCTTGCACTTTATGTCAACCTGTCAATTTTCAGTCCAAGCCACTTAGGAAATTGTGCTAATTTTATTTTGTGACCATCTGGGCTAGATTGTAACTATATGTGCCGAGTGTGCCTACACATACTGTATTTTACACCAGAGGAACAAGGTTTTGTTTACATGTGTTTGGTTGAATGACAACAAACTTTTACTTGATCAGGCAGGTTTGAGGAAGAATGGAGTCTGTAGAAACACTTGGACAGTTACGAGAATGAGCAAAGAAGTGGCAGATGGAATACCGTGTGTGATCATGCACTTTGGTAGACTACTTTCTAAATGGGGAGCAAATTCAGAAATTGGAGTGGGAGTCCTCATGCAGGAACCCTAAAGATTAACTGTCAGGTTGAGGCAGTGTAAGAAAGGCAAATGCAGTATAAGCATTCATTTCAAGAGTATGCATTTGGAGTACAGTGAGCAGTTTTGGGCCCCCTTATCTAAAAAAGAATGTGATGGCTTGTGCCCTGGAGACGGTACAAAAAACGTTCACGAGGATGATCCTGGGAATATAAGTGGGAGCATTTGAAGGCTCTGGGCATGTGATCGCTGGAATTTAGAAGAATGTGGGGGTTCCCATTGAAATTTACTAAATGTCAAAGGGCCTAGATGGAGTGGACTTGGAAAGGATCTTCCATGCAGTGAGGAGGTCTAGGACCAGAGGGCACAGCATCAGAATAGAGGTCCCTTTAGAACTGAGATGATCTTTAGCCAGAGGGTAGTGAATCTGTGGAATTCAGGTGTCCATGGTTATTCACCTCCATCTTACATAGGGGCACAGCAGTGTAGCGGATAGTTTGATGCTGCTACAGCTCAGTGTCGGAGTTGGGTTCAAATCCAATGCTGTCTGTAAGGAATTTGTATATCCACCCCAAACCAGTTGGTAAGTTAATTTGCCATCATTAAACATCCTTTGACTGGGCTAGGATTAAATAGGACATTTTCTGAACAGTGAAGCTCAAAGGGCCAGAAGGGCCTGCTCTGTACTTTATCTCTAAATCAATATATTTTATTTAAATCTTCTTTATGATGGTCTGACCATTGTGACCTTAACCAATAGCCAGATTCAGCCACATTACCAGATTCAGGAACAGCTACCTTCCTCCAGCAAGCACGTTCTTGAAGCAAACAGGAGGAAATCTGCAGATGCTGGAAATTCAAACAACACACACAAAATGCTGGTGGAACACAGCAGGCCAGGCAGCATCTATAAGGAGAAGCGCTGTCAATGTTTCGGGCTGAGACCCTTCATCAGGACTAACTGAAAGGAAAGATAGTAAGAGATTTGAAAGTAGAAGGAGGAGGGGAAAATACGAAATGATAGGAGAAGACCGGAGGGGGTGGGATAAAGCTGAGAGACAGACAGGTGATTGGCAAAAGGGATACAGAGCTAGAGAAGGGAAAGGATCATGGGACAGGAGGCCTAGGGAGAAAGAAAGGGGAGTATCCGGAGGGAGATGGAGAACAGGCAGAGTGATGGGCAGAGAGAAAGAAAAAAAAGGGAGTGGGGAAAAAACAAAAAAAATACTAAATATATCAGGGATGGGGTAAGAAGAGGAGGAGGGGCATTAACGGAAGTTAGATAAGTCAATGTTCATGCCATCAGGTTGGAGGCTACCCAGCTGGTATATATGGTGTTGTTCCTCCAACCTGAGTGTGGCTTCATCTTGACAGTAGAGGAGGCCATGGATAGACATATCAGAATGAGAATGGGATGTGGAATTAAAATGTGTGGCCACTGGGAGATCCTGCTTTCTCTGGCGGACTGAGTGCAGGTGTTCTTGAAGCAACCTGCACAACCCTAACTCTACTCAGCAGTGAAACACTAGGGACTGCCTCTTGCACTGTATAACTTAGCTCTGATTGTGCAAAATAAGTATTTTTTTTTCTCTTCACTGCCTTGTTCAATTTATATATACAGTAATTAATATTATGTGTATTGTCTGAACCTACATGACTGTGATGCCCAGCAAGCAAGCTTTTCATTGCATTGTGCCTCACTATACTTGTGCTCAAGACATTAAACGCAACTTGACTGAACAAACCCAATTTCAGAACGGGTTGGAAAGTCATGCCATCTTTATATGGAAAGATGAAGACCAGCTTTATTTGTCACACATTGTGGTGAACTACATATACCTGTCTGGACACGCCCCCCTGCTGACTGCTCCTGTGGCTCCTCCCACGGACCCCGGTATAAAGGCGATTGAGGCCTGAGCCTGGCCTCTCAGTCTCCAGGAGGTAGTATGGTGGTCAACCACTGCTTGTTCCTTCTTCCAGTCAATAAAAGCCGATATCTCGCCTTCACGTCTCAGAGAGTTATTGATGGTGCATCACATGTGCTTTGAAAAAGAGAGTGAAATGTGTCATTTACATCATCATCTGTGATGTGCTGGGGCACCCCACAAGTGTCGCCATGCTTCCAGCACTAACATAGCATGCCCACAACTCACTAACCCTAACCGTATATCTTTGGATTGTGGGAGGATACTGGAGAACCTGGAGGAAACCCATGTCACAGAGAGAATGGTGGTACAGTAGTGTAGTGGCTAGCACAACGCTTTACAGTACAGGCGACCCGGGGTCAGTTCCCACCGCTGCCTGTAAGGAGTTTGTATGTGCTCCCTGTGACCGTGTGGGTTTCCTCCCACAGCGTAAAGACTTACTAGCTGGTAGTTGTAAGTTGTCCATTGATTAAGCTAGGATTAAATCGGGGGGTTACCGGGTGGAGCAGCTCAAAGGGCCGGAAGTAAATAAAAAATAAATAAAAATACAAATTTCTTAGAGACAGCAGCAGGAATCGAATTCTGGTCAGTGATTACTGGTGCTGTAAAACGATTGTGCTAACTCCTACACTACCATGCTGCTTTTCTCAGCCTTTCTCACTGCAATGCTGGGCCTTCCATCGAGCAAGCTTCCCATTGGTGTGGGCTGCTCTACAGAACTAATGGGAAACCGCTCAATTTGAGTAAACTTGCACTCAAGAACCAAAGTCTCTCCATTTTCAACAGTCGTGCTGCAGTAAACTGATGGCACAGACAAATGACACAGAGACTTGACCATAGTCATTTTGATCACTGAAGCATATGAGGAGACAGACCTTGAGTCTCCCACCAACCCAGCCTTTCTGTACAACCCCAACCAACAACACTGAATGTTCACAACAAATGTGGACCAATTCCTATATTTCAGAAGCCATCAATGGCAGGCATAAAAATTTGCATTGTCTCCAACATACCAGCACAAACCAGGGCAACTGAGGAAATTGGAATTTGAAGAATAAGATCTCAAATCCAGCAAAACAAAAGGTTTACTGGACAGTATGAGCTCTTCCCTTCTTTAGTCTTGAAGGCGTTAAGTGTAAGGTCTATCTTCTCGTATGCTTCTGAGACTCAGCAGCCCATAGATCAAGACACCAGAGAGATACTTCACCCATTGTCACTGTAAAATCCTCCAGGTTAAGCCATGCAGTGACAATGTTCTCTTTCAGACCAACATTCTTAGCACTGAGGACATGGACAGTTGACAGGTTTGGGCAGGGCATATCATTCACATGCTCTCCTGAATAGGACACCATACTCGAAGCAGTGTCATTGGAAATGATTTACCATGTGCAAGGGGAAAAGACTGAAGGATCTTCTCCTTCTCCTTGGGGATAAAAGATTACAACATCCCTGTTGACTCCTGGAATTCCAGGCCCATGCCTTGACTGCTCAAAGTGGAGATGAAGCATTTCAGATGATATTGAGAAACTATGGTCTATGAATCAGGAGCACATACAAGTCTGTATTAGTAACAGAAGGAGCTGTATTTGTGGCCAGCCATAGTTCCCCCATCTGTCACTATGGAAATGGCAATGGTATCTTCATCCCCAGTGAAGGCCTACTCCAGAAGTTTAAACTGGCCAGAGACTATCTCATCACCAACCTCTTGCATCTCTATTTCCATTGAAAAGTAATTCCATAAAATCCTTAAAAGCACGGGTTTGGAGAGATAGAGGCCAAATGCGGGCAAATGGGATAACTTAGGAAGGTAGCTTTCCTTGGCAAGGATGACTTGGGCAGAGGGGCCTGATGCTGTGCTGTGTAGCTCTATGTATCCATAATCCTGTGACCCACTGTCGAGGGCAGACATGGCCTCTTTCCTGTTAATATTGACAGGAAAACACCAAGCAAGTGGGCTTGATCAAAGAAAAGTCAAAGTTGAGTTTATTGACATATGCACAAGCACACTGTATGTGTGCACAGGTGCAATGAAAAACCTACTTTCAGCAGCATCACAGGCACATAGCATCAGATAAGCAGCGTTCCCAAGAAAGGCATAAATTAAACATAAATTCCAGGCCTGAATAGATTATTTCTATTTTTCTGTTATTAGAATTTATTTGACTCAATGCACATCCATGTTGACTTAAAATAAATGAAATGCAAATTGTCTGAGCAATTTTAATTAAAGTAGGTAAGAGAATTCCTTATCTAAGAGGAGGCAGCCAAGAGAATTTTTTCTACCTACTTATAATGTCAGCCCCTTGTGGGTAGTTTTGCATGTCTAATATAATAAGCAGAGCTTCCATGCTGTGAAGAATGTTTACTTATTAAAATCAAATGATGCATTAAGTCCTGAATGCTGATAATGTAGTGGAACCTTGCTAATTTGATTAAAGCCATTCTTGTTCCTTGGAATGAGATAATAGGTATAAGCAAAAGGATAGCATTCATCAACCGGAAGACTAATAATGTGCTTCGTTTCATCTTTGACTGAGTACATGCAATTGTTTCACTATTTTTATGAATGTAATGCACTAGTCCGAGTTTTTGTCTTTATGGAGCTGCTGTACCCTCTTCCTATTTTAGAACACCAATTCCAGTTTATACAAAACACTGCAAAACAGTGGGACGATCAAAAGGATGGAATATAAATGCAAACACGAGGAAATCTGCAGATGCTGGAAATCCAAACAACAACACACACAAAATGCTGGTAGAACACAGCAGGCCTGGCAGCATCTATAGGAAGAAGTGATGTCGATGTCTAGGCCCGAAACGTCGACATCGCTTCTCCCTATAGATGCTGCCTAGCTTGCTGTGTTCCACCAGCATTTTGAATATAAATGCAAGTCCTGTTTTATTTTCTGTGAAAGTATGGAAGATTTGGATCAAACCTGTATCAAAGGTCAGACTATCTTTTTTATTGTAGCGGTTATTGCAATCATTTTACAGTGGCAGTAATCACTGATTGGGGAATGACTCCCACCACTGTTTGTACACACGTTGGCCACTTTACCGGCACACCGGCGTACCCGTTTGTTAATGCAAATACCTAATCAGCCAATCATGTGGTAGCAACTCAATGCATAAAAGCATGCAGGCGTGATCTAGAGGTTCATTTATTGTTCAGACCAAACATCTCCTTCAGTGACTTTGACTGTGGAATGATCATTGGTGCCAAAAGGGGTGGCTTGTATATCTGAGAAATGCCTTGGATTTTCATGCACAGCAGTCTCTAATGTTTACAGAGAATAGTGCGAAAACGAAAACAAAACATCCAGCGAGCAGCGGTTCTATGGGCGAAACTGTTCTGCCTGAGAGAGTTCAGAGGACAACGTCCAGACTGATTCAAGCCGGTGGAAGATGACAATAACTCAAATAACTATGCATTACAATGGTGGTGTGGAGAAGACCATCTCTGAATGCACGGCACTTTGAACCTTGAAGTGGATGGGCTACAGCAACAGGGGACAACAGACGTACACTGTAGTAGTTTTATTGGGAGCTGACCACTGAATGTATATCATAAGAACAGAGGAAAAAAGAGAACAAAGCAGTGAGCTTGTGCTTATGGGCCATTCAGAAATCTAGTGGAGGAGGAGGCTGTTCTTAAAACAAAGAGTACCCTGGTCAGACAGACCCCACTTGGAGTACTGTGCTCAGTTCTGGTCGCCTAACTACAGGAAGGATGTGGAAGCCATAGAAAGGGTGCAGAGGAGATTTACAAGGACGTTGCCTGGATTGGGGAGCATGCCTTATGAGAATAGGTTGAGTGAACTCGGCCTTTTCTCCTCGGAGCGACGGAGGATGAGAGGTGACCTGGTAGAGGTGTATAAGATGATGAGAGGCATTGATTGTGTGGATAGTCAGAGGCTTTTTCCCAGGACTGAAATGGTTGCCACATGAGGGTACAGGTTTAAGGTGCTTGGGAGTAGGTACAGAGGAGATATCAGGAGTAAGTTTTTTTATGCAGAGAGTGGTGAGTGCGTGGAATGGGCTGCCGGCAACAGTGGTGGAGGTGGATACGATAGGGTTGTTTAAGAGACTTTTGGACAGGTACATGGAGCTTAGAAAAATAGAGGGCTATGGGTAAGCCTAGTAATTTTTAAGGTAGGGACATGTTCAACACAACTTTGTGGGCCGAAGGGCCTGTGTTGTGCTGTAGGTTTTCTATGTTTCTATGTATCTCCTCCCCGATGAGACTATTGAGAAGAGTGCATGCCCTGGATGGTGCTGCCTTCTTGGGGCATCTTCTTGAGTCAAGGAAGGCATGCCAGTGTTTCTTTTTCACTGATAAGGTTAAGGAGGTTCGGTACTCTGATGGACCTGCAGGTGCACTGTTGAACATGTCCTGTCTGGCTATATCACGGTCCGGTGCAGCATTTTGAATGCACAAGAAAGTAAGAAGCTGCAGAGTATGCTGTACTCCACCCAATACATCATGGGCACATCTTTCCCCACCATTACTCGTAACTGCATGAGGCATTGCTTAAGAAAGCAACATCCATCATCAAAGATCCCCATCTCCCAGGCCATGCCATATTTTCACAGCTGCCACCAGGTATGGGGCACAGAAGCATGAAGCCCCACATCACCAGGCTCAAGAATAGCTTCAACTGTTCAGTTCAGTACAACCCTAATCTCTACCTCGATATAGCAAGAGGATAATCACTTTGTTTTATCATGGACTTTTTTGTTCTAAGTGTGTATATTCCTAGTATAATTTGTTTTTTTCTGTAAATGCTGCTTACGATAGTATGTATCTAGGCTGCAGCAGCAAGAAAGTTTTCCACTGAAATTGCACGTATGACAATAAACTCAACAATCAATTTTGTATTGACAGGTCGGGTTGGGACAGAGCTTCAGAAGGATATTACATTTACGTTAGTGTGATTCAATCCAGTCCTGCTCTTAACCTCAACATACCAGGGACAATGCATAGTGATCTACAGTTAGGTTGCCAACTTGTGCCCATTGTACACTTTATTGACCATGTAACCATACCATCCTGTGGTCCAAATATTTAAAGAAAAATTACAAAGAAAGAATTTCCATCAAAGTACACAGCTCCCTTAACCTCAGGTTGTCAAAAATACATTCAACTAGTTAATGTATTAATTTGGTCAGAAGGTTCATAAACATTACTTGGTAAAGGGACTGGTTATTGGTAAGCAGTTTATTATTATGGTCGCAGGCATGCAATGTTGGCGTCAGAATGAGTGGTGACACTTGTGGGCTGCCCCCCCAGAACATGCTTAGGTCATGTCACTTGTTAACTTATACCGGAGATAAATCGATGAACCTGAATTAGAATTGACATAGGCACAGTGAAAAACCTTGTTTTGCACCCATTCATACAGATAATTTCACGTAAGAATATTGAGGTAACACTAAGAAAAAAAGGAATGACAAGGATGCAGAATATAAAGTGAAAGTGCAGAGCAGTCAGACAATAAAGTACAAGACACGGTGAGATGGATTGTGCTATCAAGAGCCCATCATATTGTACTAGATAGATGTTTGTTCAATAGTCTTTTAACAGCAGGATAAAGCTGTTGTCTAGTCTGGTATATGATTTCTTTACTAAATAAAAAATTCATTATTGGTTCAAAATAGTGCCATGGGGTTATTTACACCTGACATTGATTTAACACTGAAAGCCCCACTGTAGAAACAGTAAAGACAACTCTATCGAGTGTCTCCTCATACCTTGACTCTATCCCGTCTCCCCTTTGTCCAGACCCTTCATCTGGGACACCTCATGGCCTTACCATCATGACAACTTCAGATTCCCTGGCCTCCACCACTTCACCTTTACCATGTACGTCCAGTCTTTATCCACCTGCATTTCCCTTCACAAAGATTTTGGGGTTCTGCACTTCTTTCCAGAACAAAGGTTCACAGCTCCCATAAACTAACACTGTTTTCCTCTTGTTCTTCCCCCAAGCAACATTTCTTCTCATTATTCTCACTTTCTAAGTATAACTGTGGGCACTTGCATGGGCTCCAGCTATGCCGGTCTACATATTGTATCTCCTACAATGCTTCACTTCATGCTGGAATGGGGGCCTAGATTGTGTTGCTTAGCTTGCTGTAGTATCTGCAGTTTGATTCTTCTGTTTCTAAGAAGCAAGTGTACGACAATGAACCACATCCAAATGCCATACTGTGAATAATTACTGTCACTTTAAGATCCGCATCACGTAACAACCTCCTCTCTAGTTTCAACTGTTTTATTAGCTGCTACTGGAACCAAATGTGTTAACCACTTAGTTGAAGGATGTGACTGTTCAGGAGAAGGTGCAGAGGAGATTGTGACAGTTCAGTTATCAGGAGAGATTGAATAAATTGGGTTTGCTTTACTTGGATTGGTGGAGGCTGAGAAGTGGCCTGATAGAAATATCTAAAATTGTGAGAGTCACAGGAAGGATAGATAGCAGTAATATTTTTTCTTTGGTGGGAACATCAAAGAAAGAAGTATATAGGGCAGTAAGTAAAAATGTTGGAGGTACTCAGCAGGTCACGAGAAATGGACAGTTGACATTTCCATTCACGGGTGGTGCTCGAGGGGCATTTAAGAAACCCTTAGATGGATGATAGAACATGGATGATAGAAAAATGGAAGGTGAGAGGAAAGGGTTAGATTGATCTTGGAGTAGGTTAAAAGGTCGGCACAGCATTGTGGGTTGAAGGGCTGTACTGTGTTGCAATGTTGTAATTCCTAAGAACCACTGAGTTCCTCCAGCAATTTGTTTGCTGCGTAGGTTTTCACCAACAAAATAGCTGAGACATTTTATGTTTCAGAAAAGCTGTATCAATTCATTTATTGAACACCAAGATGCTGAACCCAATGCGCAGTTAAAAACCTCTTATGTAATTACGTCATCATGTCAGACCAGCCTCTTAAAGTGAAACCTCAACTCAATGTCAGCAGTTGTGAATTATGTACAATTCCACAGATTATGTTACCCTACACAGCACCACCTCCCCCCACCCCACCCCACAGAATTCACTAAAGCCAGTATTGTGAGCCCGCCTGGAGCTCAACCAAGTGGCCCAGCTCAGGTCCAATGTTCTCCGGGTGGAGGAACCACAGGTGCCTCTGGCTCATCCAGAGCTGTGTTGACATGTTCATAGTCATGTCGTGACAGGAGGGGCATGGTACTGGAATCCTTCAAATCTTGGTGGGGCTGTTGAAGACAATCTACCGAAATACATTCAGGTTTATCCCTCTTATCTCTGATAAAAGTCTTTTCTCCCCATTCCAAAATGCAGAACATGCCATCGTAAGGGGGCCCAAGGGGATGTTGGTGTGCATCATGATGAATACAAATGAAGCGGAATGTAGGTCACCAGGAACCCAAAAGTGCTGGACACCATAATGGGAAGCAGGAATAGGGGCAAGGCAATTGAATTTACTGAGGAGGGTGGAATACTGTTGAGAGGCCAACTAGGCAGTTGTGGTGTCAGGAATGATATCACCTGGCACTCGTAACGTCTGTCCGTAAACCAACTCAGCTATGGGCTACTGCAGGTCCTCTTTTGGAGCTGTTCTGAGCCCCTAAGAAACCCACAGGAGGCGAGCATGCCAACACTCCTTGGACAGGGAAGCACTCAGAGTCGCCTTTAAGGAGTGGTGTAACTGCTCGCTCTGCCTATTGGACTGCAGAAGATGTGCCATGGTGTGATGAAGCCTAACACTGAGGTTCTGGCCATTGCAGCCCAGAGGTCTAATATGAATTGGGGACTGTGGTCAGAGGAAATATCAGATGGAGTGCCAATCCCCAAGCAACCCAGGTGCTGGTGAAGGTCCGAGCCATGTCTGCAGCCGACGTTGAGGCTAGAGGAACAACCTCTGGCCACCTGGTTGTATGGTCCATCATAGTAAGGTAGTGGGTGAAACTGCGGTGGGGGAAGAGGACCAACAAGGTCCAAGCATGTCTCAGGGATCTCCAAGGCTGTCAATAGCACCTGAACATGCCAATTAATTTTTGCCTGTTGGCACTCCACGCACACTGCAGTCCAATTGCGCAGGTCCTTTTGAAGGCCATGCGACACAAACTGTAGAGTCGCCAGTGTCTTTGAGGCCTTCTGGCTCAGATGCAAGATAACACGTATGAAGCAGAAACAGTCCACCTCCAGCTTGCAGGCATGATGGGGCGAGGGCGACTGGTTGAGACATCGCACAGGAGAGAAACCCCGGCTTCTCCAAACTTAATACCAGTCAACCACAGGCCTGTGACTGCTGTTCGGTAAGCCTGGACCTCTGGATGACAAGTTTGGTTGGCTGCTATACTGGCAGAGTCAACCCCTATGTGTACAGCCTCAATAGCTGGCCGTGAGAGGCAATCAGCCACAGCATTATTTGCCCCCTTGAAATGTTGTATATCCATTGTGAACTCGGATATGTAAGTCAGGTGGCGTTGCTGTTATGAAGACCAAAGTTCTGATATTTTGGCCGTCGTGTGCACGAGGGGTTTGTGGTCAATGAACTACTGTGAAACGGCGACCCTCTAGAAGAAAATGAAAATGGCGGACAGCCAGATAGGCTGAGAAGCTCACAGTCAAACGTGCTGTACTTCCTTTCAGGGGACCAAGCTGGCCGCTGAAGAAGGCGAGTGGTTGCCAAACGCCTCTGACCTACCGTTCATGCGCAGCACCCAAAGCATAGTCTGAAGAGTCAGTAGTAATGGCTATGGGTGCATTGGGGAGTGGGTACGCCAATAGGATTGTGTTAAAAGAGCTCGTTGGTATCATCAAATGCCCTGGTCATGTCTGCTGATCAGTCAAGCATTTGATTAGGGTTATTGCTTTTAAGTGTACTATACAGGGGGTGCATAATTTCAATAGCTTGCATAATAAAGCGGTGATAGAAATTCACCATGCCGAGAAACTCCTGTAGTTTTTTTAGTTGTGCTCCTCCTTTTGATGGGGGAGGGGGGGGGTTCTTGCCTTTGGCAGAGATGCGATGGCCAAGAAAGCCAATGGTTGACAACTCAAAATGGCATTTAGCAGGGCTAATAATTAAGCTGTGTTGGCTTAAGCGCTCAAAGTGTGTGGAGTTAGGATATGTGTTTAGATTTGATGCATTAGTGATAAGTATGCCATCCAGGTAAACAACAAGAAAATCTATGTCTTTTAATAGAGTCCATCATCCACTAGAAAGTCTCTGCTGCATTTTTCAACCCAAGTGGCATGATCAGAAAGTCAGAAGCCAAATGGGGTTATCACAGTTGTTTTCGGAATGTCCTCTGAGCAAACAGGTGATTGGTGTACAATGCGGTCTTTCCATATTGACAAATTCAGTCTTCGTGATTGCCAGCTTTTCTAGATCCAGTCTACATGCACAGGCATAGACTGATGGGCCAGTTGTGGAAATGTGGACCCCATGTTTTATAACCGTAATGGAGAATGTGGGCTTAGTGAGGTCTGGGAATTCACGCAGTGGTTCAGTAAACTCACATGCACTGGTGAGTATAACATATATAACCATATAACAGTTACAGCACGGAAACAGGCCATCTTGGCCCTTCTAGTCCACACTGAATGCTTTCTTTCACCTAGTCCCACCTACCCGCACCCAGCCCATAACCCTCCATTTCTTTCCTGTCCATATACCTATCCAATTTATGTGAAGCGTATGCACTTGATAAAGTCGTTGTGGGGAACTTACTGGGGGTGCAGTGTCATTCATTCATAGCTTGTCACACCAGACAGCCAGCCACTCTAGTGTTGTTTGGTTGATGTTGAGCAGGTCAGTGTCAGCTAAATCAGGTGAGAGTAGGCAGTTGCGCAGAATGTGTTCAATGTTTTGCACCCTTCCGCCACACTCACAGGATTTGCTGGTCTTTAAGCCCCACTTCACCATATTGTCTCCCGTTCTACAAACCTCTGGTCTCGCTCTATTGAGAGTGCACCACTTCTGCCTGTCTGGCAGCATTTCTGAGGGGTCTTGCTTTGTATTGTTTGGTGGGGTTCTGGCTTCTGTTTGTTCTGTTTGTTGCCAGAAGTCAATCCTGTATGTTTGGGGGGATGTACCATGCGGTAGTAGCAAAGCTTTTCCTCGATTTTAGGCGGTTGGAAACTGGCTTATGATGATGTAGTGGGTGCCGTGGATCTGAGTTCTGTTTACCTTTTTCAATTTCTGTTGTAGTGTGTTTTCGGATCTCTGGGGGAGCAATGCCTGCAAGTCTGTAAATCATGTTAGTGGGTGTGGGCCACAATGTGCCCGTGATTATTCGGCAGGCTTCATTAAGCAACAGGTCTATTTTCTTTGCATGGGCTGATTTGCCCCACACAGGTGCACAGAATTCTGCAGGTGCATAGCAAAATGCTAGGGCAGTTGATCTAAGTGCATGTGTATTAGCTTGCCATTTCATGCCTGCTAATTTTTTTCAAGAGAGAATTGCGAGAGCCAACTTTCCTTTGGAGATTTTGGATGTGGGTGGCAAATGAGAGTGTCCTATCCAGTGTCATGCCCAGGTAAGTTGGAGTTTGATGGTGTTTGAGCTCCTTCCCACACTAGAAGATCTTGAGTTTTCGAGCTGCTTCTCGATTCTTCAGGTGGAATGCACACACTTGAGTTTTTGATGGATTTTCATGTTCAGAGATCATTTTCTATAATACTGCTTCATTGCTTTGAGGACTGCTGTAAGTCATACGTCAACTTCTTGGACGGAGTTAGCTTGTGTTGCTATGCATAGGTCGTCTGCATAGATAAACCTGCATGTATTAGGAAAGGTTAGTTGGTAGTTTGTGTAAACATCAAATATTAGAGGAGCCAGGACTGATCCCTGTGGTAGTCCGTTCTTCTGTGGACGCCACCTACTCTTAATTCCATTCATTTCTACATAAAATCTGTGATTTTCTAGGAGGCTTCTTATTAATTTGACTGTGGTTTTGTTCTTTAACATTTTAGATAATTTCAGTAGAAGGCCTCTGTGATTCACAATGTCATATGCTGCTGTTAAGTCAGTGAATACTGCCCCTGTAATTTGCTGCATTTCAAAGCCATCCTCAATAAGTTAAGTTCAGGGCTTGACCGCAGCAAGAGCGGCTTGGCCTGAACTTAGCTTGGTCTGGTTTTAGAAGATCTTCGATAAGGAATATATTCTTTTCAATATGAGTCTCTTGTAGTTTATAGACAGTGCAGAGCAAGGAAATCGGTCTGTCATTTTTAGGAATGTTGGGGTCTTTATTGGGTCTCAGGAGAGCAACAACTTTGGCTCTTCTCCACTTTTTAGGTATTTTTAATTATGTTAGGCAACAGTTAAAAAGGGACAGAAGCCAGTGGAGTGCTTTAGGTCCAAGATGTTTAAGGAATTCATTAATAATCCCATTTACGCCAGCAGCTTTGTTGGATTTTAGCTGTGATACTTCATCCTTTAATTCTTCTAGGGTGAGAGGTGGGAAGTTGTTATTCCCATTTGAGAGAGCTGACTCCATCTCCTGATGTTGCTTTTTCTTTTGCCTCTGTTCCCTGTTATTTGGTCGACCATCTAGTATTAGTTGGTGGGCAACCTGATTGAGTGTTACAGCAGCAATTCTCTGTGATGGTCTATTGTCTGAGTTGGGTTTCCGAACAATTGCCCATGCCTTCTTACCGTTCTTGGTCATGTCTGTGTTTTCTATCACTTTCTGCCAACGCTGTTGTCTCTCTTGACTCAGTAGGGACAGAACTGACCGTCCCATTTCAACTGTGTCTTTTTAAAAAAAATTTTTTATTAGTTTTTCAAAACATTTTACAAATTAAAAACCCCAAATCCCAATGAGGAACATTAAAACAGTGCAAAATTAAGCATACAATAACAATATGCTACAAAGGAAGAGAATTTAACAAAAAAAGCACCTAAATTAAAGACAAGTAAGCTTGGTGTCCTCCCCAAGCCCCACAACACAAGAAAAAACAACAGCAACTCCAGACCAACCACAACACAATATAGAGAGTATAAGTCAGGACAGCCAAACTCCCAGACTGTGAATACACTCAGCAACAGAGGATAATAATGCCTTCTACCAGAAAAAAAAGGAGCTGAAAGCAAAGGACCAAAAAGAAAAAAAAAACCCTAGTCAAGAGGAAGGTTATGAAAGTACTCGATAAAAGGTCCCCAGACCTTATGGAACTTTAGATCCGAATTGAGAACTGAATAATGAATTTTTTCGAGGTCCAAGCAGGCCATGATGTCGTTAAGCCATTGAGCATGAGTGGGTGGGGCAACATCTCTCCATCTGAGGAGGATCAAGCATCTAGCCAAGAGAGAGGCAAAGGATAATATTCGGCATTTGGTCTGACCCAGACATAAATCTGTCTCGCCCCAAAAACCAAACAGAGCAATTAAGGGGTTTGGTTCTAGGTGCTGATTCAGAATACACGATAACGTAGTGAAGACATCTTTCCAGAATTTCTCCAAGCTAGGACAGAACCAGTACATATGGGTGAGAGAGGCCACGCCCCTCTTGCATTTATCACAGAGCGGACTAACGCTAGGGTAGAATCGAGATAGTTTAGATTCAGACATATGGGCTCTATGAACAATTTTAAACTGTAAAAGGCAGTGGCGAGCACAAAGAGAGGTTGAGTTAACCAGTTTGAGAACTGAATCCCAGCTCTCCTCAGATAAGGAGATATTTAATCCTGCTCCCAGACCATTTTGATTTTATCCATGGGGGCCCGTCGTAAGGCTGCTAGTTTATCTCGGATAATTGATATTAAGCCTTTACCTAGTGGATTCATGGAAAGAAATAGGTCCATAGCATTTTTCGCAGGCATTTCAGGAAAGTTAGGAATTAAAGGAGCAATAAAGTGTCTAATTTGGAGATATCTGAAAAAATGAGCATTGGGCAGATTGAACTTAACAGAGAGCTGCTGAAAAGAATCGAAGCGATTATCAATGAAAAGATCTTCAAAATGTCTAATGCCCTTCCTATACCAAACCTGGAATGCTAAATCGTATGTAGCAGCTAAAAAAAGGTGATTATGAGCAACAGGGCTGGAAACGGAAAACCCCTGGAAACCACAGCATTTCCTGATCTGAGCCCATATACGCAAAGTGTGTCTAACAAGACGATTAGCTATTGATCTGGGCAGACTATTAGGGAGTGCAGAGCCAAGAAGTGCAGAGATAGATAATTCTTTAGTGGAGCTCAGCTCCATCGCCACCCAGTTAGGGCACTCGGGTTGGCCATGGAAGAAAGACCAAAAGGTAGCACAACGTATATTAGTTGCCCAATAATATAAACGAAAGTTAGGTAAAGCCATGCCACCCTCTTTTTTAGATTTTTGGAGATGGATTTTATTAATTCTGGAGTGCTTATTCTGTCACAGATATGACAAAATAATAGAGTCTAAGAAATCAAAAAAAGATTTAGGAATAAAAATTGGGATAGATTGAAATAGGTATAAAAATTTGGGGAGAACATACATTTTAACAACATTAATACGACCTACCAAAGACGTAGATAGAGGTGACCATTGTACCAGACTCTGTTTTATAGCATATGAAAGATTGGCAATGTTTTCACGAAAGAGATCTTTAAACTTCCTTGTGACTGTAATTCCAAGATAAGTAAATTGATTATGGACTACTTTAAAAGGGAGATCATGAAATGTTAGTTCTTGTGCTTCTTTATTAATTGGGAGAAGTTCACTCTTATGTAAATTAAGTTTATAGCCAGAGATCTGGCTAAACTGGTCAAGAAGTGAAAACATTAGAGGTAAGGATGTAGACGGATTTGAGAGAAAGAGTAATAAGACATCAGCATAGAGAGAAACTTTATGCTCAACACCCCCTCTCCAAATCTCAGTCAATTCAGGGCAGTTTCGAAATGCTATCGCCAGAGGTTCCATAGCCAAATCAAAGAGAAAGGGACTTAAGGGGCATCCCTGGCGGATGCCATGTTTGAGATTAAATACTTGGGATTTCTGAAAATTGGTTAAAACAGAGGCAGTAGGACACAGGTACAGCAGTTGGATCCAAGAGATGAAACTTTGGCCAAGGTCAAATTTTTCTAAAACTGCAAAAAGGTAGTTCCACTCTATACGATCAAATGCTTTCTCTGCATCGAGGGAAATAACACCTTCAGGAATCCCAGTTGGAAGTGAGTATAAGATATTAAATAAACGCTGAATGTTAAAAAAAGGGAAACGGTTTTTAATAAAGCCTGTTTGGTCATCAGAGATAATGGAGGGAATGACGGTTTCTAATCTATGAGCCAAAACTTTAGCTAAGATCTTTACATCACCATTGAGCAGAGAGATCGGCCTATACGAGGAACACTCTGTTGGGTCTTTGCCCTTTTTTAAAAGAAGAGTAATGGATGCCTCACTGAAAGAGGGTGGCAATTTTCCGTAATTAAACGAGTCAGATAATACTGAAAGTAACTGAGGAGAAAGAAGAGAAGAGAATGATTTATAAAATTCTACAGGGAACCCATCAGGTCCAGGAGATTTCCCTGAGGACAGTGCAGAAATTGCAGTAGATATTTCTTCTAATGACATAGGCGCATTGAGTTTGGCTTTGAAATCAGATGAAAGTGAGGGGATATTCAGATTCTGTAAAAATTGATCAACAGAGATATTGTCATTCAGAGATTCAGAGGAATAAAGCCGAGAATAAAAATTTTTAAATGCGTCATTAATTTCTAAATGATCCGATGTAAAGTCTCCGTTCTCCTTCCAGATCTTTGTAATATGTTGTTTGGCTTTGGAACGCCTCAGCTGATTGGCTAGGAATTTACCAGACTTATCCCCATGAATGTAAAAGTGACTCTTACTTTTGAGAAGTTGGTGTTCGACAGGTTGAGTGGACAGAAGGTTAAATTTAGTTTGGAGTTCAACACGTTTCTTGTATAATTCAGGGTTCTTAGTTTGGGCATATATTTGATCCAATTCTTTAATCTGGTTAATGAGGTCTAATCGATCTGCACGGGATCTTCTGTTGAGATTTGCTGTGTAAGAGATTATTTGCCCCCTCAGATATGCTTTCATGGCATCCCAGACAATCTGGGATGGCACATCAGGTGATGTATTAGTGTTAAAATAAAAGGTTATCTGATCCTTAATAAATTTTAAAAAATCATCATCCGATAGTAAAGTTGAATCAAACCGCCAGTGTTTATTCCTCTGGGAGACCAGGCAAATTCAGAGAGAGAGTAATTGGGGCATGGTCAGAGATCAGTATACTCTGATGGTCACAAGAGTGGGCAAATGGAATAAGTTGGTTATTGAGTAAGAAATAATCAATTCTAGTGAAGGTATGGTGAACATGTGAGAAAAAAGAATAATCTCTCTCCGTAGGATGGAGGAAACGCCATATATCAGAGATACCATAATTAGAGAGAAACGATTGGATAGCTAAGGCAGATTTAGTAGGTGGTCTAGTAACAGAGGACGATCGATCCAAATTAAGATCTAACCAACAATTAAAGTCACCATCCAATATAAGAAAGTATGAGTTTAAATCTGGTAGCGAGGAAAAAAACCGTTCAAAAAAATTAACATCCTAAAAGTTGGGGGCATACAGGTTTGCTAGTGCAACTTTAGTGTTATAGTTTGCCAGAAACAATAATAAAATGGCCATTTATATCAGATATTTTATTATGGAGTTCAAAAGGAATATTTGAGTTAATAAGAATGGAGACTCCCCAAGCTTTAGCGGTAAAGGATGAATGAAAATGCTGACCCGCCCACCTTGACAAAAGCGGGGAGTTATCAGAACAATGAATATGAGTTTCTTGAAGGAAAGCAATGTCAGCTTTGAGTTGTTTGATATGTGAGAATACCTTCCTCCTTTTAACAGGGTGATTCAATCCCTTTACATTCCAGCTCACGAATTTAAGTGCATTAGCCATTATCGATTACTAATGCATAAAAGGCAGAAGGCATATAAAAAATCAAGCAGTACAATAGCAGTCTGGGAGCAGAGATGTAAACATAGATTCGTAAAATCAAAACATATACATGACCTGAGCAATAAAGAGATATAATATATACAGTGAGTGATGTTGGAACTAGAAAATCCACCCCACCCACACAACCGAAAACTAGACGGCTACCAAAACAAGTAGCTAGCTCTACCAAAAAAATTAACCCAAATACAACTTCCAGATCTGTGTCATTAACAGCAGTTCCGTGTAAATACTATAACAAATAGTAACTAGTTTATGCACTAAAAAACATAACTACAGATTAGAACACCTTCTGCAGGAATATAAAACTTAATACAGAGAAAATCGGAAGAGGACCAAAACTAACCTGCCAGCGAAAAAATTATAGAAGAATAAAGTAAGAGAAAGGGAAAAAAGGATAAAAAAAAGGAGAGGAAGGGGAAAATTATAAATTCAAGATGAGTATTTATCAACCATTTACAGAGAAGAGAGAAAAAAATTCAGAGATTAGAAAAAAGGGGTGAAGAAAAGAAAAAAGTATAATAAAATAAATAAATAAATATAAAAAGAAGGAAAATTAGATTGGCAATTAAACTGTGAACCAACAAATAGGAAGGCCTTCACTGAAGACTTCAAACCTCCAAAACAAGTTAAAGTCAGTTGTAGAACTCTGTAGATAAAGTTGTACAAAAATAAAAAATAGATTACACACACACAAAATCCAGGGAGAGACTGTCAACAGCTCTTAGAGTTTCGATGAATAATGTCTGAATGATTCAAGTAAAGTCTGAGTCCAGAAAAAGTAATTTTACTACGATAAGTATTTATCCACCATTTTAGGAAGTCCGATCGGGTTCCGAAGATGGCTGGATAGCCGGAAGACTTGCCACAAATACTTCAGCTTCCTTGGCTGACTTAAACCATTTGTATTTTCCAAGGTTAAGCTTGATTCGTAGATCAGCAGGAGAACGAAGAGAGGGTTTAAAACCACGATCAAAAAGCACTTTCATTGCGCCTTTAAACTCAGCGCGCATCTTTAAGGTCTGGGGTGCAAAATCTTCCACAAAGCGAATGGCTGTATCCTGGAAAATAAAAGAACCTCTGCGACGTGCCTCTATGATCAGACGTTGTTTGACCTGGTATTGATGGAAGCACAAGATTACTGGTCGCGGGCGGGAGCCCAGAATTCCGGCGGGAACATGGACCCGGTGTGCCTGTTCGAGCTCAGGTGGGTTCGGAAGCAAATCTTTCCCGAATATCTCACAGAGAAACTCGGCGAAAAACTTTACTGTTGATCCCTGTTCGGTGGCCTCTGGCAATCCAAGAACTCTAAGATTGCAGCATCTGCTGCAATTTTCGAGATCCACCGTTTTGAAAAGGAGTTTGCCACACTTTTCCTCCAAGCTGGAACAGAGAGTCTCCAAGTATCGAACACGACTTTCTAAAGCTTCAGAAGTCGAATCGATGCGAGATAAGTGTTGAGCATGTTTGTCCACCTTGTTGTTGATCCGATCAAGCTTGTCCTCCAACTGTTTGAAAGCGGTTTTGAATTCCTTTAAAATTTCGTCTCGGAGCTGACCGAGCGCAGCCAGGGTCTCATCTGAGAGAGCCGTAGCTTCCTTTCTCCCGGGTTTAGAACTCTTGCTAGACATTGTAATTAGATATGTTCACAGGCAAAAAAGTTCCCAACTAAGGTTTAAAAAATGGAGACATTTAGTGCAAAGATAGCGACAGTAACGGAACAAAAGTTCGGAGCAGCTAAGCAATCGCCATCTTACCGGAAGTCTCAACTGTGTCTTGACCAAATGGGTCTTGGTCATATAAGCTGACATACTTATCATAACTTTGCTTGATATCACTAGTCAATCCCTGAATATATTTGGTCTGCAGCCTCTAGGTATGTTCTGCTGCGCTATTTTCCAGATTAGTTGGACAAATTCATCATAAAGATCAGGTTCTGGTTGTACGGTATTGATAAGTTGATCAAGGGATTCTGTGAAAGCTGTCCAATTTGCTTTTCTCAGGTTAAATCTTGGTAGGTACTTTGATGATACAGGTCTCAGAACTGGAAGGGATTCTACCTGGACTGGACGGTGTTGGGATTTGGGTATATGTTGGAGGACTGTTCATGTGAAGAGGTTGGAGCTTGCTGAGGTAACAAAGTCAAGGTCTGGGTTGTATCCTTTTCTCCATCTGGCACTTGTAAAGGTAGGGGTGTCATTTGACTCGTATAGTAGTTCAAGGCTGTTGTTTAGAGCCCATGATACAACTTCTTCTCCATTTGCATCGTCATCTTCGTTTTCCCAGTTGGTGCTATTGCTATTAAAGTCACCAATAATGAGGTACATTTTGTCCTGGAGATCTAGGTTAGGTGGCCACATGAATGTTTCATTAAGGGGTTTGTAAACCGAGATGATATCTATGTGTTT
The DNA here is from genome assembly GCF_030144855.1 of Hypanus sabinus. NCBI lineage: Eukaryota > Metazoa > Chordata > Chondrichthyes > Myliobatiformes > Dasyatidae > Hypanus > Hypanus sabinus. Next base: position 25,808,091 of record NC_082726.1, on the reverse strand, counting down.
TGTTTCAACTTTCAGAAGTTCCATTGAGCCAGCTTGGATGTTTGCTGTGCTCATTGCTCATTACTATAGATTTATTTTTAACAAACATTGCACTTCCATAAGTTTGGCCAGGGACTTCAATAGCCAAGTGCATTCTTGGCATGTAGGGTTGGTTGTTCAGCCTATGAGTTCTTGTATGCACAAGATGTCCGGTTTTAAGTTTGCCAGGATTTCTGCTTTACTGTGGCTGAAGCTTTTGACGTTGTGGCTAACGAATTTCATGATTTCCAGTGGGCCAATGGTTTATCCTTTTACCACCTACTGGATCACTTGGTCTGGCATGTATTGTCAGGATTGGTCTCCTTTCAGATTAACAGGGTCACGGCGTGAATGTTCCTGGGTAATGACTCAAATTCCTTGACATCCACAAGCTGGCAGTTCTTAAGACTGACTAACAGCCCTTGGGTACACAGGATATCTGCACCGAGCAGAGGTCTAACCACTTTAGCCGTGGATGCAGTCCCATGTGTAACGTCGCCCACGGAAGCAGAGCATCACCTGCCATGTCCAGTACATTTGGCTCCAGCTGCCACTGGTGGTCTCCAGCGAGGCTTTTGTTGCTCTTTGCCTTCTCATGAATAGGCGGTGCTGGCAGCACACTCACTCGAACACCGGAATCACACAGGAAGTGTTGCCATGAAAGGGTGTCCATAATGAATAGTAGACGACCCTGGCAGCTGGAACCCACGGTGTTCACAGACTTCTGATGTCCCAATGCATTGGCACTGTCAAAGCTGCAAGTGGTCAGCACTTCCTAGCACTTGTATCAAAGTGAGCTTGGTGCAACAAAGCACGGATGCAACATTGTTTTTTTCGTAGTTGTGGCCGTCCTTGTGTTGGGGGCCTTGCTGACCAGGCTTTTTAAGGTAGAGAAAAGAGGAGGCATGATGTTTCGCTGCCTAGTGTGGACTAACAGCCATTTTAGCAAGCTCCTTATAGTCCATAATGGCTGCGTTAGTGAGGGCTATGCAAACTTGATCAAGCCTTTGCTGCATGAAGAGTTCTTTAAAAATTAAACAAGGATGGTGGTTTCCGAGTAGAGACAGCATGTGGTCCATTAGCTCCAAGGGTGTGCAAGGTGACCAACTGTTTGGGGCACTCAGACCCCAGTAGTCCAAAAGTCTGTAAAAGGTGAGTTTTCAGAGATTGGTATTTATCATGTTTAAGCAGACTCCCTACTCTCACAGCTGTGGAATTGCTGAGTGATACTACCACATAGTAAAATTTGGTGTTGTCAGTGGAGATTTCTTGAAGCGTGAATTGAGCCTCAGCCTGTTTGAACCAAACTGTGGCAGTTTCAAAGCAACTGCGTTAGCCAATATATTCAATACCTCTTAAATCGCCTTGGAGCATCAGGGTCACTAATGCAGGTTTTCACCTATAAAAAAGGCAGAGACATTTTATGTTTCAGAAAAGTTGTAGCAACTCATTTATTGAACACCCCAAAACTGAACCCAAAGTGTGCTAAAAACCCATTACATAATTACATCATCACGACAGACCAGCCTCTTAATGTGAAACCCCAACTCAATGTCAGTGGTTGTGAATTATGTATATTTCCACCAATTACATAATTTGCACCAATTATAGTTGTTCGGATTCCGGCTTCTACAGTCTCTTGATGCAACAGAGGTACAAGTTGAGGGGTAGGAGGTTGAGAAGGGCTCTGAAGGGGGATTATCGTTCCCTACATGGAGAGTGGTTAGAGTTTAGAACATGATAAACTGAGGAGGTGGTAGAGGTAGGTACTTGCACGACATCTAGACGAGCAGTCGAGACAATAGAGTCCTTACCTTACATGTCAACCTTCTGTCTCCACAGATGCTGCCTGGCCAACTGAGTTCTCTAGAAGTTTGGTTTTGCTTTGCAAATCTATTGATTGACTTAATCAGCTAAACTTGGAGAGGTTGGGACTATCTAGCCTGTCAAAGTGACCCCTTACTCTGTGATCAATTGTAAATATGAATGAAGACAAATGAAGCAACCATTTTAAATGCAGATTTAACAAAAAGAAACCTTAGATAAATTCAACAAAGCCAGCCCTTTTGTAAATGGTGAATATATGCTTCCGACAAATTTAAGCCTATGCAAAGTGTTGAGCAAGCAGAGGACAATACACAGCTGATTCCATAACTGGTGGTTAAAAGGCTGGTAATCACGATCAGGAAAATGAACAGAGCTGTGAGCCTGTTTTTCGATTTCAATATTTTTGGGCTTCTGTGGAACATAATTACACTTAATCACCAAATGGTGTGGATGATTCTGCTGAAAAAAATATCCAATCTTTTCTTGTAGAACAAAAACAAATTTAATAATAAAAATATTGAATTGGGAATTCCGAACTGAGCAGCTCTGAACCCAGAACTAAACACTCACTCAGTGTAATTAAACTGGAGAGTTTTTTTTAGTAAGGGTATTTGGGAACAAACAGTAAATTATATGTCTCAATGTGGATGAATTTGTATGAAAATTACAGTAGTTAACACTCTGAAAATTATTAAATCGTTTCTTGCTAACTCCCACTCTTGGCTCCTATTCAAATACCAACCATCTGGTAGTCTTTCAACAGAACTAACAAAATAGCCTAATGAATTGTTTCAGGGAGTGAGGGTTCAAAGAGGTCGAAATCACAGATAAAAGATTAAAATGATATAGCTCTTTGGATATCCTGTTTTGATCCAAGCTGAAGCGCCTTGCCAGAAAAGTAAATAATCAGAAACCTTTCATTTGCTCCCTTAACCCTTTAATTGCTGTCCTTGCAGCTTTCTCTGAAGAATAGCATAGTGAAGAGCTATACTGTCAATCTTTTGTTCCAATGTGAAGTTTGGATTTCTGTAGTGTGCTATATAACACTGTATTTCAGAATCCAAGTAACACAAAAAATGCTGGAGGAACTCAGCAGGTCAGGCAGCAGCTACTGAAAGGAGTAAAGAGTTGACTTTTCGGGACAAGACCTTTCATCATGACTTGATGTCCTTGACTTGAGTCCTGATAAAGTGTTTCAGCCCAAATGTCGTCTTTTTACCCGTTTCCATAGATGCTGCCTGACCTGCTGATTTCCTCTGTATGTGCTACTCTGGATTTCCAGCATCTGCAGTATCTCCTGAATTTCAGAATCAAAACCAAGCTTATTATCATTGACAAACAAGAGAAAATCTGCAGAACTCTGCCGAAGGGTTTCAGCCCGAAACGTCCAGAGATGTTGCCTAGCCTGCTGAGTTCCTCCAGTATTTTGTACGTGTTATTATCATTGATGTAATTTGTGAAATTTGTTGTGTGGCTAAATACAGTGAAGATATAAAAATACCATAATTTATATTATAAATAAATAGTACAAAATGGGATTAATGAAGTAGCATTCATGGGCTCATGGATTGTTCAAAGATCTGATGGAGGGAAGATGCTCTTCCTAAAAAGTTGAGCGTGGGTCTTCAGATTTCTGTACCTTGTCACTGATAGTAGTAACTATATTATTTCTCACTCAGCTTGCATTAATGCTGATTAGTTCGTCATGTAAGTTATGTATAACTTATGTTGATTGATGATAACTTTGTCACATTTGTAATGCAGTGGGGGACTGCTGCATAAAGCTAGCTTTTATGGTATTTGTACTCTATTGTTCACAATGAACTTGAATTTGAACCCCATGCAATTTCAAAGCAATTTACACCCAGTTATTTACCATTGAAGGAACAGGGTAAAACAACAGCAAAGTGATCTTCAATGCAACTAACAATCATACTAAATCACATCCTGGTTTAAACTGCTGAAGGCAGGTGAAATTTCTTCTGTTTAAAAAATGATGGTAAATGATCAGCGTGAACAATGAAGAGACATGCGAAGGCATGGCTGAACCAAGGGTTGAAGTGGGTGGGTGCAAGACAAAGTCAGAGCAAAGTGGAGGTATGTTCAAGACAGACTCGGGACGTAGAAAGTGAAGAAAAGTTGGAGCAGAGGAAACCGGAAGCGAGGTTTGACTGATCTCAGCATTGGGCTGATTTGGGAAAGTCAGGTACAGGCCAAAACATGGCGGCGGGGTCCAGCACCAGAGCGTATCAAAGCCACAGGGCATGGGTCTTAGAGCGAGTAACAACCCGATTTTGAACAATTTAAACGCTGGGATGGATTAAAAAGGCAGGGTGTTGGTATCAGACTGGTTCTACTTGTTGCTCAGTGACATTTACTGCAATCTTTGCTGCACTGTGGCTAAGGCTGCAGGCCTGCTCGGGCTGCTCCAGGTTCTGTGTCTGTGGCTCTGCAACATTTACTCTGCTGTGCGCTGAACTGATGTGGACGCTGTGGGCCTGCTTCAGCTGCTGCATGCTTTGTCTGAGCACTCACTTTCATTCTAAATGCTATTTTTTTTTACTTTTACTGTTTGCATCATTTGTTCTCTCTCTTTGCATTTTGGGTGTTCGTTGTTTTTTAATTGGTTCTTTTGGGTTTCTTGTTTTGTGGCTGCCTGTAAGGAGATGAATCTAGCTTTGTAAATCTACTTTTTGAACTTTGAACATTCTGTTAGAAAGATGGGAGGCCACCTTTGATAGAGAGACATACAGCCTGATCTGGAGCCAATGGAATTGCCCAAGGATTTCAGGACATACTTCAAACCTGTACATTGGTTTGGTTTTTGTTGTTGTATGTACCAATATACAGTATCTTGCATACTGTTCATACATATCAATCATCACAACAGTTCACTGAGGCAGAATAACAACACAGAATAAAGTGCAAGATCATATCGAGTTAGATTGTGAGGCCAAGAGTCTATCTTATTGTAAGATCCATTCAAGATTATGATAGCAATGAGATACGAGCTGTGAAATAAAAGTTCAAAGTACATTTATTTTCAAAACATGTATACAGCCCGGAGGTTCATCTCATTACAGGCAGCCACAAAACCAAGAAACCCAAAAAACCCATATATAAGAAAAAGGAAGAGCATCAAACACCGAATGTGCAGAGAAAAAGCAGAGGAAATTAAAACAATAATGCCGTTAAAAAATGAAAGAACCAAATAAAAAAAAGACTGTCAAACACCCAATGTGTAGAGAGGGAAAAAAAAAGTAAGTAAATTGCGTTCTGAACTGAAGTCTGCAAGGAAGTCCCATAGTTCAGTACTTTATGATCAATCTAATCTTTTCCTCCTACATTACTTGTCACCCTCCAATTTTCTTTAATCTATTTGCCTATCTAAGAGTCTCTTAAACATCTCCAATGTATCTGCCTCTACCACCACCCCTGGCAGTGTGTTCCAGGTAATTACCAACCTCCATGTAAAACCAAAACTACCTCTGATGCCAGCAAATGACGTAACCAAGGGCAACATTCTCCAGACAGCAACTTCTTTTGCTTCTTTTATGTCTTTGTTTTCTTTCAAATGTGATTCTGCTGTAGATGGAGCCTGTGATCTACATTTTGATGATGTGTTTTCAGGCCGAGTGAGGCATCTGGTGTTTTACTGTCTCCAAGAGGGTTCTGCGAGACTTTGAGTGAAGCATTTGGCCTCGAAGCCAAGAAGCCTGGAGATGGGGCGTGAGCCCATGATTGGCTGATTTTCTTCTGATCTCGCTACTTAAGGCACTGTGGAAGACAGAAATCATCAAGGCGAATGTGTGTTCAGCACTGTCTATTAGCCTCTTGCTTACTGCTGCTGGAGGAATGTGTTTGCGTGTATCAGTCTCTCTCCCTTCTGCTCACTGCTACTAAAAGAAGGTCCCCGTATTTGAATAGTCTCTCTCTCGCTCTCTCCTTCAATGCTGTTGGAGGTTGTTGCCGGAGTTCTCAGTCTCGGGCAAGGTTTAATCAAAGTGGTTTGTGGGTTTGACTCTGTAGTTCCAGTTATCGTGTAGTTTTAGTTTATGGTTGCTCCTTTTTTTGTTGCTATCTTTAGCTCAGATAATGAACACTGAGCTAAACTGACTCTTTTGATTTTGTTTTATGTTCTGTGTTTTATGCTCATTTTTGTTGCCATTCATATGATTTGTGTTTCTTTTTGCGCATGTGGTGGGTGGGGATGTTTTTCGTTGAATGGGTTCCATGGTTTTATTTGTTTTGTGGCTGTTTGTTGGAAGAAGAATATCAGGGTTGTATACTGCACACATACTTTGATAATAAATGTACATTGTATCTTGGAATCTTGACATCTTCTCTAAACTTTCCTCCACTCATATTAAATGGACGTCTTCTAGTATTGGCCGTTGCCTCCCTGGGAAAAGGGGGATGGTTGTCCACTCTTTATATGCCTTTTATACTCTTAAACACCTCTATCAAGTTGCCTTTTATCCTCTTTTGCTCCAAATTGAAAATCCCTAGCAACAAAACAGAGGAAACTGCTGGTAACTGCAGGAGAGGACAAGGAATCTGGATGATTTCCCTGTCCAAATAAATCGTGATCAGAAATTCAGTCCAGATCATTGACTACTTCAATGAAATCTATCCTCTTTCCAGGTCAAGGAAAAAGCTATTAAGAAACAGCTATATGCGTTTTGGAGAAATTAACTAATTCTTCTCCCATTATGGCCGTGACATTAGTTTCTGTGTTTTAGAGAAGGCGGCAAAGCGTGAAGATTGAATTTATATGAGGAGAATCTTATAATGTTTTTACAGAAGACCTCTTGGAGTTACGTGATGGAACAGTGGCTAAGACCATTAGTAAGAAATGATACGAACTTAAATACCAGAAAGGGATTTAGCTTTTAAATGATTTGCTAAGGCAAGGGACCATTAGACCTAGTAATTAAATGCACAACTTGCTTATGTTCTTGCAATATACGATTAAACATTGCTCCCATTTTTTGCAAAAAAAAATTGATCTCTTGTTCTTCATTTTTCTATCATCTATTTGCCTATCTAAGAACTTCTTAAATGTCTCTAATGCATGTGCCTCTACCACACCCGACAGGATATCCCATGCGCCTACCATTTTGTGTATAAAAAATCTTATGACTGGCATTCCCATAACATCCCTCCAAACACCTTAAAATTATGCCCCTCCACATCAGCTATTCGCACACTAGGAAATGGTATCTGGCTATTCACTCAGTCTATGCCTCTTATCATCTTATACAACCTGTATCAAGTCTCTTCTAATCATCCTTTGCTCCAAAGAGAAAAATCCTAGCTCACTCAACCTACTCTCCTAAAATATACTCTGTAGTTTAGTCCAGGTAGCATCCTGGTAAATACCTGCACACTCACTAATGCTTCCACATCTTTCCTCAAATGAGGTGACCAGAACTGAACACAATATTCCAATTAAACTTGCCCATTTTAAATATACCCTTTTTCTCCAATGGCACAAGTTTATCAAATTCTGTCAGTTTATTTCTCCTGAAACTTCATATTCTTATTCAAAGAACTTGGAAAACATGAATGAAGAGAAACTGTTTAAACTGAGAACCAAAGGAGTTGAAGATGAGGAAAACAGGAGAAAGATCCAAGAGTAATAAATTAAAAGCATTCCCTAGCGGCAAGGCACTGTGATCTGAAATGTACGGCCTAAAAGGGTCTTGGAAGCAAAAGTCAATTCTGGCTTTCAAAAGGGAAATGGATAATCATTTGAATGAAAAAAGATTGCATGGCGATGGTGAAAAGATGAGAAATGGACATCAGGTTATTTCAATTAGAATGGCAGCATAATGACTAAGTTATTGGACTACTTTCCAGAGCTCTGGGCCATTGATCCAGGGATAGGAGTGCTTATCCCAACTCAATGAGGTAAGAAATTTAAAATCAAATAAATGAAAAAAATAATAATATAAGTAATATTAGTCACAGAACTGCTGGATTGTTAAAAATGACATCTGGTTCACAATAATCAAAGAGTCATACAAAACGCCATTTGGCTCATTTGGTCACCGCATATCCATTATGAGCATCTAAGACTTGACTCATAGTAGTTCAAACACTTGTCTATACACTTAAGTGCTGTTAGTTACCCTTGTTTCCACCACTTTCTCAGGCAGTGTTTTCACCACTTTCACGTGTGAGAAAGGTCCCTCTCAGAAACCCTTTAAATCTGTAATCCCTTGCCCAAAATCCATGCCTTTTAGTTTTATATACTTCTGATATGGGAAAACACTTACCCTAACTTTACCTCTTAACTTGATATCCCTGTGAACCTCCTCCATTTGGGGCAAAATAGACCCAACTTCCCCAATTTCTCTTTATAACTGAGAAGGTCCATCTCAGCAAAACATCCAGGTGAACATCCTCTGCACCCTTTCCAGTGAGAATTAGCAGTAGAATCAAGTTTACTATCACTGTCATATGCCATGAAATTTATCGTTTGTGACAGAAGTACAGTGCCATACATTAAAAGTTACTATAAGCTACAATAAGAAATATAAAATTAAATAAATAGTGCAAAAACAGAGCAAAGATGAGGCAGTGTATGTGGGTTCATAGTCCATTCAGAAATCTGATGGCGTAAGAGTGGAAGCTGTTCCTAAAATGAGAAATGTGTGTCTTCAGGCTCCTGTGCCTCCTCCCTGATGGTAGTGTTGAGTCGAGGGCATGTTCTGGATGCAGAAGACCCTCAATGATACATGCCAGCTTCTTGAGGGATCACCTAATGAAGGTGTCCTCAGTGGTGAGGTGGTTAGTGCCCGTGATGGAGCTGACTGAATTCACAAATCTCTGCAGCTTTTTCAAGTCCTGTGCATTGGAGCATCCATACCAGACGCTGACACAACCAGTTAGAATGCTCTTCATGGTACATCCATAGAAACTTGCTCGAGTCTTTGGTGACATACCAAGTCTCTTCAGACTCTTAATGAAGTCACTTATGAGCCTTTAAACAAGAGAAAATCTGAGATGCTGCCTCTGAGCAACACACATGCTAGAGGAACTCAGCAGACCAGGCAGTATCTATGGAAAAAAATACGCTGACGTTTTGGGCTGAAACTCTTTGGCAGGACTGAAACATAGACTGTACTTTTTTCCACAGATGCTGCCTGGTCTTCTGAGTTCCTCCAGCATTTTGTGTGTGCTGCACTGATGAACCTTTGTTGCATTTTCACAGAAGGAGGTCAAACTGGCTTTCAGGTGACTCCAGGCCTATCAATTTGGATGTTCCTTGAACTGCCTGTTCAGAGATAATTAGGTCATGTCCATTCCCTATTAATAATTTTCTCCTTTTTTACAAAATCCAACATTACCTCAAAGGGCCAAATTGCCTGTTTTGTTGTTATTAACACTTAGTGTTTTTTATCATTGTTCTGCCAGTTTCCTGTTCTAACAGTCCTGCCAATTGACAGAAGGAGATGACAGAAGTTGCATTGCAGGGTTCTGATGTCCAGACAACAACATGGTTGGTCCTTGCCAAATACATCAACAAGGAACAATGAGCGTGCCTAGATCCAACTAATGGTTTGCGCTGTTTAGACCCTCTGAATCAAACAAAGGAGAGATAGACGGAAGCTGTAGCAGGTATTAGCAAACAAGGATGAACCAGGGACAAAGCAAGGAGCGATTCATCATGGGAGATCAAAGGCTTTAGTTTTCTTCCACCAGATACTTTGATGGAAGAGGTGGCAAATAGGAGAGGCGTCCTGTCCATGAGGGAGCTTTGGAGTCTACCAGACAGGTGGTCCAAAGGCACTGGTGATGGAAAGCCTTGAGGTCAAAGTCAACTCTCAGAACTTGAACACAGTGAGTTCAATGTGAGTGGTCAAAGTCAGCAAGTGCACTTCCAAATGTTGTGTCTCACCATCCATTCTGAGTTTCAGATATTGTTCCAAAGTTAATGAGCCGACTCTACTCCCATATGTATTAGTGTTGACATTGGTTTACTATTGTCACATGTACTGAAATATAATGTGTCTTGAATACTGTTCATACAGATCAAATCATTACACGGTGCATTGTGGTAGAACAGGTCAATCAATAGCAATGCAGAATGAGATGGAACTGCTACAGAGAAATTGCAGTGCAGGCAGACAATAAGGTGCAAGATCATAATGAGTAGATTGTGAGGCTGAGGGTCCATCTTGTCGTAAATGAAGACCTTTAGAGATTCTGATAACAGTAGGAGAGGTGCAGTCCTTGAGCTTGGTGCCGTGTGCTTTTAGGCTTTTCTATCTTCTGCATGTATGCATAGGTACGATGAAATAAGTATTTGCAGCAGCATCACAGGGACATAGCAATGGAGAGGGGATAGGGACCAAATATGGGCAAAGAAGACAAGCTCAGATAGGAAAAAGGCCATGTTTTCTGTGCTGTATGACTCATGGGTTGCTGCATGGACTCCTATACAAGGTCCATTACATTTTCAAAGTGAATTGTCAGACTCATACAGCACAGAACCAGGCCCTTCGGCCCACCTGGACCATGCCTTGGAGATCTCTCCCATCTTAAATGCTCTGCTCTCTATCCACCCTATCTCTGCTTGTCATTGTTGGGAGGTATTCTGGAGTTAGGGAAAATATCAGATATTAATTTCACCAGCAACCAGTTTTGAATGTTGATTGCAGGTTGGATTTAAAACACAGAAGAATTAGACCTCAGACACCTGCCAATGCATGTATGTGGCCCAGAGTCGATGGAGAGTAAGTTATTTTTGGTGTCTCAAGTTTGGGTATAAAGAAGGAGGAGTGTGAAACTATACATAACTCAAAGAAGGCATTGTAGATACATTGTAATGATAGAATTGTCCTGCTGTTACCTTAGATCTTTAGCATATGAAAATGCGATGTAATAATGGATTGGGAGACCTCTTCCTCCAATCTTGTCCCCAGTTAATGCCTGCTGCTCATTTTTGTTGAATTAAACACTTTAGTGTCTCTCTGGTGACTGTTCCTGCTACAACACTCATATTTCATGTACGTTTATCAGGTCTACCCTTAGCCCCTAATGTTCCAACCCCCTCCTTATAGCTAATTCAGGCAACATTCCTCTGCACCCTCTCCATAGCGTTCACTTCTTTCCTACGCTGTGGTATCCAGAACCGCGCATGTAGCTGAACTAATATTTTGTACAGCAGCAGCATGGCTGGCCAAGTTGAGTACTCAAGGCCGCGATGGATAAAGGCAAGCATGCCATGTTGCATTTTTGCCTCCATATCCACTGTGTTGCCGCTCTGAGGGAGATTTAAGTTTAACTATATTTATCACATGTACATCGAAACCTCAAAATATACAGTCAAATCAAATCAGAGATGATTGTGCTGGGGACAGGGCACAAGTGAGGTCACATTTCCAGTATCAATCTATATACCTCTGGAATGTGGGAGGAAACTGGAACACCTGATAGGGAGAGATTAAAAACTACTTAGGCAGTGGGTGGAATCGAACCAGATAGGTGCTTCTGTGGACGCAAAAAGGAAACATGGATGGTAGGTTGCCTCCCAGGTGCCAGGGTCCAAGATGTTTCTGGACGTGTCCACAATATCCTGAGAAAAGAGGGTGAGCAGACAGAAGTCGTGGTACATATTAGGTGGTGGCATCCATTAGTCTCGCGAGACCGGGATCTGCGCCTGGAATGGTTTCTAGGGTGCAAGCCTGGGCAGGGTTGTATGGAAGACCAGCTGTTGCCCATGCAAGTCTCCCCTCTCCATGACACTGATGTTGTCCAAGGGAAGGGCAAGGGCTGATACAGCTTGGCACCAGTGTCGTTGCAGGAGTTGCCAGAGCGAGGTTGAAGGCAACGTCGGACTGCCTTAGGGACTCCAGCTCCGGATTTGTCCTCAGGGTTTACTCCCGAAGCCTTTCCCATGAGTGGGTATGGCCGCAAGGCAGCGGAGGTTTGAAATCAGAGTTACCCTCTCTTAGATGGACTGCCTTCCCAGGCTGACAAGCTCCATCTACCTGAAGCACTGCTTTTAAGGAGCCAGGACCTGCCTTTGCCCCTTCTCCTGTCAGTAGAAACAGCTCCGCCGGGCTTAGAGAAGGCCAGGAGTTGGACTTAGTTTTCAGAGGGTATTTGAGGAGCATGCCATGAGGAGCATTTTTAGGTATTGGGGGCTTGTCCCCACTACCATTCCTCAGCTTGACAAGCTTGGAACAATATTGGTACCAATGATATAGGTAGAAAAAGGGAGGAGGGCCTGAAAAAAAATACAGTGAGTTAGGAAGGAAGCTGAAAAGCAGGAACTCAAGGGTAGTAATCTCCGGATTGCTTCACTGTCATGCGACAGTGAGGATATGAATTGAATGAGGTGGCAGATAAATGTGTAGCTGAGGAATTGGAGCATGGGCAAGGATTCAGATCTCTGTATAATTGGAACCTCCTTTGGGGCAGGTGGGACCTGTACAAAGGGACGGATGCACTTAAATCTGAGGGGGACCAATTACTCTTGCAGGCAGATTTACTAGAGCTATTGGGAGTGGTTTAAACTAATATGACAGGGGGATGGGAACCAGGATGATAGAGCTGAGGAGGAGCCAGCAGGTTTACAAGTATATGATGGGTGTAACATGAATGTAAGAAAGGACAAGCCAATGATTGGGTACAAATGCAGACAGAGCAAAGAGTTAAACTGTACCACAGTGGTAAAATTCAAAAGGGCGAAAAATACAGGACTGAAGGTGCTATATTTAAATGTGCATTAAATTTGGAATAAGGTAGACAAACTTGTGGCACAGTCAGAGACTGATCGGTATGGTGTTGTGGGCATCACTGACTCATGGCTGAAAGAAAGCCATAGTTGGTATCTTAACATCAAAGGATATACTTTGTATCAAAAGGACAGGCAGGAACACCTAGACAATGGGGTAGCTCTGTTGGTAAGAGATGGAATTACATCTTTAGAAAGAGGTGACATAGGGTCAGAGAATGTTGAATCTTTGTGGGTGGGGTTAAGAAATTGCAAGGATAAAAAAATCCATTATGGGAATCATATATAGGCCTCCAAATAGTAGCCAAGATGTGGGGTTGAAATTGCAAAGGGAGCTGGAAAAGGCATGTAATAAGTGTAATGACTCAATTGTAATGTGGGAATTCAATATACAAGGAGATTGGGAAAATTAGGTTGGTGTCAGTTGGCAAGAGAGGGAATTTGTTGAATGCCCATGAGATGGCTTTTTAGAGCAGCTTGTGCTTGAGAATCCTCAGGAAAAGGCTACCTTAGACTGGGTGTTGTGTAATAACCCAGAACTTAATAGGGAGATTAATGTAAAGGAACCCTCAGGAGGTGATGATCATAATCTGAATGAATTCATACTGCAGTTTGAGAGGGAGAGTGCATAAGACACATGTCTCAGTATCGCAATGGAATAAAGAGAATAACAGAGGCATGAGAGAGAAGCTTGTCCAGGTGGCTTGGAGGGGATACTAGCGCACTTGATGGCAGAGCAGAGATGGCTGAAGTTTCTGGGAATAGTTCACAAAGATATGTTCCACAGATGAAGAAGTTCTCAAATGTAGGGTTAGACAACCATGGCTGACAAAGGAAGTTAAACATAGAAACATAGAAAACCTACTGCACAATACAGGCCTTTTGGCCCACAATGTTGTGCTGAACATGTCCTTACTTTTGAAATTACCTGGGGTTACCTATAGCCCTCTACTTTTCTAAGCTCCATGTACCTATCCAAGAGTCTCGTAACAGACCCTATTGTATTCACCTTCACCACTGTTGCCAGCATCCCATTCCATGCACTCACCACTCTCTGTGTAAAAAAACTTTACCCTGACATCTCCTCTGTACCTACTTCCATGCAACTTAAAACTATGCCCTCTCATGTTAGCTATTTCAGCCCTGGGGAAAAGCCTCTGACTATCCACATGATCAATGCTTCCCATCTTCTTATATACCTCTATCAAGTCACCTCTCACTCTCTGTCGCTCCAAGGAGAAAAGGCCAAGTTCTCATAAGGCCTGCTCCCCTATCCAGACAACATCCTCGTAAGTCTCCTCTGCACCCTTCCTATAGTTTCCACATCCTTCCTGTAGTGAGGTGACCAGAACTGTACTTCCAATGTGGTCTGACCAGGGTCCCATATAGCTGTAACATTACCTCTCGGTTCTTGAACTCAATCCCATGGTAGAAGAAGGCCAATACGCTGTAAGCCTTCTTAACCACACAGTCAACCTGTGCAACAGCTTTGAGTGTCCTATGGACTCGGACCTCAAGATCCCTCTGATCCTTCACACTGCCAAGAGTCTTACCGTTAATACTATATTCTGCCATCATACTTGGCCTACCAAAATGAACCACCTCACACTTACCTGGGTTGAACACCGTCTGCCATTTCTCATCCTAGTTTTGCATCCTATCGATGTTCTGCTATAATCTTTAACAACCCTCCACACTCTCTACAACACCCCCAACCATCGTGTCATCAGCAAATTTATTAACCCATCTCTTCACTTCCTCATCTAGGTCATTTACAATAATCACAAAGAGAAGGGGCTCCAGAACAGATCCCGAGTCACACCACTAGTCACCGACCTCCATGCAGAATATTACCCTTCTACAACTACTCTTTGCCTTCAGTGGGCAAGCCAATTCTGGATCCACAAAGCAAGGTCCCCTTGGATCCCATGCCTCCTTATTTTCTCAATAAGCCTTTCATGGGGTACCTGTGGTAAACCATGTATACCTGTCTGGACACGCTCCTCTGCTGACTGCTCCTGTGGCTCCTCCCACAGACCTCTGGATAAAGGCAATTGTGTCACTGCTCCTCCCACAGTCCAGGGCAGACATCCAGCATTGATGTGGTCCATTTTACTGCTAATAAAAGCTTTTCAGTATTTACTTTACTTCCAGTCTTTTGGAGTCATTGATAGTGCATCAGTACCTTATCAAATGCCTCGCTGAAATCCATATACACTACATCTACTGCTCTACCTTCATCAATGTATTTCGTCACATCCTCAAAAAATTCAGTTAGACTCTGTTGGTAAGAGATGACATTACATATTTAGAAAGAGATGACATAAGGTGAGAGAATGTTGAATACTTGTGTACAGAGTTAAGAAATTACAAGGGTGAAAAAATATTATGGGCATCATATATAGGCCTCCAAGTAGTAGCCACGATGTGGTGTTCAAATTGCAAAGGGAGCTGGAAATGGTATATAATAAGGGTAAAACCACAATTCTATTGGGGAACTTCAATATGCATGGGGATTGGGAAAATCAGTTTGGTGTCAGATCACAAGAAAGAGAATTTGTTGAATGCTATGAGATAGCTTTTTAGGGCAGCTTGTGCTTCAGCCTACTTCGGGAAAGGCTATCTTAGACTGGGTGTTGTGTAGTAACTCAGTTCCTATTAGCGAGCCTAATATAAAGGAACCCTTATGAGACAGTGGTCCTATTATGATTGAATTCATACTGCAATCTGAGAGGGAAAAGCATAAGTCACATGTATCAGTATCACAATAGAATAAAGGGAATTACAGAGGCATGAGAGAGGATCTTACCCAGGTGGACTGGAGGAGGATGCTGGTGGGAATGACAACAGAAAAGAGATGTCTGAAGATTCTGGGAATAGTTCACAAGGCGCAGGGTAGATGCTTCCCACAGAAGACGTTGTTCTTAAATGGCAGGGGCAGGCAACCATATCTGACAAGAGAAGTTAAGGACTACATAAGAGCCAAGGAAAGGGCATATAAGGTGGCAAAAGTGAGTGGGAAGTTGGATGATTGAGAAACTTTTAAAATCCTACAACCAACAACTTAAAATCTATAAGAAAGGAAAATATGAAATATGAGAGCAGACTAATAAATTTTTCAGTTATATGAAGAGTATAAGCGGGTGAGAGTTGATATTGGACTGCCAGAAAATGGTGCTGGTGAGGTAGTAATGGGGAACAAAGAAATGGCAGATGAACTTAATTGGTACTTTGCATCTGTTCTTCAGTGTGGAAGACACTGGCAGAGTACCAGAGGTCCATGAGTGTCAGGGAGCAGGAGGGAGTGCCATTGCTATTACAAATTAAAAAATGCTAAGCAAACTCAAAGGTCTTAAGGTGGATAAGTCACCTGAACTAGATGGATTACATCCCAGATTCCTCAGAGAGAATGCTGAAGAGATAATGGATGCATTCATCATGATCTTTCAAGAATCACTTGATTCTGGCATGGTCCCATAGGACCTGGAAAACTACAAATGTCACTCCACTCTTTAAGAAGGGAGGGAGGCAAAAAAAAGGAAATTATTGGCCAATTAGCCTAACCTAAGTGGTTTGGAAAGTGTTGGAGTTTATTATTAAGGATGAAGTTTTAATGTACTTGGAGACCAATGATAAAATAAGTCAACGTCAGCATGGTTTCTGTAAAGGAAAATCTTGCCTGATGAATCTGTTAGATTTCTTAGAGGAAGTAACAAGCAGGGTGGCCAAAAGAGAGGCAATAGATGTCATTTACTTGGATTTTCAGAAGGCATTTGATAAGGTGCCATGCATGAGGCTGTTCAAACAAGATAAAATCCAATGTTGTCACAGGAAAGATGTGGATAGTGGAACAGCTGTCAGGCAGGAGGCAGTGAGTGGGAATAAAAGGGGACTTTTCTGGGTGGCTACCGTTGACTAGTGGTGTTCCTCAGGGGTCAGTATTGGGACTTTTTACATTGTTTGTCAAGGATTTAGATAATGAAATTGTTGGCTTTGTGGCAACATTTGCAGATGATAGAGATAAGTGAAAAAGTAGATAGTGCTGAGGAAGCAATGTGATTGCAGCAGGACTTAGACAAATTAGAAGTATGGGCAAAAAAGTGGCAGATGGAATATAATGTTGGGAAATATATGAGAATGCATTTTGGTAAAATGAACAATAGTGCAGACTATTATCTAAATGGAGATAAGGTTCAAACATCAAAGGTGTAGAGGGACTTAGGAGCCCTCATGCAAGACTCACAGAAAATTAATTTACAGGTTAAGTCTGTTGTAAAGAAGGCAAATGCAATGTTGGCATTTATTTCAAAGGGAATAGAATATAAAAGTAAGGAGATAATGTTGAGCTTTTAGAAGACACTAGTCAGACCACACTTGGAATATTGTACAGTTTTGGGCCCCATAACTCAGAAAGGATGTGTTATCATTGGAGAGCTTCCAGAGGAAGTTCATGAGGATGATTCTGGGAATGAAGGGGTTAACATATGAGAAGCATTTGGCAGCTTTGGGCCTGTGCTCACTGGAATTTAGAAGAATGAGGCAGAATCTCATTGAAGCCTACTGAAAGGACTGGATAAGGTGGATGTGGAGAGGATGTTTTCTATGGCAGGGGTATCTAGAACTAGAGGGCACAGCCTCAAAACTGAGGGGTCACCTTTTAGAACAGTGGTAAAAAGGAAGTTTTCTTAGCCAGAGAGTAGTAAATCTGTGGAATGCTCTGCCACAGACTGAGGTGGAGGCCATGTCCATGCCCATATTTAAGGCAGAAGTTGATTGTTTCCTGATCGGTCAGGACATCAAAGGATATCACAAGAAGGAAGGTGTATGGGGCTGAATGGGGTCCAGGATCAGCCATGATGGAATAGTGGAGCAGACTCGATGGGCTGAATGGCCTAATTTTGCTCCTATGTCTTATTGTCTTATGGAACCCTGATCAGTGATCACAGGTGCTGTTAAGTGCTAACTGCTATGCTACTATGCCACCCCTAAAGAATTTTCTTCCCCCAAGGTCCCTCTGTATATCAATGCTCCTAGGGGTCTTGTTGCTTTTTGTATGCTTGCATTTCATATTTCAAAATAGAACCCCTCACACTTGGCTGGATAAACCACCATCTACTGTCTTGCCACCCAACTTGGGAATTGTATCTAGGCTTTCATTGGAGTGAAGTGTCAAGGGTGTCCTCAGTTGAAAGTGATGTTATGTTTTGGATGAAAAATTAATCTGAATTCTTCCTACTGTCTGGAGGCCATCATTCAAAAGTCCATCATAAACACTTCGAAGTGAAGTAAGGGAGAGATCACTTGGCCAATATCGGCAAACACAGATTGGCCAACCATCAAAATGTTGTTAAGAGATTTTTTTCTCTATATAAGTTGCTTGCTATATTTTCTACTGTGCATCCAAGGTTACTTCAAAAGCATTTCACATACAAAATGCTGGAGGAATTCAGCAGGGCAGGCAGTATGTATGGAAATGAATAAACAGTTGACATTTTGGGCTAAGATCTTTCTTCATCACTGGAAAGGAAGAGGGAAGTTCCTGGTAGCCAAAAATTTTAATTCTGATTCCCTTTCCAATTCAAATTCTGACATGTTGAGGCATGGCATCCTCTTGTGCCACGATGAAGCCACTCTCATGTTGGAGGCTCAACAACCTGTATTCCATCTGGGTAGCCTACAACCTGATGGAATGAACATCGATTTCTCCTTCTGGTAAAAAAAATCCTCCCCCCACCCCTTCTATTGCCCTCTCTGGCCTCTTACCACTTCTCACCTGCCTGTCACCTCCCCCGAGTCCCCTCCTCCTTCTCTTCCTCCCATGGTCTACTCACTTCTCCTATCAGATTTCTTCCTCTCCAGCCCTTTACCTTTCTTACCTACCTGGCCTCACCTATCACCTTCTAGCTAGACCTCATTTTTATTCTGGCATCTTCCCAATTTCTTTTCAGTCCTGAAGAAGGGTTTTGGTACAAAATGTCAACAGTTTATTCATTTCCATAGATGCTGTCTGACCTGCAAAGTTCCTTCAGCGTTGTGTGTGTGTGTGTGTGTGTGTGTGTGTGTGTTACTCAAGATTTCCAAGATTTCTCATGTTCAAAACAACTTGGCTGCTTGCAAAGTGTTTTATACTGTATATATTTAAGCCTCTTATAATTGTAAAATTCAGATTGGAATATGAATGAGTTCATTATATTTAAATGGGGTGAACAAGGTGAATATATAGCACAGAACACAGAATGTGGAAGGAAAATGTTTCAAATTTTTAAATTCTGTTGCTATTCATCATATTCTCATGCAAGTGCAGTCAGTACAACCAAATGAAACATAAACCACTTGTTTATTCAGCATTCCACAAAAGGCATGTAATTAAGCTGCTCATTGTAACAGTGTCTGGTTTGAATAAATTCCCATGTGTTACATATTAATATGGAGTCAGTAATGTACAGTGCAGAAATATGCCCTTCAGCTTATCAAGTCCATTCTGGCCTTTTGGTCTTTAAACTCAAATCCCATTTTCTCACATTATCTGTAGCCTTACATGCCTTGCCTGTTTAAGTGCCTTCTAATGCCCTTCCCTTGGACAACATTGGTAGCACGGAGAGGGGAGACTTGCAGCTTGGGCAACTGCCGGCCTTCCATAAAATAAAAACTTGCCCAGGCTTGCGCCCTGGAAACTTTCCAAGGTGCAAATCCATGGTCTATCAAGACTAACGGAGGCCTACTACACATTTAAGTGCCTATCCAAACATTTCTTGAACATAATAATTGTATCTGTTTCTGTCAATTCCTCTGAAGCAAGAACCTGAGCAAAGAAAAAATATCCCTCAAATCTACTTTAAAGGTCCATCCGATTATCCTAAACCTACATTCTCTCATTTTTATTACCTTTGTCACTGGAATAGATTCCAACTATTGACCCTGCCCGGACCTGTTATGAGTTTTGGTATCTTTAGCATTGCAGGCCAATTCATTGGATCACTGGATATTGGATTCATTAGATATACTTAAAGAGGTTGATAGGTTCTCGATTAAGTAAGGGTATCAAGGTAGGAAAAAGGAGTTAAAAGGAAAAATAAAACATCAATGGTGGAATGGCAGAGCTGAATGGTTTAATTTAGCTCCTACATATGTTTATGGTATACCATGTCAGCCCTCAGCCTCTTTTGCTCCAAAGTCATCCTACATTGGGGTTACCAGAAGTGCATACTATTCTTCAAGTTTGATCTAAAAAGGAAAGGCTCAGCAAATAATTTAAGGCTAATTTTTAATTAACAGACTATTAAAATGGGTTACTGTGATTTATTTCACTTCTACGAAGCTAGCTGTATTAAAGTGTATTCCATTCCCACTCACTTTCTTTCAAGACTTGATGACTTACATTAAGAGACATTATTGCAATTCAGAAAAGAACATCTCTCTTTGAAAAGATTATTCACTTTACAATATGAATCCTTTACAATGGAGACGGCACAGAGCTGCTTTAACTCCATTCTTCCTTTAACTATAAACCATTTTAATAGAATGAAGGGTGAACATTGAACCGATTAAGGTTCTCTGAGCTTGACAGAGTAGATGCCTCCAACTGAGAAGATATACTTTCAAGATAAAAGGGGTGGTCATTTAAAACTGAGATGCATCAGATTTTTTTTAAAGAGGATAGTGAACATTTGTGCTTTGTGCCTACGAACTTTGCGATGAATTGCCCCGCTAATATGATGGAACTGAATACTGACACTTTGCGCCTGCTCTGGAGATTTGGCTCTAAGATCTCAGTTTGGTTCAAAATGCTGGTATTGCTGGCTTCTATTGTTTGTGTGATCTATATTTCTTTCTCTTTCTCTGCACTCCAGAGGTAGGTCAATTGGGTTCTTTCTGGTTTCTTGCTCTGTGACTGCTTGTAAACAGACAAATCTCAAGGTTGTATAATTTATACATTCTTTGATAATAAAGGTACTATGAATCTTGAATCTTCTGAACTTTCTACTCCTGAGCATTGTTGTGACTAGATTATTGGAGGCAGTTAAAGAACAGGTACAGACATTTTATATCTTACGTTTTGAACATTCCTAGTGGGGTGAATTAGAAGAGAAATTGTTGTTCCTTTCTCCACCGAATTTAATGACCTCTCCACTCTCTGCCTCAGCATCTGTTTGATTATATCAGTATACATCTGTGAGTCACCTTGAGATTTTTCCTTGCATTCAACAAATAAAACCCATGTCTTTTTATTTAATCACAGATCTTAAAGCTTCAGTATTAACTAAAAGGTCAGTGTTGGGATTGTTTTCAATATGTCAACAAATCTGTTTGGATTTATCACATTCTAAGGTTAAACTCAATCAATGTTTTTATACCTCAGCAAGTTTTAGGAATTCATACTTTTAAACAAATCAGCATAATAAGCTCACCTAATTTGATACCAGTCATCATCTCATAGACTACTGGAAAGTACTTAGGAATAAACATGCTCACTGCAGAACACCAGGACATTTAATCACATATACATTGGCTTGTTTTTCTGTACCACTGCCCAATCACTTACATTCCCCCCCCCCCCCCCCCCCACCTCCCGGGTGCAAATGCACCAGAGTGATTAGTCAGACTCATATACTCAAGTTTTCAATAGAAGTCCATCAAGCAGAATTTACCCATGAATGCTTATGTTAAATTGCAATTCATACAATTCCATAGTTACTCAAGTGACAAGACAGTATTTCAAATGAAGCAAAATCAAAGGAATATGATTCCTTTTTGGTCGAGCTTCCATTATCCATAATTATAAAGCTCTAATTTGTTGTTTGCTATGCAATATTAATGTTTACCAGTCTAGTCTAGTGATTGAGTAGGCAGGAAATATCCTTTTGTTTTGATGTAACTAGAGAACAAGCATGGGACAAGGGAGTGATAAGTCTTCTTGTGTCCACTAGTGTTCTTTGATTCAGAACTTTATCAGAGATGGACATTCATAGTTTTTGCTCAAGGAAAAGAGCTGGTCAGATTCCAATGGATATGAAGCAGTCTTTAATGCACAAATAATTTGAGATGCCTTAAGTTCCATTCCACACATCATTAGTTTTTTATTACTTGCCAGCCAGATATTCAGTATTTGATGTGTTGATGCAGGTCCACATCACTTCTACATTATAACTCTTTTCATAAACAATTTAATTGAGGCTTCAGACTTGAAGCTGGCTTCTTGTTTGTTGGACTTCTTTGGTGGAGATTGTTCAGTAACTTGACTTATAACACCTGTTTCAAATTCCAATGTGCCTGCTAGTTTTAAAAGTAATAATACCAGGTGAATAACATTTAAATACAGTTCCAGTCTATATTTTAAAGCTGAGTTTTAGTAACCACTGATTTCTAAGGGCCAGTTGACAAAAGAACAAATCAGTAATGAGCTGGGTAAAAGTTTGTCATCCCAGTTGATTTTCCCAATTACAATTAAGCTGATCGATACAGATTCAATTAATAATGAGTCTTGTTGCTTGAAGATATGAAGTTTCAATGAAGTATCTCAAGAAGCTGTGTCCTTGATTTATTTCAGTTAGTGAACAAATGGTTGTGGTGGGTGACTGCATCTGATTTTCCACAAAGACAAAAGATAATATAAAGTCAAAGTTGGGTTTATTGTTACATGCACAAATGCATTTATTCAATGAAAATCTTACATGCAGCAACATAG
Source organism: Hypanus sabinus (assembly GCF_030144855.1). Lineage (NCBI taxonomy): Eukaryota > Metazoa > Chordata > Chondrichthyes > Myliobatiformes > Dasyatidae > Hypanus > Hypanus sabinus. The sequence continues at coordinate 25,785,811 of NC_082726.1, read as the reverse complement.
TAGGGACTTAGCATCACAAGAAAAAACATAAATTAAGCCCAACTTTTACAAAAAAACACAATTAGAACAACAGAAAATCACAAACCACTTTAGTACAAATTGATCAAAATGGTTGTGTGTAGCTAAATTATCATGATTTGCGCCATGGGGGTTGGTTCAACAACCGATTGATGAAGGGAAATTGCTGTTCCTGAAGTTGATGGTGTGGAATTTCAGGCTTCGGCATCTCCTGCCCGATTGTAGCTGCAAGAAGGCGACGTGGCCCAGTTGGCTGGGCTCTTTGATGAATAAACTTCCTTGGAGGTCTGAAATGCAAACTTACAAAACAAGATGAGAAGTTGAGGGGTGTCACTTATCTCCTTCAGTTTGTTTTGTCATCTAACAAAATCAAGAAAGATAGATTATTATGTCTTAGTCCAAAACGTTGACTGTTTATTCCCCACCACAGATGTTGCCTGACCTGTTGAGTTCCTCCAGCACATTGTGTGTGTTGCTTTGGATTTCCAGCATCTGCAGAATTTCTCATGTTGGTAGGTTTTTCTACTATCTATTGTTAGTGTTTTAACTTGTTCCTCTCTACATATTGTTAATGTTGACCAGTTACTATGTAGCTAAAGACCAAGTTTGGACATAAGGGCCCAAAAGGCTTCCTTGCCTTCAGAAAAGTAACCAGCATCATCAAAGACCATGTTCAGCCTGATCATTCCCTCTTCTGATTGGTCATCTATTCAATCCCTTCAGTTAACTCAAAACATCCAGCCCAGGCTTCATGCTGTTGGGGAGTATTCTGGAGTAATGGAATTATGTGAATATAGTAGATATTAATGCAAACATGAATCAGTCTTGAGAAATTAAAACCTGCTCACAATTTAACTTAAATGATATTTTGTGGCTAGTGAAACCAATAACTGGGTGTAGGATCTTTTGATTCTATCCCATTGAAACTAAAAATTCAAAGTTCAAAGTAGATTTATAATCAAGGTACATGCAATATATAACACCATATACAACCCTGAGATTTGTTTTCCTGTGGGCAAACTCAGTAAATCCAGTAACCATAATAGAATCAATGAAAGACTACAACAATAGGGCAGAAAACAAGGGTATTGTTTGTGCAAATACAGAAGAAAAATTGAAAAAAATAGTAAGTATCAAGAACATGAGATGAAGAGTCTTGGAAGTGAGTCCATAGCTTGTGGAAACAGGTCAGTAATGGGTCAAGTGAAGTTAACCCCTCTAACTCAAGACCCTGATTGTTGAGGGGTAGTAACTGTCTCTGAATCTGCTGGTGTGAATGCTAAGGCTTCTGTACCTTCTTCCTGATGGTAGCAGTGAGAGTAGTGCTGGGTAGTGAGAGTCGCTAACGATGGATGCTGCTTTCCTGCAACAACACTCAGTGTAGATGTGCTCAGTGTTGGGGAGGACTTTATCCATGATGGACTGGGCCACGTCTACAACTTTTCATAGTATTTTCCGTTCAAGGGCATTGGTGTTACCATACCAGCTGTGATGCCGCCAGTCAATATATTCTCCACCACATACCTATAGAAGCTTATCAAAGTTTTAGATGTCATGCCAAATCTTCACAAACTTCAAAAGTATAGGCACTGCCGTGCTTTTTTCATAATGACATTTATGTGCTGAGCCCAGGATAAGTCCTCTGAAATGATATTACTGAGAAATTTAAAGATACTGCCCCTCACCACCCCTGATCCCCTGATGAAGATTGCTCAATGGCCTGCTGTTTCCTCCTGCTGAAGTCATGGAGGGATTGTCTATGGAGTCTCTGTGGCTGGAAGATAGGAACAGGAAGGGGTCAATAACTCTACAGGGTGTTTTTTATAGACCACCCAATAGTAACAGGGACAGTGAGGAGCAGATAGGGAGACAGATTCTGGAAAGGTGTAATAATAACAGGGTAATCATGGTGGGAGATTTTAACTTCCCAAATATTGATTGGCATCTCCCTAGAGCAAGGGGTTTAGATGGGGTGGAGTTTGTTAGGTGTGTTTGGGAAGGTTTCTTGACACAATATGTAGATAAGCCTACAAGAGGAAAGGCTGTACTTCATCTGATATTGGGAAATGAACCTGGTCAGGTGTCAGATCTCTCAGTGGGAGAGCATTTTGGAGATAGTGGTCATAATTCTATCTCCTTTACCATAGCATTGGAGAGAGATAGGAACAGACAAGTTTGGAAAGCATTTAATTAGAGTAAGGGGAAATAAGAGCCTATCAAGCAGGAACTTGGAAGCATAAATTGGAAACATATGTCCTCAGGGAAATGTATGGTAGAAATGTGGCAAATGTTCAGAGATACTTGCGTAGAGTTCTGCATAGGTACGTTCCAATGAGACAGGGAAAGGATGGTAGGGTACAGGAACCATGGCGTACAAAGGCTGTTGTAAATCTAGTCAAAAAGAAAAGAAAAGCTTACAAAAGGTTCAAAAAACTAGGTAATGATAAAGATTTAGAAAATTATAAGGCAAGCAGGAAGGAGCTTACGAATGAAATTAGGAGAGCCCGAAGAGGCCATGAGAAAGCCTTGGTGGACAGGATTAAGGAAATCCCAAAATAATTCTACAAGTATGTGAAGAGTATGAGGATAAGTCATGACAGAATAGGACCAATCAAATGTGACAGTGGAAAAGTGTGTATGGAACCACAAGAGATAGCAGAGGTTCTTAATGAATACTTCGCTTCAGTTTTCACTACGGAAAATGATCTTGGCAATTGTAGGGATGACTTGCAGCAGAATGAAAAGCTTGAACATGTAGATTTTAAGGAAGAGGATATGTGGAGCTTTTGGAAAGCATCAAGTTGGATAGGTTACCGGGACCGGATGAGATGTACCCCAGGCTACTGTGGGAGGTGAGAGAGGAGATTGCTGAGCCTCTGGGGGTGATCTTTGCATCATCAATGGGGATGGGAGAGGTTCCAGAGATTGGAAGGTTGGGGATGTTGTTTCCTTATTCAAGAAAGGGAGTAGAGATAGCCCAGGAAACTATAGACCAGTGAGTCTTACTTCAGTGATTAGTAAGTTGATGGAAAAGATTCTGAAAGGCAGGATTTATGAACATTTGGAGAGGCATAATATGATTAGGAATAGTCAGCATGGCTTTGTCAAAATCATGCATTATGAGCCTGATTGAATTTTCTGAGGTTGTGAGTAAACACATTGATGAAGGTAGAGCAGTAGATGTAGTGTATCTGGATTTCAGCAAGGCATTTGATAAGGTACCCCATACAAGGCTTGTTGAGAAAGTAATGTGGCATGGGATCCAAGGGGACAATGTTTTATGGATCCAGAACTGGCTTGTTCATAGAAGTGATTGTAGGCAGGGTAATATTCTGCATGGAGGTCAGTGACCAGTGACGTGCCTCTGTGATCTATTCTGGGACCCCTACTCTTCATGATAAATGACCTGGATAAGGAAGTGGAGGAATGGGTTAGTAAATTTCCTGATGACACAAAGGTTGGAGGTGTTGTGGATAATGTGGAGGGCTGTCAGAGGTTGCTGCGGGACATTGATAGGATGCAAAACTGGGCTGAGAAGTGGCAGATGGATTTCAACCCAGATAAGTGTGAAGTGGTTCATTTTGGTAGGTCAAATATGATGGCAGAATATAGTATTAATGGTAAGAGTCTAGGCAGTGTGGAGGATCAGAAGGATATCAGGGTCCGAGTCCATAGGACACTCAAAGCAGCTGTACAGGTTGACACTATGGTTAAGAAGGCATATGGTGCATTGGCTTTCATCAAACCTGGGATTGAGCTTAGGAGCTGAGAGGTAATGTTGCAGCTATATAGGACTCTGGTCAGACCCCACTTGGAGTACTGTGCTCAGTTCTGGTCGCCTCACCACAGGAAGGATTTGGAAACCATAGAAAGGGTGCAGTGGAGATTTACAAGGAGGTTGACTGGATTGGGGAGCATGCCTTATGAGAATAGGTTGAGTGAACTTAACATTTTCTCTTTGGAGTGACAGAGGATGAGAGGTGACCTGATAGAGGTGTATAAGATGATGGGAGGCATTGATCATGTGGACAGTCAGAGGCTTTTTCCCAGGGTTGAAATGGCTAGCAGAAGAGGGCACAGTTTTAAAGTGCTTGGAAGTAGGTAGAGTGGAGATGTCAGGGGTAAGTTTTTTGTGCAGAGAGTGGTGAATGCATGGAATAGGCTGCCTGCGGCAGTGGAGGTGGATATGATAGGGTCTTTTAAGAGAGTCCTGAATTGGTACCTGGAGCATAGCTAAATAGAGGGCTTTGGGTAACCCTAGGCAATTTCTAAGGTAAGGACATGTTTGGCACAGCTTTGTGGGCCAAAGGGCCTATATTGTGCTGTAGGTTTTCTATGTTTCTATGGTTCTAAGTCAAAATTCAGCTCTTTGATCTTGCTGACATTGAGTAAGAGGTTGTTGTTGTAGCACCACTCAGCCAGATTTTCCTCCTGTCTGCCGATTCATCAGGTGGAGATTCCCTTCTGTCTGCCAATTCATCAGGTGGAGATCTTCCTCCTGTCTGCCGATTCATCAGGTGGAGATTCCCTTCTGTCTGCCGATTCATCAGGTGGAGATCTTCCTCCTGTCTGCCGATTCATCAGGTGGAGATCTTCCTCCTGTCTGCCGATTCATCAGGTGGAGATCTGCCTCCTGTCTGCCGATTCATCAGGTGGAGATCTTCCTCCTGTCTGCCGATTCATCAGGTGGAGATCTGCCTCCTGTCTGCCGATTCATCAGGTGGAGATCTTCCTCCTGTCTGCCGATTCATCAGGTGGAGATCTGCCTCCTGTCTGCCGATTCATCAGGTGGAGATCTGCCTCCTGTCTGCCGATTCATCAGGTGGAGATCTGCCTCCTGTCTGCCGATTCATCAGGTGGAGATCTTCCTCCTGTCTGTTGTCAGCTGATTCATCACCACTTTGGTTCAGGCAACGGCAGAGGTGTCTTCAGTGAACTTGAATATGGCATTAGAGCTGTGCTTAACCTCACAGTCATAAGTGTAAATCTACACAGGGGAAGACAGGACATGATCTGGCATGACATCTAAAACTTTGACAAACCTCACTGCAGTGGAGAATATATTGACAGGCTGCATCACAGTCAGGTATGGAAACATTTATGTCTTTGAATGGAAAATCTTACAAGAAGTATTGGTTCAGCTCAGTCCATCATGGGTAAAGTGCTCCCCACCATTGACCACATCGACACAAAAAACTGTCACAGCAAAGCAGCATCCATTATCAGGGACCATACCACCCAGGTCATGTTCTCTTCTCACCGCTGCCATCAGGAAGAAAGCACATGACCCTCAGGGCTCACACCATTAGGTTCAGGGACAGCCTTTATCCCTCAGCCATCAGGCTCTTGAACCAAATGGAAAAGCTTCACTCAACTTTACTTATCTCATCATTGAATTATTCCCACAACCTATGGACTCAATTTAAAGGACAATTCATCTCATGTTCTCAATCGTTATTCATTACTTATTTATTTTTTAACCTTTTGTATTTGCACAGTTTGTTGTTTTCTGCACATTCGGTAAACACCCAAAATGGTGCAGTCTTTCATTGATCCTCTTATGGTTATTACTCAATGGATCGATTGAGTATGCCCACAAGAAAATGAATCTCAGGGTTGTATATCGTGACATATACATACTTTGATAATACATTTACTTTGAGTAGATAAATGGTTTTGTAAATCAGTGATCATTGAAAACTCCAGAATGAGATCAGGGAAGGTATTATGTGACCATTCCCCACTTTAACAAACCGATGAAGGCACAGAATCAGAATATCATGTTCTATGTTCTTTGTGCATTAGGGAAAAATAATGTCTTATTTATATTCTTCGTGAGCTCTTGGTTTCATGGCTGTTGGTGTAATGATGGCCTCTCAATCATTCTGCTGATTTATATTTATCCAGGCATGTCACTGCTGAACAACATCTCCTTGGGGCATAATGATCACATGATGTGGAGATGAGTGTGTGAAATGTCAGACCCACTGACTGATTTCTTTTTCTCTTCTTGGACAGACTATCAACAATTGACTGCAGCAAGAATTTAAACTGAAGAGGAGGCTATTAAACCCTTGAATCATTCTTCTGCTCAATGTTTACTGATGATCTGCTACCTCAGTCCTTACATCATCTTTTGCTTAGGCAACACGCACTAAATGCTGGAGGAATGCTAAAGGTCACGCAGCACCAATGGAGGAGAATAAACAGTCGAGGTTTCTGTCCAAGGCCCCTCATCAGAACTGAAAAAGAAGGGGGCAGTGCCAGAAAGAGAAGGTGAGGGGAGGGGACGAGTACAAGCTGGCAGGTGATGTGAGATCAAGTGGGTGGGTGTGGTGGGTGAGTGATGTAAGAATGATGTAAGTAGGTGTCCCACCCATTTGTTTTTAAAATAACCGTGGCTGAGCTGCTGCTTGTGATTCTTACTGTTTGCATTCTGTTAGTCAGAAAGTCAAGAATCCAGTTGCTGAGGGAGGCATTAACTCCCAGCGTCTGAGTTTGGTGATGAGCTTGCTTGGAATAATAATATTGAAGGCAGAACTGTAGTTAAGTGGTAGTCTAACATCGATGTCTTTACTGTCCAGATCCTCTTGATTTAAGTGTAGATGGCATCCACTGTAGGCTTAATTCAGCAACAGATATATTGCAGTGTGTTGAGGTTGTCTGAGAGGATGGAGTTGATGTGTGCCATGACTATTCTCTTGAAGCATTTCATGATAATGGATGTTAGAGGCACAGTTTGGTAATCATTAAGGCACATTACTTCGTTTTTTTTTGGGTACTGGGATGATAGCGGTCTTCTTAATGCAGGAGGGAACCACAGCTGAAGCTGGGAGAGGCTAAAAATGTCTGAAAATATTCTTGCCGGCTGATCACACGGAATCTGAGCACGTGGCCAGGGACACTTATTGGGTCTGATGCTTTCTGCAGATTGACACTCTGATTGAGGGTATCCACGATGGCGACTGTAGGTTCAGGGGCACTAGAGAGTGTCAGGGTGGGTGGTGACATCCCCATTGCTACTGTTCAGAACACGTATAGGACGTGTTAAGCTCATCGGGAAGGGATGCGCTGCTGTCAGCAAAGCAGCCTGACTTTTTTTTGTCACGCGTTGTAGTACACAACGCACATACAACATCGGCACTAGAGGTACTTACTGCAGATGCTGGAAATCTAGAGCAATACACACAATATGCTGGAGGAGCTCAGCAGGTCAGGCAGCACCCATGGATGTGAATAAGCAGTCGCGGTTTCGGGCCGAGACCCTTTATCAGGGCATACAACATACACAACATACCCTAAACTAGGGGCACTGCTTCCTGACAGTACTACTGACCCAAGTTTGATCCTGACCTCCAGGACTGTCACTGTGGAGTGTGCATATTCTCCCTGTCACCACATGGGTTTCCTCCAGCTGCTCTAGTTTCATCCTACAGTTCCAAAGACATGTAGGAAAATTGTCTGTCATGAATTGTTAAATTTCAGAGGTAGGATCTGGGGAAGGTTGAAGAGAACACGGGGAGTGTTAGACATCTTTCTGGAGTTATGAATTATGGACAGAAAACACTAATTAAAGTAGGAACCAGTCTTCACAAAATAAAACATTAACTTCCCTGATACTTTAAGGCCATTGAAATAAATCACTGGGTTTGGGACATCCTGATTCTGCCGCATTGAAGCTACACGGGAAAACAATAGAAGAATGTTCATATTGATGTACACAAAATGCTGGAGGAACTTAGCAGATTGGGCAGTATCTACGGAGAGGACTAAAGACTTGATATTTCAGACTGAGACACTTCATCAGGACTCAATCCTTTCCTTTGATGCTGCCTGACCTGCTGAGTTCCTCCAGCATTTTGCACGTGTTACTCTGGATTTCCAGCAACTGCAGAATCTCTTGTCTCCATGCATGTTCATGTGAACTGGTGTCACTGAAAACTTCGCAGTGAGATCAGGGAAGGCACTAAGTTGCCATCTGTTGTATTAACACATTGTTAGAGCCATATCCCTCCCATTTGTGATCTAGCTGAGAGCACTTCTGCTGGCTCACTTAATATTCTGGCTCATTTTGTACACTGAAGCCAGCCCTGACAAGATAACACTTTGGATGTCTGGAGTTTGTGCTCAGAAGTGTCCGGATTAGCCAAAAGTTCAATTCAGCATATGCTGAGAATTGAAGTACTGAATATTCAAAGGGGTTCTGCGAGCAGGGATGTGCTACGATTGCAAACATGTAAGTCCACCTCATAAAGGTAAGGGATTTTGCAGATCAACATACACAAAATGCTGGAGGAACTCAGCAGGCCAGCCAGCATCTAGGAAAAGAGTTCAGTCGACGTTTTGGGCCGAAATCCGAATTCCAGCATCTGCAGATTTTCTCGTTTGAGATTTTGGAGATGCTGGAAATCCAGAGCAGCGCACACGAGTGCTGGTGGAACTCAGCACCTGTGAACCGGAATAAGTGGTTGACTTTTCAGGCTGAGAATCTTAATCAGGACTGGACAGAAAAAGGAAAGAAGTTAGAATAAAAAGGTGGGGGTGGGGGGTCAGGTGAGGGGAGGGGGAGGGGCAGGAGTGAAAGCTAGCTGGTGATAGGTGAGTCCAGTTGAGAGGGGAACGTGGGTGGGTGGGGGATCTGGTTCCTGTCTACCACCACCCTCCTCCTCTGTCTAGTAGAAATGGTTCTCATCCTCAACAATTCTTTTTTTCCAAACTCCAGTTGTAGACATGGGCACCCACATAGCTCCCAGCAATGCCTGTGTTTTCACCGGATACATGGAACAGTCCATGTTCCAAGCCTATACATAACACTCCCCAACTCTTTCTGTGCTACATTGATAACCACTTTCTGCACCCATGCAGAGCTCTTCAATTTCATTAACTTTGCCTCCAACCTCCACCCTGCCCTCAAATTTACTTGGTCCATCTCTGAGACTTCTTCACACCCCCCCCCCACCCCTTCCTCAATCTCCATTCATGAAGTTAGACTGCTTACTGATTTTTTTTATATACCTACTGACTCTCACAGCTATCTTGACCATACCTCTTCGCACCCCATCACTTGTAAAAATGCTATTTCCTTCTCTCTGCTCCTCTGTCTCCACTGCATCTGTCCTCAGGATGAAATGTTCCATTCCAGAATATTTGAGCTGTCCTCCTTTTTCAAAGAAAGGGGTTTCCCTTCTTCTACTATTGATGCTGTCCTTACCTGCATCTACATTTTCTGCACATCCACCCTCACCCTATCTTCCCACCACCATAACAGCAACAACATTCCCTTGTCCTTGCCTACCATGCCATGAGCCTTCGTATCCAGCACAACTTCTCTGCAACTTCCACCATCTTCAGTGGGATCCTACCACCAAACACAACTTTCCACACGGATTGCTATCTACATGACTCCCTTGTCCAATCAACTCTCCCCGCCGATCTCCTTCCTGGCACTTAACTTATCCCTGCAAGTGGGACACCAAAAAATCAATCCAGGAGAGGCAATACTACACCTGTAAGTCTGTTGGTGTCAGCTACTGTACCCAATGCTTCCTGTGCAGTCCCCTCTACTCTGGTGAGACTTGGGACAGATTGAGGGACCACTTCTTTGAGCACCTTCGCCCCGTTCGCCACAAAAGGTGGTATTTCCTAGTGGCCACTCATTTCAATTCAACTTCCCATTCCAATTCTGACATGGCTGTCCATGGCCTCCTCTACAGCTACGAAGAGGTTACTTTAGGTTTGAGGAGCTACACCTCATATTCCCTCTGAGTAACTTCCAACCTGATGGCACAATCATCGATTTCTCTAACTACCAGTAATTTCTCCGCTCTCCTCCTTCTCTCTTTTCTCATTCCCCATTCTTACTCCAGACTTACCCCTTCTCTTCTCCTCACCTGCCCATGATCTCCCTCTGATGCCCCTCTTGCATGGTCCCTTTCCTGCATGATCTACTCTCCGCTCCTATCCTATCAGATTCCTTCTTCTTCAGACCTTCACCTCTTCCACCTATCAGCTCCCAGTTTCTCATTTAATCCCCCCATCCCCACCCTTTCAACTAGCAGCGTATACTTCTTCCCTTCCCGTACATTCTTACTCTGGCTTCTTCTTCTTGCTTTGCAGTCCTGATAGTGTTTCAGAGTGAAAATTCATCTGTTCATTTCTTTCCATAGATGCTGCCTAATCTGTTGAGTTCCTCCGGCATTTTGTGTGTGAAATATGTAATTCCATCTGTATTCAAAATGTCAAAGTTAAGTAGATGATTATAGCCACTGAAACTACAGTTAATCGCTTATTGTTGTCTGTGTGTTCAAAAAGAATAAAACATTATGTCAAGAGGGGGAGCTTGATTCTCTCCAGAAGATTCGCTGTGTTAAATAAAAATCAGCACCATTAGTGTCTCTGGTGACTCAGTTTAGCAGTCACAACTGCAAGGATGAAAAAAAAGAGGCAATTCATCATTCCTCATGAAAGCTGTCAGCCTGAAACTTCATCTGTTTATTCCCTTCAGCAGATGCTGCCTGACCTGCAGAGTTCCTCCAGCATTTTGTGTGTGTTGCTCAAGATTACGAGCATCTGCAGAATCTCTTGTGTTGCTGAAATTAATAAAGAATTAGTGTGAATATTCAGCATGATCTCAATGGGCTGAAGGGCCCATTTCTGTATGCTATCTCCCCATTACACTACTTTCTTCAAAAGAACATTTCAATTAATTACTGGACTCACTTGGCAAAAGTGTTTCACCCCCAAAACCCCTAAAAGTTTGAACCCAACATTGAAAGCAACACTTCATATTCTTTTTAGTTGGCCTCCAACCTGACAGATTGAACATGGATTTCCCCAACTTCCAACTGGATTAACCCTCCCCCTTCTCTTCTTTTGCATTCCTCGTTCTGGCTCCTTTCTTATCTCTACACTTCTCCTCACCTGCCCATCACCCATCTCACTCCTTCCCTTTCTCCCATGGTCAATTCTCCCCTCCTATCAGATTCCTTCCTCAGCACTTTACCTTTTCCACCTCCATACTTCTCACTCCAATGTGAGCTCCAACATGCACATTAGACGGCTTCATTAAAATTGGTGCACTGTTTGACATTTCATGCTACTGATTTGTTACGGGAAAGCATCATGCAGCATCCACTCAAACGAGATTTCACAAGTTTGGCGGGCCAGTGAGTGTCTTTCCCTAGACTAACGCAGCCCATCGAACCTGGGGGTTAGATTAATCATATGTGACAATAATAAATAGATATCAATGTAGCAGCAATTCCCACCACTGTTGTGAGGAATTTGTATATCCTCCCTTTGACTGCGTCTCCTCCAGATGCTCTGGTTTCTTCCCACATTGGTCACATGGGTATAACTAGGCAGCACACACAAAGTACACTGCAGATGCTGGGGTCAAAACAACACATACAACAAGCTGGAGGAACTCAGCAGGTTGGGCAGCATCCATGGAAACGAGCAGTCAACATTTCGGGCCAAGACCCTTCGTCAGAACTGAAGAGGGAGGGGGCAGGGGCCCTATAAAGAAAGTGGGGGGAGGGTGAAGTGGAGGGAGAAGGCTGGCGGGTGTCCGGTTAAAAACCAATCAGAGGAAAGATCAAGGGGTGGGGAAGGGGAAGCAGGGAGGGGATGGGCAGGAAAGGTGAAGAAGGAATGTAAGGGGAAAGCACTATGGGTAGTAGAAGAAGGCAGAATCATGAGAGAGGTGATAGGCAGCTGGAGGAGGAGGCAGAGTGAAAGTGGTTTGGGGGAAGGGAGAGGGAGGGAATTACCGGAAGTTGGAGAATTCAATGTTCATGCCAAGGGGCTGGAGACTACCCAGACGGTATATGAGGTGTTGCTCCTCCAACTTGAATTTGGCCTCAGCATGGCAGTAGAGGAGGCCATGTATGGACATATCTGAATGAGAAAGCCTCATCCTGGGAGCAGATGCAGCGGAGACGAAGGAACTGGGAATGAGGAATAGCATTTTTGCATTTGGGAGAGTGGGAAAAAGTATAGTTGAGGTAGTTATGAGAGTCAGTGGGTTTACAGATGATGTCAGTGGACAGTCTGTCTTCAGAGATGAAGACCGAGAGATCAAGAAAGGGGAGAGAAGTGTTCAAGATGGACCAAATGAATTTGAGGGCTGGGTGGAAGTTAGAGGCAAAGTCAATGAAATTTATGAGCTCAGCATGGGTACAGGAAGCAGCACCAATGTAGTTGTCAATGTAGTGAAGGAAAAGTTGGGGAGCAGTACCAGTATAGTTTGGAGCATAGACTGTTCCACATAACCCACGAAGAGGCAGGCATAGCTGGGGCCCATGCGAGTGCCCATTGCTACACCCTTGGTCTGAAGAAAGTGGGAAGAGCCAAAAGAGAAGTTATTAAGTGTGAGTACCAGTTCCGCCAACTGGAGGAGTGTGGTGGTGGTGGGGAACTGGTGAGGTCCATTGTCCAGAAATTAGCAGAGGGCTTTGAGGCCTTCTTGATGGGGAATTGAAGTGTATAAGGATTGGACATCCATTGTGAAAATGAAGCGGTCAGGACCGGGGAACTGGAAGTTATTGAAGAGGTGGAGGGCATGGGATGTAACCCATGTGTAGGTGGGGAGTGACTGAACTATGAGTGACAAAATGGAGTCCAGGTAGGCAGATACAAGTTCGGTGGGACAGGAGCAGGCCGAAACTATGGGTCTAGCGGGACAGTCAGGCTTGTGGATCTTGGGGAGGAGGTAAAACCAAGCAGTGCGGGGTGAGGGAATAGAGTTTTTTGGCTGAGGATGGAAGGTCTCTGGAGTTGATAAGGGCAGTGATGGTACGGGAGACAATGGTTTGATGTTTTTTGGTGGGGTCCTGTTCTAGGGGTAAGTAAGAGGAGGTGTCAGAGAGCTGCCGTTTAGCTTCAGTGAGGTAGAGGTCCATCCGTCAGACTACTACGGCATCACCTTTGTCTGTGGGTTTGCTGGTGAGGTTAGGATTAGTGCGGAGAGAGTGGAGGGCAGTGCGTTCAGAGGGAGTGAGGTTGGAACAGGAGAGAGGAGTGGTGAAGTTGATACTGTTGATGTCTTGGTGACAGTTGGAGATGAAAAGATCGAGTGCAGGTAGAAGGCCTGGTGGGGGTGTTCAGGAGGAGGAGGAAGGTTGAAGACAGGAGAAGGGATCATCAATAGGGGGAAGGGAATCCTTGTTAAAGAACTAGGCAGTGCAGGCTTGTGGGTTGGAAGGGCCTGTTACTGTTCTGTATCTCTGATAATAAATAACTAACTGAACACAGTATGAATTACCAATCACAATAAATTTTCACCTTCTGGAGATTCCTTGGGGTTTGGACAACTGGAACATTTAAGACGAACCAGGAGGCACAAGAGCAAAGGTGTCCATGATATTGTTGTGAATGCAGCCTGTACTGAGAACTTGTGTCTGACCGACACTGAAGCTAGGTGGTTGAAACTCCCTGGACGGGTAAGTTTCCACATTGCTTCACTTCAGTAACAGTCTGGGACTCAACAGATAATTCCATCAGCACATACGCATGAAAGGATCATTGGTTGGGTGGTCATTGAAATAGCTTTCCTGGTATTGCAATGGGGAATATTTGCAACGTAATTGAAGGTAAATGTTTGCTCCATATTTTTGTGATCTGCTATGCATTGCCTGGTACCAGGCTCAACAGTGACCTTCAAAAAGGAATTGGCTACGTGCTCTGATCGAAAGGGCTGCAGGCCAAGAACAGGAGAATAGGATCAATTCAAATGGTCAGTTCAAAGAGCCAGCATGGTAGCAATGAGCCAAATAGCAGAGTTCTGTGTAGTACATACACTGTTGTTCACTTCTTCAGCTAGAGTCATAGAGTACTACAGTACAGAAACAGGCCCTTTGGCCCATCTAGTCCATGCCACACTACTCCTATTGACCTGCATTTGGACTGCACCTCAAAGCTCTTCCTATCCATGTACTTTTCCAAACATCTTGTAAATGATGAAATCGAACACTCATCCATCACTTCTGCTGGCAGCTTGTTCCAACTCTGCGAGAACAAATTCCTCCTCATCTTTCCCTTAAGCATTTCATCTTTAACCCATGCTCACTAGTTCTAGCCTCACATAACCTCAGTGGGAAAAAGTCTGCTTGCGTTTACCCTATCTATACCTCTCATAATTTTGTGTACTTCTACCAAATCTCCCCTCATTTTCCCATGTTCCAGGGAATGAAGTTCTAACCTATTCAAACTTTCCCTATAACTTAGGTTCTCATGTCCTGGAAATGTCCTTGTAAATTTTCTCTGTTCATTTGATCTGATTTGATTAATTACTAATACTTTGCATTAACATGCAGTGGCAGAATAGCTTAAGCGAGTAGCTTGTCATATAGGAGGAAGTCACAATGTCAGCAAAACCAAACAGCTGATTATTGATTACAGGAGAAAGAAGCTGGGGGCAAGAGAAAATCTGCAGATGCTGGAAATCTGAGCAACACACACAAAATACTGGAGGAACCCAGCAGGCCAGGCAACATCTATGGAAAAAAAGTACAGTTGACGTTTTGGGCCGAAACCCTTCAGAAGGACTGAAGGTCCATGATCCAATCCTCATTAAGGGATCAAAGGAGGAGAGGGTCAGCAGCTTTAAGTTCCTTATCAGATGATTTGTCCTGGGTACCAGCATTTTAACTGCTATCAGAAAGAAGGCATTACAGAGCCTCTACTTTCTTAGAAGTTTGCATAGCTTCAGCATGTCACCAAAAACTTTGACAAACTTCAACAATTGCACAGTGGAGGGTACTCTAGCTGGTTGTATTAAGGCCTGGTATGGAAACATCAATGCCCAGGATTAGAAAAGTCTACAGAAGGTGGTTGATACAGCTCAGTCCATCACAGGCCAAGTCCTCTGCATTAAAGAACATATTTAGACCATAAGACAAAGGAACAAAGTCAGCCATTCGACCCATCGAGTCTGCTCCGCTATTTCATCATGAGCTGATCCAATCTCTCCTTTAGTCCCATTCCTCTGCTTTCTCACCATAACCTTTGATGCCCTGACTACTCAGATACCTATCAATCTCTGCCTTAAATACACCCAATGACTTGACCTCCACTGCCACCCATGGCAACAAATTCCACAGATTCACCACCCTCTGGCTAAATTTTTTTTTTTCACATCTCTGTTCTGAATGGGCATCCTGCAATCCTCAAGTCATGTCCTCTCATACTAGACTCCCCCACCATGGGAAACAACTTTGCCACATCCACTCTATCTATGCCTTTTAACATTTAAAATGTTTCTATGAGGTCCCCCCTCATTCTTCTAAACTCCAAGGAGTACAGTCCAAGAGCAGTCAAACGTTCCTGATATGTTAACCCTCTTATTCCCAGAAGCATTCTAGTGTATCTTCTCTGAACCCTCTCCAATGTCAGCACATCCTTTCTTAAATAAGGAGCCCAAAACTGCACACAGTATTCCAAGTGAGGTATTACCAGTGCCTTACAGAGCCTCAACATCACATCCCTGCTCCTATACTCTATTCCTTTAGATATGAATGCCAACATTGCATTCGCCTTCTTCACCACCGACTCAACCTGGAGGTTAACCTTAAGGGTATCCTGCATGAGGACTCCCAAGTCCCGTTGCATCTCAGCTTTGAATTCTCTCCCCATTTAAATAATAGTCTGCCCGTTTATTTCTTCTACCAATGTGCATGATGGTACACTTTTCGATATTGTAATTCATTTGCCACTTCTTTGCCCATTCCCCCAATCTATCCAAGTCTCTCTGCAGACTCTCTGTTTCCTCAGCACTACCGGCCCCCCCACCTATCTTTGTATCATCAGCAAACTTAGCCACAAAGACATCTATTCCACAATCCAAATTATTGATATACAATGTAAAAAGAAGCAGCCCCAACACAGACCCCTGTGGAACACCACTGATAACCGGCAGCCAACCAGAATGGGATCCCTTTATTCCCATTCTCTGTTTCCTGCCAATTAACCAACTCTCTATCCATGTATGTAACTTGCCCGTAATTCCATGGGCTCTTATCTTGTTTAGCAGTCTCATGTGCGGCACCTTGTCAAAGGCCTTCTGAAAATCCAAATACACATCATCACTGCATCGCCCTTGTCTAGCCTACTTGTAATTTCCTCAAAAAATTGCACTAGGTTTGTCAGGCAGGATTTTCCTTTAAGGAAACCATGCTGAGTTCTGCCTGTCTTGTCATATGCTTCCAGGTATTCCGTAACCTCATCCTTGACAATTGAATCCAACAACTTCCCAACCACCGAAGTCAAGCTAATAGGTCTATAATTTCCTTTTTGCTTCCTTGCCCCCTTCTTAAATACCAGAGTGACATTTGCAATCTTCCAGTCCTCCAGAACCAGGCCAGAATCTATTGACTTTTGAAAGATCATTGCTAATGCCTCCGCAATCTCCACCGCTACTTCCTTCAGAACACAAGAGTGTCCAGATTTATCTACCCTTAGACTATTCAGCTTCTTGAGTACTTTCTCTGTCGTAACTGTGACTGCGCATATTTCTCTTCCCCGACACACTTGAATGTCCTGTATATTGTTGATGTCTTCCTCAGTGAAGACTGATGCAAAATACTCGTTCAGTTCCTCCGCCATCTCCTTATCCCTCATTACAATTTCTCCAGCATCATTTTCTATTGGTCCTGTATCTACTCTCACCTGTCTTTTATTCTTTATATACTTGAAAAAGCTTTTAGTATCCTCTTTGATATTATTTGCTAGCTTCCTTTCATAGTTCATCTTTTCCCTCTTAATGACCTTCTTTGTTTCCTTTTGTAAGCTTTTCAAAACTTCCCAATCTTCTGTCTTCCCACTAATTTTTGCTTCCTTGTATGCCCTTTGCTTTGTTTTTACTTTGGCTTTGACTTCTCTTGTTAGCCAAAGTTACATCCTTTTTCCATTTGAAAATTTCTCCTTCTTTGGAAAATATCTGTCTTGCACCTTCCTCACTTCTCACATAAACTCCAGCCACTGCTGCTTTGCTGTCCTTCCCGCTAGTGTTCCTTTCCAGTCAACTTTGGCCAGTTCCTCTCTCATGCCACTGTAATTTCCTTTACTCCACTGAAATACTGACACATCGGATTTCGGCTTCTCTTTCTCAAATTTCACAGTGAACTCAATGATGTTGTGATCACTGCCTCCTAAGGGTTCCTTCACTTCCATCTCTCTAATCACCTCTGGTTCATTACACAATACCCAATCCAGTACAGCCGATCCCCTAGTGGGCTCAACAACAAGCTGATCTAAAAAGCCATCTCGTAGACATTCTACAAATTCTCTCTCTTGAGATCCAGTGCCGACCTGATTTTTCCAATCCACTCGCATGTTAAAATCCCCTACAATGATCGTAACACTGCCCTACTGGCAAGCCTTTTCTATTTCCTGTTGTAATTTGTAGTCCACATCACTGCAGCTGTTTGGAGGGCTGTAGATAACTGCCATCAGGGTCCTTTTACCCCTGCGATTTCTTAGCTCAACTCATAAAGATTCTGTACCTTCCAATCCTATGTCAACTCTTTCTAATGATTTAATATCATTTCTTAACATTACAGACACACCACCCCCTCTACCTACCTGCTTAACCTTCTGATACATCGTGTATCCTTGGACGTTCAGCTCCCAGAGACATGCATCCTTTAGCCACGTGTCAGTGATGGCCACAATATCATACCTGCCAATCTGTAGCTGTACAACAAGATCATCCACCTTATTCCTTATGCTGCGTGCATTTAAGTGTAACACCTTAAGTCCAGTATTTGATACTTTTTGCATTGATTGCGCTGCAACTCATCCCAATGGCTGCAAATTTGCCACATCACTTGCCTGTCCTTTCTGACATCTTTACTGCTCACTACCTTAGATCTATTTCTGTTTTCCCTCTCCTCTGCTCCATCATTCCGGTTCCCATCCCCCTGCCAAATTAGATTAAACCCTCCCTAACAGCTCTATTAAACCTTCCTGCCAGGATATTGGTCCCTCAGGATTCAAGTGTAACCTGTCCTTTTTGTACAGGTCACACCTGCCCCAAAAGAGGTCCCAATGATCCAGAAACTTGAATCCCTGCCCCCTGCTCCAATCCCTCAGTCATGCATTTATCCTCCACCTCATTCCATTCCTACTCACTGTCGCGTGGCACAGGCAGTAATCCCGAGATCACTACTTTTGCAGTACTTCTTCTCAACTGCCTTCCTAACTGTCTATATTCTCCTTTCCGGACCTCTTCCCTTTTCCTACCTATGTCATTGGTACCTCTATGTACCCTGACCTCTGGCTCCTCACCGTCCCACTTCAGGATATCTTGGACGCGATCAGAAACATCCCGGACCCTGGCACCAGGGAGGCAAACTATCATCCGGGTCTCCTGATCGTCCTATAAGATAATTCTATAAGATTTATAGGATTTAATCCTATAAATCTCCATTTGTATGGAGGCTGCCACATGAAAGCAGCATCCATCATCAACCCCTCCATCGAGGCCGTGCCCACTTCTCACTACTACCATCAGGAAGGAGATACAGAAGCCTTAGATCCCACACCACCAGGTACAGAAACAGTTACTACCCAACAATCATCAGGTTCCTGAACCAGTGTTGTGAACCATCATCACAGCTCTGAACTGATTCTACAACCTACGGACTCACTTTCTCATGTTCTGAGTATTTTATGTATTAACACAATTTGTCTTGCACATTGGTTGTTTCACAGTCTTTGTTTATGTATGAATCTAATAAATTCTATAATATTTATTTATTTGTATACGCCTGCAAGAAAATGAATGGTAATATATACGTACTCTGATAATAAAATTTTATTTTGACTTTGAAAGTAACACTGCTGGACTTGAATAAACTTGACTGTCAATGTCATCAAAACAAAGGAACTGATCATTGACCAGGAAGTGGAGTACATATTTTATCAATGGTGCTGAGGTGGAGATGGTTGAAAGCTTCAAGTTCTTAGGTGTAAATACCACAAACGGATTGTCCTGATCCAGCCATGTAGTTCCTATGGCCAGGAAAGCACACCAGAACCTCTATTTGCTCAGACTCCTAATGATACTGGGCATATCCCGGAGGACCTCACCAAATTTTCATAGAGGGACTGTTAAAAACATCCTATCTAGGTGTTTCACAGGTTGGTATGGAAATGGCTCTGCCCAAGACCACAAAAAAATTGCAAGAAGTTGTGATTACAGATCAGTTCATCAAGGAAACCAGCTTTCCCCCCATGGACTCTGTCTACCCTTCTTGTTGTCTCAGGAAAGCAGCCAACAAAATCAAGGAACCTTCCTGCCTCTGTCATTCTCCCTTCCATCAGGCGGAAGATACAAAAGCTTAAGACCATATAACATCAATCTCAAGAGCAGGTTTGTTCTGGTATTATTGGACTCTTGAATAGATCTTTTACAGTGCCTATAAAAAGTATTCACCCCCCCCCCCCCGAAGTTTCCATGTTTTCTTATTTTATTTGGCGTATTGCTCATTTGGTTCCACTGCTTAAAAAGGGTTCTAAGAGTAAACCTAGCAATTATAGGCCTGTCAGTTTGATGGCAGTGGTGGGTAAATTAATGGAAAGTATTCTCAGAGACGGTATATATAATTATCTGGATAGATAGGGTCTGATTAGGCACAGTCAACATGGATTTGTGCGTGGAAGGTCATGATTGACAAAACTTATTGAATTTTTGAAGAGGTTACGAGGAAAGTTGATGAGGGTAAAGCAGTGGATATTGTCTATATGGACTTCAGTAAGGCCTTTGACAAGGTTCCTCATGGAAAGTTGGTTAGGAAGGTTCAATCATTAGGTATTAATATTGAAGTAGTAAAATGGATTCAACAGTGGCTGGATGGGGAGATGCCAGAGAGTAGTGGTGGATAACCGCTTGTCAGGTTGGAGGCCGGTGACTAGTGGTGTGCCTCAGGGATCTGTACTGGGTCCAATATTGTTTGTCATATACATTAATGATCTGGATGATGGGGTGGTAAATTGGATTAGTAAGTATGCAGATGATATTAAGGTAGGTGGCATTGTGGATAATGAAGTAGGTGTTCAAAGCTTGCAGAGAGATAGATTTAGGCCAGTTAGAAGAGTGGGCTGAATGATGGCAGATGGAGTTTAATGCTGATAAGTGTGAGGTGCTATATTTTGGTAGGAATAATCCAAATAGGATATACATGGTAAATGGTAGGGCAATGAAGAATGCAGTAGAACAGAGTGATCTAGGAATAATGGTACATAGTTCCCGGAAGGTGGAATCTCATGTGGACAGGGTGGTGAAGAAAGCTTTTGGTATGCTGGCCTTTATAAATCAGAGCATTGAGTATAGGAGTTGGGATGTAATGTTAAAATTGTACAAGGCATTGGTAAGGCCAAATTTGTAGTATTGTGTACAGTTCTGGTCACCAAATTATAGGAAAAATGGCAACAAAATAAAGAGAGTACAGAGAAGATTTACTAGAATGTTACCTGGGTTTCAGAACCTAAGTTGCAGGGAAAGGTTGAACAAGTTAGATCTTTATTCTTTGGAGCATAGGTTGAGGGGGGACTTGCTAGAGGTATTTAAAATTATGAGGGGGATAGATAGAGTTGACGTGGATAGGCTTTTTCCATTGAGAGTAGGGGAGATTCAAACAAGAGGACATGAGTTGAGAGTTAGGGGGCAAAAGTTTAAGGGTAACATGAGGGGGAATTTCTTTACTCGGAGAGTTGTAGCTGTGTGGAATGAGCTTCCAGTAGAAGTGGTAGAGGCAGGTTCGGTATTGTCATTTAAAGTAAATTGGATAGGTATATGGACAGGAAAGGAATGGAAGGTTATGGGCTGAGTGCGGGTCAGTGGGACTAGGTGAGAGTAAGCATTCGGCATGGACTGGAGGGGCCAAGATGGTCTGTTTCCATGCTGTAATTGTTATTTGGTTATATTGTTATAACATTGACCAACAGTGGATTTAATTTGGCTTTTTTTTACACTGATCAACAGAAAAAGACTCTTTTGTGTCAATTTGAAAGCAGATCTCCACAAAGTGATCTAAATTAATTACACATATAAAACACAAAATAATTCACCCCCTTCTAGTTAGTATTTAGTAGATGCACCTTTTGCAACAATTACAGCCTTGAGTTTGTGTGGCTAGGTCTCTATCAGTTGCACACTGCAACTTTCCCCATTCTTCTTCACAAAACTGCTCAAGCTCGTTCAGATTGCATGAGGATCAGGAGTGAACAGCTGTTTTCAAGTCCAGTCACAAATTCACAATTGGATTGAAGTCAGAACTCTGACTTGTCCACTCCAGGACACTAACTTTTTGTTTTTAAGCCATTTGTGTGTAGCTTTGGCTTTATGCTTGCTGTTATTGTCGTGGTGGAAAACAAATCTTCTCCCAGATTGAAGTTCTCTTGCAGACTGTACTAGGTTTTCCTCCAGGAATTCCCTGCATTCTTTGCATTCATTTTACCCTCTACCTACACAAGTCTTCCATGGCCTGCTGCAGTGAAGCATCCCCACAGCATGATGCAGGCACCACCATGCTTCATGGTAGGGATGGTGTGATTTTCATGATGTGCATAACTTTTAATCTGATTGCCAAAAAGCTTAATTTTAGTTTCATCAGACCATAGAAGCTTCTTCCACCTGACTGCAGAGTCACCCAAATGCCTTCTGGCAAACTCTAAGCAAAATTTTATGTGACTTTTTTTTCAACAGTTGCTTCTCTTTCCCACTCTCCCATAAAGCTGCAACTGGTGTAGTACCCGGGCAACAATTGTTGTATGCACAGTCTCTCTCATCTCAGCCATTGAAGCTTGCAACTCCTCCATTGTTGTCATAGATCTCCTAATAGCCTTCCTCACTGGTCCCCTTCTTGCACTGTCGGTCAGTTATTGAGAACAGCTTGTTCTAGGCAGATTTACAGCTGTGCCATATTCTTTCCATTCCTTGATGATTGACTTAACTGCACTAACATTTTCCTGTATTCATCTCCTGACTTGTGCTTTTCAATAATCTTTTTGTTCTTTTATCTTCATGGTGTAGTTTTTGCCAGGGTACTGACTCATCAGCAGTTGGATCTTCCAGATAACTGGTGTATTTTTACTACAACTAATTGAAACACCTTGGCTGCACACAGGTTTCCAAAAACAGATCTCCATTTAATTAATTATGTGACTTCTAAAATCTTTTGGCTGCACCAGTGATGATTTGGTGTGACGTATTAAAGGGGGTGGGGGGCGTAAGTACTAATGCAATCAATTATTTTGTTTTTTATAATTGCAATTATTTTAGATCACTTTGTAGAGATGTTTTCACTTTGACACAAAAGAGTCGTTTTCTGTTAAACACTTTCAAAAAAGCCAAATTAATTCCACTGTGATTCAATGTTGTAAAACAATAAAACTTGAAAGCTTCTAGGGGATGGGTGGGGTATTTTTTATAGGCACTGTATATGTTATAGAGTACCTGATCTCTCAACCTACCTCAGTGTGGCCCATACACTTTGTCAGCAGTTCTGTGCCTTCCCGTATGTTGTTATGTTTCATTTTTGCACTTCTTGATGTACTTGAGTCTCAAATATCTGTATGGTTTGCAAACAAAAGCCTTTCACAGTATTTTGGTTCATGTGACAATAAGCGTTGTTACGTTGCCAAATGGTTTATTATTGTCACACATACTGAAACATAGTGAAAATGCCAGTCTGAAGGCATTGGACCAAGCTTAGCCAGAGAGCAAAGAGAAAATTATCTGTCCAGACAGTAGTAAATCTATGGAATAGATAAGTGCCGTCACTGTCTGGACTGGAGAGGGGGAGCTGATTGCATGAGCAATTTAAGTGTGAGCTTGGGAATAATTTATAGAAGGACACGAACAAAATTGTACAACATGTTATTTCTTAGACAGCTTGACAAGCCTGTTTTTTTGCCAACAACCCTTTACAATCCTCTGTATTCCAGAGAGGCAAATACAGATTCTGTGCACTTGGAAATGGTCAATAATTCATCTTCAGTCCACCAGTTTTCATTGTTTGTAACATATCCATAGTTGAATATCTGCTTGAAGTAGAATAACACTGCTCAATTAAATAGAAATGAAGATTATATATTTTCTATTCTTATATCATATAGTTAATAAAACATTATATATACATATATACTCAATGGACACTTTATTAGGTACACCTTTACACCTGCTCATTAATACAAATATCTAATCAGACAATCATGTGGCAGCAACTCAATGTATAACAGCATGCAGACATGGTGAAGAGGTTCAGTTGTTCTTCAGACTAAACATCAGAATAGGGAAGAAATGCGATCTAAGTGACTTAGACCATGGAATGATTGCTGATGCTAGACAGGGTGGTTTGAGTACCTCAGAAACTGCTGATCTCCTGTGGTTTTCATGCATACTAGTTTTGAGAGTCAACAGAGAATGGTGCAAGAAGCCAGAAAGAAAATCCAGTGAGTAGAAGTCTGTGGAGAAAAAGAACGCTTTGAAAATGAGAGAGGTCGGAGGAGACTAGCCAGACTGATTCAAGCTGACAAGAAGGCAATAGTAACTCAAGTAACCATGTGTTAGAACAGTGGTTTGCTGAAGTGCATCTCTGAATGCACAGCATGTTGAACCTTGAAATGGATGGGCTAGAGCAGTGGAAGACCACAAACGCACACTTTGTAGACAGTACAGTATATAAAATTACAGACTAGATATATGCGCACAGTCTTCATATAATACTGAGGGGAAAATATCCCAAGTTTTGAAGGCAGCTATTCAACATTTGTATTCCAATGGAACTCCCATTTTATTTCCTGCACATTTTCCTCAAGTAGAGCTTTATTAAGACCTTGAAGGAAAAATGGAAAGGATTGGCTAGTGAATTGACAATAGACTTCATGGAAATGGCAGAAACTGGATGAGTGTAATTATGATTCTTTCTGTTCACATTAGAACCAATAGAGAGAAAGAAAACTGTTTACAGGGAATTGTGCAGAGTTTAGTTGATGCTGCAAACATTGATTGGCACCATTCTGGTTGTAGCTTCTGGTACCAGGAAGATGCTGACTGGTATCTGGTGGGAGTGGGAGAGGGTGTGGGAGAGGGAGCGGGAGAGGGTGAGGGAGAGTGTGTGGGAGAGGGAGCAGGATTAACATAGATCCATCAGACATGGAAAAAGTGATGATGATGATGATGATGTTTATCTATTTGGACAGCAGATGGGGCTACTGCCTTACATGTGCATGTTGAATGTTCACTTACAACAGTAGTTTGAATGTATAAACTATCGTGCAAATATACCCTGACGCTGAAACACTGGAAGGAAATTTCTTTGCTTAGTGCACATACAAATCTGTAAAGTAATTAAAGTAGGGAACAAATGTCCTAGCATTTTTACTCTTGTATTTGGGTAGCATCTTTAACACAGTAAAATTGGAATTAGTATTTATTTATTATTGCCACATGTCAGGAAGAAATCTATACTGTTCATACAGATCAAGTTATTCTACGGTAGAGTCATGGAGCACTACAGCATAGAAACAGGCCTTTCCGCCCACCTCAAAACTCAAAGTTCAAGTAAGTTCATTATCAAAGTGTATATATGCCACCGTATACTACCCAGAGATTTGTTTTCTTGCAGGCATTCACAGTAGAACAATGAAATACAATGGTGTCACAAATCCCCTGACAAGTTGGAAGGACCAGCAGAAATGGAACACACCTGGAGTCTGGTTTACTGTAAATTAAGACTATATTTATTACTTCTATGAATTCATATCATTAAAACCGGATAATACAGTACAGGTTATAAACTATATATGTATATGTATATATCCATAAATGTGTGTGTGTGTGGATACAACGATAATAGTCCTGGAGGTAGATATCAGTCTTACGGTGTCAGGTAAGTTTAAGCAGTTTAGTTCACATTGTGTTGTGTTGAGTTGAACTGATGGAGAGAGATTGAGTTAATTGAGTTGATGTTTACGTTGGCAGCTTTAGTTGTTCTTGCTTCCAAAGTCATTAGAGTCACTTTGTGTGAACCCTACACAGACACAGACGGACAGAGCCCCTTCTAGGGAACGGTCTACTAACCCATAGCACGGGTTCACCACCAGCAGACCTCCACAGGCAAGCTCTTACCAACACTGGTAATCACGGGTCGAAATTAATCGGTCCGTGGCCTCCACCCTCGTGGTGGTCTTAAACTCCACCAGTGGTTTCTTGGGTAGCTTTTGCACTTCTCCCGTGTCATGTCTCCTCTGCCATTATCAGACCAACAGCCTCAACTTTTTATATTCCATCTGGAATTCCAACCGTGGGTTAGCTCAACCGCTCTGAGCTGTTACCATGGCGACTTCCCAGATCGTGTCTCAGCTGGCGCCGTACTCTCTCTCTCAAGGTTACAATTAAAAGTGTTATCAAAACCGTCAGAGTCCTCTCTCTCTTTTAATTGCCTCCTTGTTCATTAGACTGCTGAATTTTCTAGCAGTTTCTCACCTGCATGACAATGGAATCAATGAAAAGCTACACATAAAGACTAACAAAAAAAATACAAAAGAAGCCAAAATGTGCATATAGGGGAAAAAACAAATAAAAAATAAAGAGAGAGCACTGAGAACAAGAGTTGCAGAGTCCTTGAAGTGAGTATGTAGGTTATGGAATCAATTCAATGTAGAGCTGAGTGAAGTTATCCATGCTGGTTCAGGAGCTCGATGGTTGAAGAGTACTAACTGTTCCTGAACCTGGTGGTGTGAGACCTAAGGCTCTAGTAGCTCGTTCACAATGGCAGTACTGAGAAGAGAACATGGCTTGGATGGTGGATGCTGCTTTCTTCTGGCAGCTTTCATTAGGTTCAATGATGGGATGATGGGGGAGTGCCTTTTCAGTGATTGACTGGGCTGTATCCACCACTTTTTTTGTAGGATTTTCTGTTCTTGGGCAAAGGTTTTTCCATGATGCAGCCAGTCAGGATACTCTCCACTGTGCGTCCATAGAAGTCTGTCAAACTTTTAGACAACATGCCAAATCTTCGCAACATTCTAAGAAAGTAATGACATTTATGTGTTGGTCCTAGAACAGATCCTGAGAAATGATAACATCAAGGAACTTAAAGTTAATGAGCTGTCTACCTCCAATCCACTAATGAGGACTGACTCATGGACCTCTGGTTTCGTCCACCAGTAGTCAA
This sequence comes from Hypanus sabinus, assembly GCF_030144855.1. Classification (NCBI taxonomy): domain Eukaryota; kingdom Metazoa; phylum Chordata; class Chondrichthyes; order Myliobatiformes; family Dasyatidae; genus Hypanus; species Hypanus sabinus. The sequence goes on along the minus strand of NC_082726.1, from coordinate 25,759,613 downwards.
TAATCAGTTCTTTAGTTTTGTTGTCCTGGTACCATTCAACCAGATCTTCAATCTTCCTCCATTTTCAGATTTTTCACTACAGTTGATTCAGACAAACAACCACGGTGTCATCAGCAAATGTAAATGTGTCACTGGAGCTGTAGTTAGTCTCACAGTCATAAGTGTAAAGTGAGTAGAGCATGGGCTAAGCACACAGCCTTATGTGCACCAGTGCTGATAGTGATCGTGAAGATTTTGTTAATCCATACTGACTGGGCCCTGAAGTGAGGAAATTGAAGATCCAGTTGCACAGGGAGGTATTGAGGCCTAGGTCTTGGAGCTTGTTGACCAGATTTGATAGGATGATAGTTTGAATGCTGATTTGTAGTCAATGAAGAGCATCCTAACATATGCATCTTTGTGTTCCAGAACAATGTGAAGAGCCTAATCCCACTGACCTGCACCTGGACCATAGCCCTCAATACTCTGCCCATTCATGTGTTTATCCAAGATTCTTACAATCAAACCCACATGCTCAGGAAAATCAATGGTGCCTAACAGCGACTCCTTTGCTTGCATCTTCACAAACAGCTCTATTTCTATCTCTAATATCTCTAATTTTCCTTTTCAGGGTTCATTTGAAGACTTTGACCTGGAGTTACATGCTGACTGCGGATCTTTGCGGGAATGGAACCCGCTCTCGGGGTTTCACGACCGGCCATTATTCGGCACGCCAAAGAGCTTCACTCACCCTCAGTGGTCCAAGATTTCGTGGCTCTGGATATGGAGGGATTGGAGGTCAGTGACCAGGCAGGAGTGGGAGTCGAAAGATCCAAGGCTGTGTGCCTGGAGACCCAAGATCTTTGGGCACAGAGCTTAGAAAAAGCGACGCAACGGACTTTTAACATAGTAAACCAATGAGTTGTTTGTTATGTGTTTCTGCTTGCTGTGAAATGGAGTCATCTCTTCCTCCCTTATTGGGGAAAGAGAGAGCTTGTGGTCTGTTGAATTACCAGGTGAACAAGTAGTCCTTGGAGTACTGCAAGTCTGTGTCTTTGCTGTTGCTTTGCTGTGGGTGCCGATGCTTTTTTTATGCTGGTGGGGGGGATTTCGTTGCTAGCTGCCGCTTACGCATGGGAGGGAGGGGAGATGGGGGGGACTTTGGGGTTCTAACATTTAACTGTCATTCATTCTTTGGGGGCACTTCTCTGTTTTTTGCAGAAGGCTGTGAAGAAAAAGCATTTCAGGATGTACATTGTATACATTTCTCTGACATTAAATGTACTTTTGAAACCTGCTCCACTTCCACTGGCAGCTCATTCCACACTCACACCACTTCTGAGTGAAGATCCCCCTCAGGTTCCTTTTAAATATTAGACCTTTCACCCTTAATCTGTAACTTTTAGGTCCAGTTTCACCCAACCTCAGTGGAAAAAAAAACTGCTTACATTTATCCCAAACATACCTCAATCTAATTTGTATAGCTCTATCAATAAAGTCCTAACCAACTTAACTTTCCCTATAACTCAGATCCACAAATCCCAGCAATAGCCTTGCAAATTTTCTTTGCACTCATATTGATCATCCTTCCTGGTGACCAGGTAACCAGAATTACATGCGATATTCCAAATTAGGCCTTACCAATGTCTTGTACAGCTTCAACATAACAGCAGAACTTCTGTACTCAGTACTCTGATTTGTGAAGGCCAGTGTGCTAAAAGCTCTTGTTACAACCCCATCTACCTGTGATCCCCCTTTCAGGGAATTATGGATCTGTATTCATGGAGGTAGTACAAGGTAAAACAATAATAATGTACATTATAGTGTAAAAGCTACAGGAAAAGTAGAATTCAGGTAAACAATGAAGTGCAAGATCATAATGAGATAGATCGTGAAGTCAAGAATCCATCTTACCATACTAAAGAACAATTTAATAGCTTTATAATAGCTGGGTAGAAGCTGTCCTTGAGTCTGGAAGTATATGCTTTCAGGCTTTTGTATCTTCAGCTCAAAGGCAGGGTTGAAGAGAGAAATGCTCTCTCTGGCTCTCCACTTGGCCTTGGATCATCTGGACAATGGAAATACAAATACTTTATTGTCACCAAACAATTGGTACTAGAGCATACAATCATCACAGTGATATTTGCTTCTGCGCTTCACGCTCCCTGAAGTACAAAAGAAAATGGTGGGCAGAGGGATCCTAAAGCCCCTCCGCTTCAATCTGACCAGCAGCCCAGCTCTTTTCCCCCGCTTCCTCGGTAATTTGTGCATCTTTCCAGATTTCCATCGATGCAGTGTGTTGTTGGCAGCTCTTTGAGGTTGGTAGATGCGTCCCACGGGGATCGATCAGCGGGTCGCGTTGTCATGGACTCCAGGTCAGGCTGAGTGCCACTTCCAACTGTCGGGGGCCTGGGCTGTCGATCGGGTCAGGCTCTGAAGCCGACACTTTTCATCCCGGAGGGCCGGGCTGCCGGCTGAAACAAGTCCGTGAACTGTGTCACGGTTGCGGAGGCCTCCGCTCCAGCCGAGCCCCGGGCTCAATTTCCGAGGTCGGCGGCGGAGGCCTCACTTCCGGCAGATGCGGATAGCCACCAACGAGGCTCTACGGTGGTCACTCCAGGGAAGCGTCTGGGGTATCTTGAGGTCTCCGACATCACTTCTGTGTGCTCGTTTGCTTCAGAGAGGTGCTGGTCGAAATGGGCCATGTCTCCAGGCGCTCCAACACGGTAGCAGGCCACGGGTCTCCAGGAACGTGGTGGATCTCGGACCAGGCCTCGACGATCGGGTCCAGGTATGGCCTGGAGTTGAAGCAATTCTGGCGCATCGATGATCTCCAGCTGGGTCAGTAACTTCGCCAGGGTGTTGTTGATCTTGCTAGAAGTAGCAAATTGGAGGTTTAGAAATATCTACATCAGTCTGCCGTTTATTAACTATAGCTCAGCGTTCAACACAATTATACCCCCAGTTCTAATCAATAGGATCCAAAACCTGGGCCCTTGCATCTCCCTCTGCAGCTGGATCATGGACTTCCTTACCGGGACACCACGGAAATAACATCTCATCCTCACTGCCAATTAACACTGGCTCACCTCAAGGATGTATGCTTAGCCCATTGCTTTACTCTCTCCACACCCACAATTGTGAGGCTATGCACAGGTCAAATGACATCTATAAATTTGTTGATGACACAACTATTGTTGGCAGAATTTCAAATGGTGACAAGGAGGCACACAGGAGTGAGATAGATCAGCTGGTTGAGTAATGTTGCAGCAAGATCTTGCACCCAACGTCAGTAAGACCAAGGAATTAATTATATACTTCAGAAAGGGGAGGTCAGGGAAACTAACACCAGTCCTCATCAAGGGATCAGAAGTGGAAAGGGTGAGCAGTTTCAAGTTCCTGGAGGTCAACACCTCTGAGGATCTATCTTGTGGTCAACATATCGATGTATTAACAAAGAAGGCATGTCAGTAGTTTTAGTTCGTTAAGAGATTGAGGACATTTGGTATGTCACCAAAGACACTCAAAAGTTTCTAGATGTACTGTGAAGGACATTCCAACGGGCTGCATCACCATCTGGTATGAAGCAGCCACTGCATAGGAGAAGAAAAAGCTGTAGAGGTTGGTTAGTTAGGTTGTCGTGGGCACTGGTCTCCCCATCATCCAGGATACCTTCAGAAAGAAATGTCTCAAAAAGGTGACACCCATAATTAAAGACCCCATCACCCAAGACATGCCCTCTCCTTTTTGTTACTACCAAGGAGGATTCAAAGGTTCAAAGATTCATTTATTGTTGAAGTATACAACTCTGAGATTCTTATTCTCCAGAGGTACAGAAGCCTGAAGTCACATACTTGTCATTTCAGGAACAGCTTCTTCCCCCCTGCCTTTCAGATTTCTGAATGCTCAACAAGCACTTGAACACTACCTCAGTATTTTTTCTATCTTTTTGCATTGCTTATTTTTAAAAATACTTTTTATTGAAATTTATAGTTTTTATCTATTGCTGCTGCAAAACAAGAAATTTCACTAACAAAGTCCAAGTCTGCTAAATCTTTTCCTATAATTCAGGCCTTCGAGTCCTGACATATTATCAGAAGGAGCCACAAGAGACTGCAGGTGTTGGAATCCATACAACATGCAAAGAGTTGGATAAACACAGCACGTTATGCAGCACCCTGGAGAGAAATGAACAATCAATGTTTCAGGCTGAGACCCTTCATCAGGATTGAAAAGGAAGTGGGCGGATGCCAGAATAAAAGAATAGGGATAGAGGGAGGAGCAGGAGATGACAGTGATAGGTGAGAGCAAGAGGCAGGAAGGTGGTGGGGGGGATGCAGAATAGAAGGGGTAATAATGTCAGAAACTGTTGAGATGATAGGTGGAAGAGGCAAAGGGCCTGCAGAAGAAGGAAACTGATAGGAGAGAACAGCTGACCATGGAATAAACAGAAGGAGGTGGGGAACTAGAGAGAAGTGATGGGCAGGCTCTGAGGTCAGGGGAAGGGAAGGGGTGAAAAGTTAACCAGAAGTTTCTTCCGTCGGAGGAACATCTCTCTGGAATTTTCTACACAAGTGCTCTGTCATTGCACCATGGTAACGTAGTGGTTACTGAGATGCTATTACAGCTTGAGGAGTTGGAGTTTAAAGTTCAAGTCCGAAGTCTGCTGTAAGAAAGTTTGCACATTCTTTCCATGAAGCATGTGGGTTTCCTCCGGGTGCTCCAGTTTCCTCCCACAGTCCAAAGATGTACCGGCTGGCAGGCTAATCGGTCATAGTAAATTGCCCTGTGATTAGGCTAGGTAGGTTGATTTATCAAAGGGCCTGTTTCACGCTATATCTCTAAATAAACTGAGATTTCTGTGCTCAAGGAAGGGATAGGTGTTGGGAAATGAATGTTATAAACAACTGGCTATGATGAAGAAATAAGGTTAAGATACAATATCTTATTCCTTATTCCCTTCAGCAGTGTCTGTTAATTCTATGCATTTATGAGTCAGATTGCCAGGATGGGTAACATCAAAAGGATAGATTTATGAAGGAAAAGATTGAATTATATTTTCTGTTGGATCCCCTGGAAAGTCACCATTGTTTATTGCAGGCAGTGCAACTGTTCAGGCAGTCCTAGCTTACGACAGGGCTCCTTTCCCGAGAACTGTTCATGATGCAGACTGTTTGCAAGGCGGGTCTGAACAAGTGCGTGGGCAAGGGCCACAGAAGCAACAACAGTGATGAGAGAGCAAGCAGGTGTGGGAAGTGTGGCTACCAGCTGGGCTCACTAACCCAGTGAGTGAGTGAGTCTTCTCAGAACTTTTGGCTCTGATCTTCTCCCCAGCATCTGTGGCTCGGAACGGGGTGGGGGGGGGGGTTGCTTGTCGTGGAGAGAGAAGCCATGGGGGAAACGCCCCATCCCACCCAAGAAAACATGCCTGCAGCCCTGCAGCAGCCAGCAAATCCATCCCCATTGTTCTGCCTCTCCAAAAGTTTTGCTTGTACATACTGAGTGCCCACGTGTCAGGTGTTTGTATCCTGACACAGACCTGCATCCCTTTCTGCTGGCTGGTTTTCTGTGAATATGTGCAATGTTTTAGCTATAATGCATTAATTGATAATTAGTTTATTTATCAAGGTAGAGTGGAAAAATGTTCCGAAGAGACCTTGTAATATAGAAAGACATAGCAAAACAGGCTGTAGATGCTTTCAAAGCACTGATTTGAACAGGTTTTCCCAGCCACAATCTTGCTCTAACCTGTAATATAAAGGTGTTTCCTTATCCATCAATCACAATATAACTAATTTGTGTTATGTAAGAGCCTAACTGTTTAAAAAACAATCAATATATAGAGAATGAATCAGTAGAGAACAAATTCTCTTCCTCCAGCTCACACAATTATAAACTCATAAAAACAGTATCCTCAAGTTTGCAATTGCTAAATTCCCCAACCAGCCTGAAACATCCAATCAAGGGTGAATGAGCAGAGCTTGCTTTGCATTACTTCCGCTGTCAGTGATGGAAATGTTAATTATACCACAGATGGTAATTATTTCCCTTCTCAATTACATTTAAAGTTCTACATGAGCAGAATCGAATCATTTTCCAAGTAAAGTTTCTATTCACCCATGTAATTTCAAAATATCATCTGCTATTATTTAAGCATCTGCTTGGCTAATGCATTATCGGAAGAGCTAATTGTGTATCCTCAGCAATCTTGTGATGAACTCTCATAGCAGGTTCAAGAGGATTAATTTTCAATTTATATTCAATAATGGGAGTTCTAGCCTCCTTCCTTCACTCAAGCCTTACTTAAGTGCAGAGCGGATCATAGTGAGATGTGGGCTAAGGGTGGACATTTTGCATGACAACTTTTAAGAATATTCTCAAGGGAAAGGCTCTATTGTGTCTTTTTAAAGAAAGTGAATGCTGCTAGCAATGATAAAATTTATTACCGGATGAAGGGTCCAGATAAAGGGCCTAGATCCAAAATGCTGTCTTTTCATTTCTCTGCACAGATGCTGCCTGACCTGTTGAATTCCTGCAGCATTTTGTGATTATTCCGTTGGATTTCCAGCATCTGCAGAATCTCTCACATTTATCGCCCATCCCACCTTACCACAAAGAGTAGGTTATCTGCCAAATGTGTAATTAGTTCTGGTTTCACCAAGAGGCCAGACTACGGTTAGATCGCCAATTCCCTTCAATGAAGTAAAGGCAGAAAAGGCTGAAGGAACTCAGCAATTCAGAGTTAGTGATTCAGGTCCTAGATCCTTCCTCCAGCTGATTTATCTACCTACTGAGTATTTTTTAAAAATTTCCAACATCTAGCATCTGCATTTTTGTTCTTTGCTTGAATTCCTTTCCATGAAGGATGATGGTGAATCAGACAGGTTTTATGGCAGGCAGCTCAAAAGGCTCACACAGACAGGATGTAGGGAGAACATTTCCATTAATAGGAGAGTCTAGGATCTGAGGGCATAACCTCAGAATAAAATAATTCCCCTTTCAAACCAGGATATTTCAGGCTAAGATTAGACTCCATTGCGACGAAGGATGAGGAAGCCAAATTATTGGATTAATTAAGGCAGAGGTCGATAGATTCTTGATTGGTAAGGGGCGTTAAGGGTTACAGGGAGAAGGCAAAAGAATGAAGATGAGGTTAAAAAACAAAATCAACATGAATGAATGACTAGGTAATTCTGCTCCTATATCTCATGTTTCATGTTCACAGTTACCAATGGTAGCTTTATTCTTGATTTAATTATTAAAATAAATAAAATCATTCTGGTGCACATCTCTGGACATATGAGCACAGTAGCAAAAGTTCAGTTACTACATTTCAATAGGTCAATAGTTACACTTAAAGTCAGAGAGATGTATACAATATACATCCTGAAATCCTTTCTCTGCATAGGCATCCACATAAATAGCATGACCCAAAGAATGAATGAGTTAAAACTTTAGAACCTCAAAGCCCACCCCTCAAAATTCCCTTCCCACACACAAGTGACCATATAACAATTACAGCATAGAAACAGGCCATCTCGGCCCTTCTAGTCCGTGCCAAACACTTACTCTCACCTAGTCCCACTGACCTGCACTCAACCCATAACCCTCCATTCCTTTCCTGTCCATATACCTATCCAATTTATTTTTTAATGACAAAATTGAACCTGCCTTTGCCACTTCTACTGGAAGCTCATTCCACACAGCTACCACTCTCTGAGTAAAAAAGCTCCCCCTCGTGTTACCCCTAAACTTTTGCTCCTTAACTCTCAACTCATGTCCTCTCGTTTGAATCTCCCCTACTCTCAAACAATTATCCACCACTACTCTCTGGCATCTCCCATCCAGCCAGATAACATCCACTGCTTTACCCTCGTCAACTTTCCTAGTAATGTCTTCAAAAAATTCAATAAGATTTGTCAAACATGACCTTCCATGCACAAATCCATGTTGACTGCTCCTAATCAGACCCTGTCTATCCAGATAATTATATATACCATCTCTAAGAATACTTTCCATTAATTTACCCACCACTGACGGCAAACTGACAGGCCTATAATTGCTAATTTTCCTCTTAAAACCCTTTTTGAACAATGGAACCAGTTGAGCAATACGCCAATCCTTCAGCACCATCCCTGTTTCTAATGACATTTGAAATATTTCTGTCAGAGCCCCTGCTATTTCTACACTAAATTCCCTCAATGTCCTAGGGAATATCCTGTCAGGATCTGGAGACTTAACCCACTTTTATATTCTTTAAAAGCTCTAGTACTTCCTCTTCTTCAATCATCTTAGTTTCCATAACTACCCTTCTTGTTTCCCTTACCTTACACAATTCAATATCCTTCTCCTTAGTGAATACTGATGAAAAGAAATTGTTCAAAATCTCCCCCATCTCTTTTGGCTCCACACATAGCTGTCCACTCTGATTCTCTAAGGGACCAATTTTATGCCTCACTATCCCTTTGCTATTAATATAACTGTAGAAACCCTTTGGATTTATTTTCATCTTACTTGCCAAAACAGCCTCATATCTTCTTTTAGCTTTTCTAATTTCTTTCTTAAGATTCTTTTTACATTCTTTATATTCCTCGAGCTCCTCATTTACTCCATGCTGCCTATATTTATTGTAGAGCTCTCTCTTTTTCCGAACCAAGTTTCCAATATCCCTTGAAAACCATGGCTCTCTCAAACTTTTAACCTTTCCTTTCAACCTAACAGGAATATAAAGATTCTGTACCCTCAAAATCTCACCTTTAAATGACCTCCATTTCTCTATTACATCCTTTCCATAAAACATATTGTCCCAGTCCACTCCTTCTAAATCCTTTCTTATCTCCTCAAAGTTAGCCTTTCTCCAATTGAAAATCTCAACCCTGGGTCCAGTCCTATCCTTCTCCATAATTATATTGAAACTAATGGTATTGTGATCACTGGACCTGAAGTGCTCCCCAACACATACCTCCATCACCTGACCTACCTCATTCCCTAACAGGAGATCCAACACTGCCCCTTCTCTAGTTGCTGCAAAAAACTATCCTGCATACATTTTACAAACTCAGAACCATCCAGCCTTTTTACAAAATGGGCTTCCCAGTCTACGTGTGGAAAATTAAAATCTCCCTCAATCACAACTTTGTGCTTACTACAAATATCTGCTATCTCCTTACAAATTTTCTCCTCCAATTCTCGCTCCCCATTAGGTGGTCTATAATACACCCCTATAAGTGTTACTACACCTTTCCCATTCCTCAATTCCACCCAAATAGTCTCCCTAGATGAGCCCTCTAATGTATCCTGCCAAAGCACCGATGTAATATTTTCTCGGACAAGCAATGTAACACCTCCCCCCTCTTGCCCCTCTAATTCTATCACACCTGAAACAACAAAATCCAGGAATATTTAGTTGTCAATCACACCCTTCCTGCAACCATGTTTGACTAATAGCTACAACATCATATGTCCAGATATCAATCCATGCTCTAAGCTCATCCACCTTTCTTACAATGCTCCTAGCATTAAAATAGATGCATTTAAGAAATTCTCCACCTCTTCCTCTCTGTTTATCCCTAACGGTGCGAACAACTTTATTATACTTTTCTTCCTTCTCCCCTACATCTTTGGTCTGAGTGCTTCCCTTCTCTATCACCTGCCTATCCTCCCTCACACACTGTCTACCAGCTTTCTCTAATTGTGAACTAACCTCCTCTCCCCTAGTCTCTTCAAATTGATTCCCACCCCCCAACCATTCTAGTTTAAAATCTCCCCAGTAGCCTTAGCAAATCTCCCCGCCAGGATATTGGTCCCCTTAGGATTCAAGTGTAACCAGTCCTTTTTGTACAGGTCACACCTGCCCCAAAAGAGGTCCCAATGATCCAGAAACTTGAATCCCTGCCCCCTGCTCCAATCCCTCAGTCATGCATTTATCCTCCACCTCATTCCATTCCTACTCTCACTGTCGCGTGGCACAGGCAGTAATCCCGAGATTACTACCTTTGCGGTCCTTCTTCTCAACTGCCCTCCTAACTCACTATATTCTCCTTTCAGGACCTCTTCCCTTTTCCTACCTATGTCATTGGTACCTCTATGTACCATGACCTCTGGCTCCTCACCCTCCCACTTCAGGATATCTTGGACGTGATCAGAAACATCCCGGACCCTGGCACCAGGGAGGCAAACTACCATCCGGGTCTCCTGACAGCATCCACAGAATCACCTTTCTGACTCCCTAACTATCGAGTCCCCTATTACTACTGCCTTCTTCTTCCTTTCCCTACCCTTCTGAGCTACAGGGCTGGACTCTGTGCCGGAAGCAAGGCCACTGTTGCTTCCCCCAGGTAGGCTGTTCCCCCCAACAGTACTCAAACAGGAGTACTTATTGTCAAGGGGTACAGCCACTGGGGTACTCCCCAGTACTTGACTCTTCCCCTTCCCCCTCCTAACCGTGACCTACCTGTCTGTCTCCCGTGGCCCCTGTGTGACGACCTTCCTGTAACTCCTCTCTATCAACTCCTCGCTCTCTCTGACCAGACGAAGGTCATTGAGCTGCATCTCCAGTTCCCTAACACGGTCCCTTATGAGCTCCAGCTCGGCACACCTGGTGCAGTTGTGGACATCCGGGAGGCTAGGAGACTCCAGGACCTCCCACATCCGACACCGAGAACAACAAGCTGCCCTCACACTCACACTTCCCCCCCTTCCTCAAATCACAGGAAAAACTGAAACCTAAACCTATCTTCCCTCGCCCGTTTCTGCCCAAGCCCGTTGAGCCAAAGCCCTTAAGAGTACACTCTGTTCCCGGCTCACTCCGCTGCCCGCTGTATAAGGCTGTGCCCTTTTTAAATCTTCCCCACTTCACTGCACGACGTCACATGCCTGCGCAGTCCCGCCTCTCTTAACTCCGATGAGAATTTGAAAAAATCAAAATGGCTCGCGCTGCACTCCCATTCTAATCCTCCGACTTCCTTCTCCAAATGAAACCCGATTCAGGATTTCTGCCCTTTTTAAATCTTCCCTGCTTCACTGCCCGAAGTCACACGCCTGAGCAGTCCTTCCTCTCTTAATTCCAATGAGAAAAAGAAAAAAATCAAAAAGGCTCCCGCTGCACTCACACTCTGTTCTGCTGACTTCCTTCTCCAAAGTAGTAGCAAGGCAATGACTCCCCTCACCCCCAAAAAAGCATCAGCACCCTCCACCGAGCACTCAAGCGTGCAGCAAAACCTTAATAAGGACACAGACTTGCAGCATCCCAAAAAGCACTCATCCACCCAGTAAGTCAAAATACCACAAGCCCTCTCTCTTTCTAATAAGGGAAAAAGAGGTGTGCCAGTTTCACAGTGAGAGGGGAGACATAACAAACAACTCGCTGATATACGAAGTTAAAAGTCTGCTGCATCGCTTCTTCAAAGCTCTGTGCCCAGAGAGTCAGCGCCAAAGAGGCACAGCGGTCTGGACGCACAACCCCCAGCAGCTAACCCGCTGCTCCGTGTTCTCCCGTGACACTTCAGTCAGGGGTACCGGCCGAGAATCAGCACGCCTCCAGAGCCTCAAAATCCCAGAACCCTGAAGGCGTGCTCATCTTCCAGGCTGCAAAAAAGCGGCCAGTCGTGAGGCCCTGAGAGGGGATCCCATTCCTGCAAAGAACTGAAGTCAGTGTAACTCCAGGTCAGGGTCTTCAAAAGAACCTCCGCACACCCTGAAAAGTTAAAAAGAAGAGGTATCAAAGATAGAAATAGAGCTGTTTCTGAAGATTTAGTGGTGTCCTGACTTCACCCCACCTCATGACCATTTCTCAGAAGAAGGACTGATTGATAGTATAGCCTCATCAACATGCTTCTCCAGTTAACTTTGAATTTTTCTCAGGCACCAAAGTTCCAATGAGATAAGAAGCCTTTCAGAGTCTGTCCATTGGTTTGGTGATTGAATAATCTGCTTGATCTATATTGAACTAGATGGTATCAGAGAGATCTCCAGTTCAATTTCTGCTTCAATTCTACAGATTTTAGTTGAGGCATTGGTTGGGGATATTACAAATTACTTTTAATTATGAAGGGCTGGTGTCACAGTTTGCTGGCAGGACTGAACGCAGATGCAAAAGAACAGTAGACTCTGTCATGGTGATTGCCAACACACATCAAATGATTCTCCACAGCACTGAACAAGAGTTTGGTTTAAATAACCATAGAATGTGAGAAACCCCTTCTACTCACAATTAACTTGACAAGATTAAACAGAAGGCACAAAGGATTAATGACTCTAGTTAAGACAACAATGAGTAAATACAGGTGTTTGAGAAACCTGGTAGCCCAATGCTCCATGACAGGCCATGGAGGGCTGCAGGACCTATCATAGCCTGATGAAGGAGAAAGAGGAGTAATTAAGATAGGTAAATATCCCTCTTCAAATTATTGACCACTTCATCTGTTTCTGCAAGGAGTATGATCAAAATGTGGCTGATGTTTGAATTAGTAGAGTTTCTTTCAGTATGTTTTAGTGAGAATTGTAAAATGGAAATGATTGAAACATTGCCCCGGTCTCTGAACAAGTATGAGCCTCTCAAGGGGCACAGAAATTATTATCAATACAATCTTTATAAATACTTAAGTGCTGTATTCTTAAATGCCTTCTTACCCTTTTTAAATCTTTTGTTTTAAAGGCACATATTTATTATCTATAGTTTCCTTGCCTCTTACTTCTTATGTAAGGCAATATCATTTACCCTAAACTCTCCTTACATTACATTATGTTTAGCTATTGGGAGAGTTCTTAAGCATTGGCCTTAAAGTATAATTCATATGGATAGGATACCATTATTTTAACTAGTGCTTCCATTATGAGCGTAAATGCAATAAAAATCATTGAGGCATTTCACCTGAAATTGTGATTGAGTGAATATATATCTATCTATCATGGATTTAAGTAGATCAGTGGAGAAAAAAATGGTGCAAGAAAATCTACCTGTTCCCTTCTTTCTAACTGGGACAATGGAATAATGTTGGAGTTAATTTTATTCACATCCCAAGGGAAGCCATTAGATTGGGTGGAGCTCTGAAAGTACAACAGCTCTGGGTTCAATGAAGAGTAAAGTTTGACTCTTATGTAAGAAACAAACATTGCACCTGATGCCATCAATTTCCTATGAGACAGTTTGAGCTGAAATTAGATGCAAATGCAATTGCATGGTTGTTAACTTAATGGACCAGAATCTATATTCCTGGAATATTGATCAAGTGATGTGAGTTTGAGGAAATTTATGCTTAATTACCTAAGAGATCAAAGTCAAAGTCAAAGTTTGAGTACATTGTCATATGCAAAAATGCAATGAAAAACTTACTTGCTGAATCACAGGCACAAAGCATCACATAAACAACAGACAAACACAAATTAATACAAGTTGCACACTTTGTACTCAAGAAAACACAATTAGAACAAAAAAAAAGGTACATTTTAGTGCAAATGTAGTACCCTTGAAAAGAGGAGACAAATGAAAACAAATGCTGTAATGTTCATGCATTGGTCACTTTATGGTGAATCACAATAAATTACAGTAGATCCAGTTAACAGTAGAACAATAAGCAATGAGATTTGCATTAAATCCAGTTCAATCCTTTTCCTGTTTTTACTGTTATTCATTTAGCATTCAGGCCTTTTTTCAGTTTAACTATCATTTCTATTATTCCATGGGAACAAATCACTTTAATTCTAAATTGTGAAAAATATAATACAAACAATTCCAATAAACTACCATCTTCCGTTATCAGCAATACAATTACACCGTGTGCTTATGGCACAGTCTCCATGCAGCTTTAACGCTTCAAGCATACAGGTCATGTGGGTGAAAATAGTACTTTTTTCATGGTTTCAAATAAACATATAACTCAAAGAATTATACAAGACTTTGAAAAATACCTAACAGTGTTTTTCAGGGAACATGAATGTGCCAATTATTTTCTGTATTTCCTTCCCTACCTAAAAAGGTTGTCATGTTCATGTATCGGTTAATGTATGGTAAATAAATGCAACGTGTACTGTGCCACCTCAGGCATTCTGGCAGACATCAGCAATCAATCGCGTGCTGAAGTTTGAATGCAAGCTTTTACAAGTCAATGGTAGATTCAATGCTCAATACTACAAAAGAATACCTTGCGCACAGATTCTCTGAATTTTCAACTAAACAGATTTGCATGTTTTCAAAGTAATATCCCTTTTTTCTCTACATGAAATAAAATTCACACTAAATAATATATTTTAACTCTTTAAAAATAATATTTGAACAATTACAGTACCTATAACCAAATTGAACAGATTTCAACCTTGCCACACAAAGTAGTCATACTTTGCTGAACTGTAGTGATGAGGGTTTCAAACAAAACCTTGGCCCGAAGCGTCGACAGTGCTTCTCCCTATAGATGCTGCCTGGCCTGCTGTGTTCCACCAGCATTTTGTGTGTGTTGTTGTTTGAATTTCCAGCATCTGCAGATTTCCTCGTGTTTGATGAGGGTTTAGCTGGTTGGTTGAAGAACCAAATGGTTGAAGGGAAGCAGCTGTTCTTGAACCTGGTGGTGTGGGACTTTAGACTTCCTTACCTCTTGTTCCATCGTAGCTGTGATGTTGGAATGGTTCATGGAATGGTTCATCAAAGTGATTGTTTTTGTGAAGGTCACAAAATCCTTTAATTGGTAATTGTTTTATGTTGTCACATGTATCATGATACATGTTTACAATATATATTAATGATTTAGACAAGGGAATTAAATGCAGCATCTCCAAGTTTGCGGATGACACAAAGCTTGGCGGCGGTGTTAGCTGTGAGGAGGATGCTAAGAGGATGCAGGGTGACTTGGATAGGTTAGGTGAGTGGGCAAATTCATGGCAGATGCAATTTAATGTGGATAAATGTGAGGTTATCCACTTTGGTTGCAAGAACAGGAAAACAGATTATTATCTGAATGGTGGCCGATTAGGGAAAGGGGAGATGCAACGAGACCTGGGTGTCATTGTACACCTGTCATCGAAGGTGGGCATGCAGGTACAGCAGGCGGTGATAAAGGCAAATGGTATGTTGGCATTCATAGAAAAGGGATTTGAGTACAGGAGCAAGGAGGTTCTACTGCAGTTGTACAAGGCCTTGGTGAGACCGTATCTAGAATATTGTGTGCAGTTTTGTTCCCCTAATCTGAGGAAAGACATTCTTGCCATAGAGAGTGTACAGAGAAGGTTCACCAGATTGATTCCTGGGATGGCAGGACTTTCATATGAAGAAAGACTGGATCAACTAGGCTTATACTCACTGGAATTTAGAAGATTAAGAGGGGGATCTTACTGAAACGTATAAAATTCTAAAGGGATTGGACAGGCTAGATGCAGGAAGATTGTTTCCAATGTTGGGGAAGTCCAGAACGAGGGGTCACAGTTTAAGGATAATGGGGAAGCCTTTTAGGACCCAGATGAGGAAAAACTTCACACAGAGAGTGGTGAATCTGTGGAATTCTCTGCCACAGGAAACAGTTGAGGACGGTTCTTTGGCTATATTTAAGAGGAAGTTAGATATGGCCCTTGTGGCTAAAGGGATCAGGTGGTACGGAGAGAAAGCAGGTACGGGGTTCTGAGTTGGATGATCAGCCATGATCATACTGAATGGCAGTGCAGGCTCGAAGGGCCGAATGGCCTACTCCTGCACCTATTTTCTATGTTTCTATGATACATGAAAATCTATTGTTTGCCTGCCATCCAGACAGAAACTTCCACACATAAGTATAACAAAGTGGTACAGAAAGGAAAATAAATGCAGAATATAGTGTTACAGTTACAAAAAAGTGCCTTTATGCAGACAGGTAAAGTGTAAGAGCCATGACGAGGTAGAGTGACAGATCAAGAGTTTATCTTTTGCATAACAGAAATTCACCTGAGAGACTTAACAGTGAGATCGAAGCTGTTTTTGGGCTTGGTGGTTTGTGCTTTCAAAGTTATGTACCTTCTGTCGAGGGCAGGATGACTGGGGTGGGGGGGGAGGGTGTCAGTGATTACACTGGCTGCTTTCCCAAGGCAGTAGGAAGTGTAGACAGGAGGGGAGGTTAGTTTGTGTGATAGACTGGGCTGCATTCACAGATCTCTGCACTACCTTTTGGTGTTGGTCAGAGCAACTGTCATTCTAAACTGTGATGCATCAGCCTTTTCCTGGTTCAGCTGATTTGTGGCTCCTGTTCCACCAGTGTGGATGACTCTTAGCTACAAGAATTTGGCAAGCTACACCGTTTAGATGCCAACTCTGGGTAGACATTAATCCTGACCTTGTTATTGATACCAACAATCCATGATTAAACAGAAGAACTCTAAGACCTACAGATGCATTCAGATTCAGAATTAGATTCAGATTTAAGTTTATTTATCACCTGTACATTGAAGCATACAGTGAAATCCATCTTTTTTGTTAACAACCGAAGGATGTTCTGGGGGCAGCCCAGAAGTGTCGCCACACTTTCAGGTGCTAACATAGCATGCCCACAGTGCTCCACAGAACAGTAAAAGTACAACAAGCAACAAGACAATAGCAACAAAACACGCCTGTTCCTCCATTTCACCCACTTTTCCACCTACGCACACTTTCCTGCAACCACAGGACAGACTGTCTTAGGCCTCCAGCCTCCAGTGGACTCATGGATTTGCAAACATTGGGCTTCAACCTCCCCAGTGGACTTGGAGCAGATGCAACGTTCCGGTTATTGGGTCTCACTTCCAGACTTCCGATTGTCCTCCAGGCTTCAATCTGCGTGGTGACATTAAAAGCATCCAGGTTCCCTGAATATTGAGGAAGTCACTTGGATTAGGGATGCAGAAGGAATTGGGGAAGTTAAAGTCTCAACACCACACAGAGAGCATTGGGAAGCCAGAGTGAAACCTAGATCCCTTGTGGTGTGAAGAGACTGCACTGCAAGACCCATTCTTTCAAGTTGTTGATTAACAGCTGGATGGTTCAAGAAGTGTCCTGCAAGATGTGTGGTGCATTTCCCAGGAGTGAATTGCTCTCTGACCACTCTGGACATGCAAGATTAATGTATTTCTCATGCATTACTCCCCTGATGTGCCTTGTTTGTTTTCAAACACAATATACTGAAAATTGACCAATGTGAATATTTGAACTGAATTGACTTTATTACTTACATCCTTCACGTACATGAGGAGTAAAAATCTTTGCGTTATATCTCTGTCTAAATGTGTAATCTGCAATTTATAATAAATGTACAACAGGATAGTCAATATAACATAGAAATACAGTTGCCTCAGCATGAATCAGTCAGTCTGATGGCCTGATGGAAGAAGCTGTCCCAGAGCCTGTTGGTCCTGGCTTTTATGCTGCAGTACCATTTCAAAGATAGTCACAGCTAGAATAGTTTGTGGTTGGGGTGACTCAGGTCCCCAGTGATCATTCAGGGCATTTTTACACACCTGTTTTTGTAAACGTCCTGAATAGTGGGAAGTTCACATCTACAGATGTGCTGGGCTGTCCGTACCACTCTCTGCAGAGTCCAGAGACTGAGGGAAGTACGGTTCTCATACCAAGCAGTGATGCAGCTAGTCATGATGCTCTCAATTGTGACCCTATAGAAAGTTCTTAGAATTTTGGGGCCCATACCAACCTTCAGACTTGGTCCGAAGTTGCAGACAAGGTATAAGCCCAAGGATGCCAGGAACTCATTGAGATGGTCATGTTCTCTGGTTTCAGTAAATTGTGGGTCCTAACTTGGCTACAGTTGATGAGTTACTATAATGTTGATGAACACATTACGTAATTTGAAGGAAGTGCAGACAACTGCAGGCAAAGTATAGGAAGTACAGGCTGACTGAAAACGATGGTGGGCCCCCTTTTTATTGCTTGGATGTGCACAAAGTGGGGAAGGTTGGGGCAACAAATAGGTACTTTCCTCCTACTCCCCCACCGCAATAATCGTCCAAAGATGTAGTTCATACACAAGGTGGGCACTTATGTACAGTATATTTTATCATGTAACGTCAAGGACCTACCATTAGCAGCAGCAACATTACATGCATGTACGAGGAAATCTGTAGATGCTGGAAATTCAAACAACACACACAAAATGCTGGTGGAACACAGCAGGCCAGGCAGCATCTATAAGGAGAAGCACTGTCGACGTCTCGAGCCGAGACCCTTCGTCAGGACTAACTGAAAGGAAAGATAGTAAGAGTTTTGAAAGTAGTGGGGGAGGGGGAAATGTGAAATGATAGGAGAAGACTGGAGGGGGTGGGATGAGGCTAAGAGCTGGAAAGGTGATTGGTGAAAGTGATACAGAGCTGGAGAAGGGAAAGGATCATGGGATGGGAGGCCTCAGGAGAAAGAAAGGGGGAGAGGGGGAAGCACCAGAGGGACATAGAGAACAGGCAAACAACTAAATATGTCAGGGATGGGGTAAGAAGGGGAGGAGGGGCATTAACGGAAGTTGGCTAAGTCAATATTCATGCCATCAGGTTGGAGGCTACCCAGCCGGTACATAAGGTGTTGTTCCTCCAACCTGAGTTTGGATTCATTTTGACAGTAGAGGAGGCCATGGATAGACATATCAGAATGGGAATGGGAAGTGGAATTAAAATGTGTGGCCACTGGGAGATACTGTTTTCTCTGGCGGACTGAGCGTAGGTGTTCAGCGAAGTGTTCTCCCAGTCTGCGTCGGGTCTCCCTAATATATAAAAGGCCACACTGGGATCACCGGACGCAGTATACCACACCAGCCGACTCACAGGTAAAGTGTCACCTCACCTGGAAGGACTGTCTGGGGCCCTGAATGGTGGTGAGGGAGGAAGTGTAAGGGGAGGTGTCGCACTTGTTCCGCTTACAAGGATAAGTGCCAGGAGGGAGATCGGTGGGGTGGAATGGGGTCGACAAGTGGACAAGGGAGTTGCGTAGGGAGCGATCCCTGCGGAATGCAGAAAGAGGGGGTTGACTTCATTAACTTTTCCTCCAACTTTCACCCTGCCCTCAAATTTACCTGGTCCATTTCTGACACCTCCCTCCCCTTTCTTGATCTTTCTGTCTCCATCAAGATGGCTTATCTACTGATATCTACTATAAGCCTACAGACTCTCACAGCTACCTGGACTATTCCTCTTCCCACCCTGTCTCTTGCAAAAATACTAACCCCTTCTCACAATTCCTCCGTCTCCACCGCATCTGCTCTCAGGATGAGGCTTTTCATTCCAGGATGAAGGAGATGTCTTCCTTTTTTAAACAAAGGGGCTTCCCTTCTTCCACCATCAACTCTGCTCTCAAATGCATCTCTCCCATTTCCCGCACATCTGCCCTCACCCCATCCGCCCCCCACCCCACTCGGGATTGGGTTCCCCTTGTCATCACCTACCACCCAACCAGCCTCCAGCTCCAACTTATAATTCTCCATAACTTCCGCCATCTCCAACAGGATCCCACTACCGAACACATCTTTCCCTCCCCCCCTTTCTGCTTTCCACAGGGATCGCTCCCTACACGATTCCCTTGTCCACTCATCCCCCCATCCCCTCCCACCGATCTCCCTCCTGGCACTTATCCTTGTAAGCGGAACAAGAGCTACACCTGTCCTTACACTTCCTCCCTCACCACCATTCAGGGCCCCAGTCGGTCCTTCCAGGTGAGGCGACACTTCACCTGTGAGTCGGCTGGTGTGGTATACTGTGTCCGGTGCTCCCGGTGTGGCCTTTTATATATTGATGAGACCCGACACAGAGTGGGAGACCGTTTCACTGAACACCTACGCTCGGTCCGCCAGAAAAAGCAGGATCTCCCAAGGCCACACATTTTAATTCCACGTCCCATTCCCATTCTAATATGTCTATCCATGGCCTCCTCTACTGTCAAAATGAATCCACACCCAGGTTGGAGGAACAACACCTTATATACCGGCTGGGTAGCCTCCAACCTGATGGCATGAACATTGACTTCTCTAACTTCCGTTCATGCCCCTCCCCCCCTTCTTACCCCATCCCTGACATATTTAGTTGTTTGCCTGTTCTCCATCTTCCTCTGGTGCTCCCCACCTCTTCTTTCTCCCGAGGCCTCTTGTCCCATGATCCTTCCCCTTCTCCAGCTCTGTATCACTTTCACCAATCACCTTTCCAGCTCTTAGCTTCATCCCACCCCCTCTGGTCTTCTCCTATCATTTTGCATTTCCCCCTTCCCCCGACTACTTCCAAATCTCTTACTATCTTTCCTTTCAGTTAGTCCTGACGAAGAGTCTCAGCCCGAAACATCAACAGTGCTTCTCCTTATTGATGCTGCCTGGCCTGCTGTGTTCCACCAGCATTTTTCGTGTGTTGTTTTAATTACATGCATGTCTCCACTTTAACATATTGACATAACAATATAGCAATTCAGTTAGGGCACACAATTCTGTAGCAACACACACAAAATGCTAGAGGATCTCAGCATCTGCCTGACCATTCGTAACAATGATGCAGCAGCTCTGGTGCCCGATCTATGGAAACAAATAAAGCAGTCTATGTTTCGTGGCAGGACCCTTCATCAGGATTGTACAATTCTGCATTCTGGATAAACCTTCCGCAAGTTATTGAAGGATAAGAAAACATTGGTATGTGCCCCAAGAAAACTTATATTCCCTTAGATAAGTTCAGATCAAAAGGATGAAAGACATATGAAAAGATCTTGAAAGATATCCTAATAGTGAGTTTTCTTGCAGCCACTTTTTCATTAAGATGGGTCCTTGGCAGAATCAGAGGCAGACATAAATATATTGTTGTCAAAGAGCCACTTAATTATTCAAGGATGATGAGGACTTCTGATATCTTGCAAGTAGCAATTTCTACCCATGTTGAGTAGAGCCACAAATGTCTGTATTATATTCAGTTAATCCAACTAAAGTTTTGAAGTACTTCATCACTTTGAACCAGTCTTGCAGAAGCTTCAGTCTGACTTTGGAGATCAATAATGGGTCCCTGGAAATGCAGGCAGGCCTGCTATCTTCCAGCTGGCATATACCGTTGATTATTAAAATACATGAGATTTCCCTGCCCTGATAATTTGAAGGAACAACAGTAAGCTGGTGTCATTAAACATCCTGAAACACTTCTGACAACTTCCACTGAGCTATGCCTCATGGCTGCATTCAGTCCAACTTCTATTCTTTGCAATTTTTTTTATTTTGTTACTAGTTCCATGAAGTCTAATGCTCAAAAAATACAGTCAGTGTTTGGGAACCTGCTTTAAGGATTGTTTGAGCTTATACTGTTATGAATGTACCACAGCTCTGAGGGGCCGAAGGGTCTGGGGTAGCCCCCCCCCCCCCCCCCCCTTGTGAGAATTACAAGATCACTATTGAGTCTGTTCAGGAGACCCAGGAAATGGGAGAGAGAGACGTGCCCAATACCTCGTTCCACCGCAATGCAAAATAATGTGACATTGACCATTGTCTCCTGGAGACCACGTTTGTGGATTGGGGACTATGCTATGTGCAAGCCCTTGGGCAAAGTGGGCTGGTTGAGAGAGAGATTGCATCATCCCAACCTGATTGACATCTGAGACCCCGTGAGGAAGTATAAAAGAGGGTTTGGGGGAACACCCCCTTCAGACGCACCAGAAGAAACGCTAACGATCCCGTAGCAGCGGGAAGCCATTTGAAGGAAGTCACGTGCGTTTGATTCCATTGCTGGAATCGGTGACTGGAACCACAGAAACCAGCTTTTAGCTAACAACGGGGAAGCCCGCTCCCCTGATTCAACGGATTTGCTTCATAAAAGACCTGGGCAAGTTTCTTTTCTCACCAATCTCTCTCTCTCTCTCCAACAAGTGAAAACCCAGCGGTCCCCCCCCCCCCCAAAAGGCTGAAGCCTGCAGGAACTGAGTGACTTTTATATTTCCATCGGACAATATATTATCCCCTAGACAAACGATCGAGCTGTTTCTTATTGATGGTTATTATTAAACCCGCGCTTTTAGATTGAGTAGTGACGACGTATATTATCTGAATGTTTGTATTAATCTTATTTTTGTGCCCCTTCATAAATAAAGACTTTTAAAAATAGTACCATCAGACTTCAACGGACCTCTCTATCTTTGCTGGTAAGTGATCCAGTTACGGGATTTCGTAACAGTTGGGGTTCTCGTCTCAGGATTTGACACCAAATTGGAGGGCCAGTGAATCGGGCTTGTAGGTCCAAAACTTGGATCTGGTTACGCGAGTAGCCAGACAGGAAACCAGCAAAGATGGACGTGGGTGAATTTATAGAAAACCCGACGCTGGAGGTGGCCTCCAAATAGGTCTTGATAAAATTGGTGAAGGAGTTAAACCTCGCAGGGGTGAGGTTGTCAATGAAAAAGCGGGAGGTGCGAAGGGCCATAACTCAGTATTATATTGGGAAGAATGTGTTTACAGCTGAGGTATTGGAAAATATCCCTGAAAAGGCTCAGTTAGAGTTGGAGAAATTAAGGTGGGAACATGAAATTAAGTTAAAACAGCTGGAAGCAGCTGAGAGGGAGAAGGAAAGAGCTGAGAAGGAGAAGGAGAGGGCTGAGAAGGAGAAGGAGGCAGAGGAAACATGACTTGGAGATGGAGAAGTTAAGGCAAGAGCAACGCAGTCAGGGGTCGGACCGAGAGAAGCGGTTTGATGTCAGTCGGGCGTTGAGGTTAGTACCCCCGATCGAGGAGACGGATGTTGATAGTTATTTCTTGTTTTTTGAAAAGGTGGCAGTGAATCAGAAGTTGCCCAGAGAGCAGTGGGTGGCGTTGTTACAAAGTGTGTTAAGAGGGAAGGCCCAGCGGGCATATGCAGCGTTGCCCACGGAGGGAGAAGGGGAAGAGAAATATGACCAAGTAAAGGCGGCCATTCTCCAGGGTTACGAGCTAGTAGCTGAAGCATATAGACAAAAGTTCAGAAATTTACGAAAAGGGTGGAATCAGACGTATACCGAGTTTGCCTATGAGAACGGTGTGCTCTTGGACCGTTGGTGCACCGCGGAAAAAGTGGACGAGGATTATGGGTGTCTCAGGGAGTTACTTTTGATTGAGGAATTTAAAGGTTGTGTTTTGGAGGACATCCGGATGTATTTGAATGAGAAGTTGAATAAGTCCATTTCAGAATTTGCTAGGTTCGCGGATGAATATGCCCTAACCCACAAGACAAAGTTTTCTTTGAATAAAAGTTCCCAGAGAGACCGTGGGAACGATCAAGAAAGTCCGACGAGTGAGGCAGAGGTCCCACTGGGAGCTAGCGGTAAGGTTGAGGGGGAAAGGCAAGACGGCCAGAGGTTTCTGGGTTTGACCTGTTTTAATTGTGGAAAGGGAGGGCATACTGCATCTCGATGCTTTGCTCCGAGGAAAGAGATAGGAAAAGGGAAAGCAGCAGTCCCTTTCGGGAGTGCCGTGGTAATCAGTAAATCAGAGAGCCCTGGGTAGACAGAGTACGAGAAGGGTCTGAGACTTGTCTGACACATGGAACCGTGTCTTTGAGGAAGGGGGAACCACCAATTCCCGTACGAATCTGGAGAGACACGGGGGCTGACCTGTCGATCAGCAGTAAGGTACTAGAATTTGGTCGAAAAATGGGCATGGTAATGGTAGAGGGGATCAGCAAAAGGATAGAAATGGTGGCCTTCCATGAGGTCTTTATGGATTGTGAGCTGGTGTCTGGACCCGTTGAAATAGGGGTGCCATCAGAGTTCCCGAGAACTGACGCGGACGTCCTTCTTGGTAACGATTTAGCAGGTGGTAAGGTTTGGGCAGCCATGACGCCAACCCGCCGACTAGCGAGTGCGGTGGCCCCGCCCCTAGAGTCCCAGATCTACCCCGCATACGCGGTCACACGCAGCCTGTCGAGAAACACAGCTGAGAACGAGAGCAGTTTAAATCGGGCCAGTTTTGATTTGGCCGAGACATTTTTACCGACCCTGTACCAAAAGGGTTTAGGGGGGGTAAAACGAAGAGTAGTAAAGTGAAAGAGGGTAAGGGAGCGGAGGTAGATATGCCTTTAGCGAGGAGAAAGGTTCTAGAGGCAGAAAATAAAGATGAGGAACCAATAGAGCGGTTAAGAGGTCCAGAGGTGGACATGGATGATCTGTCAGGTTTGGCAGAACTGTTTGAGGAAGTTGAAACTTCTAAAGGTGTTCCCGATAATGAAATGAGGGCAGCCCTAGATGAAAAGGGTGCCCTTACCTCGAAGAAGTCTGCTGGTTTGGCAGATGAGGTTGTTTCAGCCCGTGGGGTTGAGTTTACTCTGGAAGGGAGTTGCCCAGAGAGTACCTGGGAGAAATGGGGGAACTTAGAATTTAAGAAGGGTACGGGTATTGAAAGCCTGGAAGAGGCCAATGTCCCATTTGAGTGTGTCCAAGATGTGGATGCACGTGGTACTGAACCTGGTAATGGAGCTCAGAAGAAGTCTGAGATATTTGATTCAGTGGAACGGGGCGGCCGTCCTTTTGGGTCAGATAGACTTGGTTCAGTGGAAAAAGGGTTAATCTTGGTAACCGTAGGAAGTGAGAGTTCCCGGGTGTTTGTGCTCGAAGGTGTGTCCAAAGTTAATGCAGAATTTAAGAATGGGGAGATGAGGATTATTATTGAAGGAAACAGAAAGTCAGTAGTTCCCAAGTCAAATGAAGAAATTTTAAACCTGGCAGATCGCTTACAGAATGAGTCGGGAGATAGCGGGGGGGGGGGCACTCTATTGTTATGCCAGGATGGGGGTGTGAAGAGGCCGATTTCGAAATGCTACTTGAACAAAGAGTTCGAATTAAAAACCAATAGCCTGAAGGGTCTTGACAAAAGGGCTAGCCACCTGGGTAAAATTAAAGAATTGGGTGGAAATGGTCTAAGTTTGGGACACGGTGTTGATAAAATAACCCCTATGAACGAGGCGGGCAGGAGTTTACCACGCCAAATTACTCAAGTTCCCCACGGAGGGACTCACCAGAAAAGAGGCGACGGTTAATGGGGATGCCATTTTAAACAGCAAAGCAGATTGTACGGGATTGGGCCAAAGCCTGTGAATAATAAAGACAGCCCCTTGGAGACCTGCCAGTTAAGTAAAACAACCGAAACAATTAGTATTCGCATAAACTTTTGTAGATGCACATAAGCTAAGATCACACCTCCTTAGTTTTGTTGCTGAAGGAAAGAAATAAAAATAGGTGGTTATTAAATTGAAGTCTGATGCTACAAGACTTTAGTATGGTACGCGATGTTAAGATATTAAGGAAAGTGACACTGTAATCGTTAGCTGTTTAGATACTGAATTGAATGTATAACTGTATTACTCTGTAAAAAAAAACTTTTGTATTGTGTTAGATTCTAAAACCCTGTAAGACTCTGTACTACTTTGTTTTCACCGCTGGTGAAAACGCTTTGAAGAAAGGGGGTGTTATGAATGTACCACAGCTCTGAGGGGCCGAAGGGGCGGGGGAGCCCCCTCCTTTGTGAGAATTGCAAGATCACTATTGAGTCCGTTCAGGAGACCCAGGAAATGGGAGAGAGAGACGTGCCCAATACCTCGTTCCACCATGATGCAAAATAACGCGACATTGACCACTGTCTCCTGAAGACCACATTTGTGGATTGGGGACTATGCTACGTGCAAGCCCTTGGGCAAAGTGGGATGGTTGAGAGAGAGATTGCATCATCCCAACCTGATTGACATCTGAGACCCCGTGAGGAAGTATAAAAGAGGGTCTGGGGGAACATCCCCTTCAGACGCACCAGAAGAAACGCTAACGATCCCGTAGCAGCGGGAAGCCATTTGAAGGAAGTTACGTGCGTTCGATTCCGCGGCTGGAATCGGTGACTGGAACCACGGAAACCAGCTTTTAGCTAACAACGGGGAAGCCCGCTCCCCTGATTCAACGGATTTGCTTCATAAAAGACCCGGGCAAGTTTCTTTTCTCACCAATCTCTCTCTCTCTCTCCAACAAGTGAAAACCCAGCGATTTTCCCCCCCCCCCCCCCAAAAAGGCTGAAGCCTGCAGGAACTGAGTGACTTTTATATTTCCATTGGACAATATATTATCCCTTAGACAAACGATCGAGTTGTTTCTTATTGATGGTTATTATTAGACCCGCGCTTTTAGATTGAGTAGTGACGACATATATTATCTGAATGTTTGAATTAATCTTATTTTTGTGCCCCTTCATAAATAAAGACTTTTAAAAATAGTACCATTAGACTTCAACGGACCTCTCTATCTTTGCTGGTAAGTGATCCAGTTACGGGATTTCGTAACAATACGTTTTGTAAAGATAGGTTTAATCATGATCTCCATCATCAAATCTCTAAAATAAACATTGCAGCATCTGAGAATGCATTCAGTTTGCTTCATTTTAATTCAAAGTATCAAAAGAATTTTACTTCTTCGAAAGTCTAAGGAAATTTGATTTGTCAGGATACACCAAAACTTGGTATGGCAACTACTCTGCCCAAAACCACATGGAACTGCAGAGGGTTCTGAATGAAACCCAGCCCATCTCACAAACCAACCTCTCCTTTATTGACACTGTCCACACTTCTTGTTGCCTCAGGAATACAGATAACATAATCAAGGTACCCTCCCACCCCAGGCGTTCTCTCTTTCCCCCCCTCCCATTTGGTAGAAGAAAGCTTGAATCTAAAGAAGGCTTCTTTCCCACTATCAGACTTCTGAATGGACCTTTTATATGTTAAAAAAAAAGATATCCTGCACTCTTGATCTCCCAATCTACTTCAAGGTGGCCCTTACACTTTTCTATTTATCTGCTCTGCACTTTCTCTGTATCTACAACACAATGGCCTGAGCTTTTTGTTTCTTTGTATTACCTCAATGTTTGGAATAATCTCTCTAGATGGTATTCTCAACCAAAGCTTTTCAGTGTAGCTTGGTCGATTATGTGACATAGTAGACCAATACCACTATCAAAATAGCCTTCAGTTTATTCTAGTATTACCCTACCTTGTTGTGTGAACACGTTGCATAATTCAACTAAATGAATAATTCAACTGGGCTGGACTTTGCAGAGAACTGCCAAAAGTTCCCAAGGTAATTGTTTACAGCTTGGGGATATACCTAAATCCCAACCTTGTGGTCAATTGTTTTGCCAGCTGTGTTCCATCAAATGATATGATGATTCCCTTGAGTAGTCTGCATGAAAAAATTTATGACAGACTAACACAGGGACAGTTTCCCTTTGTGTTAGAATGGAGTGAAACTGCTGTAAGGACCTTAATTAAGTTTAAATTATTAATATATATTTTTAAGACTTCAACATTTTTTAAAATAATATATTTGTGTTTTGAATGTTACAAGCATTTGGAAACATTTGAAGTTTTTGATCTCTGTTTATGTTATGTGAGGGTTTGGCTGTCAGATGTCTTTGTTGCATTTCTTGTCTGCTCTCCATACGTGATTCCAGTATTTTAATGATTACTGACGTTCAGAGCTTCCCAGAGATCACACCACCATTGAGGGCATTTTTAGGAGGCAGTGCTTCAAGAAGACAGCATCCAACTCCATCTGGGACATAAGAACATAAGAAATAGGAGCGGGAGTAGGCCATCTGGCCTGTCGAGCCTGCTCCTCCATTCAAAAAGATCATGACCGATCTGGCAATGGACTCATCTTCACCTACCTGCCTTTTTCTCATAACCCTTAATTCCCCTACTATGCAAAATCTATCCAACCTTGTCTTAAATATACTTACTAATGTAGCCTGCACTGCTTCATTGGGCAGAGAACTCTCTGCATTTCCTCCTCATTCCCATCCTGATTCTACTCTCCCAAACCTTGAGGCTATGTCCCCTACTTCTAGTCTCACCTACCAGTGGAAACAACTTTCCTGTCTCTATCTTATCTACCCCTAACAGAATTTTATACGTTTCTATAAGCTCTCCTCTCATTCTTCTGAATTCCAATGAATACCGTCCCAAGTGACTCAATCCCTCCTCATATTCTAACCCTATCATCTCTGGAATCAACCTCCAAAGCCTCTGCACTGCCTCCAAAGCCAGTAAATCCTTCTTCAAGTAAGGAGACCAGAACTGCACACAGTACTCCAGGTGCCTCCTTCTCATTACTACCATCAAGAAGGAGGTACAAGATCTGGAAGACTCACACTCAAAGTCTTTAGGAAAAGCTTCTTCTCCTCTGCCATCAGATTTCTAAAGACTCCATGAATCCATGAATACTACCTTGGTATTCATCTTTTGTGCTATTTATTTATCTTGCAACCGATGCTAATTTTTATGCCTTGCACTGTACTGCTGGCAGAAAACAACAGTGATATTAAAGCTGATTCTGATTCAACCTGGCTCAACTCTGGAGGTCAAAACTAGGTGGAGACTGCAAATTCTGAGCAGTTTGAAACCATTGACAGCAGTCTTCACATTTATAAAATCCGACAGTCACAAGTCACATGTACTTATAACTTACGAAATATCAGACTCATGAAAGTTATAGCTCCTTGACTGTCATTACATTGCACTCATGTCTTTTACAACATTAGCTTAGAGGAAACAAAATTACCACTGTGTGGTTTATTACAGGTTGAGGTGTCCGAGTTGGGAGTTCAATTTTGGTGCCTTCTGTAACGAGTTTGTACATTTTCCCCGTGGCCGTGTGAGTTTCCTTTGGATGCTCCAGTTTTTTCACACAGTCAAAAGACGTGTTGGTTTGTAGTTTGGTAGCTCATTGCAAATTGTCCTGTGATTAGGCTAGGGTTAAATAGGCAGGGTGCTGGGCAGTACGGCTGATTGGGCTAGAAGGGCCTATTCGATGCAGTACCTCTAAATAAATAATAAATTATCTCAAAATTTAAGATTTTACATACCTGCAGGTTAACAGTAAGTGAAAATAAGGTTCTTTTCTCTGAAGCAGACTCAGTGCTGAATGCACGCAAGACATAAAGCCATTTATCAGCGCTAGTATTAAACGCAAGATCTGTTAAGGGCTCATTATACTTTTTATTGCTTATTCCCGCTGCAAGGAGAAGCCATTACAAGATTGTCAATATATTATATATCTCTTAATCCTATCCCTGGGTGTTTGGTAAAGGAATCTGACATCATCCTTTCTGGTTGGAACAGAAGTGCAATGCAATCACCAGAAAGCCTGTAATAGGAAACCTTTTAATTTCACTTATGTGATAACTCTCTCCGGATGGCTTATGAAGGAACATGCTTAATCCCTAGTTAGTATTTTTTTCCATCATTTTGTATCAGAGTGTGTCTGATGCTTTCGACTTGAAGCAGAAATAATAATTTCGGCTGGTTGCCAAGGTAATAA
Source organism: Hypanus sabinus (assembly GCF_030144855.1). Lineage (NCBI taxonomy): Eukaryota > Metazoa > Chordata > Chondrichthyes > Myliobatiformes > Dasyatidae > Hypanus > Hypanus sabinus. The sequence continues at coordinate 25,730,377 of NC_082726.1, read as the reverse complement.
GGAACGAATTGGCACTTTGATTGCAATCTAATGTGACTTTATTTGATTGTAAACAGCACCATGAAGTCATATTCGTAAAACAGTACACACTAAAATTGAAGGGTTTTTGCTTCAAGATGAGATAACTAAAAACTTATGTTACTAAGGTTTAGTTGTAACTAATCAAAACAATAAGCAAAATATTTACCCAGACCAACAAACAAAACGCTTGAGGAATTCAGCAGGTCAGGCAGCATCTATGGAGTAGAATAAACAGTCAACATTTTGGGCTGAGACCCCTATTCAGGATTCTTCAGGATTTTGTGTTGCTGTGGATTTCCAGCATGTACAGAATCTTCTGTGTTTAAGATTCAAGATTGTTCAAGATGCAAGATTCAAGATTAGTTAATTTCCAGTACACAGGTGTAAAGCAGAATCAAATAACTGTCATTCTGGATCCAATATACAATGAAAACAATAAGATAAAGAACATGATAAGAAATATATATATATACATTAGATAGCTTACACATACAGAGTGATTGTATGTCCACAAAGTGACACTAGGCATAGGAGTATCTGTACATAAGGTCCACATCCCATTCCCATTCGGATATGTCTTCCACGTTTCATTCCCATTCTGATATGTCTATCCATGGCCTCCTCTACTGTCAAAATGAAACCACACTCAGGTTGGAGGAACAACACCTCATATACTGGTTGGGTAGCCTCCAACCTGATGGCATGAACATTGACTTTTCTAACTTCCGTTAATGCCCCTCCTCCCCTTCTTAACCCATCCCTGAAATATTTAGTTGTTTTTTTCTTTCTCTCTCTCTCTCTCTCTCTCTCTCTCTCTCTCTGTCCATTACCCTGCCTGTTTTTCATCTCCCTCTGGTGCTCCCCCCCCCTTCTTTCTCCCGAGACCTCCCGTCCCATGATCCTTTCTCTTCTCCAGCTCTGTATCACTTTCACTAATCACCTTTCCAGCTCTTAGCCTCATCCCACTCCCTCCGGTCTTCTCCTATCATATTGCATTTCCCCCTCCCCCCCCCCACTACTTTCAAATCTCTTAGTATCTCCTTTTAGTTAGTCCTGATGAAGGGTCTCGGCCTGAAATGTTGACAGTGCTTCTTCTTATAGATGCTGCCTGGCCTGCTGTGTTCCACCAGCATTTTGTGTGTGTTGTCTATACATAAGGTGCCTGACAGGAAATGATAAAGTAGTGGTGGTGGGGCATATGGAGGGGTGGGTTAGTGGGTGGAAGTGATAATCAGCCTTACTGTTTGAGGAAAGTAACTGTTTTTGAGTCTGGTGGTCCTGATGTGGATGCTATGTCGCCTCTTCCCTGATGGGAATGGGACAAGCAGTCCATGAACAGGGTGGGTGAGATTCGTCATGATGTTACTGGCCCTCTTCCAGCACCATTCTGTAATATATTTCCCTTTTGGTGGATAGGCTGGTGCTGGTGATGCATTGGGCAGTTCTGACTACCCATTGCAGAGCCTTTCTGTCTGCCACAGTGCCGTTTCTGTACCATGTGGTGATGCAGCTTGTTAAGATGTTCTCTACTGCATATCTGTGGAATGATGGGAGCATGGATGTTTAAGATATTCACTGAGTCTTTGTTACCTTGTTTTGGGGAACTGGATATTGTTTGAGGAGCAGTATCGTTGCTAAAAGGGTTACACTTCAGTCTGATGTTCCCCAGATGAATTGACATTGGCCTATACTATCACTGGGATGTTAACATTGTCCTTGCTTGCCCCCCTTGAATGTGATGTGAAGGACCATAATTCTGTGAGCAGGCTAGTGTTTATTTCCACCCAGTCAACATCACATGCACTCAGTGGCCTCTTTACCAGGTGCAGAAGCTGAGCCTGTATGGTGTTCTGCTGATGTAGCCCATCCACTTGAAGGATTGATGTGTTGTGCACTCAGAGATGCTCTTCTGCACACCACTGTCATTTGTGCTTAATCTGAGGTACTGTCGCTTGCTGTCAGTTTGAACCTGTCTGGACATTCCCCACTGACCTCTCTGATTAAGAAAGTGTTTTCATCAACAGAATTGCTGCTCACTGGATTTTTTTTTTGTCTTTCCCACCACTCTCTGTAAACTCCAGAAACAGTTGTGTGTGAAAATCCCAGGAGATCAGCAATTTCTGAGATACTCAAACCACCCTGTCAGGAATCAACAATCATTCCATAGTCAAAGTCAGTTAGATCACATTTTTCCCCCCATTCTGATGTTTGATCAGAGCAAAACGGAACTTTTTGACCATGTTTGCATATTTGTATGCATTGAAATAAAGCCACATGATTGGCTGATTAGATAATCAGATTAACGAGCCTAATTAGATTCTCATGTACCTGATAAAGTGAAAATAGAATATGTATTTCCAACATTACAGCAATATCTACATTATTTTAAAGACCTCTAAACTGCTTTGTAATACCTCAGTAGATGTACCAATCGTACATTCCTTTATTTCACTTATAGGAAAACATCTCTCAATGAGGGTTACCATGAAGCACTAGCAAGCAATCATTGGTACATAGAACAGTTTCCCCATACCAGGACAAACTAAGGCTAGGAAACTGCAGCTCATTAGCCTGAGATCAATAACCAACTAATTAATATAACTATCCCAAAGGGTGGGCTTGAATGTACAGTAAGATAGCATTGCTTTTAATATGCTATTTTCTTTCTGTCTCTATCATGATGCGCTATTGATATAACAGAAGGAAAACAAGCCTGTTTTTTGAGGCAAGAGGTACTGTTAAGAATTCCACACATGGAGAGTTTCTCAATTTGACTGGATATGTCTGAAGTGAGGTTCCTGAAGGAGTAGGAGGTGGTGAGAGTGGCCAAAGCAATTCTCCCTCTCTAGTCTCCCTGGTCTAAGAGGTAAAAGAGCATCAAACTGTCTGATTTCTTCCTGCTTTTAAGGTGTGGAAGCAGAGGTGGCAACTTTGATGGGATGTACGAGGGGTGATTGATAAGTTCGTGGCCTAAGGTCGAAGGAGTCAATTTTAGAAAACCTAGCACATTTATTTTCCAACATAGTCCCCTCCTACATTTACACACGTAGTCCAGCGGCCGTGGAGCATAAGGATCTTGGACCTACAGAAAGTGTCCACAGCAGGGGTGATTGATAAGTTTGTGGCCTAAGGTAGAAGGAGATCAGTTATACAGCTCTCGTTACATGAACATGCAGGTCAGCTCTTTGAGTGATTATGCAGAAAGTTTGAAGTTAATAAATCATCTCCTTCTACCTTAGGCCACAAACTTATCATTCTCCCCTCATAATCCTTTTTGCTTCATTACATGATCTCTTCTTTGCAGCTAATATAGTTCTCTGGAAGTCTAATCAAAGTCAAGTTGATGTCAAAGCTGAGTTTATTGTCAAACGCACAAGTACGGGTACAGAGAGATGCAAAGAAGAACTTGATTACAGTAGAATCACAGACACACAGCATCAGATACACAAAGTGCCCATCCTGACTCCTTTTGTGCCAATCAAAATGTTTTTACTGTTTAACCCACACAAAATGCTGGAGGAACTCAGCAGGACAGGTAGCGTCAATGAAGAGGACTAAAAATTCAAAGTTTCGCACCCAGACCTTTCATGAGGACTTCATCATTAATTTTGATGAAAGGTCTCGGCCCAAAAATTCAACTCTTTATTCCTCTCCATGGATACTGCCAGAGCTGTTGATTTCCTTGAGCATTTTGTGTGTTTTACTCTGGATTTCTGGCATTTGTAGAATTTCTTGTGTTTGTGACTAGGGTTGTGCCAGTTGGTTCAGGAGCCAGTTGTTTGAAGGGAAGTGGTAGTTTTAGAACCTGTTGTATTTAGTTTAACTAATTATCTTTAATGTGCATTAAAAATAATCAGTTAATGTGTCAAAAGAAACCTTTTGCAACCTGATTATTTTAAGTGATTATTTTTAATATGTGTTTAAAGATAAGGCTATGAATTTAAAAAAGAAGAGTAAATCTGCAGATGCTGGAAATTGAAGCAACACACACAAAATGCTGGAGGAACTCAGCAGGCCAGGCAGCACCTGTGGAAAAGAGTACAGTTGCCACTTCAGGCTGAGACCCTTCAGCAGGACTGGAGGAAAAAAGATGAGGAGTCAGAGTTAGCAGGTGGGGGAGGGGAGGAAGAAATACAAGGTGATAGGTGAAACTGGGAGGGGCTGAGGTGCGTTAAAGAGCTAGGGAGTTGATTGGTGAAAATAATACAGAGCTGGAGAGGGGGGAAGTATGAAAATCGGGAGGAGTACCAGACGGAGGTGATGGGCAGGTAAGGAGATAAGGTGAGAAAGGGAAAGGGGGATGAAAGGGGGTGGGGGGCATTACCGGATGTCTGAAAAATCAATGTTCATGCCGTCAGGTTGGCGGTTGCCCAGATGGAATACAAGGTGTTGCTCCTCCAACCTGAGAGTAGCTTCATCACGATACTAGAGGAGGCCATGTTGGAATGGGAATGGGAAGTGGAATTAAAATGGGTGGCCACTGGGAGATCCTGCTTTTTCTGGTGGACGAAGCGAAGGTGCTCGGTGAGGTAGTCAGCCAATCTACACCAGATCTCACTGATTTACAGGAGGCAATACCAGGAGCACCGGATATAGTCGATGGTGCCAACAGACTTCACAGGTGGAGTGCCACCTCAGCTGAAAGGAATGTTTGAGAGGAATGTCTGAAAGGAATGGTGGTGAGAGAGAAGTTGTAGGGGTAGGTGAAGCACCTGTTCTGCTTACAAGGATAAGTGCCGGGGGGAGATCAGTGGGGAGAGACAAATGGACAAGGAAGCCATGTAGGGATCAATCCCTGCAGAAAGCAGAAAGTGTGGTGGTGTGGGCGACGGTAGGGGGGAAGGAAAGATGTGCTTGTTGGTTCGTTCCTGTTGGAGATGGCAGAAGTTACGGAGAATTATGTGCTGGACGCTGAGGCTATGATTTTACTTCCGAACCACTCTCAACAACACGATGGATGTAAATGTTTCTTTCCTTAATGCTCTAAATCCTGAACTTTTGGCCAAAGTTGAAAAGGAAGCAGCTCATACCTTTGCTGGAGATGAGATAAAGATTTTAGAGATCTAACTAAATTTGATCATCTAATGATACAACAGCATGACTTGAATGTGATGTTCAGAGGCCAGGGATAGTATCACACTTCAGTCTTCAGTGTTTACAACTTATACAACTTGATGCTGAATCCAATTGTAAGTTGTCTATACTTTGCATATGAACTCAACTGTGCTTTGCATGACAGTAATATTCAAGCTCAGACAAATGTGGGGCAGGAATATACAAAAGAACAGAACTGATTAATGCCATAAAAATCTGGCAGCATAACAAGCACAGCACTTTTGATGAGCAGCGTGTGGTACATCAATTAAAATCCAGTGCAATATTGCAAAAATCCACCGAGGACGATGCTGTGCCTTTATGAAATGTTTCTGAGAGGTTTTGGTTTTGATTGACAAACCTCAAGAACGATCTAGAATAATATTTAAAAGGTTGCAGGATGGAATAAGAGGACATTAGGAAATAACCAGGAGGAGCAAATTGAGCTGGTTAAGCAGCACAATCTAGCTTGTTTAACAGAAAGACTTGAAATTGCTTTTATGTCTCTTTCAATATGTCCCAAAGTGCATGAGAGTCATTGATATATTTTTGAAGTACCTTCACTGATTGGTTGATTAGCTTTATTTGTCCCATGTATATCAGCAGTGAAATAGGTCATTTGAGTCAAATTAAATCGGCAAAGATTTTGCTGGGCCTCTCTTCGAGCACCAACATAGCATGCTCAAATCTCACTAACCCTAACCCTTTTGTTTTTAGAAACAGGAGCACCCAAAGGAAATTGATGAGGTCACAGAGAGAATATACAAACTCCTTACAGAATTGAACCCTGATCTTACAGATGATTGCTGTAAGGTGTTAAACTAACCACTATGATACTGTGATGATGCCCTTGTTGTAAATTATTGTAATCTAGAAAGGATCACAAACAACATTTGGGAATGCCCAGCTGAACTATGATAATGAAATAATTTTGTCTGTGAAGTAAATCTGAGATTGAGACGGAATACCCGACATTATTTCCCTGCTCCAAGTTGATTGAGTGGAATCTATTGCATCTATCTCAGATAGTTTAACTTTTCATTTAAAACCTTATACTTCATACTGTGCAATACTGCCTCAGTACTGCAGCAGTTGAGAACTTGCTCTTAACTCTTTGGAGTGGAACTTGCACTCAAAAGGTCATCGAGTCTACAGCACAAGAACAGGCCCTTTGGCCCATCCAGTCCATGCCGACTTGGATCTTCTACCTAATCCAACCTAGCCTACATCACCCTCTCATCTGTGTACCTATCCAAACTGTTGCAGTTGTACCAATTCCACTAACAAGACAGGTACCCAAAGAAAAACTTAAGGACTTTCATTTGCTAAAAATAAAAAGCAGCTTGTCATAAATTACAGAGGGGAAAAATGATAGAGGGAAGAAAGAAAGGTAACGGAGAATTGAAATCAATTAGATTTATTATCTCTAACTTGTCAGATTCAGAATCAGGTTTAATATCACTGGCATATCTTGTGAAATTTGTTGTCATTGCAGTAGCAGGACCAAGCAATACATGGTAATAGAGAGAAGAACTGTGAATTATAGCAAATATATATATAAAATTGATAAATTAAGAAAGTAGCACAAGAATAAAAATAAAAAAGAAGTGAGTTGGTGTTCAAGTATTCAATAACCATTCAGAAATTGGATGGCAGAGGGGATAAAGCTGTTCTTGAATTGAGTGTGTGCTTTCAGGCTCCTGTACCTCTTTCCTGATGGTAGCAATGAGAACAGAGCATGTCCTGGGTGCTGGGAGTCCTTAATGATGGATGCCGCCTTTTTGAAGCATCACTCTTTGAAGGTGTCCTGGATACTATGGAGGTATGATGGAGCAGTCTTTGTTTACGGCTCTTTATAGCTTATTTTGATCCTGTGGAGTAGCACCCCCACCCCTGTACCAAATAGTGATTCAGCCAGTTAAAGTGCTCCATAGATATTTGTGAGCTTCTTTGGTGACATACCAAACCTCCTCAAACCCCTAATGAAATATAGCCACTGTTGTGCCTTCTTTGTAACTGCATTGATATGCTGCATCCAGGATAGATTCTCAACAATATTAACACCTAGAAATTTGAAATTGCTCACTCTTTCCATTTATGATCCCCCTTTGAAGTCTGGTGTGTGTTCCCTTGTCTTAGCCTTTCTGAAGTCCACAATCAGTTCTTCGGTCTTACTGACACAGACAGACAGACAGACATACTTTATTGATCCCAAGGGAAACTGGGTTTCGTCACAGTTGCACCAACCAAGAATAGTGTAGAAATATAGCAAAATAAAAACCATAAATAATTAAATAATAATAAGTAAATTATATGTCGCTCCTGTACGCCCTCTCATCACTATCTGAAATAGTTGTGACATCAGCATATTTATAGATGGAATTTGATGCTTGACTTGTGTTGTGATATTTGTTGTCTGCAGCAGTGCAAAGATATAAAATTACTATAAATTGCAAAATATCTAAATAGTGCAAAGAAAAGGAATAACAATGTGCTGTTCATAGGTTCATCAACCTTTCAGGATTCTGATGGTGGAGGGGTAGAAACTGTTCCTGACTTGTTGAGTGTGAGTCTTCAAGCTCCTGTACCTCCTCCTTGAAGGCAGTAACAAGAAGAGAGTAGGTCCCAGATGGTCAGGAATAGGATGGGTAACTTTAGCACCAGCACATCTAGAAAAAATGCTCAAGGAATGATAAATGTTTGGAATAATCTACTAAGATAAGCAATGGAAGCAAACTATTTGGATGATTCAAAGTGCAATTCAAGGGCATGATCCGAGAGTCAATTCAGTAGAAGAACGAGCTGAATCTTCTTTAATCATATCTAACATTACTGCTGTTAAATAAACTGCCACTTTAAACTGTGCTGATGAAAGGTCATGAGGCTGAAACATTAATTCTGTTTTACTCTGCACAGCGGCCTGATCTGTTGAGCGTTTCCAGCTGTTTAATTTCTGCTTTTCACCCTGGGAATGAGGAGCACTAAGGGATGATGCTCTCTGTTTGTTTTTGCTGCCAAGCAGAAACACCAAATATTAAAAGTTATGTGAAGCTACACTCAATGGCCACTTTATTAGGTACAGGGCACAAAGTGGCCACTGAGTGTATACTTATGGTCTTCTACTGCTGTAGTCCATCCTCTTCGAGTTTCAATGTATTGTGCAGTCAGAGAAGCTCTTCCACATACCACTGTTGTAACGTGTGGTTATTTGAGTTACTGTCAAACCAGTCTGGCCATTCTCCGCTGACCTCTCTCATTAACAAGGTATTTTCACCCACAGAACTGCCACTCAATGGATTTTTTTGTTTGTTTTTCGCACCATTCCCTGTAAACTCTAGAGGCTGCTGTGCGTGAAAATTCCACATGATCAGCAGTCTCTGAGCTATTCAAACTACCCTGTCTGGCACCAACAATTATTCCACTTAGATCAAGAGGCTTGACCTAAGTCAAATCTCTTAGATCACACCTCTTCGCCATTCCGGTGTTTGGTCTGAACAATGATGGAACCTCTTGACCACGTCTGCCTGCTTTTATGCATTGAGTTTCTGTCATGTGTACATATTTGCATTAACAAGCAGGTGTATAGGAGTACCTAATAAAGCGGCCACTAGTTGGACAAGTTAAACTGAAGGTGATTTTGTCTTTCTGTTCCCGGATGAGTTCTGAATCATTGCTCCAGAGATATGAGTTTGAATCCCACTTTAGCAACTGGGGAATTAAATTGAAGAAATTAAATGATTCTAGTTTTTTTAAAAAGTTGTATCAATAAAGGTTAAACAGCCATACTTTGTCAAAGTCCCATTTGGTTCATTGCTACTTCACTGTGGAAGAATCTGCTGTCCTTACTTAGTTTGGTTATTTGTGACTCCAGGCCCTATAATGGGGTAGAATTTTAACTGCTGGTCACTTCCGGTACAGTTAGAGATGGATAATAAGTGCTGACACCAGCAGTAACATCCTAGGAAGAGGTTTGAAACAGAGTAGCAGAGTACCATAGTGGTTAGCGTAACACTATTAGAGTTCAATTTTCAAACACTATTAGAGGACCAGCAGTCCGAGTTCAATTCCCATCTACTGTAAGGAGTCTTACTTCTGCCTGAAACCGCGTATCTTTCCTTTGGGTGTCCCAGATTCCTACCACATCCCAAAGCCGTATGCGTCAGTAAGTTAATTGGTCACATAAGTGTACTTGAGTGGCGTGGGATCATTGGGCTAGGAGGGCTTGCTACCACGCTAAACATGAATGCCTACATGTGATGTGACAAGCATGTGGAAGGGCCTATGTCATAACAGAGACGCACATCAAGTGCCGTCGGCAGCTCATTGGTGAAAGAGGTCCTTTGGTCTGCCCAAAACCCTGCTGGTCTGCCAGAACATCGAGGCTTCCATGGAGGATTGCTGCCGACTGACACATCCAAAGTTGCAGGAAGACGTGCTGAGGGACGCACTGAAGCTTGGTACAGTCACTGCAAATGCTCGGTGAGGAAAGACCACAGTAAAGGGCTCTTCCACTACAAGAGACAGAGGAGCTGGATTCGGAGAGGAAGACCCTCGATTAATATAGTAGTGTACCATCCAAGGAGGGGCACATGAGTGGCAACAGTCCTATTGGTTTTAAGAAATTGACAGTACCGTACAAAAGGTTTAGGCACATATATATAGTGATGCTGCCTAAGACTTTTGCACTGTTCTGTATATTGGTTAAAATAGGAATGTGGTTGAGAAACAGAAATAAGACTATTTTGCTTTGTTTTAGCTCAGTAGTATTAAGTGTTAACTGGAAAGGCATAATATGTAAAACTACGCAAAAGTCTGAGACACGCTAGCTATACATGGGTGCCTAAGAATTTTGCTAGCTATACATGGGTGTATACATAGCTATACATGCTAGCTATACATGGGTGCCTAAGAATGAAAAGGCATTGCATGGTTTATTATTGTGAATGAAGTTTATTTTAATAATTGTGGAATTTACACTGAAGAATATGTCTCAGGCACAGAAGAGTTAATTGAAAATGGTATAGAGCGAAATGGTTAATGTAGCTTAGAAAGGAACTGACATACTTGCTGTAGAGAAATTATTTAACCTGATCGGTTCTTTAATGCTTAAAGTGCACTGAGATAGACAAACACAGTTGGATTTACAACTGAGTCCTAAAGAAAACTTGGGCCACACAGTGACGCTGTTTGTAAAAGTTTCTCCTCTCAGTTCTAGGGACAGAGGTTCAATGCCGCCTTCTGGCTCAGTGTGGAGTATTATGTTCTCTCTTTAACTGCATGGGTTTCCTCTGGGTGCTCTGATGGTGGGTTCATTGGCCATTGTAAATTGTAATTAGTGTACAGGTGAATGGTACAATCAGGGTGAAGGTGATGGGAGCGTGTGCAGAATAAAATAAGATGAGCGCAGCTGGGACCGGTGTAGAGTTGGTGAGCAAAGTCACCACTTCTGTGCTTTCTGACTCCACAACTCTAATGTCATTGCAAAAATGGTCCATGCAATGAAGGCAATTATAAAGAAACACTAGGGGAATTTATGTCCACACAGAAGGAAATACTCAACCTGTGACTCATGAGACCAAATTATGAGTGCGTGTGATTTGTGTGGGTGGATATTTTGATTAAAGCACTGGCAAATGGTTTGGTGGATAACTTCACTGACCTCAATGCTAAACAATTCCACAACCTATGGACTCACATTCAAGGGTTCCACAACTCATGTTCTCACTACTATTTATTTTCATTTTCTAATTGTACAGTTAGTCTTCTTATGCACAGTTTGCCCATCTTCTTTTGTGTGTAGATTTTAATTGATTTTATTGTGTTTCTTTGTATCTACTGAGACTATCCACAAGCAAATGAGACTCAGGTTAGTATATGGTGACGTATACATATTTTGATAATAAATTTACTTTGAACTTTGGCTTTGGGTTGTTGCTGCTCAGTGCAATGAATAATCAATCAGTATTTCCTCAAACAGATCAAGTGTATGTTTGAGAATACCTTTCATGACAGCATCCATGTATAATAGTGTAAGGTCCATTGTTTTTGCTGTACTCATACTAGGTTTTAGAATCATATAGTCATACATATAACCAGAACAGGACAGGCCCTTTGACACTACTAGTCCATGCTGACTAGGTTGCCAGTGTGGACTCATCTCATTCGCCTGCATTTGGCCCATATCTCTCTAAACTAGAGGTTCACTAACTTTTTAATGCCATGGACGCCTACCATTAACTATGGGGTCCTTGGACCCCAGGTTGGAGACGACTGCTCTAAACCATTCACACTTGAGAAATATGTGGTCAGGATGCTGGAGCAAGGATCCAATCGCAGACACAGTACTGTGCACACAGTGATATTAATTCAGTAACAAATCCCAAGGTGCAAACAAAGTTGGTGTCAAAGTTCAGGCAGAGATCAAAACATCCAGAGAAATCCAAAAACCAGAACTGGGAAACAGGCAGAGTCAATATTCAGACTGACAGAATACAGACACAAATGCTGGAAAGGCTCAGGAAAATTCACTGACACAATCTGGCAACAAACAGATGAAAACACAGGACTGAAATACACTGAGCAATAAACAGAGAAGCAGATGATAAGTGGAGCCCAAGTGGGGTTGTTCCTTCTTCCAGTCAATAAAAGCCGATATCTCGCCTTCACGTCTCAGAGTGAGTTATTGATGGTGCATCAGGGGTCCGACAGGTGGCAGCAATACAGGTAATAATGAGAAGCAGATGAGAGACGGAGTACTCAGTGATACAGGGGCCGGAGTAGAGCAGGAGCAGGGACAGGAGCACATGGCAATACAAAACCACAGACTGACAGCTAGGGGGAAACAAACAAAAAGACAGAGTTCAACAGGAGGTACTAACATATGCATTCAGACACAATGGCCTCTTGGGGGCCAAGCAAAAGTATTTTTAGTGTTACGTATTCAGGCAACAATAAATATATGAGTTCGGCAAGGGTTTCTTATAACAAACAACACGTTTATTAAACATAGAAAACAAACCCCCCAAAAGTAAACAAACACTAACGCAACCAGAAACAGCTGCAGTGCGGCAGCCCAAACAGTTCTTAAAGCGATATTTCAAAAACAGTTCTTAAAGTGAATTTACAAAAACAGTTATTTAAAGTGTTATTGCCAAAAGTTCGATATGCTCACAGTCCATTTAAAAGGAGAGACTTTATAAGACGATTTAAATTCTCTTTCACGTCACTTGGCTTCGATCCCCGATGTCGAACTTCCCATGAAGAATTCACGAAACAGAACGGCTTAAAGGCACTGACCTTTCCTTCTTCACTACCTTCAATCCTTCCTGGTTAAACCCAGGGATTAACACGAAGATAGTCAACAAAATCCTTCCAAATAAGGATCAAACAAAGGTCGCCCCCCGTTTCACCGTAGAAAGCAATTCTCCTCGATCTTTAACTTCTGAACTTCGATCTTCACTCTCCACTAATTTTGAACTAGCAGAATCATAAAGAACCTGCTGGCAATGACCTCTTAAACTTTAGGCATTAAATAAAACTTCATCTTTCAACTAAACTGCGTCATCACTTAAAACACACAGAACTATTAAGTCAACTTGGCAAATCCAGCCACAAACTGCCCCTCCTCACAGGGTGGGGTCTACCTTTTATAACCTGTAAAAAAAAACCTGTCACATGATCTCTACTGGTGGGAAAATGACGTCATTCCACCATCACAAGACCATCACCTCAAGTCCAGTATAACTTCAACCCCAGTCACGTGACAAGGGCACCACTGTCATGTGTCATGAGTACGTAACATTAGAAACATAGTTGTGCTGAACATGTCCCTACCTTAGAAATTACGAGGCTTACCTATAGCGCTCTATTTTTCTAAGCTCCATGTACCTATCTACAAGTCTCTTAAAAGATCCTATCGTATCCATCTCCACCATTGTTGCCAGCAGTCCATTCCACACACTCACACTCTCTGAGTAAAAAACTTACCCCTGACATCTCCTCTGTACCTACTCCCCAGCACCTTAAAACTGTGTCCTCTTGTGGCAACCATTTCAGCCCTGGGAAAAAGCCTCTGATTATCCACATGATCACTGCCTCTCATCATCTTATCCACCTCTCATCCTCTATCGCTCCAAGGAGAAAAGGCTGAGTTCACTCAACCTATTCTAATTAGGCATGCACCCCAATCCAGGCAACATCCTTGTAAATCTCCTGTGCACCCTTTCTATGGCTTCCACATCCTTCCTGTAGTGAGGCAACCAGAACTGAGCACAGTACTCCAAGTGGGGTCTGACCAGAGTCCTATATAGCTGCAACATTACCTCTCAGCTCCTAAATTCAATTCCACGATTGATGAAGACCAATACACCGTATGCCTTCTTAACCACAGAGTCAACCTGCGCAGCTGCTTTGAGCATCCTATGGACTTGGACCCCAAGATCCCTCTGATCCTCCATACTACCAAGAGTCTTACGATTAATACTATATTCTGCCATCATATTTGAACTACCAAAATGAACCACTTCACACTTACCTGGGTTGAACTCAATCTGCCACTTCTCAGCTCAGTTCTGCATTCCTATTTTTAATATTATTTATTTATTAAATTTTAGAAATTACAAAGAATAAATGTGGTAATAAAATAGTAAGAAAAATAATATTGACTCTCCCTCCTCCCCTTAACCCTCCCCCCCTTAACCCTTATCTAAAGAAAAAAAAGGAAAGAAGAGAAGGATTGCCTGGATATCGGAGGATCCCCACATGCTCCATGGAGTTCAAAATAATTTTGATATTTATTTTTACTTTCCCCAATTATTATAATTTTATCTTCAAAGGACCTATGTATTTAATCCTATTTTTTGTAAGTATGGGAACCAAATTTTCAAAAATATATCATATTCATTTCTTAGATTATACGTAATGTTTTCAAGTGGAATACAACTATGTATTTCATTATTCCAACGATCCATAGTTAAATATAAATCAGATTTCCAAGTAACTGTGATAACTTTTTTGGCTACTGCCAATGCAGTTTTTATGAATTTTTTCTGATACTTATTCAATTTAAGTTTCGTTATTGTCCCTTCAATATCTCCTAATAAAAATAATAATGGACTATGTGGAGTTGTACTCCAATAATTTGTTCCAATAAAAGTCTTAAATTTATCCAAAATGGCTGAATTTTAAACCAAGACCAAGCAGAATGTAAAATAGTACCAATTTCCTGATTACATTGAAAACATTGGTCAGACATATTTGAATTTAATCTATTTATTTTCTGTGGTGTTATATATAATTGATGTAAAAAAATTATATTGTATTAATCTAAGTCGAACATTTATTGTATTTCTCATACTATCAGAACATAACCTTGACCAGTTTTTTCCATCAATTTTAACATTCAAATCAGATTCCCATTTTTGTTTTGATTTATGAATCAAGTTCTGCATCCTATCAGAGTCCCACTGTAACCTCTGACTGCCCTCCATACTATCCACGACACCTCCAACCTTTGTGTCATCAGTAAACTTACTAACCCTTCCTTCCACTTCCTCATCCAGGTCATTTATAAAAATCATTGAAGAGTAAAGGTCCCAGAACATATCCCTAAGGCATTCCACTGGTGACCGACCTCCATGCAGAATATGACCCGTCTACAACCACTCTTTGCCTTCTGTGGGCAAACCAGTTCTGGATCCACAAAGCAATGTCCCCTTGGATCCCATGCCTTATTACTTTCTCAGTAAGCCTTGCTGGTATCTTATCAAATGCCTTGCTGAAATCCATACACACTGCATCTATTGCTCTTCCTTCATCAATGTAAAGACAATCCATCCATGGCGTCCACTTTTTCTGCAGCCGCGATACTATCTTTGATCAACAGTGCTATGCTCCCACCTCTTTTGCCTCCCTCCCTGTCTAAAACTCAGCCCTTGAAGTAACCATTCCTGTCCCTGAGCCATTCAAGTCTCTGTAATGGCCACCATATCATATCTCCAAGTATTGATCCATGCTCTAAACTCAACTGCTATGTTCACAACACTCCCTCTCTATCACCTGCCTATTCTCCCTCACATACTGTCTACAAGCTTTCTCTGTTTGTGTGCCAACCTCCTCCCTGCCTTATAAATATCTTTTTTATGATCACAGAACAATGCTGGATGTTGAGAACTTCAGGTACTGTAGGTAAACCCCATCAGCAAGCTACTCGTTAGTGGCGGAGCTGGAGGAGCTGACTTCATGTGGACTGTGTTACTGGCTGCTATGGGAAGGTATCATAGTTGGTGTGTGAAGGCAGTGGGCAGTCTAACTGCGAATGATGTTCCTCTTGTGATCACAAGACCTTGTTGGACATTGATAATGTCAAACACTGAAAGACCTTTTCCCTTGTTTATTGGTGAGCCAGAGGGGTGTGGCCCCAGATGAAGCAAGGACAAGGCATGCTGCTGTAAGACACATGTGGTTGTTGCTGTTAAATAAAAGTTCTATTTCTTCCTGAATATGGTTCTTTGTTAGAATCCCACAGTGTACATTAATATAAAGAACACAACAGTGACAAGCCAGATTGTGTGCGTACACCCGTATGTTCATCTGTGGACTGCTGAGAAGTGCTTAACACCCATTACACCCATGCACCATCAGTTTACAGAACATGTCTCTCAGATATTTGGGCGATTTATTTTTGGGTTACTGCATGCTTAATTGCCATCATATATGTGCTTTGTGTTGTGTATGGCTGTTAGTATTTTGTACCTTGGCCCTGGAAGAATGCTGTTTCATTTGGCTGTATTCATGGGTATTCATGTATGGTTGGATGATAATTAAACTTGAACTTGAACTTGAACAAATTTACTTGCTGGTGTGAGACTGTACTGGGGCATTGAAAGCAACAGTGAATTCTCAGCATTGAGGTCTGTACATTTTGAGGGGTGACTCCTGAACTATGGAAATTCAAAGTTGTTGCTCTCCACACCTGTGGCACATCGGGTGGCAAGCTTCCTGATTCTTTAGTATTTGTGTTTTATGAAGCGAAGTTGCTAGCTCGATGCTCAACCTAGCACGGATGGAGAGCATACAAGAAGACACCTGGATTCGAATCCAGGACTGCTCACCTCAAAGTCCGGTGTTGATGCCACTACACCACTGGCCAGCTAATGGAAGTTCAAAGTTCAGTAGAACAGAGTGATCTAGGAATAATGGTGCATAGTTCCCTGAAGGTGGAATCTCATGTGGGCAGGGTGGTGAAGAAAGCTTTTGGTATGCTGGCCTTTATAAATCAGAGCATTGAGTATAGGAGTTGGGATGTAATGTTAAAATTGCATAAGGCATCGGTGAGGCCAAATTTGGAGTATTGTGTACAGTTCTGGTCACCGAATTATAGGAAAGATGTCAACAAAATAGAGAAAGTACAGAGGAGATTTACTAGAATGTTACCTGGGTTTCAGCACCTAAGTTACAAAGAAAGGTTGAACAAGTTAGGTCTTTATTCTTTGGAGTGTAGAAGGTTGAGGGGGGACTTGATAGAGGTATTTAAAATTATGAGGGAGATAGATAGAATTGATGTGGATAGGCCTTTTCCATTGAGAACAGGGGAGATTCAAACAAGAGGACATGAGTTGAGAGTTAAGGGGCGAAAGTTTAGGGGTAACACGAGGGGGAATTTCTTTACTCAGAGAGTGGTAGCTGTGTGGAATGAGCTTCCGGTAGAAGTGGTAGAAGCAGGTTAGATTTTGTCATTAGAAAAAAAATTGGATAGGTATATGGACAGGAAAGGAATGGAGGGTTATGGGCTGAGTGCAGGTAGGTGAGAGAAGCGTTTGGCACGGACTAGAAGGGCCGAGATGGCCTGTTTCCATGCTGTAATTGTTATATAGTTATTTGTTATATGTTATATGGTTGTATGGTAAATTTATCATCAAAGTATATCTACAATATGTTACCATATACTACTTTGAGGTTCATTTTCTTACTGGCGTTTACAGGAGTTAAATGAAATACAACAGAATTTATGAAAACTATACAAAAGTAAAGTCTGGCAATAACGATGTGCAAAATCAGACAAATTGTGTAAATAATAAAAAAAAACAAGAACTTAAGTCCATAACACAATAAGTCATAGGAGCTGAATTAGGCCAATTGGCCCATCGAGCCTGCTCTGCCATTTCATCATGGCTGATCTATTTTCCCTCTCAGCCCCAATCTTCTGCCTTCTCCCTGACTAATCAAGAACCTATCAACCTCTGCCTTATATATACTCAACGGCTGGGCGTCCACACTGACTATGGTAACAAATTCCACAGATTGAACACTCTCTGGTTAAAGAAATTGCTCCTCATTTCCATTCTAAAAGGGTAGACCTCTTTTCTGAGGCAGTGTCCTCTGATCTTAGACTCCTCCACCACAGGAAGCATCCTCCTCACATGCATTTTATCAAGGCTTTTCAACATTCAATAGGTTTAAATGAGGTCACCCGCATCCTTCTGAATTTCAGTGAGCCATCAAATACTCTTCAAATGGCAAGGCCTCCAATCCCAGAATCATTTTTGTAAACCTCCTTTGAACCCTCTCCAATGTCAGCACGTCTTTTCTTAGACAAATGGCTCACAATACTCCAAGTGAGGCCCCACCAGTGCATTATAAAGCCTCAAAATTACATCCTTCCTTTATATTCTAGTCCTCTCAAAATGAATGCTAACGTCCCATTGCCTTCCTCACCACTGACTCAACCCGCAAATGAACCTTTAAGAAATCCTAAAGGGAATTTTCTCTCCATTTAGAAAATAGTCTACTGTTTTATTTCTTCCATTCGAGTGCATGGCTATAGACTTCCTGACACTGTATTCCATCTGCCACTTCTTTGCCTATTCTCCTAAATTATCTAAGTCCTTCTGTAGTCTGTCTATTTCCTCAAAGCTACCTGACCTTCCACCTATCTTTGTATTGTGCTCAAACTTGGCCACAAAACTAACAATTCTGTCCTCCACAAAAGGAGAAAATCTGCAGATACTGGAAATCCAAGTAATACACAGAAAATGCTGGAACTCAGCGGGCCAGGCAGCATCTAGACATTGACATACACCCTATCCTTGTTATATGCGGGGGATGCATTCCTCAACGTCAACGCATAATGTGAATAATTATTTAAATGGAGAAAACAGTGATGCGTTCCCGAGGGCTTCTGAAGTATGTTTTATCTGTAATTTATTCACATCTTCATAGCAATATGACACAAAAGCAGTACCACAAGGCACAATCCTATTACATTTCATCAATGCTGCAAGCAACAGACAATTTTGAAAATCCCGGGGGTTTACCAACGGTGAGGGAATGGTGGAAGTCAGAACACTTAGCACAAACGGTGATGGACATGGACCCAAAACAAAATGTAATAAATCATAGAAAGTTAACATACTAGGGTGTACAGTACTCACCAACAGTGGCAGGTGTGTTCGCTCTGGGAGATGAGTGGTTGTTGTGGTGTCGGGCAGCTTTACGTGGATAAGGTGCATGGATGGTTGTGGTCGTCAGGATATCAAGCACAGCAAGGGACAAAGGAAGACTCACAGAACTCTTATAACTGCTGATGTCTCGAAGGGTCTCGGCCTGAAACATCAACAGTGCTTCTCCTTATAGATTACGCCTGGCCTGCTGTGTTCCACCAGCATTTTGTGTGTGTTGTGGTGAGGGTTGTTTGCTTAGCAACATTTTGTTTTTCAGCATAAATTTGCTTGTAAGGAAGAAGGGTTGATGGCAGAGAACAACTGAAATGCTGACTCCGTTTTAAATTTGGGTCCATGTCCATCACCGTTTGTGCTAAGTGTTCTGACTTCCACCATTCCCTCACCGTTGGTAAACCCCCGGGATTTTCAAAATTGTCTGTTGCTTGCAGCATCTGAGAGACAGTTCACTGTTAAAAAAAAACGCCTTGAATGTGGATCACACCTAGGTCCAGTGGTTGAATTAGCAATGTGTTAGGCACCAGGAAACGCACTGTTATGTTAGGATGAATGCTGTCCAAATGTTTAGGATGGGCTGGTGCATTGTCAAGCAACAAAAGAACTTTAAAGGCAAGATTCTGTTCCTGGAAGTAGTGTCCCAGAGCTATGTTACCTTCAGCTGATGCTGCGTTGTTCATAATTTCCAACCTTTTTTCAAGTGTTAAAGTGGTTCTCTGCCGCTCGACTGATGGTCCAGGACATGACATCAGATGCTTAGAAGAAATAGTTAAATATTTCAAGCACAAAATCACTGCACCATAGGTAAAAACAAAAAAAGTTTAAGAGTGCATGATTGCATATCCACACCTTGCCAAAACCAATGTGAGACTGGCGGGAATGAGACTGTGAGGCGCGCGCACTTGACTTGTATTGGCGGGAAAGCAGTGCTCCTCACATAACTGTGAGTTTTGGACGTATATAGGGAGACATCGGTAGAAATAGGTTCCTCGCATAACTGTGTATCTGCATAGTCTGAAGACGCATATAATGAGGACTGGGTGTATAACGTAAAAAGAAATGGTCCCAACACAGAACCCTGTGGAACACCACTAATAACTGGTAGCAACCAAAAAAGGTTCCCCTTATTCCTCTTTTATTCTTTGGCTCTTGCCAATCAGCCACTGCTTTATCCATGCTAGTATTTTTCCTGTAATATCATGGGCTTTTAACTTGTTAAGAAGATTCATGTATAACACCTTGCCAAAGGTCTTCTGAAAATCCAAGTACACAACATGCACCAATTCTCCTTTGTCTGTACTACATTATTTCTTGAAAGAATTTCAACAGATTTGTCAGGCAAAATTTTCCCTTGAGGAAAATATGCTGACTGTCCTATTTTTATCATGTGCTTCTGAGTATCCTAAACCACGTACTTAACAATTAACTCCAATATCTTCCCAACCACTGAGGTCAAACTAACTGGCATATAATTTCCTTTCTTCTGCCTTCTTCCCTTCTTGAAAAGTGGAGTGACATTTGCAATTTTCCATTCCTTCGGAACCATGTCAGAATCAACTGATTCTCGAAAGATCATTACTAATGCCTCCACAATCTCTTCAGCCACTTCCTCGGGTATACATCATCCGGTTCAAGTGTCTTATCTACCTTCAGACCTTTCAGTTACACATGAACCTTCTCCCTAGTAATGGTATATTCACACACTTCTGCCCCCTGACACTCTCGAACTTCTGGCATACTGCTAGTGTTCCGGCATAGTCAGTGAAGAGTGATGCAAAATACTTTCTCAGTTAATCTGCCATTTCTTTCTCCCCAAGTACAACCTCTCCAGCATCACTTTCTAGCAATCCAATATCCACTTTTGCCTCTTTTTTACACTTTATGTATCTGAAGTAAGTTTTGGGATCCTCTTTAGTATTATTGGCTAGCTTACCTTTATGTTCTATCTCTTCCTCCTTAATTACCTTTTTAGTTGCCTTCTGATGTTTTTTAAATGCTTCCTAATCCTCTAATTTAACACTATTTTTTGCTGCATTATATACCCTCTCTTTGGCTTTTATGTTGGCTTTGACTTCTCTTGTTAGCTACGGTTGTATCATCTTGCCTTTAGAATACTTCTTCATCTTTGGTATGTACAGTATATTTCCTATGTCTTCCAAATTGCTTCCAGAAATTCCAGCCTTCATCTCTGTCATCATCTCTGCCAGTGTTCTTTTCCAATCATTTTTTGGCCAACCCTTTTCTCAGGCCTCTGTAATTCTCTTTACTCCACTGTAATACTGATGCCTCTCACTTTAGCTTCACCTTCTCTAATTTCAGGGTGAGTTCTATCATATTAGGATCACTTGGAAGTGTCCAAGTTTTGTCATGATATTTTGTTGTCAAAGGGGACAATTGTTCAGCAGTTAGTCGGGGATCTTTAACTAATAGCAGTTGGGTTAGGGCCCAATTATCTCATCTGCTTTGGTGAATATGTAAATGGTGGGTCCAGTATATGCTTACACAGGGTCCTTCTGCATACTACGATTTAATGATTGGGCAACCACATCTTGGATATGTTGACCACAAAGCTGGTCGGCAAAAAAATATCCATTTGCCAATCATTTAGGAATGCTGGTACAAATGTTTGTAAGTAAAATTATAGATGTCTATTCCATCAATCACCTTTTATGTGTAAATAACTGAGAGCATCTAGCAGCACGAGGCCACTCCGTAGGTTAACAATGACTCATGTTTGCTGGAAGTTAACATGATCAGGAATTCTGATCTCTCCTTGCTCTAGATATGATAACTGAATAGTCTTCCTGATGATTGCATGGACAAGTCTGTACTACTTGTAAATCATATAAACCAAACAGGTAAAGTCCCAGGCCACTGGAACCTCAGGACAAGTATATTATAACAATAATAGCCCAGAGACAGAAGGTATTGTGGTCATGTTCAGGACTTGTGTAATCTGTTCATAAACAATGTTCTGTTTGTGGCTTCAAACTTTATGACAGTCATGAAGCTGAGTTAAAGGAGTTATCCTCAACTGGATAGGTGTAGTAAAAAACTTGCTTGCTGCAAAATCACAAACACAACACTCACAAGAATAAACATAAAGTAAACCTAGCTGATACAAAATAAAGAGAATAGTTAGAACAAAAAATGCCCATTTTGGTGTAAAGTGGTCAAAGTGTTACTAAGCTGAGGTAATAATTAGGATTGTGCAGGTTCATTCAATGATTAAAAGGAAGTACAGTAGCTGTTCTTGAACCTGGTGATAAGGGACTTCATGTTGACAGTGTTGTTAAGAAGGCTTATGGTGTGTTGGCCTTCATCAACTATGGAATTGAGTTCAAGAGCCGTGAGGTAATATTACAGCTATAAAAGACCTTAGTTAGACCCCATTTAGAGTACTGTGTTCAGTTCTGGTCACCTCATTACAGGAAGGATGTGGATACTATAGAGAGAGTGCAAAGGAGATTTATTAGGATGTTGCCTGGATTAGAGAGCATGCCTTATGAGAATAGGTTGGGTGAACTTGACGTTTTCTCCTTTGAGCGAAGGAGGATGAGAGGTGACCTGATATAGCTATATAAGATGATGGATCATGTGGATAGCCAGGGGCTTTTTCCCAGGGATGAAATGGCTAACATGAGGGGGTATAGTTTTAAGGTGCTTGGAAGTAGGTACAAGGGGGATGTCAGAGGTAAGTTTTTCATACAGAGAATGGTTGGTGCGTGGAATGCACTACAAGTGAAAGTGATGGAGGTGGATTTAATAGGGTCTTTTAAGAGACTCTCAGATAGGTACATGGAGCTTAGAAAAATCGAGGGTTATGCAGTAGGGAAATTCTAGGGAGCTTCTGGAGTAGGTTACATGGTCAGCTCCACATTGTGGGCCGAAGAGCCTGTGTTTTCTATATTCAGTATCTCATGCCCAATGGTAATGGCATGAAGATGGCATGGCAAAGGTAATAATGATAGTGATGATTAATGCCACCTTACTGAGGCAACACCTTATGTAGATATGTTTAGAATATCTGTAGAAGTTTCTTAGCGTTTTCATGACATGCTGAACCTCCTTAACTGTCTAAGAATGTCACTGGTCTACCTTCCTTTGTTCTCAATGAAGAGTTAGAGAAACTAACACTTAACAGATTCAGGTTAATTTATTTATTGAAACATGCAATGAAATGCACTGTTTGCATTAACAGCCAACACAACCTAAGGGTTTGCTGAGGGCAGCCTTCAAGTGTCGCCATACATTCTGGTGCCAACATAGCATGCCCACCGTGCTTGGCAGAACAACATAGAACACAACAAAAAAACAAAACAATAGTAAACAAACTCTTTCCTCCCTCTCACCAATCCCCCACCACATGTGAATACACACGCACGCGCGCGCGCACACGCACACGCACACCATTGGCCCTGTCTGGACTCCAGCCTCGAGTGTACATGCAGATTGACTCAGGGCTTTGGCCCTTCGCCCTTGACTTACAGACCTCCGAATGACCTTTGGGCTTCGATCTTTGGTGTTGACCCCAGGACTCACCGATGGCAGCGAATGAGGACCCTGGATGAGGATAGCAGCGGACTAAATTAGACCTGCTTGTAATTAAGGTCAACAACTCTGTTAATGTAACTGTTAATGGTGTATTCTGAAACAGAGTACCCAGTTAAGTTAAATAGCAATCTGTGGTGACCCACTTCCTAGTGCACTCGAACCGGCTCACAAATAGCCAGCACGCAGGCATAAAGGCCAGTCCCAAAAGGGCACCAAGTCTGCTTCACCAACAAAGGGAAAAGCCCACGTGGGACTGTGAATACATGCCCCCTACAGCATCCATGCCCGGGGAGGGCGGGATCAGGGAGGCTTTAAAGCGAGGCCGCGAAGTTTGAATAAAATCTTTTTTAACTGCAGTTTACTGCAGTGTCGTTATTTCAGCACTGCATGTAGCACACCGCTACAATTGGTGACCCCGACGGCCCAAACGATATTTGGGCCAAAGATGACTGACGCTGCATCTGCTCATGCAGTTTCATTGAAACTGCCAAGCTTCTGGACGCTGCGACCTCACCTATGGTTCCAGCAAGCAGAAGCCCAATTCCACGTTCTGCAGATAACCTCGGAGGACACATGTTATTACTACGTGGTGAGCTCCCTCGACCAGGTCACAGCGGCCCAGGTTGAGGAGTTCATACAGTCTCCCCCAGCGGACGGCAAATACACAGAATTCAAAGCCCTGCTCATAAGGACTTTCGGACTCTCACGGTGTGAGCGGGCTGCCCGCTTACTGCAACTGGATGGTTTGGGAGACAGACCTCCATCGGCTTTAATGAATGAGATGTTGTCTCTGGCCGGAGGACACAAGCCCTGCCTCATGTTTGAGCAGGCATTCCTGGAGCAGCTGCCCGAGGACATGTGCCTGCTGCTGTCCGACGCGGATTTCAGCGACCCCCGGAAGGTGGCGGCGCGGGCAGACGTGCTGTGGAAAGCCAAGAAGGTGAGTGGGGCATCGGTCGCACAGCTCCCAGCAGCAAACCAGACCAGGCCCGGCCACAGAGCCTGCTAACCCTAGAGGCAGGGGTGAGGAGACCAATGAACAATGGTACTTCTACCACCAGCGGTGGGGCACAGAAGCCCGCCGCTGTTGCCCGCCCTGCAAGTTCCCGGGAAACGCCAGGGCCAGCCGCCACTGATGGCTACGGCGGCTGGCCATCGGGATAGCCTCCTGTATGTGTGGGACAAGAGGTCGGGACGCCGATTTTTGGTCGACACCGGTGCCGAGATCAGCGTCTTACCTCCAACGAGTTACAACTCCCACAACAGGGCATCCGGTCCCACCCCGAGGGCAGTGAACGGCAGCACAGTAAGGACCTACGGCACCCGTACGGTGCAGCTACAGTTCGGCTCCAGCTGGTTCACGTGGGACTTCACACTGGCTGCCGTAGCCCAACCGCTTCTGGGAGCGGATTTTTTGCGGTCTCACAGCCTAATGGTCGACCTGCCCAGGAAGAGACTGGTCCACGCCGAGACCTTTCAGACGTTCTCCCTGGGTGAAGCTCAGTTGCCAGCCCCACACCTCGACTACGTCACACTGTCCGACAACAACTTCACCAGAGTCCTGGTGGATTTCCCATTGGTTCTGGTACCGCAGTTCATGGCAGCCATGCCCAGACACAGAGTACAGCACCACATCCCGACACAAGGACCACCCCTCCACGCTCGTGCTCGAAGGCTTCCCCCAGACAAGCTCCGACTGGCGAAGAAGGAGTTCAAGAGGATGGAGGAATTGGGGATCAAATGGCAGTCTGACAGCCCATGGGCCTCCCCCCTGCACACGGTGCCCAAAGCGACAGGGGGCTGGAGACCATGCAGCGACTACCACAGGCTGAACGAGGCTACAATACCGGACCGCTACCCTGTGCTGCACACTCAGGACTTTGCAGCAAACCTGCACAGTGCACAGATCTTCTCCAAGGTAGACCTCGTCCAAGGATACCATCAAATCCCGATGCATCTGGACGACGTCCCCAAAACGGCACACATCACCCCGTTCGGCCTTTTCGAGTTCCTCCACATGCCGTTCGGCCTGAAGAATGCCGCACAGACGTTCCAGCGGCTGATGGACGCGGTGGGACACAACCTGGACTTCACTTTCATCTATTTGGACGACATCCTCATAGCCCACAGCAGTCACCAGGAGCATCTGTCCCACCTCTGTCAACTCTACTCCCGAATGAGTGAGTACGGTCTAACAATCAACTCGGCCAAATGCCAGTTCGGGCTCGACACCATCGACTTCCTGGGCCACAGGATTACTACAGACGGGGCAACCCCTCTGCCCGCTAAGGTAGATGCGGTCGGCCATTTCCCCCGACCCACCACAATCAAAGGCCTTCAGGAATTCGTGGATATGGTAAATTTCTACCACCACTTCCTCCCTTCAGCCGCCCGAATCATTCGCCCCCCTGTTCGCCCTGCTGTCGGGTCCGGACAAGGACATTACCTGGGACGAGGAGTCCGCCGCCGCTTTCATTAAAACGAAAGAAGCCTTGGCAAACGCTGCGATGCTAGTGCACCCCAGGATAGACGTCCCTACCACCCTCACAGTGGACGCATCTAACACGGCAGTCAGTGGGGTACTGGAGCAACTCATCAAGGGTCGCTGGCAACCCTTGGCATTTTTCAGCAAACACCTGCGACCACCTGAGCTCAAATGCAGTGCTTTCGACCGAGAACTGTTGGCGCTATACCTGGCAATCCGGCATTTCAGGTACTTCTTAGAAGGTAGGCCCTTCACCGCGTTCACTGACCACAAGCCGCTTACCTTTACGTTCACGAAGGTGTCCAATCCCTGGTCGTCCCGCCAGCAGCGCCATCTATCCTACATCTCTGAATACTCGATGGATGTCCGGCACGTCTTGGGTAAGGACAATGTCATGGCGGACGCGCTCTCTTGCCCTAACATTCATGCCCTTTCCCCAAGGGGTAGACTTTGAGGCGCTGGCAGAGGCGCAGCAGGCAGACGAGGAGATCCCTAGTTACAGAACTGCAGTCTCCGGTTTGCAGCTCCAGGACCTCCCCGTAGGCCCAGGTGAGAAGACCTTACTCTGTGCCGTCGCCACCGGCCAGCCCCGTCCCGTCGTCCCAGCACCCTGGCGGCGGTGCATTTTCGACTCCATTCATAACTTAGTGCACCCCTCCATCAGGACAACTGTCCGGATGGTCTCCAACAGGTTCGTTTGGCACGGACTCCGCAAGCAAGTCAGTGAATGGGCCAAAACGTGCATGCACTGCCAGAGGGCCAAGGTGCAGCGGCACACCAAAGCTCTGCCGCAGCAGTTCCACTCCACCCACTGGAGTTTCGACCACATTCATGTGGATATCGTTGGCCCCCTGCCAGTGTCACGTGGAGCACGGCACCTCCTGACTATCGTGGACCAGTTCACAAGATGGCCAGAGGCGGTCCTGCTCACCGACAACACCTCCGAATCTTGCGCCCGGGCACTGATTGCCACCTGGGTGTCCCGCTTTGGTGTACCGGCCCACATTACCTCCCACAGAGGCGCCTGGTTCACCTCCAGCCTGTGGTCAGCTATGGCCAGCCTTTTGGCGACTCAGCTGCACCACACCACTGCCTACCACCCACAATCAAACGGACTGGTGGAGCGTTTCCACCCTCACCTGAAGTCGGCTCTAATGGCCCGCCTGCGAGGAGCTAACTGGGCGGACGAGCTTCCCTGGGTCCTACTTGGCATCTGTACGGCGCCCATAGATGATCTGCAAACCTTGTTGGCCGGGTTGCTGTTCGGCGCGCCCCTGATCACCCCCGGGGAGTTCATACCAGCCACAAGGGGGCAAGAGGAAGAACCCACAGCAGCCCTGGGCAGACTACGCGAGAGGCTCGGCAACCTGGCCCCCATACCCACTTCACAGCATGGGCAGAACCCGACCTGCGTACCCAAAGACCTGCAGAACTGTAAGTGTGTGTTTGTACGAAGGGGCGGGCATCGGCCACCGCTACAGCGGCCATACGAGGGGCCGTTTATGGTGCTCCAGAACAACGGGTCCACTTTCGTGCTGGACATTGGGGGGAAGGAGGAGGTTTTCACGGTGGACCGACTCAAACCGGCCCATGTGGACGTGGCGCAACCAGTCGAGTTTCCGGCACCGCGGCGCAGAGGCAGACCTCCCAAACAGGGTCTGGCCCAGACTGTGCACATTGGGGGGTGTATTGCCGGTTCTGGGGAGGGGTTATGTGGTGACCCACTTCCTAGCGCACTCGAACCGGCTCACAAACAGCCAGTGCGCCGGCATAAAGGCCAGTCCCAAAAAAGGCGCCAAGTCTGCTTTACCAACAAGGGGAAAAGCCCATGCGGGACTGTGAATACGTGCCCCCTACAGCATCCGTGCGGGGGACAGGACTGAGAGTACGTGCCCCCTACAGCATCCGTGCGGGGGACAGGACTGAGAGTACGTGCCCCCTACAGCATCCGCGCCTGGGGAGGGCAGGATCAGGGAGGCTTTAAAGCGAGGCCGCAAAGTTCGAATAAAATCTTTTTTAACTGCAGTTTACCAACTCCGTGTCGTTATTTCAGCACTGCGTGTAGCACACCACTACAAATCTGGGATTTAACCAGCATGGATAACTTCATTCAACTCATAACCTATGGATTCACTTTCAAGGACTCCACAGCTCATGTTTGCTGTGTTATTTATTTACTTGTTTGTTTATTTATTATTATATTTGCACAGATGATCTTCCTTTACACTTGGTTCTTTATAAGTCTTCTGTGTGTAATTTTCCATTCTCTGTGCTACTGTGAATGCCTGCAAGAAAATGAATCTCAGGGTAGTATACGGTAACATATACTTACTTTGAACTGTGATTTTGTGTTAAGAGGGAACTGAGGTTTGACCCTCCTTCTGTAACGCCCACAGCTGGAATTTACAGACTTACAGCTTGCAAATCCTAACTCGAGAGAGGGCAAATATAAATTCATTGGGGTTTGACATTTCATCCAAGTGACAGAAGCAGGCACAAAGCCTTTAGATGATTCATCTCACCATGGATGCAAGAGCAGGAATATGAAGGAGATAAACCAAATGATTGACGTTAACAAGCAATTGAGCAAAATGCAAATCTTCACTTGACTTTCAGTAATTGATTTGCAATAATTGGATTCCTGCAGAGTACATTTCAAATACAATAGGAAGTGATCTGAGTAAAATTATAAACTGCTCTATTCCCATGTGTCTCTTCATGCTTAATTATCTTAAATGCAATCTATTGAATTCAGGATGGGAAATGCAATTAATAAGATTTGGCATTTGATTGTATTGGCTGAATTAAAATTTAATCTACAATACTTTTTGTAACTAAACCCTTGTGTTCAGTGGAAAAAAAAAGTTATTGATTGGATCCAAAGATTTGTCCATTTAAATTCACTGACTTGATAACGTGATGCAGAACTATGAAGATAAAATTAGGGAAAATTAAATGAACATTTAGCAAAGAGGCACATCTGCCTTCAAAGCTTAGTTAAATGTGACATTACATCTCAGATGTTTGCTAGTAGTCTCAAAATAAACACACAAGTATTAACAGAATTATGTTCCATGTTTTGTTGGTGTGGATGCTCTTAAGTTGTAAAAGGTGAAATAGCTGGGAAAGCTCTGCAGGTCAGGCGGCATCTGTGAGAAGAGAGACACTTAACATTTCAGGTCCAAGACCCTTCATCAGAATTGAAAAATAGATAATCATGTTAGTTTTGGTGGCAGAGAAGATGGAGAAGCCTGTAGGGATTCAGGAGTTATAGAATTCTGTGAATATGCCTAACCACAGCATCCAACGTCAAGGACACTCGCCACCCAGGACATGGTTACCACCATCAGAAAGTAGGTACAGGAGTCTGAATGATTCAGGAACTGCCTCTTCACCTCTGCATCCAGTTTCTGAACAGTCCATGAACCCACAAAGACTACCTTGTTATGTCTTTTACGCTATTTATTTATTTATTTATTGTAGCTTAGTGTGTTTTTTCATGTGTACTGTACTACTGCCACAAAACAACATGTCATACTGTAAGTCAGTGATAATGAACCTGACTCTAATTCAGATTCTGACATTAATTCAAACAAGAGCTGGTCTTCAGTTTTTAATGTAAATTGCAAGCAGTAATCAGTTTGAATTTAAAAGGATAGATTTGTAAATAAGCAGCCCTCTCTACAGAGTACAGGGTCGCTGACGCATAGTGGGAGTCTGGCTTCTGAAGAGATATTGTTTCCAGCATGATGTGACAGTAGGGATATGTTAATTCACCATTATTAAACCAGTTTATTTTGCACCATTGTGACTCAGTTCAAGGAAACTTGAGGACCAGATTAATATTGTTACTTAGTGCAAGAAACATGGTCATGGGTTGGGATATTCGTGTACTCAGAGAGTTAGCCCTCATAACAGGAAATGTGTGTGTCCTGGATCTCTGTCCTCAGAAACTTTTAGTCCATCCTGATGGATTATTTTGTCCCAGCAAGCTGTTTGAATATGCAGAGGTGTTTCCCATTGTAGATATGCAACCCACGGTCAGACTCAAAATATTGTCGTCATCAATACCAATTTAGCCTTTGAGACCAATCTCAAATAATGATGAGCCAGAATGCAGGAAGGAGGTAGTGAGCCTAGTGGAATGGTGTCCTGACAACAACCTTTCCCTCTATGTCAGTGAAATCAAACTCCAGAAGGGGGCAATGCACCTGCTCCTGTTGGTGGTGATGTTAAAAAATTGGCAGTCGACAGTTTCAAGTCACTAGGAGAAAGCAGCACCAATAGCCAGCTCTGGTCCAACCATATAGGTGCCACAGCCAAGAAAATGCACCAGTGCTTCCTTGGGAAGCTAAAGAAATTTGGCAAGTCCTTGTTCAATCTCACCAATTTTTATAGATGCATTATAGAAAATGTCCTATTTGGATGCAGAACTGCTTGGCAGGGCAAGACTGCAAGAAACTGCACAGAGTCCTGGACACAGCTCAACACATCGTGGAAACCAACCTCCCCTCTATGGGCAATCTTTGCATTCTCAAGGCCTTAGTAAAACAGCCAAAGTAATAAAGGACCCCTCCCAACCTGGATTGTTCCTCTTCTTCCCCTCCCAACAGACAGAAGGCTCAAGGAGTCCTCCTACCCCATTGTTATAAGACCATTGAAACAACCTCTTGTATAATAAGTTGGATGCTTAAACTCACAATCTCACAATGGATCTCATTATGACCTTGCAGCTTATTGTCTCCCTGCACTGCACTTTCACCATAACTATAACCCTTATCAGCTTACTGTTAATGTTTTCCCTTGTACTGTCTCAATGTACTGACATGATGAAATGATCTGTATGGCATGCAAAGCAAAGTTCTTCACTGTAGCTTGGTACACGTAACCGTGATAACCTAATGTACCAGCTCGTTATGTAGAAATCATCTGCATTTTTAAGGGTATAAAAACTTGACAAGCTTTGACTTTGGGAGACTCTACTGAGAGGGTCTCCATGAGAATGCTTGATTGTCATGATCAATAAGGACCATTAATATCAACCAGCTTCAGTGTCTCACCAGTGACTCAGTTCATACTCGTAACAGGGTGATGTGTGGAACATGACAAACTACCCTGATAGGGTGAACGAAAAGAGGAGTTAGACTCCTCTGTCTATGTAATATGTTGTTAATGGTTAGCTTGGTCTTTCCCTTCTAAGTGTTTTCTCAGGTATCGATTGAATTTACTGGCATCCTTAAATTAAAGTACTGGTGGACACTTATGCTATAAGCTTCTTTCTATAATGCTAATTACATTGTAAATACATGCTAATATTTATGTATTTATGCACATTTATACCATATCTGTATTTTAACTAACTTTATTTTTATATAATTATTTACTATTGTTGAATGTAACACACACCATATCAAATTCTATTGTGGGATAAAACTGATCATTGATTCTTGATCAGTAGAGACAATTGATTGGTCAGATGGGGCAAAGAGATATGAGGGTCTAATATGTTTTTTCACTCAGCTCCTGTAACGACCAGTCAATGTTAAAAAAATGCCGAACAAGTTTGCCATCCCAGTGCTGGGAGAAAACTGGAATCTTACCAATATCAGGACAATTGAAGGAAAGCTCCTTGAGGGCCTTCCCTCTCAAGTTCCTACGTGATTATTTTCACTGTGATGTTAACTGTTTCTTTTACTGTGAGACAATGGTGTTAAAGAGATGTGCTGAAACAGGCCCTTTAGCCCAAATTTACACTGACTATTAATCACTCATTTATACCAGTCTTGTTGTTTTAAATTCTCTCCACATTCATATCAACTGGTCCAAGTTTCTACCACTCAGTTACTCACTCATGGCATTACAGTCGTAATTCACAAGACTGGAACAGGGTCTTCAGAACACCAAGTGTGTAAAGACCAGCAAGAATCCATTTCTAACTTTAACCATCACTAATTCCAATGTATTCCCCTCACATTCCCACCAACTCCATCCATTTTCTACCACTCACCTACACGCAAGGGGTAATTTAAGAAAATCAGTTAGTCTACCAAACTGCATGCCTTTGGAGTATGAATTTAAAACATTACTCTTACATAGGCACATGGATGATAGAAAAATGGAGGGCTATATGGGAAGAAGATTAGATTGATCTTGGAGTAGGGTCTGTATTGTGTTGTACTGTTCTAACTACAATAAGAGAGTACTTTTTTTGCCAAAACTTATCTGAGAAGGAAATACTTGTGATGACAAGAATACAGCAAAGGTTCACCAGATTAGTTCCTGGAATCTTATTTAGTCATGCTTCATGAAAAGTAAGTATCAAGTGGCTTTGGAGGCGGTGCAGAGGAGGTTCACCAGGTTGATTCCAGAGATGAGGAGGTTAGACAATGAGGAGAGATTGAGTTGCATGGGACTGTACCTGCTGGAATTCAGAAGAATGAGAGGAAATCTTATAGAAACATACAAAATTATGAAAGGGATAGTTATGGTAGAGGCAGGAAAGTTGTTTCCACTGGTAGATGAGGCTGGAACTAGGGGACAGCCTCAAGACTGGGGGAGTAGATTTAGGATGGAGATGAGGAGGAACAGCTTTTCTCAGAGAATGATGAATCTGTGAAATTCTCTGCCCAATTAAGTAGTGGAGGCTACTTTAGTGAATACACTTAAGACAAGGTTGGGTAGATTTTTACATAGTAGGGGAATTGGAGGGTTATGGGGAAAGGGCGGGTAGATGGAGATGAGTCCATAGCCAGATCAGCCATGATCTTATTCAATGGCGGAGAAGGCTCGATGAGCCAGATGGCCTACACCTGCTCCTATTTCTTATGTTCTTATGTAACCCCACACATCTCGAGTCCTCCTCCCACCACACACCACACACCACCCAACCTCTACCAACATCTGCATCTGCTTCCTGACAACCAGCGTTGATAATTACTTCGGCTCTAAAAATTCTTGACTATGCAACCTTTATAAACCCTTAGAGTCATTCAGTAATTGAGTACAGGAAAGGAAAGAGATCTCCTTTCTGGCCACAGATAACAGAATTGTGGCTCAACTGTTTATAATAGATTTATGCAGTTATATAAAAAAACTCAGTTCCCTTTCACATGCTATATTTCACAGGCGCCTGATAGAACAATATCCCAGTTAATCAGGAGTTGCTACTCTGTTCACTTGGGCCAGCCCATTGACTGTCTGGTCACTCCCAAAGGCAGTCCTTTTGAGGACATAGTCACTGCCTTGGTGCTATCTGGCCCTTGGCCTGGTCACCCTAATGCA
Organism: Hypanus sabinus; assembly: GCF_030144855.1. NCBI lineage: Eukaryota > Metazoa > Chordata > Chondrichthyes > Myliobatiformes > Dasyatidae > Hypanus > Hypanus sabinus. The sequence goes on along the minus strand of NC_082726.1, from coordinate 25,697,488 downwards.
CCATCTTGGACATTCCTACAGGGCATCTCTTCCTCAACGGACATTCCACTGGGATTTGGTGGGATGGGGTGCATTATTTGGAATTGGCTTCAAGTTCATCTCGGTGGTATTTGTCTCTGGGCCAGTTGGTGGTAGGTAGGAGGGAAATTCCTTTGGACAGTAGGTCAACATCCTTTGATGCCTTGCTTATTCAATTGTCTGTCTAAAATGTCCCTTAAACACTGTGCTTGTATCTGATTCCTGCACTATCTCAAGTAGCGCATTCCAGATATCAATCACTCTCAGTACCTAAACTTTCCCCTTAGAACCAGATTGAAACTCTTTCATCTCCTTTTCGACCTTTATCCTTGTGTTTTTCCAAACTTTAGAATGGGGAAGAAAAGATTTTATCTACCCATTCTATGCTGAGGACTTCTTCAAGTGGTTGTACTTCTAGATGGTGGTATCTATCACTGAGGACCTTCACCATCTGGGCCATTACTTCCATCAGGGAGGAAGGACGGGAGCCTGAGGACCCACTCTCAAAATTTTAAGAACAGTTTTATCCTCTCTGGCATCAGATTTCTGAACAGTTCATGAACCCATGAACACTATCTCGTTATTTGTCTTCTACACAATTTATTTGTTTTATAACTTTGAGTAATACTTATATCTTGTGCTGTTTTGTTGCTGCACATTTCATGCTTTTCTCTTTAGACTGAAGGAGGATGGGAAGAAACTTGATGGAGTTGTACAGGATGATAAGAGGCATAAATCGGGTCGTTAGCCAGAGGCCTTTTCCCAGGGTAGAAATGACCAGGGTACCAGGGTATAATTTTAAGGTGAATAGAGGATAATACAAGGGAGATTTCAGAGGTAAATATTTTACACAGAAAGTGGTGAGTGTATGGAATGCCCTGCCAGGGTAAAGGCATTAGGGACATTTAAGAAACTCATAGATAGGCCCAAGGATGATGGAAGAATGGAGAGCTATGTAGAAGGGAAGGGTTAGATTTATCTTAGATAGGTTAAGAGATTGGAGGAACATGAGCTGAAGGGCCTGTACTGTGCGGTAGTTTTCTGTGTTCTATGCCAGTGGTAATAAGTGTAATTCTGATAATTTAATATGCATCTCTCAGCTCACTCCAGCATCTATATTCTCTTTGATTCAGAAGACCTTGAAGTCTCAGAGCTTATGTTGAAATCCACTAATGCTTGTACAAAAGACATGTCATACTGGAGAGGCTCACTAACTTTAAATTACTTGGTGTTATCATCCCAGAGGATCGATCCTTGGTCCAGCACAAAAGTGCCATTACAAAAGAGGCATGGTAGCGTCTCTACTTTCTTAGGAGTTTGTGCAGACTTAGCACATCATCTAAAACTTTGACAAACTTCTATAGACACACAGTGAACAGTATCCCGACTGGTTGCGTTACAACCTCATATGGGAACACCAATGTCTATGAACAGAAAAGCCTAGAAAAAATAATGGATACCACCCACTCCATCAAAGAACATCTCTCCTCACCGTTGAGCGCATCCACGGGGAGCGCTGATATAAGAAAGCAGCATCCACCACCAGAGACCTTGCCACCCAGGCCATGCTCTCTTCTAGCTTCTGCCATCGGAAAGGAGGTGCAGGAACCTTAGGTATCTCACGGCCTGGTTTAGGAACAGTTCCTACCCTCCAACCATCGAGCTCCTGAACCACCTTGGATAACTTCACCAGCTTCAACACTGAACTAATTCTACAACCTTGGACTCACTTTCAAGGAATAGGCATCTCATGTTCTCAATATCTATTTATTCATTTGCTTTTTCAGATTGTCTTCATTTGCACATTGGCGCACATTGTTTCTTCATCTTTGTGTGTAGTATTTTGTGATTCTATTGCTTTTCTTTGTATCTATTGTGAATGCCTACAAGAAAATCAATCTCAGGATTGTATATGGTGATATTTACGTACTCTGATAATAAATTTACTTTGAACAACATCAATGCTAGCCTGCTGAGGGTTGTTATAAGGCGGCTTTAAAATCTGCAGATGGCAAAGATATTTTCATGTAGCACATAAAACTTGCCTGAAGGGGGGCATGTTTCAAGGTGTTTACACTGCACTTGGAATTTGCTTTATCCAAACACACATGTTCATGTGTAAACCTTCATTGTGGACTCTGAGAAGTGAACAACTAAGTTAACACACTCAAAGTAAATTTAGAAAATGTCAGGGATTTCTTGTTGATAAAACATCAAAGTGCTTGCACTCGAGGTAATTAAGTAAAAGTACCTCAAGTAATCTAAATAAACTAAAATTTAATCATCCCTGATATTTACTTTTGGCTTTCCTTTAGCTTGCCCTTTGCTTTAATTAATGTATGAAATGTCTCTGTCCTTCCATTTCCCTGTCTCTGTTTATGATCTCCCTTTCCTTTTATCTATAACTTTCCTCACTCCTACTCTTTCCATCTCCATTTCTCTCTCTTCCACTCCTTCACCCTCCTTTGCCGTCTCCCTTCCATTCCCTCACTCTCCTTCTCCCCCTCCTTCCTCCTCTCCCACTCCATCCCTTTTTCCTTTCTCTCCCCTTCTCTCTCTAAAGCATCCACCTAACAACTTAGAAAAGAATTCAGATGCTCAAAGGAGCTGACCATGTTAACAAAAAAGCCTGAACTGTAAATGTACAACGTGAAATTTCGCCTGTGTCTAGTCAGACTTTAAGATGCACAGATACCCAACAATCTGTCACTTGTATGTTAAAGGTTAACCCTGTCTTAATGTCTGCTCAGCTACAAAGCTAAAACTCAAATCATGAAATACTTATGGTCATTTCAAATCCAACTTAAGCCAAGAATCTACATTTAATGACCACTTTACCTCCAATACCTAATGAATTAGCCACTGAGGATACGTTCGTGGTCTCCTTTACTTCAAGGCTTGATGTGTTGTGCATTCAGGGATGCTCTTCGTCACACTACTTTTATAATGTGTGATTATTTGAGTTATTGTTGCCTTCCTGTCATCCTGAACTAATCTGGCCATTCTCCACTGACCTCTCTCATTAGGAAAACATTTTTATCCACAGAATTACCACTCACTGGATTTTTTTTTTGTTATTTGCACCATTCTCTGTAAACTCCAGAGAACTTTGCATGAAAATCCCAGGAGATCAGCAGTTTCTGAGATCCTGAAATTGCATTGACTGGCACCCACAATCATTCCAATGTCAAAGTCACTTAGATCATATTTCTTCTCCATTCTGTTACTTGAGCTGAACAACAACTGAACCTTTTGACCATGTCTCCATGCATTGAATTGCTGCCACATGATTGGCTGATTAGATATTTTGATTAATGAGCAGGTGTACAGGTATACCTAATAAAATGGCCTCTGAGTGTAAATGCCAAACAGCAGCACAATGCATAAAGAGGACAGAATATACATTAGCATGAACATCAATGATACATGAGTCCAAAATGAACCTCTCTCTATTTCAAGATTGAGAAAGTGAAAAAATTACAGTCCAGGGTAGTTAAGATTTGTCGGTCAATTCAAAAATCTAATGGCAGTGGAGTGGAATCTGTTGTTGGAACTTGAGGGGAAATAGCAGGTATAAAAAGTTGGAGGGGAGAGATGGAACAAAAGCTGGCTGGGGATAGGTGGATCCAGGTGAAAGGGGCGAAGATACGTAGATGAGAGGGAATGCATCAGAAGCTTGGTGGTGACAGGTGGAATTGACTGAAGATGATGGAAAGTGATATGACAGGACAATAGAGCATGGCATATAGTGAGAAAGGGAAGCCAGTGGGAGGAATTTGTGGGTGAAGTGCAGATGGAGAGGGAGAGGGTGGGGGAGGGAAAAGACTGAAGTTGGTGTGAGAGCATCAGTTGGATCTGGAGGAAAGAAGAAAATGAATAATGGGAAAATTGGAAGTTTGAGAACCGGTTACCAAGAGTTTGAGAATTCAATTTTCATGTGGCCGGGTTGCAGACTAACCAAGTGGAATATAAGGTTCATCACCCTTTTACACTGGCTATTTCCCCACTTTCTTTCCAGTTCAGATGATGGGTCTCAACCCGAAACATCAACTGTCCGTAGGTGATGACTGAGCTGCTGAACTCCTCCAACACTTTGTGTGTCATTGCCTGAAAGTGAACCTAGTACAAACAAGAACATGAAAAGGTTCAGTAAAAATGTGATAGAAATTCAGCCTTGGGTGCTTGGGATGAATTTACCTGTACATTGTGGTAGATGTGCTGTGCTCTACTTGTAACTTTGCTTGAAAATAGAATACTGTAAATCCACGTTCAGAGCGAGGACCTGAGGGTGGACATCTACCTGCAGTTCTTCTGTCCTCATTGACTGAGACCTGTGAGCTTCTTCTCAGAGCTTTTTATTCATCGAGTGAGAAATGGTCCAAACCACTCAGACTTCTCATTGGGTAACCCACACACCTACAGAATCAATATTGTGTCCACTGCATTGTTGCCAAGGCAAGAATGGTATTGCCACAATGGTTAAGGTACTGGACTAGTATTCTGGACTCATAATCTAGAGACCAAATAAGGGAGGTGAGGTGGGCAGGTAGGAACAAAAACAAGAGGGGCTCCAGTGGAAGGAATATGAGGGTATGGGCAGATGCAAACAGATCGTTCAACAGAATGGAAACAAGTCCTTTCACTCGTGAGATCCAGTTCCGTGATTAATGCAAATCTTACACCAATTCCATTCTATTTAAACTCCTAGATTCTATCAGTGCCTGCTCAAAATGATTTAACTTGCTGAGTATTACTAGGTGACTGCATGATACCGTACATGTTAGTGTAATGCTTAACAGCTCCAGCAGTTGTGGTTCCATTTTTGCCACTGTCGCTAAGAAGTATGTACATGCTCCCTGTGACGCGTGAGTTTCCTTCAGGTGCTGCGACTTCCTTCCATATTTCAAAGACGTACAGGTTAATCATTTCAAAGACATATGAGCCCCTAGCCCAATCTTGGACACTGTTGGTCATTGACATAAAATGATGCATTTCACTAACACTAATAATGATGTACAAGTTACAAATAAAGCTAATCTTTATAAAGTTAACAAGTAAAAATGACACCTCCTAAGGAATAAATTCCAATGTATAATGGTTGATTTTTACAAACATTCTGTGTCCAGAGTTAATGGATATCATTATGAATTAATGTTGTATGATTTACTGCAACATAATAATGATAAAGTTGGCCAGTAGAATTTTATGGAAACTGCAGTATTTTACAATGATTAAAAATATATGCAGACCCCTGTCAGTTCAGATTGGCAACAATGTCTCCTCTACAACCTTTGTCAGCTCAGCTGACCTACAAGGCTGTGCTTAACCTGCTTTATACGTGTGATTGTGTAGCCAAATACAGCCACAACGCCGTATTTAAGTTTGCTGATGACACCACTGTCGTTGTCTAAATCAAAGGTGCTGACAAATCAGCATTTAGGAGAGAGATCAAAAGCCTCTACTTTAGATCTGGTGCCACAACAACAACCTCTTACTCAATGTCAGCAAGACCAAGGAGCTGGTTATTGACTTGAGGAGGAAGAACCTAGAGGTCCGTGAGCCAGTCCTCCTTGGGGGAAACAGAGGTGGAGCGGGACAGCAACTTTAAATTCCTCAGTGTTATCATTTCAGAGGACATGTTCTGAGCCCAACACACAAGTGCAATTATGAAGAAAGCAGGGCAGTACCTCTACTCCCTAAGAAGTTTGCAAGGATTTGGCATGATTTCCAAAGCTTTGAGAAATTTCTGTAGACGTGTGATGTAAAATATATTGACTGGCTATATCACAACTCGATATGAAAACACCAAAGCCCTTGACCAGAGAATCTCACAGAAAGTAGTGGATGTGGCCAAGTCCAGCATGCATAAAACCCTCCCCACCACTGAGCATATCTACATGGAGCATTGTCACAGAAAAGCAGCATCCATTGTCAGGGATCCCCATCACCCAGGTCATGCTCTCTTCTTGCTGCTGCCATCAGGAAGAAGGTACAAGAACCTGAGGACTCACACCACTAGGGTTCAGGTAGTTACTACACTTCAGCCATCAGGTTCATGACCCTAGAGATAACCTTACTCACCCTCATCACTGAACTGTTCTTACTACCTATAGACTTACTTTCAAGGACTTATGTTCTCAATATTTATTTATTATTATTTATTTTTTCTTCTTTTGTATTTGTACAGTTTGTTGTCTTTTGCACACTTGCTGTCTGTCTGTTGGGTGTGGACTTCCATTGATTTGCTGATTATGCACGCAAGAAAATTAATCTTAGGGCTGTAAATGGTGACATATATAATTAATTGATAATAAATTTACTTTTGAACTGTGAACTTTATTATTTTAAATATAACTAAAAGTTTCCAATTTCTGATCTTGTTTTAGCCAGTTTGCAAACTGTGTAATGTATCCTTAAGGAATTATGACAATGTAATCAAGCTCAAAGTTTAAAATTCAAAGTAGATTTATTTTCTCCTGGGCATTCAGAGAAAATACAAAAAAACACAATTGAATCAATTAAAGATGACATTGGACAGACAACCAATGCACAAAAGACAACAAACTGCAAATATAAAAAGAAAGGGAAGAACAGAAATAATAATAATAATAAGTAACACGTTACAATGGATATGCTGAAAGAGGTCATAAAAAATAACCACAACTGCAAAAGTACTGCAATGAAAATTTACTTGTGTAAAAATTTACTTGCCTTCATCTGTACTGATTAATGCAGATCCACAATTTTCTTAAAGATCCTGAAAAAGTACCTGAATTTTTGACAGAAGGTGAAACATCTTTTACCTAAAGGGGAAATCACAAAAGATCCATCTAAATACAAACTCATGAAAGAAACCATATTTTACTAAAAATACAAGCCTGATCCAGTTTTAGTGTCAGAATCCCATAAAATATATTACCGATCCATTATTACAGATAGGACAATCCATAATAACTGTCCAAATATAATAATATTGAGAACCTGAGCTGAAGAGTCTTTTAAAGTGGGGCTATAAGTTGTGGGAACATTTCGGTGTTGGGGTGAGTGGTGAAGTTATTCCCTTTGGTTCTGGAGCCTGATGGTTGAGGGGTAATAACTGTTCCTGAACGTGGTAGAGTGGGTCCTGAGACTCACACACCTTTTTCCTGATGGCAGCAGTGAGAAGAGAGCATAAACTGGATGATGGGGGTCCTTGATGATGTATGCTGTTTTTCTGCGATAACACTCCTTGCAGATGTGCTTAACAGTGGAAAGAGCTTTACCTGTGATGGACAGGACTGTATATATTACTTTTTGGCCAATTATTAATTACTAATTTAATTGAGTGAAAAGCATCAGGTAATCAATGATTATCTGATCAATCAGTGAAATAACTGTCTTTCCAACAAGATATCCAAAGTGAATTTTCCTTTACAGAATTGATGACAATCCTTACAAGACCAGTGATTGTTTAAAGATCAACTCTGCAGTTCAGTGTCTTTGTTATCACATTTCCGGGCTTTGAAAAATATGCTTATTACAGAAATTCTCACCAATGCCATGGGATTAGAACTTGCTGGATAATGACAGAATGTATCAAGAGAAATGACGCATGTTGGTCACATTTTCTCAGGAGCAGCTAAGAGAATGCACACTATACAATGCTTTCACTGTTACATCAGGCCAACAGTTCTGTTAGAGTTTCTGTAAATGCCTATCCAACTTAATCCACTTGTATAGGATTTCAGAGGATGAACAGAATCCTTTGGGTTACTGTAATGAATAAACCTCGTTCCCTCTGAGGACTTTGCACCGCTGCAGCTGGTTTTGAAACTATGGCAAAAATAAGGCACTTAACTAAAGAGAACAAAGTAAATTTATTTTGGTTCCCTGACAAGGAAATTTGAACAAAAATATCTAAGCTGATATACTAGTGCAGCGTGGAGGGAGTGTAACATTGGATCAGGAGTACATTTAGGTGATATATTAAGCCAAGGCTTTAGGTTGATCTTTTAGAGGCTATATTCAGAGAAGGGGACGGAGGTTGCCCTTGGTGGGATAGTCGATAATTACTCCTTGCCATCAGCAAGGGAAATCAATTACCTTATTATTATCATATACCTGCATATGGATGCATGCTGTGACCCTTCATTGTGATATCAGTATATGTTAAAAGCATCTTATTGGCTGTGAGGAAACAGGAAGCTGGAGATGATAGAAATCTGGAGTGACAAATAAATTGCTGGAGGAACTCAGCAGGTCATGCAGCATCAATGGAGGGAAATAAACAGTCGACTTCTGGGGCCAAGAACCTTCATCAGGGTTAGGAATCGACTTGAGATGTTTCTGGTTTATTCTCTTCCACAGATGCTCCCTGACCTGCCGAGTTCCTCCAGCAACTTGTGTGTGTAGCTTCCGATCTCCAGCATCTGCAAAATGTATTCAGGCTTATTCCCTACAGCCGTCAGATTATTTCATTGGATTTGTTCAACAGACAGAAATCTGCAATTGATGGTTTTGAGGCTAACACCAACTACACATTTAAGAGAGGGTTTAGGCTACATTTATATGATTGGGCTGAAATTAAATATTTTACTTTTGGGCAGGTAGTAGAGATTGGTAATCAGTGATATGACAGAGATCTCAAAAATCGCAATTCCATTGCAATTCACATCTTACCCATGAGACTGGTGAATAGTCTCTTCATCAGAACTCCTGGCTGATTGGTTCCAAACACACAAAGTGTGTGCAAATTTCTTTCCCTTTTTATTTAATTTTTAAAATCAATCTTATTCACAATAATATATACAAAAGGAATAAACACAGTGCACAACTATTTACAATTCTTAGTGCCATTTGGTTCATACATTGGTTAGTGTTAACACATTTATTTATATAATGCTTTCACCACTTGGGTGAACACCCTGGGGTGATACACCCTTCCATTCTTTGAGGGGTTTTCCTACCGGACTCCATTCCTCATATTAGACTGTGCCCCTTCCACACTAAGCTTTGGACCAAGCTTCAGTGCGACCCTCTGCCTGTACTGCAGCCTGGAATGGGCCAGTATTCTGCAATCCCTTATGGATATCTCGCCAAGCAGGAAAGCCAACAAGTTTCAGATAGTGTCTTGCTCTGAGCTGATGATCTTCCAACAGAACGTGATGTCTGTCTTAGAGAGTGTCTCTGAGAACAGCAGCATTCCCTGTAAGGGACTAAGCCTTCTGCTGGCTGACAAGGCTATTCTTTTCCTCGTTGGTCACAGACTATCTGCATTTCACAATTACTTGAGAATTCTCATCACTTCCTGTACAATTCTGATCTGAGACATTTTCTGTGTGCATTTATGTAAATACATTATTCATGCACAATTAGGTGCGTGTACGTTACAGTTACCTGTTTGCATTGAAGGAGTTTCCATGTGTTCAGAAGGCTTTGTGTGTCTCAGAGTTATTATTGTGGCCTCAACACTAATTCATAACAAACCATCAAAAAAGTAAAAAAAAAAGAGGAAGGTCCCCAGTCTCTTTCTGCAGAAGCCCTCCCCTTTTACACTGGGGATCTGGTGTGGAAAGTGTTACAGAATTGGATAACAGATTCTTGAGTCAATTTATGGACTCCCCAGCGGCCTATCACTTCTGTGGCTGGGAGGAATTTGGGTATCGTGCATATATGGAGTGTAAGAGACTGTATGCTCTGATGGGGCTCCTCAAGTTTTGGCTGCATGTCCACCCCACACTCCTTCACTTCAGTAAACCCAGTGCAGGGAGGTGAGTTTTGGTTGATGCAGGGGTGGGAGGGGAGGAATAAGAACATGGAAAATAGTATATAGATCATTGAACGCAGAACATAGAACATTAAGCACAGAATGTAAAGTACAACACAGTATTTCTTTGGCCCACAAAGTTGTGCTGACTGCTTAAGCTACTCCAAGAAGAATCAGACCCTTCTTCCCTATCCCACATATTGTCCTCCATTTTTCTTTCATTCATGTGCCAATCTAACAGACTCTTAAGCGTCCCTAATATATCTGCTTCTCTCCACCCCGGCGGTGTTCCATGCACTTATCACTCTCTGTGTAAAAAAATCTACCTCTGACATCCCGCCCCCTTGCTCTTTTCTCCAATCACCTTAAAATACAGTATGTTCTCTTTTATTAGCCATTGGCCTCCTGTACACTCTATCTCTGCCTCTTATTATCTTATACACCTCTATCAAGTCACCATTCATCCTCCCACACTCCAAAGAGAAAAGCTCTAGCTTGCTCAACCTTTCCTAATAAGATGTATTCTCTAATTTAGGCAGCATTTTGATAAATCTGATTTGGACCCTCCCTCAGGTTTCCGATAATGAGGGGACCAGGCTGAACAATATTCCAAGTGTGGTCTCACTGGAGTTTTATAGATCTGCAGCATTTCCTCACAACTCTTGAACTCAAATCTCCCAATCTTTACTGAGAGGTACTTGGCAATCACCTTGAAGTGAACAAGAGATCTGGAATTATGAATGGTTGAATGTTGCCTATTATGGCATGGTCCTGGCTGCTATATCAGCAGCTCTTTTATCATCCATTCCTCCTCGCCCCTCCTCCACTCCTTCCCCACTCCTAATTTAGTCCTCATCTCCTCACCTTCTCCTCCTCCTCCTCATCTCCTCTCCTGCTTTCCTCCTCTTTCTCATCATCTCATCATCTCCACTCCTTCTCTTCTTCAAACAACCAATTCTCTCTCCTCTTCCTCCTTTCCTCCTCATCCTCCTCATCTCCTCTTCTCTTCCTGATCTTTTTCTCTACTGCTCCTCCATGCCTCCTTCTCTCCTATCCTCCTCTTCCATTTCTTTTCCTCTGCTCCCTCCTCCTCCTCATCATCATTACTTCTTCCTCTCGATCCCCATCTCTTCTTACTGTCCTCCTCCTCCTCACTTCCTCCATACTCCTGAAGACAATTAGAATCATCTTTGTCATCAGTTTCAGTCATCCTGCCATGTTTTTGATCTGTGATTTAGAATTTCCTTCTTTTTCTCCTCCATAAATGTTACATAGTGTTTTGCTATTTACAAAGGGGTAACCTGCATTGAAGGTTGGTTAGTAACTGTTTACCAGGTTGATTCCAGGGATGAAGAGACTGGCTTATTTAGCAACTTGTTCTCCATAGGGTGGATGCTAAATGAATGTTTCCCTCATGGGAAAATCTAGAATTCAGGGGACGTCTTTTAAGAAGAGTTGCCTATTTGGGATGAACTTCTTCACTCAGTACTCTGTGAACCTTTGTCTTAGACTGACATTGGGATTGAATTATTGAATCTGTTCAAGGCTGAAACAGACTTTTAACTATTACAGAGCAGAGAGTGATGAGGAGCAGATGGGAAAGAGGAGATGAGACCAAGGTCAGATGAGCCAAAGTCATTCAGGATGGAAACAGACCAACAAGCCCATATTATCAAAATCAGCTATACTCATCCCACTTTACTCTGACCATATTCCCTTCAACTCCCACCGATTCTATCACTGATCTACAATGTCAGGGCAATTTACAGCAACTAGTTAACCTACCAACCTACAAATTATTGGATATATAATTGGTTGATAGGTTCTGGGTTAGTAAGGGTGTCAAAGGTTACAGTGCAAAGGCAAGAGAATGGGGTTGAGAGGGATAATAAATCAGCCATGAAGGAATGGTGGAGCAGACTCAATGGGCCCAATGGCCTAATTCTACTCTTAGGTCTTATGGTTTAATTGTTCCTGGGTTTTGAAGCACCCAGATGAAACTCACACATTTATAGGAAGAATGTTACTGTACCTGTGTTCAGGATTGAACCCAAGTTGCTGGGGCTGAGTGGCAGTGGCTTCACTAGTTACACCACTGTGTTATCCCTGTGATTGTATTAAATGTCAAGTAGGTTACGGAGTTTCAACAGTCTACTTGTTCTCCCATCTCTGATACATTATGAGTCAGTGGGATCTCCATTTGTAACTCAATGGCCAGTGAATCAAAATTGATCTAATTATCCCACTTGGAAATAAACTTCAGAATTTGGGAAGGAGAAAGCATTGGGCAAGTTATTCAGAGAGGCTGTGTGATGGGAAGCAGAGATCATGGGTATTGGAAATATATGATGATTTTAAACAGCATTTCCTCCCGATCTGAGTGCTAAAAGGTTTAATGAAAGCAGATGTAAGCAGGACTGCCCTGAGACACAGAACAAAAACGTAAGTGAGCTGGTTTTACTCTACCTGAAAGATTATGACATGCCACCTTGCAACTTTAGCACAACACATAAATCACAAAATGCAGAGTGGATTCACTAGACATGTTGCTGGACTGAAGGGTTTAAGGAGAGACAGGATGGGAACAGAGGAGGCTGAAAGTGACCTGGTAAAATTATAAGAATTTAGATAGGATCAGTAATAAAAAATAATTTTTCCCTGGTGGAGTGAAATAAAGATAATAGGACAGAGTTTAAGGTGTCAAAATGGTTGTTGTGATGCATCTAATGTGGTACAGTAGTGGTAGCTTGTTGCTCTCCACCGCTAGCTAGCAGTTTTGTGAAAAGGAGAGCTGAAGGTGTAATCCTCTCCCTGCCAGTATGTAGCCTCTCCAACAGTAAGCCTCAAGTAGCTCTTCCTCACTGCTGACACACAGAAACTTACCTTAACTCCTTTCAGTCTCAGGCTGAACTACAGAGGACAGGAAGTGTTCTGGCCCCTGCACATGGCGTGTGTGTGGACGTGCCCTGATGCTCATGAACCAATCCACAACTAAGGCAGCCGCAGAAGAGATGAAGGCTATGGGACTAAACCCAGACAGCAGATCTGGAGTGGAGCCCCTAATGCGGCTGGACGTCATTGAACATCCTTTCAGCAGCTCTTGCAGCCAAGCTGGTGCCAAACGTATTGGTTCGTAACTTTTTCTTTGGACTACACTGGTGAGCCTGAGAAGGGGATCTCGATGACTGAGCATCTCAGGATCCCCATACCTTCCACCCAGTACTTGTGATGATGATTGTCCTCACCCATTGTCCTTCGAGAAAGATGGATGTCAACAAAGGAGGTTTCGAGAGGAGGAGGTTGGGTGGAGATGTTTTCTCACACGGAAGATGTTTGGAGTCTGGAATGAGTTTCTTGAAAAGATGCTGGAGGCAGATATTGGAAACCGGCTAACCCTAACCACCCCACTAAACACCACTTGAACCTAAGCATCACCCCCGATTGTCAGCCCCCTGCACTTCCATCCAACACACATTCTCACACAAACATAATTCTAAACAAGGCCCCTATCCCAAATGCCCTGACCATGCCCTACCCTACCTACTCCACCTTGCACACTCAGACAAATGACAGTACCTTGGACCCTCTCGCACTCTTACTAAGATAGGTAATAAACAAATAAGTATTTATCCCAAAAAGCAAGCTGGGTTGGTTTAGGTAATGAAGGTGTGGGCCAAATCAAAGTGGCAGCATCCAGTGACACAAAATCTCCAGTAATGAGATCAATAAACATGAGGGATAATTTTCCAACTGCCTGCAGACTCACACCCCCTGAGCTTGCGCAGCCATTCAGTCTCTTGTATCTCCTGACTTGCTGTATAGCTGAGCTTAATCCCAACCAGATTCTGTCGTGTCACAACCTTGCTACTTCTCTTCTTGGATAGCGTTAGAAACAGAAGGCATTACAGAATAAGAAGTCACCTATCTGAGATGAACATGAGGAGGGATATTTTTTCTCAGGTTTATGAATGAATGGAGGTTGCATCACTGAATATGGGTTATGAGGAACAGGTAGGAAAGTAGTGGAAGTTATGATTAGATCAGCTGTTATCTAATGGAGGGTGGCAGGGTGGAGATATGTCTCTACCAAGGGAGATGTAAAGTGTTTCTTCTCTCCGGTAGCCTGCAGGTCACCCTTGGGCAAGGTGAGGCATCTGCTTAGCCCCCTGATTAGGGCCATGTGAAGCCATGGGAGCAGGTGGTGAATGGTCATATGAGCAGCTGGTGCATATCATAGGTCCTGGTTATGCGACCTCTGATGACAGACAATTTCTGAAGAGATTTGATAATGGCTGGGGTCAACCATCTTGTCAAGACACTGTCCTGAAGAAAGCAATGGCAAACCAATGCTGTAGAGATATTTGCCAAGACCAATCACGTTCACGGACAGACCATGACTGCACATGTCATACGATACACACATAATGATGATGATGATGATGATTATCTAATGGAATGGTAAAGTGGGATTAAGGGATTACCATCTGCTCCTGTTTCTAATATTCTCATGCTTTATCATTCAACTGATCTTGGAGACCACTCTCATACATACACTGTACAACTGACTCTGAAATAGGTTACAAGCCAGTTCAAGTGCACAGTTAGGGAAGGGCAATAAATGCTGGCTCCCAATGCTATTCACCATTCCAGATGTCCAGCATGGTCTAGATAGCCTGAATGGCCTGTAGTGTTCAATGGCTCTATATAGTAAATTATTCCAATAACTTCTTGATACAATTAAACCTTGATGATCTGACCTTCTTGGGATTTTGTTAGTTCCACACTGGCAAATTGTCCAAAGTATTGGATATTGCTATTATTAACACACCAGCACAATTTTAGTTCACTTTTTCCCCACATGTTGCAAAGCAGTGTAATTAACTTTCCAGTGATCCAGGTGAATCTAAAGTGGGAACAGAACATGCATATTTAAAGGGAGCAAAGTCCAAGGTGTGTTTCAAGGAAATGCAGGAAACACAACCCTGGTGTGTTAAAAGTAAGTGCAGGAAATAGGGTCTGTGCATGTACAAAGGAAAGTTATGTTTTAAGGAAGGGTAGGAAAGAGGGCTCTGCTCATCTTAAAGGGAAATAGAACCAGGTTATGCTGGGTCAACAGAATTTCCAAAAATTGTGGATGATCATAAACTTAATCAAGAGAAATAAAACACACGACAGCATTGTGAATTAATCAATATGGATCACCTATTTAGTTAGTGACTCAGATAGAGGATCCTTTATGCTATTGCCCAGATTCTAGATTCTCTCACACCCTGTCAAACTCCCTCAGAACTGTATATGGTTCAATAAGATCACCTCACATTCTCTTAAACTCCTTTGACTCAAACTGCTCAAATCTTCCTCAAGTGTCTAACCCTTCATCCCAGGAAGCAATCCAGAGAACCGTCTCTGAACAGCTGACAATACAGATAGAGGAAGATCAAAAGTGCATACAGTACTCTAGCTGTGTTCTCACTGAAGTCTCATACAGTTGTAGCAAAGCTTCCAAATGTTATACTCTGTGCTGCTTGCAAGAATGTCCAATATTTCATTTGCTTTCATAATTACTTTCTGTACCTGCCTGTTAACTTCCCTCTTTCCTCATAAGTATCATAGCATTCCTGAGTCTCTCTCCATTTAAATAATATCCTGCTTTACTCTTCTTTCAGACAAAGTGAACAAACTCACTTCCACTTCCCCCCACTCCATAACACTCCAGCTGCAAATTTTTGGCACGTTTCACTCAACTGTGGATTATTTATGACTTTACTGGAGGGTGTCTGTAGTGACTGGTTTAAAATGATTGCTGTTTGGATTTCTGTGAAGTGTCAAACCACAATGACCACATCCAGGTTTTGGAGGATTCCAGCAGGTGTTGGAGGCTTGTTCCTTGTGGTAAGTTGGGAAGCCCGCTGAGAGTCCATTCCGAAGATCACCCACAAAGGGTCTCCCTGAGTCAGCGGGAGGACTTTACTGACAAACATCATTTCACCATTGCCAACATGAGCACTATACAATCATTCAGATGAGTATTGATGGAAAATCATGTGACATGGAACATACAACACAAGAAGAGGTCCTTTGGCCCTCAACTTTTTTTACTGAACATGATGCCGAATTAAACTAATGCTCTTCTACCTGCTTGTGATCCACGTCCCTCCATTCCCTGCATATCCCTGGAACTACCTAACTGCCCCTGAAACACCACCCAGGCAGCCCAGTCCAGGCACCCTCCAGTCTCACTGGGCTTTACCAGAGATCGGATTTAAAAGTAAGTCAAACGCACGGAACTGAATTAAAAACTCTGTGTTGCTGAACAAGCATTATTGTCACTCCTGCACTGCCCACTCTTTAGTCAGTAATCTCCTAAAATAGAGCTCCTCAATGGGTTACGATGGGTTCCATTGCTGAGAGCAGATAGCAGGTCGGAAATATGGCCACAGAACGAGTTCCTACCCAGAAGAAGATGCTTGCAACCCCTAAGCAGCCACTGAATTCATCTCCTTGTCTCTCGACTGCTTGAGTGTATGTACATAAAGTTCAAAGTTCAAAGTAAATTTATTACCAAAATAGATCTATGTACAAATTACTCAAGGGAAATGGAACTTTTGACAGCATTTTGAATTGAGCAACAAGAGTCACCTGTCTATCTGGTGATTCAGATAGATGTTCCTTTATGCTATGCCCCAATTCTAGATTGGCTTGCATTCTTTCAAGCTCCCTCAGATTTGTGTATGATTGTGATCACCTCACATTCTCTTAAGCTGCTTTGGCTCAAACTGCTCAAAAATTCCTCAGGTATCTATTCCAGGAATCAACCTAATGAATCTTCTCTGAACTGCAGACAATACAAATAGAAGAACAAAACAGCATACAGTACTCTCGCTGTGTTCTCACTGAAGTCTCATACAATTTGTAGCAAATCTTTCAACTTCTAATACTCTATTCTGCTTGCAAAAATGACCAACATTCCAAATGCTGGAGGGAATCACCAGGTCAGGCAGCATCTATGAAAAAGAGTAAACAGTAGATGTTTTGGACCGAGACTCTTCATCAGTCCTAATGAAGGGTCTTGGCCAGAAATGTCAACTGTTAACTCTTTTCCATAGATGCTGCCTGGCTTGGCAAGTTTCTCCAGTAGTTTGTGTGTGCTGCTTTGGATTTCTAGCATCTGAAGATTTTCTTGTGCTTGTCCAACATTCCGTTAGCTTTCATAATTATTTATTATACCCGCCTGTTAAGTTCTGTGTTTCCTTATGAGCACAATAGCGCTTCAGAGTCTCTCTCCCTTTAAACAATATCATTCTTTATTCTTCCTTCCAATAAAATGAATAAACTCGCATTTCCCCCCAGCTCACTCCAGCTGCCAATTTTTGGTTCTTGCTTCACCCAGTTGTGGATTATTTATGACTTTACTGGAAGGACTCTGTAGTGACTGGTTTAAATTGATTGCTGTTTGGATTTCTGTGAAGTGCCAAACCACAATGACCACATCCAGGTTTTGGTGGATTCCAGCAGGTGCTGGAGGCTTGTTCCTTGTGGTAAGTCGGAAGCCCACTGAGAGGAATTCATTCTGCTGATCACTCATGAAAGATTTCCCTGAGTTAGCAGGACTTTACTGACGACCTTCCTTGAACCAGTGCCAACATGGACACTATATAATCATTCAGATGAGTATTGATGGAAGGGCATACAGCATAAAATATTACAGTCTTTTGTCCTATAATTTCTGCACCGAACATGATGGTGAATTAAACTAAATCTCTTCTGCTTATTTGCAATCCATGTCTCTTCATTCCCTGCATATTCCTGGCTCAATCCAACCACTTCTGAAACACCACGATTTATCTGCATCAATTACAACTGCATACAGTTCTGGTCACCCCACTACAGGCAGGAGGATGAGGCTTTGGAGAGGGTGCAGAAGAGGTTTACCAGGAAGCCGCCTGGTTTGGAGAGCATGTGCTGTCATGACAGGGTGGACAAACTTGTTTTCTCTGAAGCGGCGAAGGATGAAGGGAGATCTGATGGAGGTTTATAAGATTATGAGACGCATAAATAGAGTAGATAGGGAGCATCTGTTTCCCAGGGTTGAAATGTCTAATACCAGAGGGCATGCATTGAAGGTGAGAGGGTCTAGGTTTGAGGGGGATTTGAGGGGTAAGGTTTTTACTCAGCGAGTCATGGATGCCTGGAATGCACAGCCTGGTATGGTGGTAGAGGCAAATACATTAGAGGCTTTTAAGAAACGTTTGGATAGGCATATGGATATACAGAAGATGGAGCAATATGAACATTGTGTAGGTGGGAGGGATTAGAGTTTGCATGTTTTTGATTTGCTTTTTAGTGGGTTAGGCACAACATTGTGGGCCAAATGGCCTGTCCCTGGGCTGTACTGTTCTATGTTCTGTGTACCACTGCCCTGGCAGCCTGTTCCAGGAACCCACCCCACCAACCCTGCTCTCACTAGGCTTAACCAGAGATCAGATTGAAAGGTAAATCAAACACATGGAACTGAATTACACACTCTGTGTTTTTGAACAAGCAGTATTGTCACTCCTGCCCTGCCCACTCTTTAGTCAATCATTTCCTAAAATAGAGGTCCTCTTTGGGTTGCAATGGGTTCCATTACTGTGAGCAGTTAGCGGGTCGGAAATGTGGCTACAGAATGAGTTCCTACCCAGCAGAAGATGCTTACAGTGACTATTTTTGTTTCCTTGTCTCATGAGCACTCGATTGTATGTGCATAAAGTTCAAAGTTTGAAGTAAATTTATTTTCAAAGTATATCTATGTACAACTTACTCAGGAGAAATAGCTTTCCTGTGAATTAAGCAACAAAGGTTTTAATTTGGTGACTCAGATAGAGGATCCTTTATGCTATGGCCCAGATTCTAGAATCTCTCACACCCTGTCAAACTCCCTCAGAACTGTATGTGGTTCAATAAGATCACCTCGCATTCTCTTAAACTCCTTTGACTCAAACTGCTCAAATCTTCCTTAAGTGTCTAACCCTTCATCCCAGGAAGCAATCCAGAGAACCGTCTCTGAACAGCTGACAATACATAGAGGAAGATCAAAAGTGCATACAGTACTCTAGCTGTGTTCTCACTGAAGTCTCATACAATTGTAGCAAAGCTTCCAAATGTTATACTCTGTGCTGCTTGCAAGAATGTCCAATATTTCATTTGCTTTCATAATTATTTGTTGTACCTGCCTGTTAATTTCCGTTTCCTGATGAGTATCATAGAGTCCCGAGTCTCTCTGTATCTAAACAATATCCTGCTTTACTCTTCCTTCAGACAAAGTGAACAAACTCTCTTCCGCTTCCCCCCCCCCCCACCCCATAACACTCCAGCTGCAACCTTTTGGCACATGTTTCACTCAACTGTGGATTATTTATGACTTTACTGGAGGGAGTCTGTAGTGACTGGTTTAAAATGATTGCTGTTTGGATTTCTGTGAAGTGCCAAACCACAACGACCACATCCAGGTTTTGGAGGATTCCAGCAGGTGTTGGAGGCTTGTTCCTTGTGGTAAGTTGGGAAGCCCGCTGAGAGTCCATTCCGAAGATCACCCACAAAGGGTCTCCCTGAGTCAGCGGGAGGACTTTACTGACAAACGTCATTTCACCATTGCCAACATGAGCACTATACAATCATTCAGATGAGTATTGATGGAAAGGCAGAGAACATGGAACATGCAGCACAAGAACAGGCCCTTTGGCCAGCAGTTTTTGTGTTGAGCATGATGCTGAATTAAACTAAAGCTTTTCTCTCTGCTTGTGATCCATGTCCCTCAATTCCCTGCATATCCCTGGAACTATCTAAGCCCCTGAAACACCAGCCAGGCAACCTGTTCCAGGCACCCACCATTCTTACTGGGCTTTACCAGAGATCAGATTAAAAAGTAAGTCAAACACTAGGAACTGAATTACAAACTCTGTGTTGCTGAACAAGTAGTGTCATCACTCCTGTCCAGCCAAATCTTTAATCAATGAGCTCCTAAAATAGAGCAGTTAGCAGGTGGGAAATGCGGCCACACTCAAGTTCTTACCCAAAAGAAGATGCTTACAGACCCATAGCACCCATTACATTTGTCCTCTTGTCTCCTAAATGCTCAGTTTTATGTACATAAAGTTCAAATTCAAAGTAAATTTATTACTGAAGTACATCTAGATCACTGTATACAACTCTGAGATTCATTTTCTTGCAGGCGTACTCAATAAATCCAATAACCATAACAGAATTAATGAAAGACCGCACCAACCTGGGCATTCAACCAGAGGGCAAGATGACAACAAGCTCTGCAAATACAAATAGAAAGAAATATTGAGAACATGAGATGAAAAAGGCCTTGAAAGTAAGTCCATAGGTTGTGGGAACATTTCATGGGGAAATTGAAGTTATCCCTTTTGATTCCTGGTGGTTGAGGTAGTAACTGTTCCTGAATCTGGAGCGTAAGCCCTGAGGCTCCTGTATCTTCCTCTTGATGGCAGCAGCGAGAGAGTGGGTGTCACCTGGATGGTAGAGTCTGTGATGATGCTTATCTTGGGCAGGATGTGTACTCTCCCAAACAGCTTTCTCTCAAGAATTGTTGAAACTTCAGTCTCTACAAGACTTTGCGGTTCAGCTCTCCCACTATCCCTGCTTCGTTGAAATGCTCTGCATTTGCAGCACAGATGGAGACCAACTGATCTTCCACTCTGAAATTACTTCCCAAAATCTCTCCTTGCACTTTGCAATATATCTGTTGTTTGGGCCCATTTCTTTTATTCGGCAAGCTTTATTAACTTACAGGTTGTGGACCTCACTGGCACTTACTGCCCACCCCGAGTTACCCCATTTAACTGAGAAGGATGCTAACCACACGGAGCATTCATTCTGGGTGTATTGCAGATTGGTATGTGATACACCAACAAAAACTCACTCTGAGACGTGAAGGCGAGATATCGGCTTTTATTGACTGGAAGAAGGATTAAGCAGTGAGTGACCACCATACTACATCCTGGAGACTGAGAGGCCAGGCTCAGGCCTCAATCACCTTTATACCGGGGTCTGTGGGAGGAGCCACAGGAGCAGTCAGCAGGGGGGGTGTCCAGACAGGTATATGTAGTTCACCACGGTACGGCAATTGCTCTTTCCAAGACCACAGGAAAATGCAGAGAATTGTGGGTGCAGGTCAGCAGATTTTGAAAACTAGCCTCCGCTCCTCTTGCTGCCTCAATAGAGGAGGTAACACAAAATTCCCTTGCAATGCCTGAATGTATTGATGCGATGGAATGATCTGTATGAATAGTAGGCAAAACAAAGTTTCTCACTGCAGCTCAGTACAAGTGACAATAATAATAAGCTATTTTAACCAACATAAAGTAAGAATGGCAACTTCCTTCCTTTTCGACATTATGAATTAGTTTTTATAGCAACCCAATGGTTTTATTATCTCTATCACTAATACTAATTTACCCATAAAACTCTGAATTTATTTAATTTCTGCAATGTAAGTTTCGCAGCTGCCATGGTGTCAAACTCAAGTCTTGGGTCAATGGTTCAATTCTCTGGCAAATAGACCAGTAACCTAACCTCCTTCTCTTTTCTTCTTTAAGATAGAGCATAGTTGTGAGCACGCCCAGTATTTGGGGTGTGGTACTAAGGAAAGCAACATTATTCTACATCAGGGACAGTGAGTTTGTCTCCTCCGTTGCTGTTTACAGTCTTCACCTTTTTGAAGGCATTTCTTAATAAAATCCTTTTTAAACCTATTTGATCCATTGTTTGTATTGATTGAACACCTCTTAATCTTGAAAGTACTTCGCAGCAAAGTGGAAAATACTGAGCAAGATTATTTTAAAAGATTATAACACAGTAGGAGGACATCAGGCCCATTGTGTCTGGCAGTTGATAACCTATCCAAATACACCCATTCTTCCAATACAGGATGCTTAACACAGCAGGTCATGGTCCTTGATGTATCCAGCAAGTACCATTTAACTATGAGAGGGTTCCTGCTTCTACCACATTTTCAGGGAATTGGTTCCTGATTACCTGCTGGACTGAATATAGGACAGTACAGTATTTCTCCAACTTCTGTTAATTACCCTCTCCCCCCTTTTCTCAATTTCTATTCCCCATTCTGGTTATCCTCTCACCCACTTCTCTTCCTCATCTGTCCATCAAATCCCTCTCTTCCTCCTTCCCTTTATTTCAAGGTCCACTGTCCTTACCTATCAGATTCATTCTTCTTCAGCCCTTTATCAGCTTCACCTATCACCTCTTAGCTTCTTATTTGAAACCCCTTCGCCCTTTCCTCCCACTTAGTCTCTCCTATCACCTGCCACCTTGTACTCCACCGCTTGCTTCACCTTATTCTGGCTTCTTCTCCCTTTCTTTCGAGTCCTGATGAAGGATCTCGGCCTGAAACGTTGACTGTTTATTTCCCTCCATAAATGCTGTCTAACCTGCTGAATTCCTCCAGCATTTTGTGTGTGTTACTTAAGTTTTCTAGCATCTGCAGAATTTCTTGTGTTTATAGAATAGCACAGCACAAGAACGGGCCCTTCAGCCCACAATGTTTGTGCTAACTATGGTAGAAATTTAAACAAATCCCATCTACCTGCACTTGATCTATACTCTCCCGTCCTGTTCATGTGCCTTTCCAGGTGCCGCTTAAATGTTCTGTCAAGAATTTTTCCACCTTTCCAATTTAATTCTTCTACCAACTTTTCTAGTGCCTTTGAACAGAGGAGGTCAAGAGTCAATGGCATTGATGGGCCTAGCATTTAGTTTTGGAAGCCTCATCTATGAAATAAAGATATTTTCTGTTTACGCTATCAAGGTCCTTCATAGTTTTATACATTTTGTATCCAATGTTCCAAGGAGAGCAGTTCCACTCTGTTCAATCTTATCACATAATTAAACTTGTCCCGTTTAGCTAACATCCCTGCCAAAAAGGTATTGGAGGTTGTCTAAACTCCAGAATGGGAAGGATTTGAGAAAATGTCTATCAATTCTTCCCCCCTCCCCACCTTTACCTTGATCCACTCATCACCTGCCAGCTCTTACTCCACCATTTCCCTCTACCCTTTTCTAATGATTATCCCCCCTGTTTCTTCCCAGTCCAGTTGACAGGTCTCAAACCAAAACATTTACTGTTCATTTCTCTTCACGTATGCCTACTGACCTGCTGAATTCTACATGCATTTTTTTGTGTTCTTCCAGATTCCAGCACCTGCAATCTGTTCTATCTCCTCAAAGAAAAATGCAATTGATGCTCAGAATACGTTTCTAACTCAAGAAAATATTTATATTAGGGTCCACATTTGTGATGGTGAAAATTTAAAAAAAAAGCTTTATGTGCTGGAAAACTAAAACATTAAGAGAAAATGTTGGAAATACTCAGCAGGTCATTCTGCATCTGCAGGAAGAGAACAGAAGAATGGTCTGGGAGTGTAGTGGTTACTATAACACTGATACAGTGCCAGTGAACTGGGTTCAATTCTGCTGCAGTCTGTCAGGAGTTTGTACGCGTTCCCTGTGACTGTGTGGATTTGCTCCAAGTGCTCCTGTTTCCTCCCACATACCAAAGACATACAGTGTTAGTAGTCATACAATAGATTCAATAGGTACATTTAATGTCAGAGAAATGTATACAATATACACCCTGAAATTCTTTTTCTTTGCAACCATCCACAAAAACTGAGGAGTGCCCCAAAGAATGACTGATAGTTGAATGTTTGAATCCCAAAGCCCCCCCCAACTCCACCCCCCACGCACAAGCAGCAGCAAAGCATGACCCCACCGCCACCAGCAAAAAAGCATCGGCACCCCCACCAAGCACTCAAGTGTGCAGCAAAGCATCAATAAAGACACAAACTTGCAGGAACCCCAAAGACTACTCCTTCACCCGGTAATTCGACATACCACAGGCTCTCTCTCTCTCTCTCTCGCTCTCTAATAAGGGAAACGTGGTGTCCCCGTTTCACAGTGAGCAGGGAGACATAACAAAACAACTCACTGATTTATGGATTTACAATGCTGCGTCTCTTTTTCCGAGCCCTGAGCCCAAAAAACTTAGGTCTCTGGACATAGAGCCAGCAGCCAGCTCACTGATTGCGATCTTCTGTGTACTCCCACGATACATCGGTTGGTGGCGGCAACACCGGCCTTGGATCTGCCCGCCTCCAGAGCCAAAAAAATTTGGCACCCTGGATGCACGCTAGTCTTCCAGGCCGCATCCTTGGGGTATTGAAAAGCAGATGGTCGTGAGGTCCTGAGAGCAGTTCCACTTCTGCAAAAAACCAAAGGCGGCGTGTAACTCCAGGTCAGGGTCTTCAAGAGAACCTTGAAAGGGAAAAAAGAGATGCAATTAGGTGGCACAGGATGATTGAGCCAGAGGGCCTGTTGCCATGCTGTATCTCTAAAAATAAATACATTTTCAGGTTTGAGATCTGTCATCAGAACTGAAAAGCAGACAAAAGAAGCTTGTTAAGGTGCAGTAAGATTGGAGAGGAAGAATGTGTCTGGGAAACAAGGGTGATGAGAGGGAGAAGCTGTAAACAAGGTATCTGGTCAATGATTGAACAGGAGCTGTTACAGGGTGAGGATATAGACAAAAAAATGTGGGACTTATGAAAGGTAGAGATGAAAGACATGCCCAGTATGTCAGGCTGATTGTGATCACCATTCTCAGAAAGAGATAATGAAGGGAATACAGTCTGTCGGGGTCATCTACATTGTGGGTAGAGTTAGGGAACTGAAATGGTAAGAGGATTGTGATGGGAGTTGTATACAGACCTCCAAATGGTAATAAGGATGTGGCCTACAAATTACAACAGGAGATAGAAAATGCATGCCAAAAGGGCAATGTTATAATAGTCATGGAGGACTTCAATATGCAGGTAGTTTGAAAAAACCAGGTTGCTTCTGGATTACAGGAGAGGAATCTCTAGAGTGCCTATGAGAGGGCTTTTTAGAGCAGCTCATGGTTGAGCCCACCAGAGATTGGCGTGCAATAAACCAGAATTGATTAGAGATCGTAAGGTAAAAGAACCCTTAGGGGCAAGTGATCATAATATGAACAAATTCACCCTGAAGTTTGACAAGCAGAAACTAAAGTGCATCAATATTCCAGTGGAATAAAGGGAATTTCAGAGGCATGAGAGAGGAGCTGACTAGAATTAATTGAAAAAGAATACTGGTAGGGATGATGGCAAAGCAGCAACAGCTGGAATTTCTGGAAGTAATTTGTAAGACACAGGATAGATACAACTCAAAGAAGATGAAGTATTCTAAAGGAAAGATGACACAACCATGACTAACAAGTGAAGTTAAATTCAATATAAGAAGCCAAAGAGGACATTAAATAGAGCAAAAATTAGTGGGAAGTTAGAGGATTGGAGAGCATTTAAAAATCAACAGAAGGCAACTATAAATGGAATTAAGAAGGTAAAGTTGGAATATGAAAGTAAGCTAGCCAATAATATTAAAGAGGATACCAAAAGATTCTTCCAATACATAAAGTGTAAAAGAAAAGAGACTGGATATTGGACTCCAAGAGCAAACACGAGGAAATCTGCAGATGCTGGAAATTCAAACAACAAAACACACAAAATGCTGGTAGAACACAGCAGGCCTGGCAGCATCTATAGCGCTTCTCCCTATAGATGCTGCCTGGCCTGCTGTATTCCACCAGCATTTTGTGTGTGTTGTTGTTTGGATATTGGACTGTTGGAAAATGATGCTAGAAAGGTAGTAATGGGGGACAATGAAAGAGTGGATGAATGCAATTAGTATTTTGCATCAGTCTTCACTGTGGAAAATGCTAGCAGTATGGTGGAAGTTCCAGGTATCACGGGCATTAAGTGAGTGAAGTTACCATAACTGGACAGCAGGTTCTTGGGAAACAGAAAGGTTGGAAGGTAAGTAAGTCACCTGGACCAGATGGTTTACACACTAGAGTTCTGAAAGAGGTGGCTGAAGGGATCGTGGAGGCATTAGCAATGATCTTTCAATTATCATTAGATTCTGGAATGGTTCCAGAAGACTGGAAAATTACAAATTATCAAGAAGGGAGAGAGCCAGAAGAAAAGAAACTATAGGCCAGTTAATATGACCTTCGTGGTTGGGAAGATGTAGTTGAGAATTAAGTATGAGGTCTCATGGTATTTGGAAACACATGATAAAATAGGCTGTAGTCAGCATGGCTTTCTGAAGGAAGAATCTTGCCTGACAAATCTGTTGAAATCTTTTGAAATAACAAGCAGGGTAGACAAAGGAGAATTGCTTGATGTGTACTTGGATTTTCGGAAGGTTTTTGATAAAGTGCCACCCATGAGGCTGCTTAACAAGTTATGAGCTCATGGCAGAAGGCAAAATATTGGAATAAAGGGAGTCTTTTCTGGCTGGCTACTGGTGACTAGCAGTGTTCCATGGGGGCTGTGTTCAGATTGGTTCTTTTTGCGTTATGTAACATGTCAATGATTTGGATGATGGAATTGATGGCTTTGGTGCAAAGTTTGCAGACAATATGAAGGTAGGTGGGGGGGGGAAGATTTTCTTGGGGAAGTAGAGAGGTTACAGAAGACTTGGACAGATTAGGAGGACGGGCAAAGGAATGGCAGATGGAATAGAGTGTCGGGAAGGGTTTAGTCATGCACTTGGTAGAAGTGAAAGGGTTGACTATTTTCTAAATGGAGAAGAAGTGCAAGAAACTGAGATGCAAAGGGACTTGGGAATCCTTGTACAGGATTTCCAAAAGGTTAATTTGTAGGTTGAGTCTGCAGTGAGGAAGGCAAATGCAGTCATTTCAAGAGGACTTCAAAATAAAAGCAAGGATGTAATGATGAAACTTTATAAAGTACTGGTGAGGCCTCACTTGGAGTGTTGTGAACAGGCTTGGGCCCTTTATCTTAGAAAGGATGTGCTGAAACTGGAGAGGGTTCAATGAAAGTTCACAAAAGTGATTCCAGGTTTAAATGACTTGGCATCTGAAGAGCGCTTCATGGCTCTGGGCATGTATGCACCGGAATTCAGAACAATGAAGGGGTGACCTCATTGAAACCTATTGAATGGTGAAAGGCCTTGATAGAATGGATGTGGAGAGGATGTTTCCTGTGATGGGAGAGTCTAAGACCAGAGGCCAGAGCCTTGGAACAGAAGGCTGTCCATTTAGAATGGAGATGAGGAGGAACGCCTTGAGCCAGAGAGTGGTGAATCTGTGGAATTCTCTGCCACAGGTAGCTAAGGAGGCCAAGTCTTTATATATATTTAAGGCAGAGATTGACAGATTCTTGATTGGTCAGGGCATGAAGGGATATGAGAAGATGGCACAAGATTGGGGCTGAGAGGAAAATTGGATCAGCCATGATGAAATGGTGGAGCAAACACAATGGGCCAAATGGCCTCATTCAGCTCCTATATGTATGGTGTTATGGCCTTATTTGATACTCCTGCTGCAGCCTCCTCTACATTGCTGTGGCCCAAAGTAGATTTGGGGACTACTTCGTCCAGGACCTTTGCTACCTCTGCTGCAACAGCTGTGATTTCCTGATGGCCACCCATTTTAATTCTACTTTCCATTCCCATTCAGAATGTTGGTACATGGCCTCCTCTACTGCCATGATGAGGCCGTTCTCAGGCTGGAAGAGCAAGACCTCATATTACATGCTTCTAAACTGCCAGTATCAATTTCTCTAACAGGGTAATTTTTCCCCCTATCCCCCTTCTCTCTTTCTCATTCCCCATTCTGGCTCCCCTCTTCCCCCTTCCTTTCTCCTCAACTGTCCATCACCTCCTTCTGGTGCCCCTCCTCCTTGTTTCTCCCCTGATCTTCTCTGCTGTCCTATCAGGTCCTTTTGTCTTCAGTCCTTTACCTTTTCCACCTATCACCTCTCGTTTCAACGCCACCCCCTGCCCCCACATTGCCCCTCACTTGGCTTCATCAATCACCTAGCAGCTTGTGCTCTTTCCCCTGCCCCCACCCACCTTCTTAATCTGGCTTCTTCCCACTTCTTTTCCAAACCTAATGAAGGGACTTGGCTTGAAAAGTCAACTGTTTGTCCCCGTCCATAGATGCTGCCTGACCTGCTAAGTTCCCCCAGCATTGTGTGTGTTTGTTCTAGTCTGGATTTCCAGCATCTTCAGAATCTCTTCTGTTTACCTGTTTACAAAACAGGGAAAGCAAGTGAAGCTCATATCACTGCTGGATGACTGATTTAGGTAGAGAAACAAAGTTACTGTTTCTGAAGTTATTTATTGCTAAATCCAACAGGAAGACCATTACTTTAAGTGTGAATCTCAGAGCCTTTGAAGTAAAATATGTAAATGGATCTAAGGTGATGTTGGATGGGGACAAAAGGGAGAGGGAACATGCTGACAGGATTAATTGCCTGAATCTAAATTCCACAGCTGTTGTGATGGGATTTGAGCTCGCTTCAGGACTGTTAGTGCTTGTTCTGGATTACTCGTCTGATAGTGGCAGCTTTGCAATAACACTGCGCTGCCTGCAGCGGGGTTAAAGCCAGAGCCGCCGGACTCAGAGGGAAGCGAGCTGCACACTGAGCTACAGATGACACAAAGACCCACGAAGGGCATTCTAGCCTGTGCCCTGGACAGCTGCAAACACAGCTGCTGATTTCTACAGAGGTTTTCTTGCCTCAACATCATTTATTTATTTTTATATATTTCTTATTATAACTTATACCATTATTTTAATGTATAGTACTATACTGCCGCTACAAAAGAACAGAACTTGAACTTGGTGGCGTCATCATCGATTTCTCTAACTTCCAGTTATTTCCCCTCTCCCCTCTTTTTCCATTCCCCATTCTGGCTCCCCTCCTCACCTGCCCATCTGCTGCTGCCCTCCTTCCCTTTCTGCCATGGTCCACTCCCCTCTCCAAACAGATTCCTTCTTCACTTTTTCCACCCGTCATCTCCCAGCTTCTCATCAAGTCCTCTCCCACACCCACCCACCTTCCCTCACCTGGCTTCACCTCGCACCTGCCAGATTGTACTCCTTCCCCCATCAACCCCCCCCCCCCAACACCCCTCTGCCCACCACCTTCTTATTCTGGTTTCTTCGCCTTTCCTTACCAGACCAGCCCAAAATGTCAACTCTTTATTCCTCTCCATAGATGCTGCCTGAACTTGCTGAGTTCCTCCTGCTTTTGGAGTGTGTTAAAACATATTTCAGAACATATATCAGTGATAATAAACCTGATTCTGATTCTGATTCTGATTCTAATTCAGGTTCGGATTCAGATTCTGATGGTGAAGCAGTGAAGTACTAGTAGAACAAGAGGTTAAAATGCCAACCAGCAGAACACTCGGGAGAATTTAGGAAATGCCGAGTGAATCCCGTGAGGATTTCTGAATGGACTAGTCAAACTTATCCCTCTTTTACGTCTCTTTAACGAGCCTGATGAAGTTCCAGGGATGTTTGTGACAGACTGAAGAGCATGTCTGTTCAATGTTTTGCTGTCAACAGAAAGTGATCTCCTGTGCAGGGTGTCAAGACTGCTGGGAATGAAGTACGTCTGGGGGAAAGTTTATCGACGGAGTGTTGAGCAGAATCTCGAACAGGTGCAAGAGCCTAATAAAAGCCTAGTCCTCAGGCAGCTGTCAAATTACTCTTAATTGGAGGCAGCTGCAGACTGAATGGGCCAGGGAGATGGACAGGGAAATCGACCCAGGCTGCATGGGATGGGCTGGGAGTTTGCATGCTTGGAAAGGTCCTGCAGGCACGTTGAACTCACTGACAGTCAATAGAAAGATTTATGTTATTTTTATCAATAAAGTCAGGCGAATCTGTGGATCCCTCTGTTGATTGCTATGCAAGTTTTTCAGGCAAAACTAAACACACTACAAGTTGTAGAGCGATCACTCAAGTCAAGTATGATGTTCTTCTGCAGTGGTTTCCAACCTGGGGTCCATGGACCCCTCGGATAATGGCAAGGCTCCATGGCATAAAATAAGGTTGGGAACTCCTGCTCTAAGGGGTTATTCCCTTAATGGAGTATGCCTTTGCGTGACTTTGTTTAACACAGGAGGCTGATGCATGGGTAACCTCCGCATGGTCCTTGACAGATTGGGGTCAGGGTCCAGTAGCATGAATGGAAGATGACTGGTGCAGCCTTCCTCCACAGTCACTGTCATTGTGATGTGCCGTCATCATCTGCCGGCTCCACTGTTGAGGTCTTGGTTGGATCACTGTGTGGAGAACCTACCCCTTAACTTTACCACCATGGGTGATCCTACAAAGAGCTAAACTCCAGACGGCATCACTCTCAGGATCTTAGGAACTCATTAGCCTCTCCATCACACAAGGTGATGATCCTAGGAAAAGATGCAATGTCCAAACTTAGACATGTGGCACCTATCTGAGTTTCCATGGTGTTACTCTATCTTCGTCCCTCACTTCCCATTCTTGCTTTTATTGCCTTTTTTTTAACACACTCTGTTTCTTTGCTTGGAGGCTGTCCACGTAATCTCTGAGGTTTTTCCCGCAAGCCTCCGTAATTCATTATGCAAGAGGGCTCAGTGTTGGTGAGTATATGCAAAATTAGGATATAGATAGCTTGGGAATATGGGCAAAGAAATGGCAGATTTAGTTTAATTTGGCTCAGAGTGAGGAGTTGCACTTTAGGAAATCAAATGTGGAGGGTCAGTATGCAGTTATTTTCATGACCCTTAACATAATTGGTGTACAGAGGGATCTTGGGATCCATAGCTCTCTGAAAGTGGCTGATAGGGCAGTAAGCAAGGCATATAGTATGCTGAGCTGCATTAGTCAAGGTAATACGTCAGGAAGTTATGTTGCAGCTTTATAAAACTCTGATTATGTTGCATCTGGAGTATATGATTCAGTTCTGATCAACCCTTTACAGGAAGGATGTGGAGCTTTCGAGTCTGTGCGGACAAGATTTACCAGGATGCTTCCTGGATTAAAGGTCATGTGATATAAAGAATGGATGGATAAACTTTGGTTATTTCCTCTGGGATGCTGGAGGCTGAGAGGAGACCTGACAGAAGTTTATCAAGTTATGAGAGGCTTAGATATATTCAGCCATTATCTTTCTCCCAGGTCAAAACATGTAATATAAGAGAGCATATGTTTAAGGTGAGGGGGGTTTAGTTCAAAGCAGATGTGCGGGACAGGTTTTTTTTACACAGCGAGTGGTGGATTTCTGGAATGTGCTGCCATGGGTGGTAGTGGAGACAAATCTGATGAAGACACTTACAAGGCTCATAGATAGGCACGTATGCCTAGAGAAAGGAGGAAATGGACATTCTACAGGCATGAAGGGATTTGTTTAGTTCAGTAAGAAATGACTTGTTTAATAAGCGCAACACAACATCGTTGGCCCTAGGGTCTGTCCATGTGCTATACTGTTCTGTGTTCTAAGAAAAGAACTGATAGATTATCAGATGTTGATGCAAGTCAGTTATGCAGAGTTATTGCAGGAAATTGTCAACATTCTATCTTTGTTCTTCCTCCATGGGAGAGGGAACGAGAGGTCGAATGGCCTTCTGTTTTTGGTTCATAAGTTTCTATCTTCACTCTACCCACAGTGTTAGTCATGCCAAAATTACTCACACTTTTACTGGCTGGGTCAGAGGCTGCAATAATGCTTCTGGACTCTGGTAGCTGGGTGTTTGTGTTCTGTTCTAAATACTAGCTGTTCTATTAACGAAGAAGTGCTGTATTGTTGGAGAAAGCAGCAAACTGCCCCTAGCTGGCTTTCTGAAACGGGCAAAGAAAATTCACAACATTATTTAATAGAATGGAGGAGGGGGGGTTTATTTGGGGAGTACCCATTCCATAACCTCATATTTTCCTTTTTCTTGGTGATGTAGGAAGCTATTCAACCCAAGAGAATGTGCCAGCACTCAGCGCTATCTAATCATCGACAGTAGCCCAATAAGCTCCTCTCTCACATTCACATGTCTTCTTCCCCAGATTCTATCACTCACCTACTCACTTGGGCCAATCAAAGGTGGACAATGAATGTGGCCAACGGAGCCAGCACGTATTTGGGAACTGAAGCAATGGAGGCAACATGTGTGATCACAGGGAGAGCATGCAAACTCCAAGCTGACAGCTCAGAACCAGAATCAAAGGCTCTCTGGAATAGATGCTGCATCACAATGGGAGCTTTCCAAACACCTTCTATGTATAAGGTACATATTGACTGCCTTCTTTCCAACTCTCCAGAGTTAACTATACATCAAAGTTAGTTCGTTGACTGGGAAGAACTTCAGAAACACAGTAAAAGATTCAAAAGAGCCTCGGGAGTCTACAGAAGCTGAAATTTGGAGCAAAAAATAACAATCTGCTGAAGGACCTCAGCGGGTCTTGCAGCAACACACAGAAAATGCTGGAGGAACTCCGCAGGCCAGGCAACATTTTTGGAAAAGAGTACAGTCGACCTTTCAGGCTGAGACCCTTCAGCAGGGTCCAAAACTTCTTGCGTGTGTTGCTTGGATTTCCAGCATCTGCAAATTTTCTCTTGTTTGTGATTGGGTCATGCAGCATCTGAAGGCCCAATATTTTGGGTCTTGAACTAGTCTTGGTGCTGGGTTTCAGCCTGAAACATCATTGATGATTCCTTCACCGTGACCCTACCACTACAATGATGCTGGAGTCCCTCCAGCAGGTTCTTATGAAAGAGACGGTAATTGTTTAGAGAAAGAATTTGAGAGACTACAAGGGAATGGG
This sequence comes from Hypanus sabinus, assembly GCF_030144855.1. Taxonomy (NCBI): domain Eukaryota; kingdom Metazoa; phylum Chordata; class Chondrichthyes; order Myliobatiformes; family Dasyatidae; genus Hypanus; species Hypanus sabinus. The sequence continues at coordinate 25,665,014 of NC_082726.1, read as the reverse complement.
CCCAGTGCACCTTCGCAGGTCTGGCATACAGTGGGTTGAAAGCTTTCAAGAGAGTCATGGTAGCAAGTAAATTGGCAGGTTCATGTCACCTGGAGATATGTTCACATGGTGATTAAATTAATGGAACAGTATTAAGAGGGCTGAACTAATGACTTAGAGAAATTAGTTCAAATCCCACCATAGTAGCTGGAGAATTAAAATTTAGTTAATTAAATTGACGGGTCACAGCAGGAGCCTCCAAAAAACAGCTGAAGGAGCCTTTCTGGTTGCTATTGCACTGAATAACCCAATACCACTATAACTTCAATAGATGAATTAAATAGGTCTCAAAACTATAAATAAGTTGGCATAGGTGATTTTGCAACTGGCACATTACTACATCTACAAGAAGTGCTGCCACATGAAAGCCGCATCCATCATCAAGGACCCCCACCACCCAGGCCACACTCCCTTCTTCTTTTCAGGAGGTAACAGCAGGAAGTACAGAAGCCTTAGATCCCACACCATCAGATTCAGGAACAAATATTATCCTAAAATGATTAGGCTTCTGAAACAACGTGGTTAGCTGCACTCACTTCAACTTCTGAGAATACTCCACAACCAATAGACTCACTTTTAAGGGCTCTACTACTTAAGTTCTCAGTATTACTTACTATTTTAAAAATAGTAAACAATACAAAATGTTAATATTTTTATCTTAAAATATTATTTATATATCATTTTTAATTTATTATTTGCACCATTTGTCCTCATTTCCAAATGGATGCTTGATGTTCTTCATAAATCATAGGGTTTTTCATAAATTGTTGTATTTCTTTATTTTCCTGTAAATGCTTGCACAAAATGGATCACAAGGTAGTATATGGTGATATACATGTACTGAATTTACTTTGAACTCGGAATCATAAAATCCCAACTGTTGCACTAATTTCATTAAATTTGAAGGTCAGCCATTATGGGAGGATTTGAGCTCATTTCTCCCAAGTATTAATTCAGTCTCAATAATATGTAGTTGACAACCTTACTGGTGTTTGGCGTCACGTTCAAGGTCATTCTCTCTTCTCCCCACTCCCATTTCTGATACAAAAGAGTAAAAGCATCCACAATCAGGTTAGCTTATAACCAGCTGTTATAAGACTAGTGAATGGTCCCTTAGTATGATAAAATGGGCTCAGTCTTGCATCTGCCTGCACTGCACTTTCTCTGTAACTCTAACACTACATTCTGCATTCTGTTACTGCTTTCCTTTGTATGACCTCAAGTGCACTGATATGATCTGTATGGATGACATGTAAATTTCATTACTTGGCAGTAATAAATTATTTTAATAAGTTATAGTTCTAAATAGGGATAGCATTCGACTTGAGGAAACCATAAATGGTCTTGTCAACTTGTCAAGAATGCTTGTGCCCAATGACAGAAGTATATCCATCACATCCTATCAGCCAATAGGCTGAACGTGAGAGGAGCATGTGACTCACAGCAAATAATTTATTTCAAAGCAAACAGGGTCAACTTACTCAGTAAATAGCAAAGGAAATGGTAACCACACAACTTCCCTTGTAAGTCGTAACAGCTTAGTGGTGAAGAAGAGTGATGCCAAACCCTTGTATTGAGTATAGAATTAGGGATGTTATGTTGCTGTTGTGTAAGATGTTGGCGAGGCTGCATTTGAAATATTGTGTTTGGTTTTGGTCACCCTGCTTCAGAAAAGATGCCATTAAGCTGGAAAGAGCGCAGAGGAGGTTTCAGAAGTCGTTGTTGGGACCTGAGGGATTGAGTTATGGAGGGAAGTTGAGCAGTTTGGGACTTTTTCACTGGACAGGAGGGGACTGAGGGGTGATCTTATAGAATTAGAATCAGAATCCTGTTTATTATCACTGACTTGTATGGTGAAATCTGTTGTTTTACTGTGGCAGTAGAGTGCAAGATATGAAAATCACTATATGTTTTTGATTGAGATACAGCACAAGTCAGCCCTTCCAGCTCTTTGAACCACGCTGCTCAGCAACCCCAGATTTAACCCTAGCCTAATTATGAGACAATTTACAATAACCAATTCACTTACCAAATGGTACATCATTAGACTGTGGGAGGAAGCTAGAGCACCCAGAGGAATCCCACACGGTCATGGGGAGAACATACAAACTCCTTCCCAGAAGTTTGCAATAAGTGTATAAAAATATATAAATAGTGCAAAGAAAAAGCAAAATAGTGAGGTAGTGTTCATTGGTTCATGGACAATTCAGAAATCTGATGGTGGAGGGGAAGAAGCTGTTTGTAAAACATTGAGGGTTTTTTTCAGCCTCACATCACTCCTCCATGATAGTAGTAATGAGAAGAAAACTTTTCCTGGATGGCAAATATCCACAGTTATTGAGATACTTCTGAAGATGTTCTCAATGGTGGAGAGGTTTGCAGCAATGATGGAGCTGGCTGTGTCTACAACTCTCCATTTCCTCTTTCAGTCTTATGCATTGGATCCTCTATACCAGGCAGGTGATGCAACCAGTTTGAATACTCTCCATGGTACATCTGTTGGAGCCTTTGGTGATCACTAAATCCTCTTTACCTTCTATTGAAATATAGCTGCTGTTGTTTCTTCTTTGTGATTGCACCCATACCCAGGATAGACCTTCTGAGATTTTGATGTCCAGAAACTTGAAGCTGCTCACCCCTTTCACTTCTGCCCTCGATGAGGTCTGGTGTGTGTTCTGCTGACATCCCCTTCCTATAGCCCGCTGTCAGTTCCATGGTCTTACTGACAAAGAGTGTAAGGTTGTTGTGATACCACTCAACCATCTGGTTTCTCTCACTCCCATACACTTTCTTGTCACCAGCTGAGATTCTGTCTACAACAATTGTGTCATCAGTGAATTTATAGATGTATTTGATCTGTTCTGAGCCACATAGTAATGAGAGTAAAGAAAGTAGATCAATGGGCTAAGCACACTTGAGGTATGTAGGTGACAATTGTCAGCGAGGAGAGGTTATTTCCAATCCACACTGGCTATGGTCTCCTGATGAGGAGGTCAAGAGGTGTATAAACTCATGAGGGGCATAGCCATAGCTGGATTGAATGCACAGCCTTTTTTCCAGGGAAAGGGAATCAAGAGGGTATAGGTTAAATGTGAGAGGAGAGAAGTTTGTTTGCAATCTGAAAGTTAACCTTTTCACACAGTGGGTCATCTGTATATAGAATGAGCTGTCAGGGGAAGAGGTTGAGGCAGGTACATTAACAACATTTAAAAAGCACTTGGACAGTTACATGGATAAGAAAGGTTTAAAGCAGGGGTTCCCAGACTGGGGTCCACAGACCCCTCAGTTAATGGTAGGGATCTATAGCATCCCTGGTTTAGAGGGATGTGGGATACATGTGGGCAAATGGCATTAGTTTAGGAGGGCATCTTGGCTGGCATGGACCAGTTGGTCTGAAGGGCCCACTTCTGTGCTGTATGGCTCTATGACTTTAATTTCTCTAGAAGTAAGCAGTGAGTGGAAGCTATTAACATATAAATTACATGCTCTGAATCAGTCTCAGTCACCTATAACTCTGTGCGTTCTAAGCTTGAACGATAAACAAAGTTAGCCAGTCATCTCTGCTCTGACCGACTGTGGTATCATCATTATATAAGGCCTGAAAAAAACTTACTGACAACAAAGCAAAATGAAAGAACTCACACTTGAACTGCACTTATGTGACTCCAGGATGTCTCATGGACCTATCTATTCAAGGAACCACTTTTACAGTTATTCTTTGAATGTAAGAAATGCAAGAGCTAATTTGCATATAGCAATCTCCCATGATTGTAAACGCCAGATCATTTGTTTTAATTCTCAAAATTTGAGGCTCTTCTTCAAAATGTACCTCAGGTAATGTAAATTTAATCCTGATGGAGTTCCTAATTAAAGCTGGTTCTGCCACCCTTTGAGTAGGTGGGTGTGATATTTATGTGCTTTTGTAATATTTTCTCTTGATATGAATTCAGTCCTTTCACCTATAGCTCAGTGGTGGCATTACTTTAAGTTAAGTGCAAAATGCAGTCTTAAATCTCCATGAACTAGTTTTTTAACTCCCACTTACTCTATAGGAAGTCACACTTGAAGAGATCAGTAAATCAGTGGATGAATTTTGTGACAGAGAGTAGTCAATTTTGTTAATTTCTTAACAACTCACATCCTCCCCCATGTGAGAATAGGCTGTCATTGTGATAAGCGTGTTTGAGGTAGGTGAATGTAATTGCTGATAATTAAAAAAATACCATCAATTCTGCAACCGTGCGGGATCAAGTTGCTAAAAACACCCTGGTGTTGTGTGGTTTCAGCTGCGGCTCAATTGGTGTCATCAGACATGTGAAACTCTCCCTGACCATTGTTTGCATGTCAGGAGTATGATGGAGTGCTGTCCTTTTGTCACTCAGGAAACTCAACAGCACCCAGAACAAAGCAAAACGATGCTGAACCATAATTGTAAATATTAAAAATGCCAAATTACCTCTCTACAATTTTGAGTCTGGTGAAAGAATGGGATGCAACAGAGCAAAAGAGAGAGAGAAAGAGAGGATGTGGGGGTAGAGAGAGAGAAAGACAGAGAGAGGGAGAGTGGGAAAGAGTGAAATAAGGAGAGGGGAGTGGGAGAGGGACTGAGTGACAGGGAAAGAAGGAGTGTAGAAAAAGAGTAAGAGACAGGAGAGAGAGTGGTAGTGGGAGTGAGAGAGAAGGAAAAGTAGAGAGAGAAAGAGAAAGGGTGAGACAGGAGAGAGGGAGTGGGAGGGAGATAGAGAGGGTGGGAGAATGAAAGACAGGAGTAGAGGGAGGTAGAGATCAAAGCGGATTAAGAGAAAGGGCTAGTGGGAGTGAGAAAAGGGAAAGAAAGAGAGGGAATGGAGAAACTGAGAGACTGAGGAAGTACGAGAGAGTGAGAAAAAAGATACATAGACACATATGTAGACAGACAGGCACGAGTATGCATATACACATAGAGGGACAGACAGGCATACACTGCACCACACACACACACACACACACACACACACACACACACACACTCACACACACCCCCGGTCCAAATTTCAAGCATGCAGAATGTAGAACTCTAAATGATCAGCCTAACATGTATAGTCAACATCTGAATTTTTCACTGTGTTCCAGTTGGTATGGTTCCTCCCTCTATGCCAGAAAAGTTACCCCTATCAGTAGATTATAGTACTCTAACAACTGGCATCAAACAACTGAAACATTTCTGCTTTCAGCCATCTGTGACTGCAATCTTTCCTTCAAGAGTAAATATCCATTTTAACATTGCTGCCGAGGCTGTTATTAATCAAGAGTGCAATCTCTCCAACTTAATTACATTTTTCTATGATGCATGCAAGCTTTCAGCTACAGCCCCAGAAATATATGTATGTTTAAAAGGCTGCTCAGACTGAACTGCATATTTCTGATCTTCTGTCATCAGATAAAACTGACATTGTTTAATAAGTTCCTAAATGTCTGTCTTAGAAGAGTGCACATGATATTTATTTATTTGTGTTGGCCCTTGTCTCATAATTACCTTAATACTTCACATTTCTCACTATTCATTTCTAGATTATAGTTTTTCTTCCATGAACACAAGGGTACATAAGCTATCCTATGCTTCACCAAGCACCCTGGCTCTTGTTTCACCACCACTCTTCTCTTTATTCTGTCTCCTCTCTCCACCCTCTGTCTCGATAAAGCGTTTCAACATGCAACAGCAGCAGTTTCTCTCCCATTACAGATGCAGCTTGACCTGCTGAGATCTTCCAGCAGATGGTTTGTTGCTGCAGATTCCAGCATCTGCTGCTCGTGTCTCCATTGTACTGATTTAATATAAAGACTCTTCAGGCAAGCTTACTCTAACGTAAGTACCATGGACTCAATCTCACTGTTCCCTCTCTGTGGTTACATCAGAGTAAGCTTGCCTCTCTTTGATCATACTTTTATCAGATTATTAACGATCCCCTCCTTCCTGCTGCTGTCCCCCTTCTTGGCTCCGTCTACTTTGTTTTCTTGTCTGCTTCCATCTGTCATCCACCTGTCACCATCTCCCAACTCCACCCCTCCTCTTCCCCTACCTGGCTTGAGTTGCCAATCGTTCTTCACCCTGAGTTACAGGTACAGACTAGGACTTTATTCTTCAGGGTGTAGGTGACTGACAGGTCATCTTATGGAGGTATATAAAATCCTGAGGGATATAGTTAGGATGAATGTACTCAGTCTTTTTTTGCAGGTTGGGGAATCAAGAACTAGAGGGCCCAGGTTTAAGGTGAGAGGGGAATAGGAACTTGAGGGGCAACATTTTTACATAAAAGGGTGGTATAAATGTGGAATTAGCTGCCAAAGGAAGTGGTTGAGGTAGGCACAATGACAGCTTTTAAAGACTCTTGGACAGGTACATGGATAGGAAAGGTTCAAAGTAAATTTATTATCAACATAAATATATGTCACCATATACAACCTGAGATTCATTTTCTTGTGGGCATACTCAGTATATCTTTAATAGAATAATAACCATAATAGAATCAATGAAAGACCAACTTGGGCATTCAACTACTGTGCAAGGGAAAACAAACTGTGCAAATATAAAAAGAAAGAATTATTATTATTATTATTATTATTATAAATAAGAAAGGAATAAAGAAAGAGTTGACATTTCGAGCTGAGACCCCTCAGCAGAATTGGAAAGAAAGGGGGAAGAAGCAAGAATGAGTCAGAAAAGGGGTTTCAGTCATGGTAACTTGAAGTTATTGGATCATTGTAAAAATATCCAAATGATTTATGTAGAAGATTTAAAGAGATTAAAGATTAGCTTTTATTTGTTATATATACATCGAACCATACAGTGAAAGGTGTTGATTGTGTAAATGACCAAAGATAGGCTGGAGGGAGCCCGCAGGTGTCACAACGCTTCCAGCACCAATATAACATGCCCACTGCTTACTAACCTTTCAGAATGGGGGGGGAAACTGAATCACTGTGGAAAACATGGTCACAGAGAGAACATATAAACTCCTTACAGATAGTGCAGGGACAGAACATGGATCGCTGGTGTTGTAAGGCATTACATTAGTAATTATGCTACCATGTCTGCCTGCCTGGCCTGAGCTTGACACTGCTTTCACCACTGAGTTTGTTTCTTCACTGTCCTAAGAACTAATTCAGCCTGGTGCAATCAGGGATGGACAATAGTGGTCAACGTTGTCGGAGATATTTACATCCCATAAATAAATAACCATATCAGATGCACTCGTGCCAAATTTCAGCAATTAAACATTTTATCAGCCTGAATTATAGTCAAATTCTATTGATACATGGTTCAAAATTGAAACCCTTAGCTTTCTGTCAAGATTACTTGGTCCACCAGCATTGTGTGTGCACCACTTGTTCATGTTTCTATATGCTATATCAGGAGGCCATTCAGCCCATCATCTGGCTTGAAGAGCGTTCCCTTTTGATTTTCTCTTGTCGTCTGTTCTCCACACATTCCCATCAATTCTACCGCCCATCAACGCAGGGGGGTGGGCTGGTGGTGGTGCCAACAGTGGCCAATCAACCTATCAACCTGCATATCTTTGAGATGTGGGTGGAAGCCAGAGCACCCAAGGGAAACCCATGTGGTTACAGGGAGAACATGCACCAGCAGCACTGGAGATCAGGTAACACAGTACCTCAGTCACCAGCACTGCAGGGCCACTCCTTTCTGCACTAACTCTTTCTCACAAAATACCATAATATTTATCAGTCTCAGCCTCTAGTGGACTCAATGACTGAACCTACATATATAGGAACCTTCAAAATATCTCATAAGAACTTTACCTTGCTTTAAAAGGTTCATTAAATTAATTTCTACTCTCCCAATATTTCTTCACCTGGCTCAGTGTCTTGTGTTGGTTTTCCTATATAACTGTTTTGCATGTAATGCTTTGTGAAGTCCTCTATATAAATGCAAATTGCTATTGTTAGTGTTGCAAACGTCTGAGAGATACTTACGCATTGGCATTACCATTCACGGCTAAATCGCAAGATCTGATTGACCATCTATGAAAACGCTCTCCATAGTTTCCATCTGGTGTTAGTAAGGTCAGGCACGACCCTGAACAGTGCAGAAACCAACTCTGACCACAAGGTAAGCTCAGGAGTGTGGACATCTCTTTTGTTCCGAATGTTGTTCAAGAGGACTAGAATACAAAAGCAAGGATGTAATGCTAAGGCTTTATAAAGCATTGGTCAGACCACACTTGGAGTATTGTGAATAGCTTGAGGCTCCTTACATAACAAAGGATGTGCTGGCATTGGAGACGGTTCAGAGGAGATTCACAAGAATAGTCCCAGGAATGAAAGGGTTAACATATGAGGAGTGTTTGATTGCTCAGAGCTTATACTCGCTGGAATTCAGAGGAATGAGGTGAGGAGGGGGGGATCTGATTGAAACCTATCAATTATTGAAAGGCTTACATAGAGTGAATGGAGAGAGAATGTTTCCTATAGTAAGGGAGTCTAGGACCGGAGGACACAGACTTAGAATACAAGGACATCCCTTTAGAACAGAGATGAAGAGGAATTTCTTTAGCCAAAAATGGTGAATCTGTGGAATTCATTGCTAGAGATGTCTGTGGCGGCCCAGTCTTTAGGTATATTTCAAGCGGTAGATCGGTCGTTGATTAGTCAGGGTTTCAAAGGTTACAGGGTGAATGCAAGTGAATGGGGTTGAGTGGAATAATAAATCGGCCATTATGGAATGGCAGAGTAGGTTCAAGGGGCCAAATGGCCTATTTCTGCTCCTATGTCTTAACACAATGATGAGTGAATTGCTAGTGAATTGATAGTTTAAACATCAAATGGTTGTTACCTAGTTTTACTTTTTTGCTTTATGAAGATATAATATACAAAATTTCCTGAAGAGGGTTTTTCCAAAGAGCCTTTACCTAGAAAGCATTAAAACAAAGACATGCAAAGCTAAAAAACACTCAGCAGGTGAAAAGAGAAATAGAGTTAACTTTTGAGAACAAAAACTTTTCCTCAGATATAGGGATGAAAGAAAATAAATTAGTTTTCAGTTATAGGATGGATAGGTCAAAGAGAATTGCTCTGATTGGATGAATTTAAGGTTGCTGTGGAGATCAGTCTTAGGGATCATCTAGTTGATGAGTTAATTGAGGAGTTAATGATAAAGAAATGATCAAAAGCTATGAAATGAGGGCAATTAGAGAGTGAGAATACAAATAAAGGAATGTAAATGTTGAAAATTCAGAACAGTGGGATATGACCAGCATGAAGCTAATGGAGAGAGAGCAAGTGAAAGAAAATCACAGAATATCTTACAGTGGAAAATAGTGGAGAAAGTCAGCAAGTCAGGCGGCATCAATGGAGGGAAATAAACATTTTGGATCATGTCCCTTCATCAGAACTACATTAGCCCTAAATATTGACTATATCTCTCCATAAATGCTGTCTGCTTTGTTGAATTTCTCCAGAATTTTGAGTATTTTGCTTCAGATTTCCAATATCTGCAGAATGTCCTGTATCTCCATATAGAAGACATGGTCAGTTGTGATATAAGCAGAGAAAATGAGTTATTTAAAGTTGTAGAACTGGATATTGAATTCTGAAGATTGCAATTTACCCTAATAGAACCCATGGACTCACTTTCAAGGACTTTACAACTTCCATTATCAGAACTATTTATTTGTTTGTTTGTTTGATTATTATTTGCACAGATTGTCTTCTGTTGCACATTGATTATTTGTCAGTCTTTGTTTATGTGTAGTTTTTCATTGATTCTATTGTATTCATTCAATCTCCTTTTGCTTATCCAGTGTAGAGGATACAATTTAAGCAGTAAATGTGGAGTATTAGGTTGGACTAAAAATCTACGTTAGTATGAAACTTGATTAGCCTCGAGGCTGTAAGTCTCTGTAAGTCCACTGGGGAAGACAAAGGTCCACCGTCTGCAAATCCATGAGCTTGCTGGAGGCCGAAGGCCATCTCTCCTGGGCTTAGAAGATGGTGTATGTGCGTGTGTGTAGGAAGAAACGAGGTTTGTTTTGTTGTTGTTCCTTTGTTGCTTGGTATGTTCTATTTTGTTCTGTGCTGTTCTACTGAACATGGTGGGCATGGTATGTTGGCGACACTAGCTGGTCGTTAGCACAAATGATGCGCTTCGCTGTATGTTTCAAAGTGCATGTGATAAATAAACCTGAATGTGGAATGAGTGCGAGTGAATTGCTGCCTCATTTGGGAGGGCTGTTCTTCCCACACCCCCCCACCCAAAAGCGGGAAGCAAAGAGGGAAAAGGCAGGTGTTGTGCCTCCTGTGGTTACGTGCCTTGGTGCTACAGAGTGGAGAGTGGTTGGCAGGGTTCTTAGTGAAAGGAATACCCCAAGTTCAGAGGGAGTTGGTAAAGTGAATGAGGGGGGAGATAAGGGGGCCAAAGTCACATTGGTAGTTGATAATGAATAGATCCATTCATTATCAGCCAAAGGGAGAGGTCCAAATTGGAATACTGGAACTCCAAAAAGGGTTTACATTCTGGGGTGAAGATTTGAGTGCAAAAATCTGTGCATGGCAATGGAGACACTGGAAGAGCTCAGAGTCATATTGAGCTCGAATTCATGAAGGTGAGGATGATGTGGGGGAGGGGTGCGATGGAGCTAAAACCCTTGCTGAAGACCGAACATTTGAGATCAGAGACCGGAAAAGACAGGGTGTGGTACTATGGGGAGCGAGGTGAAGATTCAGCACTACCAAAGAAGGTATAAGGCGCTCCTTCCCTTTACTAGCCTGCAGGTCACCCTTGGGCAAGGTGTAGCACCTACTTAGCCCCCCCGATCAGGCTCATGTGAAGCCATAGGAGCAGGTTGTGGATGGTCGTATGAACAGCTGGTGCATATCACACATCCTGGTTATGTGACCACTGGCGCCAGGTAGACAATCTCTGAAGAGTATTGATATGGCTGTGGTCGCCCATCTTGTTAGACACTGCCCAGAAGAATGCAATGGCAACCCACTTCTGTAGAAAAATTTAGCAAGAACAGTTATGGAAAGACCATAATTGTTTACATCAAGTGACACAGCACTTAATGAATGACCGAACTGTGGGAAGGGATGAGTTCATGAGGATGTAGATGGGCAAAATGACCAGGAGAGAAAATGGACTGAGTCTAATAACGGCCTGGTTCGAAGCTGTCCTTCAGCTTGGTGATACATGCTTTCAAGCTTTTGTATCTTCTGCCTGATGGGACAGGGGAGAAGAGAGACTGTTGGGGGTGGGTAGGATCATTATACTGGCTGCTTTTCTGAGGCAACAAGAAGTTTAGACAGAGTCCACAGAGGAGAGGCTGCTTAGGTGGGATGTGTGCTGTCACTTAACAATCTAGTAAGCACTGAAAAACAAATTAATAAGGCTAGCTTCATTTTAAAATGAAGTTTAAAATCAGATGTGTTGCTACCACTGAAATATTCACAATGGCAATATTTTGACAGTGAGATTAAGTAGCCCTGCTGTTTTCTTTGTAAGCCACTGAGATGTGTTGTGACCACCCATACATTAGCTGGGTAACCTTGAGTTAAGTCACATCCTATAGAATGGATGGAAGTGTCCGTCCACAAAATTAATATGGCTGAAAAGGATGCTTGCATTGGTGCAGAATTTGTAAGCAAACAGTATAATCTTCTACAGAACAAGAAAATTCAGGAAGCTGCACAGATGTAAGAAATTGGATCAGAAATAGTCCTGAAGGCTCTTAAATCTGCTCCACCATTCAACACGATCGTGTGAAAAATCATCAAGTATACTGCAGATGCTGAAAATCAGAAATAAAATAAGGTAATAAATAAATAAGCTAACAATTAGACAGATAGGGAGACAGATGGCAGTTGGCCAGAAAGAAAAACGTACATCAAAATATACAGCGAAATGTGTCACTTGTGTCAAATCAAATCAATGAGGATTGTGGGAGGAGCAGCCCACAAGAGTCACCAACATATCATGCCAAATGCTTAGTAATCCTAACTCTATGTCTTTGGAAGCAAAGGGAGCACCCTGTGCAAACCCATGTGGTCATGGGAAGAACATATAAACTCCTTACAGACAGCAGTACGAAATCAAACCCTTGTGCTGTAAAGCAATTACGCTAAATTACGTGGCGTTATGTACTAGCCAGGCCACCTAAACCTTTGCAAAGATTGAGTGAGAAGGGTAATATTGATCAATGTGGGCAGAAACGTAATATTGTGTTACTGGCTAGTGGGAGAAACAGTAAATGTTGTGGGTTGCCTTCACAACAGGATGAGACATGGACTAGAAGTAAGGTCATTACTCACAAATTATTTGTGAAATCAACTTGCCTGAAGGTATGTTGCTTCACATTTTTCTGCCAGACGGAATGTATTCAAAAGTACTGGTGCAATTATACACCAGTGGAGGAACTAACCAAAACATTCCAAGTGCTAGCCTTTTATGGATAAAGCAAGCTCTTGGCCAAAAGTGTAGCAAATCAGGTTTTCTATTATAACCAGGTTTGACTTAACCCACAGGCTTCATCATGTTCTAAAGAATGGTGTTGCTTTATTTCAAAGGCCATGATGTGAAGTTGGTTCAGGTGACACAGACAGTTTAGGAATCAGATGTGCGCCTGCAGCTTTACATCTACTGACGTCCAAATGCAGGAATTTGGGAATTGGCATAGGTCCTTTGATCCTGTGAGCTTGTTTTAGCATGGCTGATTCCTATACCCAAAACAGAAATCAAAACCTATATGTGCTAGAAATCAGAATAAGAAACAGAAAATGTTACAAATACACAGCAGATCAGGCAACATCTGTAAAAATTGAAACAGAGATAATACCAGACTGAAGACCAGCCTGGCCATTTTGTTTCTATATATAACTTCCTACACTCAGTGACCACTTTATTAGTGCCTCCTGTACCAGGTGGCTACAGAGTGCATGTTCATGGTCTTCTGCTGTTGTAGTACATCCATTTCAAAGTTCAACATGCTGTCAATTTAGATATGCTCTTCGACACAACATTGTTGTAATGTGTGGTTATTTGAGTTACTGTCGCCTTCCTATCAGCTTGAAACAGCCCGGCCTATCTCCTTTCACCTCTCTAATTCACAAGGCATTTTCGCCCACAGAACTACCTCTCGCTGGGTGTCTTTTTGTTTTTCGCACCATTCTCTGTAAACACTAGAGACTGTTGTGTGTGAAAACCCCAAGAGGTCAGCAGTTTCTGCGACATTCCTGCCTGGCACCAACAATCTTTTCATGGTCAAAGTCACTTAGATCACATCTCTTCCACATTCTGATGCTTGGTCTGAACAACAACAGAACCACTTGACAATGTCTGCACATTTTTATGTGCTGAGTTGCTGCCACATGATTGACTGATTGGATATTTGCATTAACAAACAGCTGTACAGGTGTACTTAATAAAGTGGCCACTGAGTGAATCTCAAGGTATTTGGTTAATGAAAATACATTACTCACAAATTAAAAACTAATAGTTGCCCTAATTTTTTTTCTCCCTCTCAATCTAGCACCAGTGCCATTATTTATTTACACATATACAGTAGAATAATGTATAACTTATGTGAATTTATGTTTCTGTTCATCATCTTGTAGCATACTGTGCTGTTGCTGCAAGAGGCTAATTTTTATGGCATTTCCTGTATACCCTATCTATAACACTAATAAACTTGAACTTAAACAAACAGAGGAGAGTTCCAAATTCCTTCCAATCTCAGTGTTTAGAAGTGTTTCTTGAACTACATTTGTGAAAGGTTGGGCGGACAGTATGGGAATGAAGGAGCCTGTACCAAATGTAGAGTTGAGATTTGAGAGGACGCATGCGACTGACCTGGAAGGATGGGTTAGTTTCTGGCTGGTGTAGAGGCAAGTATTTCACCTCCTATGGTTGCAGAGGAGAGGTTAAGCAATGGTTGGGGAGATTTGACCAAAAGAACGGAGTGACAGATGGAATCATCCTTGTGGAAGGCGAAAAGGGGGAATGGAGAAGATGTGACTGGAGGTGGGATCCAGTTCCAGTTGGGGCAAATAATGAATGGTGATGTGCTGAAAGTGAAGACTAATGCAATGGAAGGTGAGGACAAAGGCAACTCTATATCTGTGCTATATGAGTAAGAGGATTAAGAGCAGAAGTCTGGAAAATAGAGAGGGCTTCATCTACCATAGTGGAGGACAAGCCACAATGAGCCAGCAGAAAGCTTTATCCTGAGAACAGGTGGAATGGAGAATGGAGAAACTGAGTGAAAGGGATGGCATTTTTACAAGAGTAGGTGGGAGGAAGTGTAGTTAAGGCTGCTCTAGGAGCCAGTGGCTTTAGAGTATATGGTGGGTAGGTCACAGTGTGTGCTGGCAATCATGGAACCCTAGTGTGGAGGAAAGACAGATGCCAAAGTAGAAATGACAAACAGAGTTTATACATAGGAATTCCAACAGAATATCAGAGGCTCGTCTGAGTGACACCATGAGGTGAACATTATCCAAACTAGGACCCTGAGGTTATCGCCATGGGACGTCCACTAAAATAGAACAGGTGAACCAGAATCCCAAAGCCTATCAAAATGAACTTAACAAGGTCAAACAATTAAGGGTACCAGTTAAACAACAATTTACCACTTAAGCTGCTCTGGAAAACTCAGAGCCCAACGCTCCCCTGCACCCTGCACAGACCTGGAGAGCTCATTACAGGATAGTTGTCTTCTGAAATAAAGGCAGCGAGAACCAGAGCTCCATTAATTATAACCTGCATTTCTAATAGCCATTGATCAGAAGGCATTCTTGTTCTTGTGTTGCTTTGGCCTGTTGAGTAGCCCAGTGGAGTAGTCATTGGCATAATGCTTTACCATGCCTGCAAGTAGTGACTGGGATTCAATTTCTGCTGCTGTCTGTAAAGAGTTTGCATGTTCTCCCATAACTGTGTGGGTTTCCTCCCACATTCCAAAAAGTTGTGGGCATGCGATGTTAGTGCTTGGAGTACAGCAGCACTTGCAGGCTGCCCTCTACATACCCCTGGACTGTACTGTTCATTGATGCAAACAACGTATTTCATGGTATATTTTCACTGTGGGTGCGCTCTCCCAGGTCAGGGTTTTCGGACCCTTCTTCAGTGAATTGAAACAAGGTTTCTTGGTCAAAATAGTCCAGAATACCCAGGAAGAGATCAGACTCCGAGTCTGGAGAGTCAATGCTGTCAGCATCCAGTCCTGAGACTGTGTTGGTCGTTGATGCAAACGATGCATCTCACTGTATGTTTTGGGTGTTTTGATGTACATGCAACAATTAAAGCTAATGTTTATAATCTCTTCATTTCATCAGCTACCTAGCCAGTAATTGTGTACATTTGCTGCTGAGACATTCGCAGATGATTTGCAGTAGAGTGGACTGAGGTCCACAACTGACCAGGAATAGTGCCACATTGCTTATCCCTTTGTGGCTGCTCTATTTGTCCATCAGTGTGCTGGTTATTCAACCTTTGTTGCCTACCATTGATTTGTAAATAACTTCTTCCCTTTAACTCTCATGAAATATTTTGCTCACTGAAAGCTGAGATTTTGTGTTCCTTGAGTTGTTCTGGTCTTTCCCAACCTAGCAAATGACAATGCCTGTGGGTTGTATGCAAAAATTTCATCTTGCATTTCACATTCGGTCAAATAGATTTGCAAACTCGGCTAGATCAGATGGATACATCACAAACCAATTAATCCACACTGAGCATCAACCACTGATCCAGTTTCAAATTCAGTTTTGTTCACTCCGTATTCCCAGGAAACTTTTTCACTCACCTATACACCAAGTTAATTAACTGTTGGTTCATTTTTAATGAACCACTAGTTCATTAACTAGTGTCTATTTAATCTAATTATTGCGTACCAGTTAATTGGCTCCTAGCCAATTGATGCAAACAACGTATTTCATGGTAGCCAATTAACATGACCAATTAATCAACAAGTCCATTCATCTCTGAGATTGAGGAGGAAACTGGAGCATCCAAATGAAATCCATGAAGTCACAGAGGGAACGTGCAAACTCCTCACAACTAGCACTGGAGATCAGGATTGAGCTCAGGTCATTATGGCAGCAAGCTGTCGTGTACAAATTCATTGAAGTTTGAAGCCTAGATTTATCTTGTTTGAAGGCAGAGATCTTAGGAATTGATTAATGAACTCTTGAGAGTTATTGATTTACTGCTTGCAGTAGAGGAGACTGACAGGTTTAACTGAAGTGCGGAATGACAACCTTCTAATTGCCTCATGCTGCAAGACAACAGCATACATCCTGAGCCAGTAAACCATTGATGAGAAAACCCAGTAAAACTCTGCAGAGAAACAGTAGATCTGAGGTCAGACAACAGTAAAAAGGAACAAGGTGACATCTGGGACAGTTGTCTCCACAACTCCAGGAAATAAAGTATTACATCAAATCAAGTCAAGCCGAATTTATTGTCTTACGTGCAAGAATGGTGAGGTACAGATACAATAGAAAACTTGCTGTAAAGTCACTGACAATGTTCTGAACAAAAAATTATACCTAAATTGTATGTACACTCGTGGACATGTTATTAGGTACAAAACCGTACACCTGCTCATTAATACAAATTTCCAATCAGCCAATCATGTGGCAGCAACTCAATGATAAATACATGCAAGCATGGTCAAGAGGTTCTGTTGTTGTTCATACTAAACATAGAAATTGGGAAGAAATGTGATCCAAGTGACTTTGACCATAGGATGTTTGTTGGTGCCAGATTGGGTGGTTTGAGTATCTCAGAAACTGCAGATCTCCTGGGATTTTCGCACATAATAGTCTCCAGAATTTACAGAGAATGGAGCAAGAAATAGAAAAAATCCTGTGAGTGGCAATTTTGGGGAGTTGAAAATGCCATGTTAACAAGAGAGGTCAGAAGAGAATGGCCAGACTTGTTCAAACTGAGAGGAAGGTGACAGCAACTTATAACCAACAGTGGTGCACATAAGTTACAGCAACAGAAGACCACACTCAATGGCCACTTCACTAGATATAGGAGGCACCTAATTAAGTGGCCACGCATACATACATGCCTGAAAAATTAACATGTGCTCAGTTTTTAAAATTAATACCAAAAATCTCCTGGGAAAGTGGTAAATTTTTGCAAATTCTTCTTACTGCCTTTCTCATTACATCCTCTGCACAATGAAACATTTCATGAGATTTTACAATCTGCCATTCCATCTGATTAAGATGTGATATCTCACTGTGCTCATTTTCAATGCTGTTAATTGTCACACATTTTCATGTTACATTTGTAACTGAGCAAATAAATATGTTGTAATTTGTATTCTGGATGTAAAGGGAATTTTCATTAGCTGCACTTTATAAGAAATGCAGTGAACCTTTAGGTTTGTGTACTTTCCAAGGCGTTGTTAAACCTGTCATTATTCCAGTCCCGGGAGGCATTAAACCCTGCTTGTCTGGTCACAGGAATGCCAGATTGGCTATCAAGAGACTCGAAGAGCGATGGTGTTGTTGAAGGAAGTGCATTCCTAGGCACGCCACACTGGCTACCTGTGAATAGCCAAAGAAATCGTTCAGCACTAACTTAAAGTAGAAAGTATTTTCTTTTACAGAAGGGAATGGATCATGTGTTTGTATAGTCTGCTCTGTGACCTTATTCTGAAACTTTAACAGCAAAGCCTTTTTAAAGTGTTTTTTTATAATGTTGAAACAAACCTGAGTTCTTAGCACTTTTTTTCATCATGAACTTAGACACAAAGATATTCACTATTGCCTGCTTGCTGTTGAGTTGGATTCACCACTCTTTACATAATAACGAACTTCTCCATGCAGCAAAATATGGGCAACATTTGGGTCGTGATCCGAATCATGCCAAACATCTCAAGCAAAAGAAAACTTGATACCATCTCCCTCGCTGTCCAACAGCTTTGTCATCACTAAGCTTCCAGTCCTCCACCCCATCAATCTTTTAGCTCACAAGGGAGCAGAAATCTTACCAGATGGAAATTCTGATGGCAAGGTATCCCGTGGTGAATGATCCCAATTCCTGATATTCCAAAGTCTATCTACCATCTACAAGATTCAACTCAGGAGTGTAAGGGAATGCCTTTAGAATCACCAGGATTGTTCTCTCTGGAGGGTTAGAGGCTGAGGGAGATCTGATAGCCATTTTTAAAAATCAAAATAAACTTTATCCATAATAAAAAAATATAAGAATAAACCATGCATTGCCTTTTCATTCTTTCAACTCATAGTCAATTCTTTCCATTACATTCCTACATATCAATAGCACTGCTGCCACTCATGGGGCACTCTGGGGTGGTGCACTACTACTATAGAGGAGGGGCTCCCTCACCCAACTTGGCCCCTCCCTCTCCAATAGCAGAAGAACCCTATTCTGTGGTGCTTCCCCACCAAGCCAAACATATGGAACACTTTAGGAATTTGCATGTTACCTTTGAACGGAGGTCTATGTATCATTCCAATTTTAGTGTATATGCAGCTGAAGTGATAGAAGATTATAAGATTATGAAATGCGTAGATGGGGTGGACAGTCAGAACCTTGTTCCCAAGGTAGAGACATTATATTTAAGGTGGAAGGGGACAAGTTTAAAGTCTTGCAGGGCAGGGTTTTTTACATGGACGGTGGAAGGTGCTTGGAACACGTAGTGGTGGAAGCTCTAAATTAGTGGCAATTAAGAAGTGTTTAGATAGGTGCATAAATATGCATGGATGGAGACTTGGTGATGTTAAATTATAAGTGAATTCACTGTCTTTGACAGAGGATATTCATTACCTGGCTATTTATATAGACTCACACAGCATAAAAACAGGTCATGCAGCTCAACTGGTCCATGACATCCAAGATGCCCATCCAGGCAAGTCTCATCTGTCAGCTTTTGACCCATGACCTTTTTTTTCAAATGCCTGTCCAAGTGTTTTTTAGAAGTTGTTATTGTACCTGTCTTAACTATATCCTCTGTCAGCATGTTCCATATACTTCCAAAGTTCAACGGTCAAAATGAATTCATTATTAAAGTACTTGCATATACTAACTTGAGATTTATTTTCTTGCAGGTGTTTGCAGGAAATAGGGAAGTACAATAGCATTTTACAAAACAAATCTATGCATGAACAGACAAAGGCTGACAACCAACCTATATGCAAAAGGAGGTGAACTGTGCAGATAAAAATAATACTGAGAGTCCTTGAAAGTGAATTTGCAGGTCACAGAATCAGTTCAAAGTAGTTATTCGTAAAGTTATCCATATTGGTTCAGGCGCTTGATAGTTGTAGGGCAATAACTGTTCCTGAAGCTGGTGTTGTGGGACCTCAAGCTCCTGTACCACCTGCCTGACGGTATTAGTGAGAAGAGAGCATGGCCTGGATAGTGGTGCTGTTTGATGATAGCTGCTACCTTCTTGTGGCAGTGCTTCATGTAAATGCACACAATGTTAGGGAGGGCTTTACCTATGACGGACTGGGATGTATCCACCACTTTCTGTAGCCTTTTCTGATCCTGTGAATTAGTGTTTCCATACCAGGCCATGATGTAACCAGTTAGGATGCTCTTCACTGTACATCTATAGAAGTTTGGCAAAGTTTTTGTGACTTGCTGAATCTTCTGAGGAAGTAGAGGCACTGCTGTGCCTTCTTTATAATGGTGCTTAGGTGTAGGTCCCAAGAGAGATCCTCTGAAATGATAGTGCTAAGGAATTTAAAGCTTCTGACCTTTCCACCCCCGTTCTCCTTATGAGGACTGGCTCACGGACTTCTGGCTTCTGTAGCTTTGACTTTGCAGATTTTGAGTGAGAAGTTTTTGATGTTGGGCCACTAAACCAGCCTCCCTCCTGTATGCGGCCTTGTCACCAACTTTCATTATGCCAACAACAGTGGTGTTGTCAGCAAACTTAAATACACACCGCCCTCTGTGTAAAATAAGTTTGTCTCTCAAGTTCCTATTAAATCTTTGTTATGTATAGATTTTCATAAGTTCTATTGTATTTTTTTATTTTCCAGTAAACAACTGCAAGTAAATGTATCTCAGTTGTAGAGTATGTACTTTGATGATACATTTACTTTGACTTACCCTTCTCACCTTAAACTTGCGTCTTCTGGTTCTAGATTCCCAAATCCAGGGCAAAAGACATTGTCCCTGTTTTATAGAGTGAAATTTACTGGCAACTAATAAGGTTGTATTTGAATGATGCAGAAGTTAGTTTCTAAGACTAAGACTAAGGGTAAGTTGTTGACTTCTGGGATTCATTAAGTGTCTTCTTGCAAGGGAGGGAAGGTTCTTTTGTTTATTCTTCAGATGTGGGTATTGAAGGCATGTTTGGCATTTATTGCCTAGGCTCAAGCTGAGTGGCTGGCAAGGCCTTTTCAATCAGAGAGGAGATTACTGTGGGTTTGGGGTCAGATACAGGCCAGGCAGGATAAATATGTCAGATGTCCCTTTACAAAGGAAGTCAGCATAGCAGATGTTCATCCTTTTGAACAAGTCAGGTACTTTCGTTTATAATCCCAGCTGATTTAATTGATGACGTGAATTGCTCAGTTGCTGTGGTGGGATTTGAACAAGCAACAATAGTCTGTGCTCTTGGATAAACAGGCCGGTTACATCATCACAAACCCTGAATGCTTTGACACCTGCTGATGTGCAGAGAATCTTTCATCAGGAGCACTTCATACGGCTGGCGCACAGCTCCAGTAATCCAGTTTCAATCCTGTCCACGGGAGCAGAGTTTGTACAGAGCTTGTGACTATATTGGTTTCCTCCAGGTGCTCTGGTCTCCTTCCAAAATCCCAAGAACATGCAAGTTCAGATTCAGACTCAGAGTTATTTAACATGCGTACATTGAAACACGTCAATCGAGTTAACAACCACACATTCAAGGCTGTGCTGGGGGTCAGCTACAAGTATCGCCACACATTTCAGCACCAACGTGACATCCACCTTTGGCTTTGCCCTCTAGACTTCGCCAACCTCAAGTTACCGACACCAGGGCTCTGTGATCATGGGTTTGATGGGTTGCTAGGTTAATTGGCAGCTGTAAATTGTGTAGTTGTGTAGTGTAATCAGGAGGAGAGTTGATGGGAATGTGAGAGAGAAAAGATAGAATAGAAATAAGTGGATGGGTGAGGTTGATGGGCATGTTCAGAGAGACATATAGACCTGAGTAACGCAATGACCTCATTATAAGGAAATATAAAAACCAATCCTAAATTATGCTTATGTAGTAACACATTAGACCAGGGGTCAGCAACCTTTACCACTGAAAGAGCCACTTGGACCCGTTTCCCACAGAAAAGAAAACACTGGGAGCCGCAAAACCCGTTTGACATTTAAAATGAAATAACACTGCATACAACGTTTTTTTTGCCTTTATGCTATGTATAAACAAACTATAATGTGTTGCATTTATGAAATTGATGAACTCCTGCAGAGAAAACGAAATTACATTTCTGCATGCAACAAAAACATTTTGAACTCCGAAAAAAAGACGTTGGGTTGAAAGTTACTTTTAAGTAAAATACTCAATGTCTATTTGAGTCCTTCTTGTATTTATGAAAAACGCCGAACTTAAATTTTCCGCCAGCAGCAAACCAAAAATAACATCAGCCAGCTGTCAGCCTGAAAAATAAAAGGACTATTTCACTGAACAATGAAAAAATATGAATATACATAAAATAATAGGCAATTAAAATATTTATCATACTTGGTTAATGGGATTTCTGCTCCTGGACCTCAGCGCACAGCGTCTGCACATCAGGGCTGTATGACGTCACCTTCATCTTTACACAGGATCGCAAGCTGTCATCTGTGAGGCGTGCGCGATGTTTGTTTTTAATAAAGTTCATGTTGGAGAACACCTGCTCACTTACATATGTGGATCCAAAGATCGACAGGACTCAAAGCGCATACTTTTTCATGTTTACATAAATGTCGGGCATAGCATTCCATGTTTCGAACACAAGTTTGTCCGGTTTTGGAAGGTTTTCAATATCACTCCATTTGTGTTTCTGAGCAAGAACGGCCTTCTGACGGGCAACATCTTCAAGGTCTGCTGTCAAGCGTCTAAACTTGGACACCCATATGTCTTTGTCGGCTATGTCGGCCAGTTCCATCTCAAGATCAGGTTGACTCACACCTGCCAATGCAGTCGTATTCAGTAGGGAAGGATCGATGCTTAAGGGAGTGACCGGGAAGGATAATGTGTTTTTTTCCTCTCTGAACTCACAGAAGCGTTTCCCAAACGATGTTTGCATTGCGATGATTGCAGAATGTAAATACTCCGAAATTATCATGTCGTGACCTTGTTTGAACTCTCTCAAATTGGGGAAGTGAGACAAAGTGCCTTTCTGTAAATCTCTGGCAAGCACTGTCAACTTGCGCTCGAATGCCAAAACATCCTCCAACATGTGCAGGGCTGTACGTCCTTTCCCCTGAAGAGCTGTGTTCAGCGTGTTCAGGTGCGCTGTCATGTCTACCATGAAGTGTAGCTTTTCCAGCCACTCTGGCTGTTCCAGCTCAGGAAAGGTGAGCCCTTTGCTGCCCAGGAAAGTTTTCACTTCTTCCAGACACGCGACAAAGCGTTTCAGCACCTTCCGTCTGGACAGCCAGCGATAAAAACACGTTGTAGCGGTGTCAGTAAACTGCAGTCAAAGATAGCTTTATTCGAACTAAACAGCCTTGCTTTTAAGCCTCCCTCAACCCAGCCCCCATGGACGCAGATGCTGCAAAAGACGCGTACTCACAAACCCCCGTAGGCTATCTCCCTTAGCCGGAATGCTGGCTAATTGTGAGCCGTTTCGGATGTGCCAGGAAATGTGTCGCCACACTTAGATTGTACAAGATCACCATAATCTTCAAATTTAGAATTACATTTCAAAAGCTAACAAACTAACATAAAATACATTTTAATTAAATACTGACCAATTATTTCCCAAAGCCACAGGGAGCCGCAGCACAGAGGTGAAAGAGCCACAAATGGCTCGGGAGCCGCAGGTTGCCGACCCCCGCATTAGACAATCCATAAGTAATTACTTGGGCCAGATCTTACTGAGACAAGGCAATTTGCTTACTTTACATGTCCGATTATTTCTCTCACATTCCAACATGTTGCCCCACAAATCTCTGTAAGTTTGGGCTGGTGATGGTGTCATCAGATCTTGGTGAGGAATGGAATCAATAAATGAATGACTAAGAAAAGAACAGACGCTGAATGGAGAAGGAAATAGGGTGAACCTGAATCAGATAGATATATCAAATAAAGTGCATTGTTATTAGAAAAAAAAGCAAAGAGAAACCATTAGATATGTTACATCTTAAAATGTCTAGGAATAATTTTACTATAGGCGAGATTTAAATCTCAAAGTTTTAACTATTCCATCTTTGGGTTTGGGGTGTTCTCAGGCATTAAAGGTGTCCTTTCACAATCTGCACAGAATTATAGGACATTTTGAGACTGGAGTCTGTTAAGTCCATTACACTTATGCCAACCCAGATCTTGGTTCCCCATGTACAGGAAAGATGCAGCTTAACACCTAAATGCCCTGACTGATAAAGATGAGCATTCAAAACACCTTGTTTAGCACCCTTTCTAGTCATTCCCAGGGAATCAGGGTCCATGTATTGCAACACACACAAAATGCTGGTGGCCATGGATAGACATATCAGAATGGGAATGAGACATGGAATTAAAATGTGTGGCCACTGGGAGATCCTGCTTTCTCTGGCGGACATTGTGTAGGTGTTCAGTGAAACGGTCTTCCAGTCTGCATCGGTCTCACCAATATATAAAAGGCCACACCAGGAGCACCAGACGCAGTATACCACACCAGCCAACTCACAGGTGAAGTGTCGCCTCACCTGGAAGGACCGTCTGGGGCCCTGAATGGTGGTGAGGGAGGAAGTGTGGCAGGTGTAGCATTTGTTTCACTTACAAGGATAAATGCCAGGAGAGAGATCAGTGGGAAGGGATGGGGGGTGGGGGACAAATGGACAAGGGAGTTGCGTAGGGAGCTATCCCTCTGGAAAGCAGAAAGGGGGCAGAGGGAAAGATGTGCTTGGTAGTGGGATCCTGTTAAAGGTGGTGGAAGTTACAGAGAATTAGACATTGGACCCGGAGGGTGGTGGGGTGGTAGGTGAGGACGAGGGAAACCCTATCCCAGGTGGGGTGGCGGGCGGATGGGGTGAGAGCAGATGTGCATGAAATGGGAGAGATGCGTTTGAGAGCAGAGTTGGTGGAAGAAGGGAAGCCCCTTTGTTTAAAAAAGGAAGATATCTCCTTCATCCTGGAATGAAAAGCCTCATCCTGAGAGCAGATGCAGCGGAGATGGGGAAATTGTGAGAAGGAGATGGCATTTTTGCAAGAGACAGGGTAGGAAGAGGAATAGTCCAGGTAGCTGTGAGAGTCAGGAGGTTTATAGTAGATATTTTAATTCCATGTCCCATTCCTATTCTGATATGTCTATCCATGGCCTCCTCTACTGTCAAGATGAAGCCACACCCAGGTTGGAGGAACAACATCTTATATACCGTCTGAGTAGCCTCCAACCTGATGGCATGAATGTTGATTTCTCTAACTTCCATTAATGCCCCTCCTCCACTTCTTACCCCATCCCTGATTTATTTATTTCCCCCCTCCCTTTTTGTTCTCTCTGCCACTCTCTCAATCACTCCTTTCCTGTTCTACATCTCCCTCTGGTGTTCTCCTCCCCCTTTCTTTCTCCCTAGGCCTCCCGTCCCATGATCCTTTCCCTTCTCCAGCTCTGTATCACTTTTGCCAATCACCTATCCAGCTCTTAGCTTCGCCCTACCCCCTCCTGTCTTCTCCTATCATTTCAGATTTCCCCCTCCCCCACTATTTTCAAATCTCTTACTATCTTTTCTTTCAGTTAGTCCTGACGAAGGGTCTCAGCCCGAAATGTCGATAGTGCTTCTTCCTACAGATGCTGCCTGGCCTGCTGCATTCCACCAGTATTTTGTGTGTGTTGCTTGAACTTCCAGCATCTGCAGATTTCCTCGTGTTTGAGGGTACATGTATTTCTAGGTCCTCTGATCTGAAACATTCCCCAGAGTCCTGCCATTCACTGTAAGTCGTTACTTCCCAAAATGCAAGATCTCACACTTACCTGGATTGAACTCCCATTTCCCATTCCTTAGTTCACTTACCAAGCTGATTTTCAATAAACCTCTTCACTATCTGTGATAGATGTTGTTCTATAAACCATCATCCTTCCAAAAAACTACTTTCTCTCACCTTAAACTCATGGCCCCTTGTTTATTCTACCCTACCTGGGAAAAAAATTCTGACTCTCTACCTTGTCTATGTCTTGAAACTCACAGAAAAGCTGAGGATGATTTTTTGTTTTATGAGAGGCTAACGACAACTTAGTTGGAATTTCAGGCAATCTCACAATTCTAATCATCACTTTCTGACTTTTTTACACACCCAATGGCAGGCTCTGTGAACAAATCATTAATATGCCATAAAATTGTGCCTCATTTGAAGAAGCACTTGACAGCTTTCGTTGAGATGAGGCACAGGAAGGAAATATTTTCTGACTCCTATAACTGGGAACATAGTTGGAATGTAGGAATGGATCTAAGACTGCTCTTGTTTTACTAAAGAATATTTACACATATACAGTTTAGGGATAATTTCTTTTGTATGCTAGCCTTGCTTGAGCACAACTTGAGCTTACAAAACCCACTGTTGTACAGGAGGAAAACAGGAAGAAATCTGCAGATGCTGGGAATTCAAGCAACACACACAAAATGCTGCCTGACCTGCTATGTTCCACCAGCATTTTGTGTGTGTTGTACAGGAGGGTTTAGATATATATTTAATATCTAACTATATTTAATAACTATGTATTTATATAGTTAGTACACAATGAAGACTTTGAACAATATAAAGTTTTCTGATTCATTCTTTTCGAATCAGCTTTACTTAAGTCTGTCATATGTTGAATTGCGCCAAAGTTGATCAAAGCTAGGAACGCCAATGTAGAATACCTGGTTCATAGATTAAAGGATTTAGGACCAGGAATAAAACCATAAGGCCATAGATATAGGAGCAGAATTCGACTGCCATCTGTGACAATGAATTGCACAGATTTACCACCCTCTGGCTAACAAAATCCCTCCGCAACTGTTCTAAAGGGATGTCCTACTATTCTTAGGCTGTGTCTGCTGGTCTTAGATTCCTCCCTACAGAAAACATTCACTCCACATCCAATCTACCTAGGCCTTTCAATATTCGATAAGTTTCCCCCTAATTTTTCTAAACTCCAGCGAATACAGGCTTACAGCCATCAAACATTACTCATACATTAACCCTTTCATTTCAGGGATCATTGTTGCGAACCTCCTCTGGACTCTGTCCAATGCCAGCATATTCTTTCCTAGATAAGGGGCCAGGCACTGCTTACAATATTTCAGTTTCAGTCTAACCAAAGCCTCAGAAAGTGGATAGAACACTACGTGGCAACTACACTCGGTGGCCACTTTGTTAGATACATCTGAACACCTATTCGTGAGAGAGGTAGATAGATATATGGATACTTTATTGATTCCAAAGGAAATTACAGTGTCACAGTAGCATTATTAGTGCACAGATATAAATGTTGGAAGAGAAGTAGAAAGAATAAAAAATAAGTTTCCTCAAACAGTCTAACAGGAAGTTTCACCACTTTCCCAGAAATTGGTTGACTCATTATAGGGCCTACTGGCCGAGGATAAGAATGACCTCATATAGCGCTCTTTGGAGCAGTGCAGTGGTCTTAGTCTATTACTAAAAGTGCTCTTCTTTTCAGCCAAGGTGGCATGCAGAGGATGAGAAGCATTGTCCAGAAATGCCAAGATTTTCTGTAGGGGCCTTTGTTCTACCAGAACCAGCCTTTCTAATCAGTTTATTGAGCCTGTTGTACTGGTGACAACAGACTGGTAGAACATGTGAAGGAGAGGCCTGCATGTTCCATAGGACCTCAGTCTCCATAGGAAGTAGAAGCAACTCTAGCCCTTCTTGTACACAGCCTTTCTGTTGGCACTCCACTCAAGTCTGTCATCCAGGTGCACCCCCAGATACTTGTCTGTCCTCACCATCAATAGTAACAGGGAGTAATGTAGGCTTAGTCTTCCTAAAGTCCATCACCATCTCCTTTGTCTCACTAATGTTGAGCAGCAGATGATTCAGCTTGCACCATTTGACAAAGTCCTCCAGTAGGGCCCTGTATTCATCCTCCCATCCTCCATTTATACACCCAACTATTGCTGAGTCATCAGAGAATTTCTGCAGAAAACATGACCAGGAGTCACAGCTGAGCCAGGACCAGCCTCTAATCAGATATCTAATCAGCCAATCATGTGGCAGCAACTCAATGCATAAAATCATGCAGAGATGGTCAAGAGGTTAAACTGTTGTTCAGACCAAACATCAGAATGGGGAAGAAATGTATTCTAAGTAACTTTTACCATAGAATAGTTGTTGGTGCCTTACAGGTAGTTTGATGAGCTCAGAAACTGCTGATCTCCTGGGATCTTCATTCAAAACAGAATCTAAAATTTACAGAGAATAGTGTGAGAAATTGAAAACAACCAGTGAGTGGCAGTTCTGTGTGCAAGAATGCCTTGTTAATAAGAGGTTAGAGGAGAACAGTCAGATTCATTTAAGCTGACTAGAAGGGAATAGTAACTCACGTAAACACATGATACAACAATGGTCTGCGGAAGAGCATCTCTGAGTGTACAACACATTCAGGTGGATGGGCTACAGCAACAGATGACCACACTGGGTTCCACATCTGTACCTAATAGAATAGCCACTGAATGTACTGTGTCTCCTTTAGTAATAATGAGGGTGAGCATTTTGGAGCCCAGATATCATTCCTTTTGTCAACTCCAGATTTGGATGAAACATTGGGCACAGGATGTTTGTTGAGACAAAGAAGGGTTATCAATCAGAACACAAGTTTGCATGCCATGATGGAATTACATTGATAATAAATGTAATTAGACCAGTCTCTGCATGCAGACTACCCTTTCAACTTGGACCAAATCAACACCTAAGACTCGCCCACAAATAATTGGCAGGCAAACCACAGGATATATATTACCCAACCCTGCATCAATGCATACCTGAAACAAAAAGAGATTTCCGCTTTTACTTTGGCTCTGCGTTTTACACGCCAGTTCAGAAACTGGACGGAGAGCAGGACTAAGCATGGGAAAGAGGGATAGGGTAAAGCTTGAGTTAAAACTTTGATTTCATTCTCTCTGGAGGGGAGTTGTTGGGAATGTCTGGAGATAGAATGATAAGTTTAGACTGGGAATCCAGGAATTATTGCGTCTGGAGTGAAGAAGGACAGATTTGATAACAGTGTAGTGGACAAGACTAGTTTAGATTGGGTAAATTAATGAATGGTTCAAGGTGCAGAGGACGTAAATATAACATATCAAGCATGTAACAAATCAAATATAACAAAATTGAGTCCACTGTGGAAGTCGAAGGTTGAATATCCATGGATGGATGCATCAACTGTAGACTGGAGGCTGAAGGAGCCAGCCTGTCCTGCTGTAAAGTACTGTGTATGTGCACGGATGGGTAGGTGTGTGGGAGGGAGGATTAGGGCTTGTTTTGCTCTTCTTTCTTTGCCACTTGTTCTACTCTGTTTTGTTGTGCTCTGCGTTATTCTGCTGAGCGTTGTGGGCACGCTATGTTGGCATAGGAATGTGTGGCAACAACTGTGGGCTGTTCCGTGGGTGTGTTAGTTGTTAGCACAAATGATGCATTTCACTGTATGCTTCCATGCACGTGCAATAAGTAAATCTGAATCTGAATGTCAAAAATGTGAGGTAAACCTTATCACTCAGAGAACAGCTATATTTGGGAATTCACTGTCCATATTGGAAATTGAACCTCTCAGTGCTTTTGAAGGGAATTGGACCAGTATGAAAGAAAATATTCTATAGGATTGAAGAGTAAGTGTTGGGAAATGAGACTGACAGTATTGATCTGCTCCAAGTGAGTATAGACTCAGTGAGCTGAATGCCCACCTCTACCATGACTATTTTTACAATTAAAGTTCATTAAAATATTTTCAGTTGAGCTGGAATTAAAATGCATAAAATATAGATCTATAAAAGGCAGCTTTTGTCGTACTAGGTTACATTAGTTTCTATGGTGAATATGCTTCTGCACTGCTGTTGCAGTGTCTGACCCAATGACAGTAAATTGACAGTGAGACATCAGGCTTGTGAATCTTCTGGAAAGGAAGTTGGACGTTATAGCACTCCCTCCAAACTAACGTTCGTGACCTTATCAGTGGTGGTGGTGGTGGTGGTGGTAGCAGTGTTGGTTACACAGTTAAAACAGCTTTGATCAATGTATCGTATCACTTACAGCAGATATTCTCAAAGTATTTACCATAGTGACCATAGGATCACAAGACATAGGCGCAGAACTAAGCCATTCAGCCTGTTGAGTTTGTTCCACCATTCAATCATGACTGATTTATTATCACTCTCAACCTCATACTTTTGCCTTCTTCCCATAACCTTTGACATATTTACTAATCAAAGCCTGTCACCCTCCACTTTAAATATACCTAATGACTTGGCCTCCATATGCATGTGGTAATAAATACCATGGATTCACTATCATCTAGCAAAAGAACTTCCTCCTCATCTCTGTTTTAATGGGATGTTCCTCTATTCTGACGAAGTGCCTTCTTGTTCTAGACTCCCCCACTATAGGAAACATCCTTTCAACACCCACTGTACTTAAGCTTTTCAAAATTTGATAGGTTTCAACGACAAACCCCCTCATTCTTCTAAACCAGAGAATAAATGCCCAGAGCCTTCAAATGCTTGTCATACATTAACCCTTTCATTTCTGGAATCATTCTTGTAAACCTTCTCTGGATCCTTTTCAATACCTGCACATCTTTTCTTTGATAAGGACCAATGCCTTCTAAATCCTCAGCATTACATCCTTGTGTTTATATTATAATCCTTTCAAAATGAATGCTAACACTGCATGTGCTTCCTGACCACCAACTCAACCTGCAAGTTAACCTTTACAAAATCCTGAATGAGGATTCTCAAGTCCCTTTGCACATCTGATTTCTGAATTTTCTTAACACTTAGGTAATAGTCTACACCTTTATTCCTTCTATCAAAGTGCATGACTATACACCTCCCTACACTATATTCCATCTGCCACTGGTTTGCCCATATTTCTAATCTGAACAAGTCCTATTGCAGAGTTCCTGCTTCCTTAATACTTCCTGCCCCCCACCAATCTTTGTATCATCTGTAAATGTGGCAACAAAGACATCAATTCTATCTTCCAAGTGACCATACCTGCAGGTCTCCCAATGTGTACAGTGCACACACTGTTTTAAATAATGTTTTAAGTCTGTCCTCTCCCTGTACTATAACACACCTATCAATTGAACATAGAACAGTATAGCACTTCACCCAGGATGCTGTACCAATCTATATAAACATACTGCTTGATCAATTTAACCCTTCTCTCTTACACAACCTGCACACTCCATTTTTCTGTAATATGTGTGCCTCTCTAAGAGTCTCTTAGATGTCCCTGGTGAATGAGCTGCTCCCAACACCCCCAGCAATGTACTCCTGACACATACCTCTGCATTCTCCCCAAAACCATCTTCCACTCACTTTAAATTGATGTCCTCTGATATTGGCCATTACTGTTGTGGGTAAAAAAACATTGGTTGTCCACTCTGTCTGTGCTGCTTATCATCTTATACACCTCTATCAAGTCACTTCCCATCCTCCTTCTCTGCAAAGGAGAAAGCCCTAGCTTGCTCAACCTATCCTCAGAAGATATGCTCTCCATTCCAGGAAGCATCCTGCTAAATCTCCACTGCACCCTCTCTCAAGCTCCCGCATCCTTCCTATAATGAGGCAAACATTATATGAACACAACACTCCAAGTGAGGTCTAAACAGTGTTTTATAGAGCTGCAACATTACCTCACAGCTCAAACTCAATCTCCTGAATAATGAAGGGCAGCACACCAAAAGCCGTCTTAACCACTCTGTCAACTTGCTTGGCAGTTTTGCTGGATCTATGGACTAGGATCCCAGGATCTCTCTATTCCTCCACACTGCTAAAAATACTGCCATTGATCATGTACTCTATCTTCAATTTCAACCTTCGAAAGTGGATTTATGAATGGAACTCTGTAGGCTGCTTCTCTGCCCGGCTGTGCATCCAGTCTATATGCTGTTGAAAGCTACAACAACCTTCCACACTCTCCACAACACATTCAGCCTTGTGTTATCGGCAAACATCTCCACATCCTCATCCAAAACATTTATAAAAATAACAAAGGGTGGGGCACAAAAATAGATCCCTGCAGAACACCAGTAGTCATGGACCTCCAGGCAGAATACACTTCACCTGAGAAAAGAAGTGGGCCACAGCCCTTGAGCCTGATTCACCATTCAATAGAACTTAAGTTTAGAACATAGAACATAGAACATAGAACATAGAACAGTACAGCACATTACAGGCCCTTTGGCCCACAATGTTGTGCTGACCCTCAAACCCTGCATCCCATATAACCCCCCCACCTTAAATTCCTCCATAAACCTGTCTAGTAGTCTCTTAAACTTCACTAGTGTATCTGCCTCCACCACTGACTCAGGCAGTGCATTCCACGCATCAACCACTCTCTGAATTAAAAACCTTCCTCTAATATCCCCCTTGAACTTCCCTCCCCTTACCTTAAAGCCATGTCCTCTTGTAATGAGCAGTGGTGCCCTGGGGAAGAGGCGCTGGGTGTCCACTCTGTCTATTCCTCTTAATATCTTGTACACCTCTATCATGTCTCCTCTCATCCTCCTTCTCTCCAAAGAGTAAAGCCCTAGTTCTCTTAATCTCTGATCATAATCCATACTCTCCGAACCAGGCAGCATCCTGGTAAATCTCCTCTGTACCCTTTCCAATGCTTCCACATCATTCCTGTACTGAGGCGACCAGAAATGGACGCAGTACTCCAAGTGTGGCCTAACTAGAGTTTTATAGAGCTGCATCATTACATCATGTCTGTTAAACTCTATCCCTCGACTTATGAAAGCTAACACCCCATAAGCTTTCTTAACTACCCTATCTACCTGTGAGGCAACTTTCAGGGATCTGTGGACATGTACCCCAAGATCCCTCTGCTCCTCCACACTACCAAGTATCCTGCCATTTACTTTGTACTCTGCCTTGGAGTTTGTCCTTCCAAAGTGTACCACCTCACACTTCTCCGGGTTGAACTCCATCTGCCACTTCTCAGCCCACTTCTGCATCCTATCAATGTCTCTCTGCAATCTTCGACAATCCTCTACACTATCTACAACACCACCAACCTTTGTGTCGTCTGCAAACTTGCCAACCCACCCTTCTACCCCCACATCCAGGTCGTTAATAGAAATCACAGAAAGTAGAGGTCCCAAAATAGATCCTTGTGGGACACCACTAGCCACAACCCTCCAATCTGAATGTACTCCCTCCACCATGACCCTCTGCCTTCTGCAGGCAAGCCAATTCTGAATCCACCTGGCCAAACTTCCCTGGATCCCATGCATTCTGACTTACTGAATATGCCTACTGTGTGGAACCTTGTCAAATGCCTTACTAAAATCCATATAGATCACATCCACTGCACTACCCTCAACTATATGCCTGGTCACCTCTTCAAAGAACTCTATAAGGTTTGTTAGGCACGATCTGTCCTTCACAAAGCCATGCTGACTGTCCCTGATCAGATCATGATTCTCTAAATGCGCATAGATCCTATCACTAAGAATCTTTTCCAACAGCTTTCCCACCACAGACGCAAGGCTCACTGGTCTATAATTACCTGGACTATCGCTACTACCTTTTTTTGAATAAGGGGACAGCATTCGCCTTCCTCCAATCCTCTGGTACCATTCCTTTTTTTTGTAATTTATTTTGTATTGAAGTTCATCATCAAACAAACATTTCCATAAGATGTGTTTCAGACATTGTACATATACATCATATAATCATATATATCACAAATCTCCACGAAGTATTTATCTGAGGTACACACTTATAGAAAAGAGTGGAAAGAAAAAACAAGCAAAAGGAAAGAACTATGTACAAGTAGGGAGTGATCTTTTTTTTTACAACAGATTCATTGATTTGTGAGAATAAAATCAGGCCTATGAGGCATTATGTAGTTAAACTACTTTTCCTAGTATGAATCAAATAGCCCATTTAATAGCCCATTGACATTAAAATAAATGAATTTTACCTTGTCCTTAGCCATCTGTATTTATCTGTCAATGTACCATTGAAATTAGAATAAAACTTAATTGATCTACTCCCTGAACAAATAAGAACCAAGAAATGCAAATAACAACAAAGGTGGCAATGAACGTGTGATTCCAAGGCTGAGGTCTCTAGTAGATGACCCTGCGTTGAGCTAGAGGAGATGTCTAGCTGTGGGGGATAACCCCTCCTCCTTGTGAGTTGAGGGCCCCCAGTGCAGTATTCATAAAAGCCAGTGAACAAATCCATTGCACAGAAAAGATTTCCCTGTGTACTCCTAAAAAAAAATATATATATATATACACATACATACACACACACATATATATATTCTCATTTTGGTGGGGTAAAAGGAGTAAGTGAGAGAATAAAGAATAACAACTAAGTAATATAAAATCCACATTATAATAAGTATTTCTCGAGATAGGTATATCACCGTGTACTTTTGCTTCCGTTTAGCTTCTCAACATTTTTAAAGTTAGCCAAACCCTATGGCTCTTCTGAAGGGGGTGAGGACTGTCTTTGGGAAACTCCCGGTCTCTTCCTGATATATTTCTCTCGGCCTCCTCCCCGTCTCCTGCCTTCTCGATTCTCGCACTATTTCCCAAGCTGAGCGAGACAATTCCTCAGCCAGGCTTTCTTTCATTTTGGACATGCTGACGGACAACCCTCTGGCCTTCATGTCTGTAGTCGCCTCTTCCACTGTCTGGTACAACTGCGTCCCATTGTCATAAAACACTTGAAGTTTAGCAGGGTATGGAGTTTGAAATTTAATCTTGTTTTACTTTAATACTCGCTTTACTTCAGAGTATTCTTTGCGTTTCTGCAGGACTGTGGAGGGGGGTAATCTTGGTTGAAATATATTAATTTATCATCGTAAAACACTCTCTTCTTACCCCAGGCCCTTTGTAGAATCTGCATCTTGGTGCTGTACCACAGGAATTTAATTATTATTGAGCTTGGCTTTCTATCCTGGTTAGGTTTTGGAATGAACGTGCGGTGGGCTCTCTTGACTTCCAGCTTCATAACCGAGGGAAGATCCAACGCGTCCCGCAGTAACTTTCCGACAAACTCCATCATAGATGGGCCCTCCGCTCCTTCGGGAACGTTGTAGATTCTGATATTTTTCCGCCATGATCTTCCCACCAGGTCAAGCAGTTTACCTTCTTGGTGATGTATTATTTTTATTGTCTTGCTCAGTATCCGTTCCACGTTTTAAACGCGATCTTCCACCTTCTCAATGCGAGTCTCTGCCACCGCTATTTTTTGATTAACGCTGACGAGCTCTGACTTAATATCACGGAGATGCTGCTTTATATTTTTCTGGACCTCCATTATTTCTTTCAGGATTTCAAAGATATTTGCCGCTTCGTCTGAACGAGGCCTGGCATCCGCCTCGCTAACACGCGGTCGGGTCGGAGAGCTGCTCGCTGCACTCCTCTCGGCCGCAGGCTACGCAGTGTCACTTTTTTTATTTCCATTTCTTCTCCCCATTCTTGCCCCACTTTTCAGTTCAAATATTTTTCGAAAAATATTATACTTGATGGGTTAATGGGGCTTCATACGCGTTTTTCTGGAGGAGCTTGTGACTTAAGCTGCCATTCTCGATGATGACGTCACCAGAACCCTCTGGTACCATTCCTGTGGACAACAAGGACATAAAATTCCTAGCCAGAGGTTCAAGAATCTCTTCCCTTGCTTTGTGGAGCAAGGCAAGGGTCAGCCATGATTACCTAAAGGTTACCTAAGGTTACCTAAATGTAACCTCAGCTCTGAATTCCTGTCTATCTACAGTAACTTTTAACCCTTTTGCTTAGAAAGAATCCATTTAAATAGAACAAAGAACATATAAATACAGGCAGAAGAGTGGATTCTATGGCTTAAAATGCTGTATATGAGCTAAACATGATAGAAATGAAACTAAATCCCTTCTGCCTGAAGATGATCCATATTCCTCCATTTCCTGCATATTCATGTGTCTATCTAAATGCCTCTTGAATGCTCATTTCATGTCTGCATCCAGCCCAGTCTAGGCACCAACTACTCTCTGCTTAAGTAAAAAAATACCTTTAAACTTCTGTTGTCTTTCCCCCTTCCTTTCCAATCCTGAAGAAGGGTCTCTGTCTGAAATGTCAACTGTTTATACATTTCTGTTAAGGCCGCCTGACCTGTTTTGTTCCTCCAGCATTTTGTGTGTGCTTCAAACTTTACTCCTCACATATTAAGTCCATGTCTTCTATTATTTCAAATTATTCAAAGATTGCTTCCAACACCCTTGAACAAAAAAAGTTCTAAAGTCTCATAAGACCATAAGACATAGAAGCAGAATTAGGCCATTTGGCCCATCGAGTCTGCTCCGCCATTCAATCATGGCTGATCCCTTTCTCCCTCCCTCAACCTCATTCCCCTGCCTTCTCCATGTAACCTTTGATGCTGTGTGCAATCAAGAACCTAGCAATCTCTGCCTTAGATATATTCAATGACCTGGTCTCCACAGCTGTCTGTGGTAACAAATTCCACAAATTCACCAGCCTCTGGCTAAAGAAATTTCTCCGGATCTCTTTTTTAAATGGATGCCCCTCTATCCTGAGGCTGTACCCTCCTGTCCTAGACTCCCCCACCCCCAAGAAAATATTATTGCCTCATCTCTTTTTATAAAGGTGTGACACCTTATGCTTACACAGTCACCTCAGTTCTATATCCTCTCACAAGATGTCTTCTTAATTTGCCATCTTTCTGTTTTCCAAGCTTCAGTGAGTACAAGGCTAGTCTGTCCAAACATTTTTTTATAAGAACACGTCCCTTCCAGGAATTAATCTAGTAAACCTCCTCTGAGATTTTTTACAACATGTTAACATCCTTCCTTGAATAAGAAGATCAACACTCTACAGAGAACTCCAGATGCAGCCTCGGCATTGCTGAGGATGACCTGAGTGTAACCTTCCTACTTTTGTATTCAATTCCCCTTGCAATAAATGAGAACAGACTGTCGGCTTTCCTGATTACATGCTGCATCTGCACACTAATATTTTGAAAATCCTGTCCTAGAACACCCAGATCACTTTGCATCTTAGAGCAATGCAATCACTCATCATTTATATCATGGAGTGTTGTACTTGATCATGATGCGACCGGTCAGGACATGTTCAACAGTGTATCTGTAGAAGTACTGTAAATTGTTTGGTTTCAAGCCAAACCCTTGTAACCTCTTAAGAAAGTAAGGGCAAACCTTCCTTGGAATTGCATTAAGGTCGAGAATGGTGGATAAAGAGGTTTGAAATGAGGAACTTTGGATCCTCTTTACATGGCGTCTACCAAACAACATTGGTGTTTCATTTCAACCAATGTCTCAAATTAGAACTCTATTCAAATTCATAAGCAACATTGTATTTTTTAAGCCCTGTGACAGAACTCCTTCAGTTATTTACTATACAGACACAGGGGTTCCCAACCTTTTTACACCATGGACCCCTACCATTAACTGAGGGGACTGAGGATCCCAGATTGAGATACAACTGGTTTACATAAGGTTAAATCAAAACACAGTGTATAATAGTTTTAACATTGAACATGTAGGGAGAATCACAGAGAGAATTATGAGCAGGCCTATTGGCCCACTGACTCTGTGCTAACCATTTTCTCCAATCCTACTATCATCTATTTTAGTTTTGCCACAGTTCCATCAACTACCCTCATAATTCTCTCATTCACCTTACACTCTAGGGGCAATTTGCAATGCCGAATTGATCTATCCTCCTACATAATTTGGGGGTGAGGGATGAAATTGAAGCTTCCTGAAGAAGCTCAACTGGTCAGAGGTGAAGCAGGCACACAGATTGGACTAGAGTTCAGGACTGGATCCTGTTCACTGGAGCTCTTCTAGATGTAACATTGATTCACCAAAAGTAACACCTCTAATTTTCATGGGAAAATAACAAGTTAAAATTTTCCTTCATTATACTCCATTTGTCAGATCTTTGCACACTTAACCTACTAATCTCCCTTTGTACCCATCTCATTTCCTCTTCAGAACCTATTTTCCTACCAATTATTGTGTCATTAGCAAATTTTACAACTATACCATTAGGTCTTTATTCCCCTTGTCATTTATATAAATGTGATAAGCTTGGGCCCCAACACCGATCCCTGTGATATACCATTCACTTTATCTTCCAAACCAGATAAGCCTATCCCCCTTTTCCTGTGGGCCAGCCATACTTCCGTCTGTTCCAATATGACACTTCATACATTATTTTCCCAAATTCTCTTTGGTGTTACACACACAGAATGCTGGAGGGACTCACTAGGTCAGGCAGCATCTTTGACGTTTTGGGCTGAGACCCTTCTTCAGGATTGAAAAGGAAGGGGGGAAGATACCAGATTAAAAAGTGGGGTTGTTGAGGGGAAGGAGCAGAGCGAGAAGGTGATAGGTGAAGCAAGGTGGTTTGGAAAGATGAAGGGCTGGAGAACCAGCATCTTAGGGATGCTCTTATAGAAGTGCAGAAAATCATGAGGGGCATGGATATGGTGAATGCTTTCACAACACACACAGAATGTTGGAGGAATTCGGCAGGGAAGGAAGCATTTATGGAAGGAATGAGCAGTTGACCTATCAGGATGAGGCCTTTCACCAGGACTGAAAAGGAGTCTTGTGAGGGCATGTCCCAAATGAGCC
Source organism: Hypanus sabinus (assembly GCF_030144855.1). NCBI lineage: Eukaryota > Metazoa > Chordata > Chondrichthyes > Myliobatiformes > Dasyatidae > Hypanus > Hypanus sabinus. Next base: position 25,626,972 of record NC_082726.1, on the reverse strand, counting down.
ATCAATCTGGATGGTGGGGATCTTTGATGAAAAATGTTGACTCCTTGAGGCTGTGCCTCATGTAGATACTACTGATGCTGGGATTGATGTGCCTGTGATGTATTGGCCAGGCCCACTGCTCTGCAACTTCTTGCATTCCTGCGCATTTGAATTACTGTACCAGACCACGATGGAACCAGTCAGGACACCTTCAATAGTCTGTTTCTTAGAATGATAGATGACAATGCTTTACAGTACCAGCGACCCTGTCTGTAATTAGTTTGTACGTTCTCCTTGTGACTGCGTAGGTTTCCTCTGAGTGTTCCAGTTTCCTTCCACAGTCCAAGGACTGTGGTTAGTGGCTGTTGTAAATTGTCCCATGATTAGATTAGGGTTAAGCTGGGGTTTGCTGGCTGGCACAGCTCGAAGTGCCAGCAGAGCTGACTCTGTGTTGTATCTCAATAAATGAAAATTAAAAAAAAAGGCATGGCAAACCTCCTCAATCTTCTAAGAAAGCAAAGATGGTGGTTGACCTTCCTGATGATTGCATCTATGTTCTGGACCCAGAACTTTGGGGAAAGTGGAATGAAATACGGAGTTTTTAATCCTCTTCACACAGTGCCAATTAAGTTACATTACGTTCCGTTTCAACTAACGTCTCGAATGTAAAACTATGTTCAGATCCGTAAATAAGAGGCTGGTGGAGGCAGAGACCCACAACATTTATAAAATGTCTAGATGACTTGAATCTTTGAGGTATTAAGAGACTTAGAGATATAGCATGGTCAAAAGACCTTCTGGTCCAACAAGCCCACAACAAGCCCGCAGTATGCATTCCTGATGAAGGGTCTCAGCCTGAAACATTGGCTACTCTTTTCTCACGGATGCTGCCTGGCCTGCTGAGTTCTTCCAGCATTGTTTACATATTCTTTGATCCACAGCATCTGCAGTTGTATTTTTGTGTTTTTGCACCCACGTGAGCTACTAACCTACTAACCGTGTGCCTTTGGATGTGGGATGACAGCAGAGCAGCTGGAGGAAACCCATGTGGTTATGGAGAGAACATACAAACTCCTTACAGCTGAGGAGTTGAACCACGGTTACCTGTGCTGTAATATTCTTACGCTAACCACTACACTGTGTGCTGCCATGATTATATTGAGTGGTGGGCAAGGCTTGAGGGGCCTGGTGACATACCATGCCCTGTGCTATATGAGAAGAGTGATGGACTAAAAGTACTATAATCTTCTTAACAAAAATGTAAAACACTGTAGGAGACCATAAATGTATTCTTGAGATATGAGCATTTTTGGCACCAATTGCCCACTTCTAGTTCCCTGAGAGTTTCTGAGCAGCATTTTTTTTAACCTTAAAATGCAGTTACATGTCAGCAGCGTGGACAAGTGACGAAAGGCATCCAGAATGTAGGCTTCTACTCTGTGCTTGAAGACCCCATGGATGCTGGGCTGACCTTGGTCAGTGGGTCGAAAGTTCAAAATAAAATTTATTATGAGAATGCATACACATCACCACATACAACCCTGAGACACTTTTCCTGCGGTTACTTAGCAAATCTACAGGACAGTAACTGTAAACAGGATCAATGAACAATAAACTGTGCAACTGCAAATATAAATAAATAGCAATAAATAACGAGAGCGTGAACTAACCAGATAAAGATTCCTTAAAGTAAAACCATCAGTTGTGGGAACACTAGAAATAGAAAGAGTGTAGTTTTGTTCAGTGTGTAGTAACTGTTCTTGAACCTGGTTGTGTGAGTCCTGAGGCAGCTGTAACTTCTACCTGATGGTAACAGCAATAAAAGAGCATGGCCTGGGTGATGAGGATCTTTGATGATGGATGCTGCTTTTCTACGGCAACCTTTCATATAGATATGCTCAATGGTTGGGAGGGTTTTACCCGTGATGTATTGGGCCAAATCCATTACCTTTTGTAGGATTTTCTGCTCAAAGGCATTGGTGATTCCATACCAGGCCATGATGCAGCCTGTCAGCACACTTTCCACCACACATCTATAGAAGTTTGCTAAGGTTTTTGATGACATGCCGAATCTCTGCAGATTCCGGAGGAAGTAGAAGTGCTGCTGTGCATTTGTTGCAAATATATTTATTTGACGGGTTCAGGACAGGCCCTATGGGATAGCGACACCCAGGAATGTAAAGTTATTCTTCCTCTTCACCTCTGATCTTCCGATGAGCAATTGCTCATGGACCTCTGGTTTCCTTTCTGATATCTATAATTGGTTCCTTGGTCTTACTGACATTGAGTGAGAGGTTGTTGTTATTACACTACTCAGCTAAATTTCCAATCTCCCTCCTGTATCCCAGGATTGAATGGCCGTGCAACCAGGAGGCACAAGGGCTGGTGAGTCGGTGAACCTGGAGTTCGGGATCCTGTCATTTGCTACTCTGGAGGTTGATACAGAAGATCAAAATCTGAAGGTCAATCAAAAGGAAGGATGTCAAAGCCTGGTGGCTGAAGCCTGGAGATTGGTGGCTTGGTGGCCTGTCCTACGATTGGATGACTATGTATGCGGGTGGATGGTTGGTAATAAGGAAAGAGACTTGTTTCTTTGTTGTTGTTTTGTTGCTTGTTGTGTTCTGCAGTGACTGGTAGGCATGTGATGTTGCTGCTGGAATTGTGGAGTGACCCTTTTGGGGTACTTCAACACGTCCTTGGGTTGTGCTGTTTATTAATGCAAATGATGCATTTCACAGTACATTTCAATGTACTGTGATAACTAAATGAATCTGAATCTGAAGTCAAATATACTGGCATGGGATTGAAGTTACATGTAGGTCTGAGTGATCCTTGAGATCTATTCAGGTCCTCATTAAGCATTAAGAATTTCAATTGATGCTACTATTGCTTGGATTTTCTGTTCATCACTAGTTGCTCCAGAACTGAGAACCCAGAACAGCACAAGTGAATGGAAACAGGTGCAGGGTCCACAAGCATGCCACACTGCTCAATATGATCATGGTTGTTCTAATCCAGATCTCAACTTCTCTTCTGTACCAGTTTCCAACAACTCTCAATTCATGATCTTTCAAAAAATTTGTCTACATTCACTTTGAATACTTTTAATCATTTGGCCTCCACAGCTCTCTGAAGTGGCGGATGGCAGAGATACTCTATCCATCTACAGACCTGCACTTTATCTGAAAGCTACATCCAATCATTTGAGACTCTCCCAGTACCAGAAACATCCTGATAGTTACTCTATTATGCTGCCTTACAATCTTATACACTCAGTGGCTACTTTATTAGGTATAACTGTAGCAGCAATGCAATGCATAAAAGCATGCAGATATGGTCAAGATGTTCAGTTGTTGTTCAGACCAAACATTAGAATCTGACTAAACAACAGTCTCTGGAGCAGGAGTTCCCAGGCTTTTTATGCCATGGATGCCTACCATTAGCCAAAGGGCCCGTGGACATTGGTTGGAAACCCCTGCTCTAGAGGTTACAGAGAATGGTGCAAAGAAACACACAAAAAAAAAATCCATGAGCAGCAGTTCTGTGGGTGATAATGCCTTGTTAATGAGAGAGGTCAGGGAAGAATGCCAGACCGGTTCAAGCTGACAGAAAGGTAACTGAAATAACCACCTTACAACTGTGCTGTTCAGAAAAGCGTTTCTGAATGCACAATGTGTTGAACCTTGAATTGGATGAGCTACAGCAGCAGAAGACCATGAACATACATCCAGTGGCTATTTTATTAGGAGGTATCTAATAAGGTGGCCACTGAGTATATTTGAACAAGGTCTCCCTCATTCTTATCCAAAGAATACAGACAAGCAGTTAAGATTCAATCCCACTGTGGCCTGGAGTCACATTTTGACTGGACAGAGTAAAGGTGGAGGTTGGCCTTCCATGAAGAACATCTGAATCATAATGGTTTCGTATTTACCTTTATTAATATCTCTGTTCCTTTTTCATCATTGAGTCTAAGTGTTGGAAATCCCTGCCCAACAGCACAGTAGGTACACCCTGACCAGAAGACCTGCAATGATACAAGAAGAGTCCTCACCACTACCACCTGCTAAAGCGGAGAGAAAAAAAGACTGTAGATGGGGACTACTTTGTCAAACACCTTATCTGCATTTGCCACAACAGGTGGGATTTCCCAGTGGCCACCCATTTACTTCCCATTCCCATTCCAACATGTCTGTCCACAAAGAGGACACTCTCAAGTTGGAGGAGCAACGCCTCATATTCCATCTGGGTAGCCTCCAACTTGACAGCATGAACGTTAATTTTTCTAACTTGGTAATTTCACTCTTTCCTCCTTCTTTCTTTTTCCATTCCCTATTCTGGTGCCCCTCTTACCCCTTCTCTTCTCCTCACCTCCCTCTGGTGCGTCTCCTCCTTCCCTTTCTTCCATAGACTGTTCTCTTCTCCTATCAGATTCCACTTCTTCAGCTTTTCAACTCTTCCACCTTTCACATTCCAGCTTCTCATTTTATCACCCTCCCTCCACCCCCATCTACATGCCTTTCCCCTAACCTGGTCTGACTTGCTACCTTCCAGCTTGTACTCCTTACCCTCCCTCCACCTTCTTATTCTAGCTTCTTTCCCCATCCTTTCCAGTCCTGATGAGGAATCTCAGCCCAAAATGTTGGCTGTTTATCCCCCTCTATCGATGCTACCTTACCTGCTGAGTTACTCAACTATTTTCTGTTTACACAAGATTTCCGGCATCTGCAGCATCTCTTGTGTTTATGATGAGCAGGTTCTGTAATTTGGAGGAACACACAAGCTATTGGACGAACTCAATGCATCAGGCAGCAACCATGGAGGGAAATGGGCAACTTACGCTTCAGGTCTAGCATAGAGGGGAAATAGCGACTATAGAAAGATGGAGGGAAAGGGTGGATCAAGGACCATTAGTCTAGGTAACAGGTTCTTCCCCAAGTTGCAAGACTTCTGAACACCTTGCTACTAATCAGCACACCATTGTTATGACAGTACCAGCAGTATTATACTGTTGTCTATTTAATTATATGTAGTATATGTACTTTATGTCAATTTGTACGTCTGCAGTTTTTTTATCTGTTAAACTAATTTTCACACAATAATGTTATGTGCTGTATGTGAAACATGTGCCTTAGTCCAGAGGAACATTCATTTGTTTAGCAGTGTACATGCATATGTTTGAATGTCAATAAACTTGAACTGGAACATGAAGAGCTAGCAAGTGATGGATGAATCCGGGTGAGGTGAGTCAGAGGCAGATGGAGGAGGGAGAGCGGAAATAGCATCCATATTGGGGAGGTTATATCAATTGGTGATTTTTCTCCACAGATGCTGCCTGACCTGCCGAGTTCCTCCAGCATTCTTATGTGTTGCTCCACCTATTAAAAGGCAATTAGGGTTGAGTAATGAACACTAGCCTTGTCAGTGAAGGAAACAAGTTAAAAAGTAGAGCCACTCACTCAAAATGCTGGAGGAGCTCCTCGGGTCAGGCTGAAAGGAATAAAGAGTTAAAATTTCGGGTCCAGACCCTTCATCAGGATTAGAAAGGAAGTGGGAAGATGCCAGAACAAGGATCTGGGAGAAGGGGAAGAAAAACAGGCGAGAAGGTGATAGGTGAAGCCAGCTGGGCAGGGGAGAAGTAAATTAAGTAAGAAACTCAGAAGCGATAGGTGGAAAAGGCAAAGGGCTGGGAAGAAAGAATCTCTTAGAAGAGGTGAGTGGATCATGGGAGAAAGGGAAGGAGACGGGGCAAAAGATAGGCCTCATACCAGACATAACTTTACCTCTTCAGCACCCTCAGCTTTCCACAGGGATCGCTCCTTCCATGATTCCCTTGTCCATTCATCCCTCCCCAGTAATCTCCCTCCTGGCATGTATCCCTGCAAGTGACAGAAATGCTACATCTGCCCACTCACCTCCTCCCTCACGTCCATTCAGGGCCCCAAACAGTCCTTCTAGGTGAGGCAACACTTCACCTGTGAATCTGTTGGGGTCACCTACTGTATCTGGTGCTGCCAATGTGACCTCCTCTACATTGATGAGACCCAATGTTAACTGTGGGACCGTTTTGTTGAGCACCTCTGTTTCATCCATGAAAAGCAAAATTTCCATGTGGCCAACAATTTAAATTCCTGTTCTGATATGTCAGTCCATGGCCCCCTCTTTTGCTACGATGAAGCCACCCTCAAGTTGAAGGAGCAATGCCTCTTGTTCCATTTATATAGTCATCAATCTGATGGCACGAACATCAAGTTCTGTGACTTATGGTAATTTATTTTTGCCATACCCCTTGCCTTTTCTTCTATTCCCCACTCTGACCTCTTACCTCTTCTCCTCACCTGCCTATCACCTCCTCCTGGTGCCCCTCCTTGTTCCCTTTCTCTCAGGGTCTACTCATCTCTCCTATTGGATTCTTTCTTAGAACCATAGAAAACTACAGCACAGAAAGCAGGCCATTTGGCCCTTCTAGTCTCTACTGAAACTTTATTTCACTAGTTCCATTGACCTGCACCCAGTCCATAACCCTCCAGACCTCTCCCATCCATGTATCTATCAAGAGTGAGCTGGCATTTACCACGTCAGATGGCAGCTCGTTCCACACTTCCACCAATCTGAGTGAAGAAGTTCCCCCTAAACCTTTCCCCTTTCACCCTAGAGCCATGTCTTCACATAATTATCTCTCCTAATCTAAGTGGAGGGAGCCTACTTGTAGTTACTCAGTCTATACCCCTCATAAATTTATAAACCTCTATCAAATCCCCCCTCATTCTTCTATGCTCCAAGGAATAAAGTCCTAAACTGTTCAATCTTTCCCTGTAACTCAACTCCTGAAGACCCTGCAACATCCTAGTAAATTTTCTCTGCACTCTTTCAATCTTACTGATCTCCTTCCTATAGTTAGGTGACCAGAACTGCACACAACACTCCAAATTTGGCCTCACCAATGTCTTATACAACCTCACCATAACATCCCAACTGCTAGACTCAATACTTTGATTTATGAATGCCAGGATGCCAAAACTTTCCAACCCTGTCTACCTGTGATGCCACTTTCAGGGAATTCTTCCCCAGCCCTTTGCCTTTTCCACCTATCACCTCCTAGCTTTTGAGTTAATTGTCCTTCCCCACCCAGCTGGCTTAACCTAACACCTTCTAGCATGTCTTCCTTCCCCTCCTCCATTCTCTTACACTTGCACCTTCCCCCTTCCTTTGCTGAAGAAGGTTCTCGGCCTGAAGTGCCGACTTTTTATTCATTTCCAATGATGCTGCCTGACCTGCTGAGTTCCTCTAGCATTTTGTGTGTGTTACTCTGGATTTACAGTATATGCAGAATCTCTTGTATATATATTAAAAAATATAAATTTTATATATTTTTTAATCAAGTAGAATTAAATTCCCTAGGTGCCATTTTAGGATTCCATCACATGACCCTGAATCATTCGTCCAAGTCCTTGGATTCTAATCAAGTAACTCAAGTATATCCGCCACCCAAATCAGAAACACTTCCCCCTTTTATTTCTGGGTTTCAAAAACTTTTTTCCCCTTATAAGATTTAAGGATTCTGTATGCGGACATGGTTAAGTATTTCTGTCTCTGTTTAATACACTAATGCACATTCTTTCTGGCACATCCTGATTGCCTGCAGCTGCTTTCCACTTGCTCACTTATCTGAGCTCGTTAGGGCTGGTCAGGGCAAAAGAAGTAACTTGAGGGTTTCCAGTGATGTCATCGTCGAGAATGGCAGCTTAAGTCACCAGCTCCTCCGGAAAAACACATATTAAGCCCTGTTAACCCATCAAATAAAATATTTTTCGAAAAATATTTGAACTGAAAAGAGGGGCAAGAATGAGGAAAAAGAATGGAAATAAAAAAAGCGACAGTGCGGAGCCTGCGTCCGAGAGGAGTGCAGCGAGCGGCTCTCTGACCCGACCGCGTGCGAGCGAGGCGGCTGCTGGGCCTCGTTCAGACGAAGCAGCGAATATGTTCGAAATCCTGAAAGAAATAATGGAGGTCCAGAAAGATATAAAGCAGCAGCTCCGTGATATTAAGGCAGAGCTCGCCAGCATTAATCAAAAAATAGCAGTGGCAGAGACTCGCATTGAGAAGGTGGAAGATCGCGTTTAAAACGTGGAACGGATACTGAGCAAGACAATAAAAATAATACATCACCAAGAAGGTAAACTGCTTGACCTGGTGGGAAGATCACAGCGGAAAAATATCAGAATCTACAACATTCCCGAAGGAGCGGAGGGCCGGTCTATGACGGAGTTTGTCGGAAAGTTACTGTGAGACGCGCTGCATCTTCCCCCGGCTATGAAGCTGGAAATCGAGAGAACGCACCGCGCGCTAGTCCCAAAACCTACCCAGGATAAAAAGCCACGATCAATTATAATTAAATTCCTTTGATACAGCACCAAGGCAGAGATTCTACGAAGGGCCTGGGGTAAGAAGAGAGTGTTTTTAGATGATAAAGTAATATATTTCAACCAAGGTTACCCCCCCCACCCCCGCATTCCTCCAGAAATGCAAAGAATACTCCGAAGTAAAGCGAGTACTAAAGCAAAATAAGATTAGATTTCAAACTCCTTACCCTGCTAAACTTCGAGTGTTTTATGACAATGGGATGCAGTTGTACCAGACAGTGGAAGAGGTGACTATAGACATGAAGGCCAGAGGGTTGTCCGTCATCATGACCAAAATGAAAGAAAGCCTGGCTGAGGAATTGTCTCGCTCAGCTTGGGAAATAGTGCGAGAATCGAGAAGGCAGGAGAAGGGGAGGAAGCTGAGAGAAACATATCAGGAAGAGACCAGGAGTTTCCCAAAGACTGTCCTCACCCCTTTCAGAAGAGCCATAAGGTTTGGCTAACTTTAAAAATGCTGAGAAGCTAAACAGAAGCAAAAGTACACAGTGATATTCCTATCTCGAAAAATACTTACTATAATGTGGATTTTATATTACTTAGTTGTAATTCTTTATTTGCTCACTCCTTTTTCCCAACCAAAATGAGAATATATATATATATATATATATATATATATATATATGTGTGTATGTACGTATATATATGTGTGCATATATGTGTATGTGTGTGTTTGTATGTATGTATATATGTGTGTATTTGTATATGCATATATATATATATTTGTGTGTGTGCATGTATGTATGTGTGTGTGTGTGTGTGTGTGTGTGTGTGTATAGGAGGAGTACACAGGGAAATCTTTTCTGTGTAATGGATTTGTTCACTGACTTTTATGGGGGCCCTCAACTCACAAGTAGGAGGGGTTATCCCCCACAGTTAGACATCTCCTCTAGCTCAACGCAGGGTCATCTACTAGAGACCTCAGCCTTGGAATCACACGTTCGTTGCCATCTTTATTGTTATTTGCGTTTCTTGGTTCTTATTTGTTCAGGGAGTAGATCGATTAAGTTTTATTCTAATTTCAATGATACATTGACAGATAAATACAGATGGCTAAGGACAAGGTAAAATTCATTTCTTTTAATGTAAATGGGCTATTAAATCCAATCAAACATAAGAGAATTTTATCCAAAATGAAAAAAGAACAAGCCCAGGTAGTATATTTACAGGAAACTCATTTAAGTGATAATGAGCATAAAAAACTAAAGTGAATGGGCTTCACTAATCTGTTTTTCTCCTCATATAAATCAGGACATAGGAGAGGAGTTGCTATTCTTATCTCAAGTAAGCTAAATTTTGAAAAAATATTTGAAATGGGAGATAAAGAAGGCAGATATATCCTGGTAAGGGGGAATATAGACAGCAATGCAGTTACTCTATTGAATATATACACAGCCCCAGAAAGTGATATTGGTTTCTTTCAGAAAATTACTGATATTATGGTAATGGAAACAGAAGGTCTCCTGATATGTGGGGGAGACTTAAATTTACAATTACAGCCAAACTTAGACTCTTCCAATAGAAAAACCTATGAAACAAAATTTTTACATAAGAAAGTTAATACACTTTTTGAGGATTTTGGTTTAATTGATATATGGAGGGACCTTTTCCCTGACAGAAGGGATTACACTCATTATTCTGCTCCACATTCTGCATACACAAGAATAGACTATTTCATAACATTTGGAAAAGACAAAGACAAAATAAACACCTGTGGAATTGGGACAATAGATGTAAGTGACCATGCACCTATATATTTATCTGCTGATTTTGACCTACAACCAAAGAATACTATTTGGAAACTAAATTCAAGTCTACTCAATGATCCGTACTTTAAGGAACAAATTTTTAAAAAAATTGGTCTCTACTTAGAATTTAATGATAATGGAGAGGTTTCACCTCCCATTTTATGGGATACTCTGAAGGCGATCTTAAGAGGGAAAATTATAGCGATATCTTCATATAAGAAAAAAATAAGGAATAAAACATTAGAGAAATTACAAAATAGACTGAAGGAACTAGAGAAAAAACACAAATTGAATTTGGCACAGGATACATTAGGGGAAATTAAAAGAATTAGGAATGTTATAAATAATTTGGCTACGCAAGAAATCAGGAAAAACTTAATGTTTCTGAAACAGAGACATTATGAAAGTGGATCAAAATCTATGAAAATATGGCGTGGAAACTGAAAAAAAAGATAGAAGAAAATACAATTCATAGAATTAGGGACCCAAGAATGAAAATGATAAAAAATAAGCTAAGTGAAATTCAAGAAGCTTTTGAAGTGTTTTACAAAACGCTATATTCCAAAGTTCTAGGGGAAGCATAACCTAAATTGACACCTTCTTGAATTCTCTAGAGTTTCCCACTTTAAGCGAAGAACAAAATAGAAGGATAACTGCTGTCATAACTGAAGTTGAATTAAAAACTGCAATTAGTAGGCTTAAATTAAGCAAGTCACCAGGATCAGATGGGTATACGGCAGACTGGTACAAAGAATTTAAAAATGAGTTAATTCCTGTTTTACTCCCCACACTGAACTGGGCTCTAAAATAGGCACAAATGTCAACCAGTTGGAAGGAAGCGATAATCTCAGCTATACCGAAAGAAGGCAAGGATAAAATGGAATGCGGGTCATTTAGACCAATATCTGTTCTTAATGTAGATTATAGGTTATTTACCTCCATCATGACCAAACGATTACAGGAGTTTCTACCCATACTGATACGTAATGATCAGACAGGTTTTATATGACAATGCCAGACTCAAGACAATGTATGAAGAACACTTCACATTATGGATCATATACAAAAAAATAAAATCGAAGCAATAGTGATAAGCATGGACGCTGAAAAAGCGTTTGATTCGGTTAATTGGAATTTTCCTTACAGAGTTTTACATGGATTTGGTTTCCAAGACACAATTATTAAAACTATACAAACACTATATGACAATCCTACTGCTAGGATTAAAATCAATGGATATTCATCAAATAGTCTTACCCTAGAAAGGGGCACGAGACAGGGTTGTGCATGGTCACCACTACTCTTCGCGCTATATCTGGAACCATTAGCTCAATACATCAGACAAAATGAAGATATCAGGGGAATTACTATTAAAGGGACAGAGCATAAATTGGCTTGTTATGCAGATGACATTTTGATCTATCTAGGGCAACCCACATACTCTTTACCTAATTTGATGCAATCCTTTGAACAATATGGTCAATTATCTGGATACAAGATCAACATAAATAAAATCCAATTACTTTCATATTACTATAGCCCACCAAGAGAAATTGAAAGTCGATACCCCTGGGCATGGCACACAGGTAGTCTTTCAAATATTTGGGCATCATTATGCCAAAAGATCTGGCAAAATGATCAGAATGTAATTATCAGCCTCTATATAAAAAAAATTAAGGAAGATGTGGCAAGATGGAGCCTGATTCCTTTTTTCAGTCTCAATTCAAGGATTGAGTCTATTAAAATAAATATACTGCCCAGACTGTTATATCTCTTTCTGACCCTACTAATAGAGATTAATCAAAATCAATTCAATGAATGGAACAAGATGCCATCAAGGTATATTTGGCAGGGTAAAAGGCCTAGAGTTCCTCTCAGAATTTGAAATTAGCAAAGGAAAAGGGGGGATGGGGCCTACTTTCTCTTAGAGATTATTATTTTGCAGCACAGTTGAGAGCAGTGATATGTTGGTGCAACCCATCATATGACGCTCAATGGAAAAACACTGAGAAGCGGGTACTTCCCATCCCCATCCAAGCAATTTTGGCCGATATCAACCTGCAAAGGTACATAAATACTGTTGATAACCCATGGGTGAAATTGACTCTTAAAATATGGAAAACCTCTATAAAATAATATAATCTAGAGGGAGATATTGCAATTCTTAAATGGTGTGCATATGACTCTGATTTTACACCAAATAAATTGGATGCCAGATTTAAGGACTGGACAGCTAAAGGAATAACAGTTCTTTGCAACATAATGAAAGAAGGAACACTGTTCAGTTTTGAAATGCTTAAAGAGAAACACTTATTAGAAAAACAAGATTTTTATCGGTATTTACAGATGTGACAATATGTTAATAAGACGCTTAAAAATGTAACCAAGGCAAATACATGCTTGATAGAGCTCTTTAGAGAAGCATATAATTCAGATAATGGTAGTAGAATCATTTCAAGCATGTATAAGGGGTTGTTAAATCTTAAAACACATTCGACTTCATACATTAAAACAAAATGGGAGAAGGAAGGAGGGATAATTCTATCTGAGGAAGAATGGACAACAACATGGAGATAACAATGGAAGTGTACCAATTCACAGAAATGGAGGGAGTTTGGTTGGAAAAACTTGATAAGATATTTTATTACACCCTCTCAGAAATCCCATTATGATAGTAACCTCCCTGTTTGCTGGAGAAATTGTGGAAATCAAAATGCAAATCATTATCATATTTTTTGGGATTGCCCTGTTATCAACAACTGTTGGAGGGGGATGCACAATGCCCTACAAGACATCTTTAAATGTGAAATACCCTTGGAGAGTAAGATCATATATTTTGAATATATACCTCAAGAATGATTGAAAAGAGATAAATATTTAATGAATATACTGTTGGTGGCTGGTAAAAAGACTCTTACTAGGAAATGGTTATCACAGGAGAGCCCAACTAATACATGGATGGAAATTACAATGGACATTTACAAAATGGAGAAGATAACAGCATATGTTAATCATAAGCTGGAACAATTTGATTCATACTAGGAAAAATGGTTTAACTACATAATGGCTCATAGGCCTGATTTTATTCTCTCAAATCAATGAATCTGTTGTAAAAAAAGATCACTCCCTACTTGTACATAGTTCTTTCCCTTTGCTTGGTTTTCTTTCCACTCTTTTCTATAAGTGTATACCTCAGATAAATACTTTGTGGAGATTTGTGATATATATGATTATATGATGTATATGTACAATGTCTGAAATACATCTTATGGAAATGTTTGTTTGGTGAACTTCAATAAAAAATAAATTACAAGAAAAAGAAGTAACTTGAATCACACAGAGTGACAGCGATTTGTTGAAATTGAGGACTATATAGAAAAAAACGGCTTAAAGAAGAGCTGGATCAACTGATCAATTCACGAGTCCTACAGGAGTGCAAGGGATTTTCACAGGTCCTAGTGCCAGTCCCAAAACAAGTGACACTTTTCACAGTAGAAAGGTTTTATTTGAAATCTCACATTTCTCTAAATTTTATCTCATTCTTGCTATAGTTACTGTTCTTAAATTTCAGTACCTTTATTAGTCATCAGAAGCAAGTTTATTTTCACTGTCGTTTAAGGTGTGAAATCTGTTGTTTAGTGGCAGTAGTACGATGCAAACACATGAAATTATTATAAAGTTATTTCATCACTGTTAGCAAATTAATGTTATTGCACTGTACTGCTGCCACAAAACAATTATATAAAATGATGCTCTAAACTTAATTCTGAGTCTAATTGCAAAATAAATAAATAATGCAAAAAAGAAAGGAATAACAAGGTAGTATCCATATGTTCATAGACTCTTCAGAGATACGATGGTGGATGGGGAGTAGCTGATTCTGAGTCATTGAGTGTGGGTCTTCAGGCTCCCGTACTTCCTCCATGATGATAGAAATGAGAAGAAGGGATGTCCTGGATGGTGAAGGTGCTCAATGATGGATGCTCCCTTCTTGAGGGCATCGCCTAACTTGGTTGAGAAGTTATTAATCTGTGAGTATGTTTGATACCTGGATCTGTGCAGCAGAACTCCGTAATGGGTAGATTACTGCATATGGAGGTCAGGTCTGATCGTGCTGATCTCTGGAATGAGTGGAAATCAAGGCAGTAAGGTGTTGAATTACAGTCAGTGTTAAACCCAGTCAGTCACAGATAAGACTAAATAGGAGCTAAAGGAACAGAAATATAAGCAGAAGGCCATATGATCTATAAGATCTGCTCCATCAGATCTTGACTTCAGCTGGAAGGCCTTTCTGTCTCGAACAGCACCTCGATGTGGAAGTGTAACTGTCAACGGCTCTTAAATCAGGGTGCCATCTTGCAGGTAGTAGGAAGAGTGCCTCTGTTGTGATTGTTATTTCATCCTGCCCTTGACATTTCCACCTTCCCACATGGTCCTGATAACGACCACCTCACAGACCAGCAGCTGACTTTAGCCTGAATGCATTCACTGATTCTGCCCCATCATCCTTCCAAAGAGTGACACCCCTCTGAGAGAAGGTCCATTTCATATTTTTCTTTGGATTCTTTGAATTCTCTGGATTTCCTGCATCTGCAGAACTGCTTTTTCTTGTTCCAGGTTCCCCCGCAGGGGAAACATTTTCTAAGCATTTAAGTGACCCTGTCTATCAGGCATGCAAGTACAATAACATCACTGTCAAACACCTGGAAGGCTAACAGGTCTAAAAGTAGAATGAGCAATGATGTTTTTTCTGCCTGAGGATAAGCAACTGTCATCTTCGCTACCCCTCCTGCTATGACCAGGCTCACAAGCTGGTAAACGGATGAGATCTGAAGTCACTTGACCGCAGGCACCTTATTGAGGTCAGTCTCTTTAAATTTTGTTCACAAAATGCTTACTGTCTGAGTGAATCTGCTATTCCTTCTGAGGGGCATGAAATGTTCTGAGGAGTCTCCTTTGAGGGGAGTCAACGTAATTAAACCCTAATCCAAATAACTGACTGCAGTCAAATATGGCACGGAGGGATCCCACTTTTCCCGAACTGAAACACCTGCTGAATAAAGTCATAAATGAACGGTGTGCCCAGCTCCAAAACAACGTTCCGTCTGTTTTCCTTCAAGGGGATATAAATCTGATCAGGTTCAGGAACCTGGAGTGAAAGTGCACTGGGGTGAATTACTATTAATATTGCATTTATCTCTTCCACTGTTGACTGTCCTTGGGAAATACGATGAGCTTAAACCCATCAATTGAATCAGGTTTATTATCACAGACAAGTCATGATTTTTGTTGTTCTATGGCAGCAGTACAGTGCAAGACAAATAAATGCCATAAGTTACAAATAAAAATGAATAAATAAAAACTGCAAAAGAGGAAGAGTGAAGTCATGTACATGGAGCAATCAGAAATGTGTTGTCAGAGGAGATGCAGACTATCCTAAAACAGTAAGTGTGCATCTGCAGGCTCCTGATGGTAGTAATGAGAAGGAGGAATGACTTGGGTGGTGAGGGGCTTTAATCATGGATGTTGCCTTGATGCATTTTCGTGATGTTCTTGATGCTGAGGAGGTTAGTGCCCAGGATGAGCTTGCAACACCTGGCATGTTTTTCCGATCCTGTTTAGTGGCCCCTCCATACCAGACGGTGATGCAACCAGTTAGAATGCTCTCCAAAGTACAACTGTAGAAATCTGCTGGGGTCTTTGGTAGCATCTTAAACTCCTAATGAAGTTCTGTATAGCCGCTGACGTGCCTTCTTGATGAACATCAATCTGATCTTCTAATTGCTTATGGATTTTAGCAATCATGCCAAGATAATGTTACTTGTTTCTTTTCAGGATCTGGGTGCTTTGTTAAAGTTGGCACTAATTGCTCATCCCTAATTGAGAAGGTGGTGATTGAATGCCTTCTTGAACTGCTGTTGTTCTTTGGGTGAGGCGGTTCCCGCAGTCCTTTTGTTTAATGTCATTTCCTGTATACAAGTGTAAGGAGAATTAAATAATTGTAACTCTGGATCTGATGCAGCACAAAAAAAACATAAAGGATAAAGAACACAATAATAATAATAAAAACACACACAATAAATATAGATATATTACATAACTTATACACACAGATTGATTGTATGTCCATAAAGTGCCACTAGGCTGTAAGGAGACTGTTGGGGAATAATAAGTAGAGGGTGGAGGTGTTGATCAGCTTCACTGCTTGGGGAAAGTAACTGTTTTTGAGTTTGGTGGTCCTGGCATGGATGCTACATAGACTTTTACCTGATGGGAGTGGGGCAAATAGTCCACGAGCAGGGTGGGTGGGATACTTCATGACCTTACTGACCCTTTTCCTGCATCTTTCTGTAGTATATGTCCTAAATGGTGGGTAGGCTGGAGCCAGTGACGCATTGGGCAGCTTTGATAACCCATGGTAGAGCCTTCTCATCTGCAGCAATGCACCTTCCCTACCAAACGGTGATGCAGCTTGTTAGGATGGTCTCTACTACGCATCTGTTGAATGACGTGATTATGGATGTGCAAAGTTCAGCTTTCTTCAGCCTTCTCTGAAAATCGATGTGCTGGTGAGCTTTTCTGACTGCGCAGGATGTGTTCCGGGACCATGAAATGTTATGTGTGATGTGCACTCCCAGGAGTTTGCAGCTTCCACTGTTGTGCCATCGATGGAAGCACGGGGGTGGGGGGAGGGTGTGAGTGGTGCGAGTTCTCCTGTGTTTTGTGTGCCTCTCTGGATTTCCTGCATCTGCAGAATTGCTTGTGTGTAAGATGGCCTGTGGCTTGGAAGGGTATCTGCAGATGATAGTTTTATCTCGTGTCCTTGTCCTCTTTTCCTCTGGATGCTTCAGTTTCCTCCCGCATTCCAAAGATGCATGGATTGGTAAGTTAATTGCCTGCTGGAAATCAACTATAATACATGGGTGAGCTTTAGAATCTGAGAGGAGTTGATGGAATGTGGAAAATAGATGTAGAGTGCAATGCATCTTAGGTTCGATTCTTCTGCTGCTTCTAAGGAATTTGTACATTCTGCTGCGTGGGTTCTTCCAGGTGCTCTGCTTTCCTCCCACATTCCAAAGATTACAGGTTAGTGGGTTAACTGGGTGATATGGGCTCATTGGGGCCAGAAGGGCCTGTTACCATGCTGTATCTCTACATAAAATAAAATAAATGGCTGTTTGGTGGTTAATGTGGAGTCAGTGGAACAAAAGGCCCGTTTCTGTACTGCATGATTCTCTTTTCTTGTCTCATTGCTTTCTTAGCATTTCAAATGCAAACCAGATACTTTTGAAACGAGTTGAGGATTTCTACTTCTGTACTGATTCTAATCCTATAGGCAGTGAATTTCAAGCCCCAATTTTTTGGATGAGAAATGTTTTCCTTATTTCCCCCTCGGAGTTCATTAATGCAACAGGTCTGGTGGCATTTGTGGAGGGAAACGGACGGTCAACATTTCAGGTCGAAAACCTTCATCTGGACTGAAAGATAGAGAGAAGATAGCCAGTATAAAGATCTGGGGGGAATGCGGGTGGTAGCAAGAGCTGGCAGGTGATAGGTTCATCATTGATGTCCTTCAATGAAAGAAATCTGCCATCCTATTTGTGACTCCAAATGCACCAGCATAATTGGTTCTTAATTGTCTTGAAACTTTTCTCTCCTAATATTGACCAAACTGCTAAGAAAGTAGATCCTATCATGATTTCATACACCAACTAAATTGTCTCTCTGCTCCCCCTATTCCCAAGTAAACATTCCCAGCCTTGCCAACCATTCCTCATAACTAAACCTGACAACATCATCCTGTATACTCTCTCTAGCGATATCACATCCTTCCTTCCTGTAATGCAGTGACTATCAGGGCCTCCCAATAATGTTGTTACTAAACATTCTCTTTAAACTGGAGAAAACATGCCTCCTGTGGGAATCTGAGGAAGGCTTACAACCTACCTCTGTTTACCTTTCACAGAGATGTCCTTTGTTTTGTGTGCCAGTATTTTTCCCTAATGCTGGCTTTATGATGGGAAAAATAATGTAGACTGGGTATGTTACTTACTTGCCTTACTGTTGGAAGAGCTGTTTCAAATGGAATAGTTGAACATAGATTCATTAAAGAAAACTAAATTTTAAAATAAAGATGTGATACCATTTCTCCTGTTTCTACTACACACCTTTTGATCTGAAAATAATTTGCATTGGTCCGAAGTGCAAATAATGTTTGCTGGCAGTTCAGAAGAGATCTTGTCCAGAGAACAGGGTCAAACATCCTGAGAAGAAGGGTCAGGTACCATTGTGAGTTGCCTCCTCATTTTAACACCAGCCATGTCTTATGTTTGCAGCATGACCTCCTTTGAATACGGTCACTGCCTTTTAGTAGCAAGCCTCATTACATTCCTCTGGACCATCTGGCCAACAGGAACATATCTGTCAGACTGACGTTCATCAACTACTGCTCAATGTCCAACACAATCACCCCATTCAAATTAATCATCAGGCTCTAAGACCAAGGCTTCAGTACCTCCCTCGACAACAGGATACTTATCTCCCTCATCAGCCAAGGGTTGGTAAAAACATTTCCTCTTTGCTGACCATCAACACAGGTGCATCTCAAGGCTGTGTGCTTAGCCCTTTGTTCTACTCCCTGTACACACGAAATGTGGCTAAGCAGAGCTCCAATGGCAAATACAAATTCACTGAATAATAGGTGGCAATGAGTCAGTTTATAGAGCGACATAGAACAGCACTGGAACGGGCTCTTCGGCCAACAACACCTGTGCTGAACGTGACGCCAAATGAAATTAAATCTCTTCAGTCTGTACAGATCCATATCCCTCCACTTACTGCACGTTCATGTGTTCATGCCTCTATTGTATCTGTTTGCAATACCACCCCGGTAACATATTCCAAGCAGCTACCTCTCTCTGTGTAATAAAAAAACCTGTCCTGCACATCTCTGTCAAGCTTTCTCCCTCCCATTTGTCTTCTAGTATTTGACATTTCTATCCTGAGGGAAAGATTCTGACTGTCTACCCTAACTATGCCTCTCATAATTTTATAAACTATTAGATCTCTCTCGGCTTCTGATGCTCCAGAGAAAACAACCCAAGTTTGTTCAACCTCTCCTCATAATTTATACTCTCTAATCCAAGCACCATCTGGGACATGCTTTCTTCTCATTACTATCACCAGGGAGGAGGTGCAAGAGCCTGAAGGCCCACACTCAAATATTCACAAACAGCTTCTTCCCTTCTGCCATTTGATTTTTTAACGGTCTTTGAATGCTACCTAATTAAATTTTTGCTCTATTTATTTATTTTGCAATTTATAATAATTTTATGTTTTTGCACTGTAGTGCTACAGCAAAACAAGAAATTTCACATTATATAAGACAGTGATAATAAACCGGATTTTGATTATTCTGATTTGCGAAACCATTTTTGCACCCCTTCTAAAGTTCCTCATCCTGACTAGAACAGAATGTTTCTTCTGAATTCCCTCTCAGATTTGCTGGTGAACATCTTATAATTTGACAAGTCGGTCATTATGGGACACCAAGCTGGGAAGTTTATCTGGCACAGGAATTTAAATGTATGAAAGAGAGATTTAGGTAGTCTCTCTGTCTGTAGTTTCTGTGTGTGGGGGTGGGGGTGGGGGTGGGGGGGGGGGTTGTAATTTCTGAGAATTCATTAAGAAAATCACTCCTCTTCCAAGATAATTTCAATGTGGAGGAATATCTAACCGATCGGCAAACTTTAAACTACGCTGTCACTCAAAGGGCGGTCTAGGCAGTTTTTTTTAAAGTAAAGGGGAAATCAGTCGGGCGCAGGGATCTCACGGCATTCCCTTCTGTGGGAAAAGTGCAGAGTACACGAGTTGGTGGCGAGCAGCTGGATTCTGGAACCGGGGTGAAAAAGAAAAGAAGGAAGGGGGGGACAGAGAGGGAGAGGAAAAAAAGTGAGGTGGTGCACTGAGGAATTGGCAGGGCGCTGGGAACAGTGGAGTTGTCTGTGATCTGGAACACCCTTCCCCAACATGCTGGAGCTGCGCATAGTTGCGTTGCAGCGCTGCCGGGGAATCTGAGACCTGAAAGTTTTGCTTCTTGGTTTTATCTGTTTCTTTTCGCTTCCAGAGAGGATTGACGCCGCGCGGGATGCCAGGGGTCACGGGCTGGCTGCTCCCCACAGTGCTGGGCTGGTTCTTTTCGCTGCCCTACCTCGGGGTCCGAGCCCAGACCGGTGGGCCGAACGAGCGCTGGCGGCAGATGATTCAATGGGAGGACAACGGGCGGGTCTACAGCCTCCTCAACACCGGCTCCGAGTACGTGCCGGCCGGGCATTCGGCGTCCCGGAGAAACCCGAGGGTCTGGCTGGGAGGCTCCACGAGGCACCCCAGCGGGTCGCCCCGAGCCAGGGGCACGGGGCGGCGCCAGGCTCCCTCGCCGTCCGTCAGAGCCGGCTCGGAGACGGTGAGGGGGCAGACCAGGCACCCTTTCGGCTTCGGCCAGGTCCCGGACAACTGGAGGCAGGGCGCCTTCGGCGACCCCACCCACACCCACCGGTACATGCAGCCCGCCGCAAGGCAAGCCCCCCGGTCAAGGCCACGCCAGCCGCCTTACTCTGAGCCCACCTTCGCCCAAGCACCTTACCCCCGGTTCCCAGTGGCGCAGCCCCCTTATCCCAACTCTTACGACCCCAGCTATGAGTATGGGCCGTCCAGGGGCTTTGATAACCCCGACGAGCACCCTCCCTATCGCAGAGTGCCTTTGGATAGTGGTGCAGGGTACCCCTACCAGCCTAGGAGCCGGTATGGCGACTATGGAGAGAACATCTACCCCTACAGATACCAAGGGCAGAACCCAGTGCAGGAGAGATACAGCGTGCCCCAGTCACCGTATGCCCACGATGGTCTGGACAGGCGATACATGCACAGCCTGTACGACGAGAGCAGGGGACAGGCGGTCACGGGAGGAGAAGATTCTTCGTCGCTCTTGCCATCCACAGTGTCCAGGAGTTCTGCCGTGCAGCCGGGTCCGTCCCCCGATGCCGGTCACTTAGGGCCGAGGGTGGCGAACCCCGACCTCCCACGCTCTGGTTTCTACCCGCAAGTCGGCCGCATCGTCCCGGTGGACCAGTACCCCCCTGACCGCTCCGGCGATCCAAATGTGGAGCAGTATCCGTTCCAGAGAGCGCTTCCCAATGGTGAGATGGACCATGGCCGCCTGGTGCCTGGGCCAAGGTTGGCCTTCGGAAGTGTCTACCGACAAGACCGTGCTGGCAGAGGTATAGTTTCAAAAGTTACGTGAAACAGGGTTTTGTTTATGCCTAACATAACGTGAAATTGTTATGTGTACTTCAAGGGGAATTAAAATTCTTGGAATAGTTATGTTCCTGGTTGGCGTGGCTGCAGATGTTGTAAGATAATCAGGTTTATAAAACACTGATTTTTCAAAAGCATGTTTATTAGTTAAGAATTTTGCTTTAGTCTTTTTCTGTCTGGATAGTCCCTAATGGCATGTCCAGCACTTACAATAGACAGTAGGTGCAGGAGTAGGCCATTCGGCCCTTTTAGCCAGCACCGCCATTCACTGTGATCATGGCTGATCGTACATAATCAGTACCCCGTTCCTGCCCTCTCCCCATATCCCTTGACCCCGCTATCTAGGAGAGCTCTATCTAACTCTCTCTTGAATGCATCCAGAGACTTGGCCTCCACTGCCTTCTGGGGCAGAGTATTCCACATATCCACCACTCTCTGGGTGAAAAAGTTTTTCCGCATCTCAGTTCTAAATGGCCTACCCTTTATTCTTAAACCGTGGCCTCTAGTTCTGGACTCGCCCATCAGCGGGAACATGCTTCTTGCCTCCAATGTGTCCAATCCCTTAATAATCTTATGTTTCAATCAGATCCCCTCTCATCATTCTAAATTCCAGTGTATACAAGCCCAGTTGCTCCAATCTCTCCCGCTATTCCTGGAATTAACCTTGTGAACCTATGCTGCACTCCCTCAATAGCAAGAATGTCCTTCCTCAAATTTGGAGACCAAAACTGTACACAATACTCCAGGTGGGGTCTCACCAGGGCACTGTACAGCTGCAGAAGGACTTCTTTACTCCTATACTCAATTCCTCTTGTTATAAAAGCCAGCTTGCCATTAGCTTTCTTCACTGTTTGCTGTACCTGCATACTTGCTTTCATTGACTGATGTACAAGAACACCTAGATCTCGTTGTACTTCCCCTTTTCCTAACTTGACTCCATTTAGATAGTAATCTGCCTTCCTGTTCTTGGCACCAAAGTGGATAACCACATTTTTCCACATTAAACTGCATCTGCCATTCATTTGCCCACTCACCCAACCTGTCCCCTGCATTCTCATAACATCCTCCTCATATTTCACACTGCCACCCAGCTTTGTGTCATCAGCAAATTTGCTAATGTTACTTTTAATCCCTTCATCTAAATCATTAATGTATATTGTAAACAGCTGCGGTCCCAGCACCGAACCTTGCAGTACCCCACTGGTCACAGCCTGCCATTCCGAAAGGGACCCGTTAATCACTACTCTTTGCTTGCTGTCAGCCAGCCAATTTTCAATCCATGTCAGTACTCTGCTCCTAATACCATGTGCCCTAATTTTGCCCACTAATCTCCTATGTGGAACTTTATCAAAAGCTTTCTGGAAGTCCAGGTACACTACATCCACTGGTTCTCCCTTGTCCATTTTCATAGTTACATCCTCAAAAAACTCCAGAAGATTAGTCAAGCATGATTTTCCCTTCATAAATCCATGCTGACTCGGACTGATCCTTCTACTGCTATCCAAATGTGTCGTAATTTCCTCTTTTATAATTGACTCCAGCATCTTTCCCACCACTGACGTCACACTAACCTGTCTATAATTCCCTGTTTTCTCTCTCCCTCCTTTCTTGAAAAGTGGGACAACATTAGCCACCCTCCAATCAGCAGGAACTGTTCCTGAATATATAGAACATTGGAAAATGATCACCAATGCGTCCACGATTTCTAGAGCCACCTCTTTCAGTACCCTGGGATGCAGACCATCAGGTCCTGGGAACTTATCAGCCTTCAGACTCAACAGTCTATCCAACACCGTTTCTTGCCTAATATAAATTTCCTTCAGTTCATCCTTTACCCTAGTTCCTTTGGCCCCTAGTACATCTGGGAGATTGTTTGTGTCTTCCCTAGTGAAGACAGATCTAAAGTACCTGTTCAACTCATCTGCCATTTCCTTGTTCCCCATAATAAATTCACCCGTTTCTGTCTTCAGTGGTCCAATTTTGGTCTTAACTATTTTTTTGCTATTCACATACCTAAAGAAACTTTTACTATCCTCCTCTATGTTCTTGGCTAGTTTACCTTCGTACCTAATTTTTTCTTGGCGTATTGCCTTTTTTGTTATCTTCTGTTGCTCTTTAAAAGCTTCCCAGTCCTCCGGTATCCTGCTCAACTTTGCTATGTTATACTTCTCTTTTATTTTTATACTGCCCTTTACTTCCCTCGTCAGCCACGGCCGCCCCTTACTCCCCTTAGGATCTTTCTTCCTCTTTGGAATGAACCGATCCTGCACCTTCTGCATTATTCCCAGAAATACCTGCCATTTTTGTTTCATTGTCTTCCCTGTTAGGGTATTGTTCCATTAAACTTTGGCCAGCTCCTCCCTCATAGCTCCATAGTTCCCTTTGTTCAACTGTAATACTGACACATTTGATTTTCCCTTCTCCTTCTCAAATTGTAGGTTAAAACATATCATATTATGGTCACTACTTCCTAATGGTTCCTTTACCTCGAGGTCCCTGATCAAATCCGGTTCATTACACAACACTAAATCTAGAATTGCCTTCTCCCTGGTAGGCTCCAGTACAAGCTGTTCTAAGAATCCATCTCGGAGGCACTCCACAAACTCCCTTTCTTGGGGTCCAGTACCATTCTGATTCTCCCAGTCTACCTGCTTGTTGAAATCCCCCAAGACAACTGTATCGTTACCTTTGCGACATGCCAATTTTAATCCTTCATTCAACTTACACCCTACATCCAGACTGCTGTTTGGGGGCCTGTAGATAACTCCCATTAGGGTCTTCCTACCCTTAGAATTTCTCAGTTCTATCCATACTGACTCTACATCCCTAGATTCTATGACCCCCCTCGCAAGGGACTGAATATTGGAACATTGGAAAATGTTCACCAACAGAGCCACCCCACCCCCTCTGCCAGTCAGTCTGTCCTTTCGATAAGATGTATATCCTTGAATGTTCATTTCCCAGGCCCTGTCCGCTTGAAACCATCTCTCAGTTATTCCCCCAACGTCGTACTTGCCAATTTCCAACTGAGCCTCAAGTTCATCTACTTTATTCCTTATACTTCGTGCATTCATATATAATACTTTTAATTCTGTACTCCCTTCTCCTTTCATATGAATTCCTATTTCACTTGGCCATACTGTATGATCTCTTTACTCCATTGATTCTGTTGTCCTTTTTAACTTTTCTTATTTTCACTTTCCCTTTAACTCCATCCTTATATTTCTAGTTCATCTCCTCCCCCCCCCACTACTTAGTTTAAACACATCCGTGTTGCAGTGGCAAACCTGTCTGCCAGAATGCTGGTCCCCCGCCTATTAAGGTGCAACCTGTCCCTTTTGTACAATTCATCCCTACCCCAAAACAGATCTCAGTGGTCCAAGAATATAAATCCTTGTTTCCTGCACCAGCTCCTCAGCCACACATTCAGATCCATTATCTCCCTGTTCCTGCCCTCTCCAGCACGAGGAACTGGAAGCAAACCAGAGATAACCATCCTGGAAGTCCTGCTTTTCAGCCTTCTTTCGAGTTCTCTGAAGTCCCGCTGCAGAATGTCCTTCCTCTTCTTCCCGATGTCATTTGTGCCGACATGCACTACCACTTCCGACTGTTCACCTTCACCCTTGAGGATTCCCTGCATTCGGTCCGTGATGTCCTGGATCCTAGCACCAGGGAGGCAACACAACATCCTTAAATCTCACCTGTTGCCGGAGAAACCCCTTTCTGTACCTCTTTCGATGGAGTTCCCTACTACCACGGCTCTTCCTGATGTTTGACTCCTGGGCTCTGCTTCTGCACCAATTTTCAGCTCACAGACCTGTCCGCCTCTCAGACTGGTAGTATCTTCTGTCCTGACAGCTTCCAAGAAGGTGAACCTGTTTATGAGAGGTACATCCCCTGGGGTCTCCTGTACTTCAAGCATCCTTTTCCTTCCTCATCGTTGCCCCCTTTTTCTCTTCCGGTATCCTCGGTGTAACAACCTCACTGTAGGTCCTGTCCCGAAAATCCTCGTTTTCACAGATAAACCCGAGGTCTTCCAGTTCTTTCTTCAGTGCTGCAACATGCTCCTTCAGAAGCTGAATCTGGACACACTTTCCACAGCTGTAGCAGCCTGGGGCACCATCAGTGTTCCTGACCTCCCACATCATGTACGTAGCACACTGAATCAGCTTAGCGGTCATGTCTTCACCCTCTGCAATTGTGCCTGGCATAGTCTCCTCACCGAAGACTCTCGAGCCAAAGACTAGCACTTCACACCAGGCACTTCCCTCGACCAGGCCGCTTCCCGACAGCAATAATCATCCTGAAGTTGAAGGCATAGCTTTACAGACAAGCTCTGTATATAGCAAATGCTTTGTCTGTGGAAAGCAATATGTAGCTCATCCACCTGGTTTATTGCTGCTCAAGAAATGCAATATAAGAAAATGGGTTATTTAATTTAATAGATGATTTTTCATATCAATAACAGATCTATCAATGTTGGAATGTTTATGTACTCAAGGAAGTTAGCTTCACAGCATCGATGGTGGGAAGCTGAGATCTATGTCTCTGAAACTCTTAGACCTTTTTGTGCAAAAAGAGTATCTGAGGAAATATGCATGTGAAGTTACCTAAGTGGCAGAGAAAAAGGTATAAATGTAGAGAGCAGTTCAGGCTTATTGGGAATGGCTAAAGAACATAAAGAAACGTGGTGAACTGGAATCCATTTCTCTGGCTTTGGGGTCTGAGGAATGATTCACATCTACATCGTTGGTATGTCTTTTTAGTTTATAGGAATTGTACCCGTGCTTTGGAAATGGTTTGTGTTTTAGAAATGCTTTATGTTTAAGAAATAGTTTGTAGAAATAGAGATCCTGAGTTTTAAATGTTTTAAGAACGCTGTTTGGATTTATGCATGTATTTCTGAAAATAAATGAATTGTGTTTTAAACTACATTATAGCTGAAAGTACAGTACTTTATCCCTGGTAGGGAGAAGACACCTACTGCTTGAATAGTGGATATTGGCAGCTAATCTCTTCATGAAGAATAATTAGGGAAGTGAACTACTCTTTGAAGATTGGGTAGTTTCAGTACAACCTCCCTTTAGTGATTCTCATATCTGATAAGACTTAAGATCTTTGAGTTCCGGTTATAGTGTTTTGAATGATGCTATGAAAATTCAGGCTGTAATGCAACCTGTCAGTATACTCTTCACTGTGCATCTAAAGGAGTTTGTCAAAGTTTCAGATGATGTCCCAAAGATGGGGCCGATCATCTGAAATGATCACACAGGAATTTAAAGTTGACCTTTTCTACCTCTGATCCCCTGATGAGAACTGGCTCATGGACCTCCATTTTCCATCTCTGTAGTCAATCAGACCTTTAGTTTTATTGTTGTTAAAGGAAAGGTTGTTGTTGAGGCACCTTTCAACTAGATTTTTAATCTCCCTCCTCATTTCCTGCAGACCTGTAAATTATTCTAGATATCTCCATTTGGAAATATTAATTCTGTTCCTATCACCCCTGCTGACAGGACAGTGAGTTGCTGATCATTGCTGCTCTTGCTTGGGGGAAAAATAAGTTTCTTTTCTATAATGAGGCCAAAATGTTATCTATCATTCATTAATGGAAACAGCTCACTTCTATCTAATCCAACATGTGCATTACCACTCTAGTTCATCTCCAAATCTGTTTTATTTCAAACCCTATAGCTTCTGTGGTCTAATCTGGTGGCTAAAATCCCTCCTTAGAACAATTTTTGCATCCTTGTTGGGATCTTTGTAGCTTTCTGAAGTGAGCTGACCTGAGATGGACACAATACTCCATATCTGGCCTAACATGTTTTAATACAAGTTCAACACAGCTTCTGAGGATCCCAGGTACTCCCATTTAATTGACTGCCTCCTGTTGTTTCTTCCGTCAAGCTTTGAGGGCGACACTCTCCGCCATGAGAAGGTACCTGGTGTCCCTATCACAATCCCTTCCACGCCTCCGAGACACCTTTTTCTCCATTTGCAATGGACCTGTCTGTTATTTCATCCTCCATCGGATCCATGCGTGCAATCGTTGTTTCTTTGACTTTATCACGTCCTGTAAGGATCGCAAGATCTTCCATCTGCAGACCCCAGAGCATGGACTTCGTATTGTGGCCCCGGGCCCAGCTGTCGATCTCGGGTACCCCAGCAACCCTGGGCATATTCAAAACCTGGACTCCAGCACCATCATCATGTGTTCCAATGGCCATGGATTGGCTTTGGCTGTCGATCTGGGCTGCCCCAGCAACCCTGGGCATATTCAAAATCCAGACTCCAGTCTTGAACTCCAGGCCGGGTCTTCACATGCTGAGATTGTGACTCCCGTCTCCCCTTCCGCCGCCACCACTCTGCAGTCCTCTCTCCCTCAGATCCCATTGTCAGCTCCTGGGCCCTCAGAGGCTCCATCTTCCTCTCACCTCAACCCTTCCCTCTCCACTGACACTACCAGCTTCCCTCCCCCCTCTGATCCCATCTCTCATGAGATCTTTACCATTCCCTTCGATCTTCAACTCTCTGAGGCAGAGCGCTCTGTCCTCAGTAAGAGCCTCAGCTTTGTCCCCCTTTGCCCACACCTCAGTGAGTTCCGCTTACGCCATGACGCTGAACTCTTCTTCCTCCAGCTCCGTCTCCGAGCTTACTTTGGCAAGGACTCTCCTGCCCCCACCGATGACCCCTTCTCCCATCTTCAACCCTCCTCCTCTTCATAGACACCCGGCTCTGGTCTTCTGCCTGCTCTGGATCTCTTTATTGCTAATTGCCGACGGGACATCAACCATCTCGACTTCACTACACCCTGTTACAACTCCAACCTCACTCCTTCCGAACACTCTACTCTCCGGTCCCTCTGCACCAATCCCAACCTCACTATAAAACCCGCTGATAAAGTGGGGAGCTGTTGTTGTCTGGCGTACTGACCTCTACTTGGCCGAGGCACAGTGACAACTCCCCTTATTTACCCCTTGATCATGACCCCACTAAGGAGCACCATGCCATTGTCTCCTATACCATCACCAACCTTATCAGCTCTGGGGATCTCCCATCCACTGCCACCAACCTCATAGTTCCCACACCCCGCACTTCCCATTTCTACCTCCTACCCAAGATCCACAAACCTGCCTGTCCAGGTAGACCTATTGTCTCAACTTGCTCCTGCCCCACTGAACTCATTTCTGCATACCTTGACACTGTCTTATCCCCCCTTGTTCAATCTCTTCCCACCTATGTTCATGACACTTCTCACGCTTTGAATTTTTTCAATGGTTTTAAGTTCCCCGGCCTCCACTGCCTTATTTTCACCATGGACGTCCAGTCCTTATATACCTCCATCCCCCACCTGGATGGTCTCAAAGCTCTTCGCTGGTTTTTGGATTCCAGACCTAACCAATTCTCCTCTACCACCACTCTCCTCCGTCTAGCGGAATTAGTTCTTACTCTCAATAATTTCTCCTTTGGCTCCTCCCACTTCCTCCAAACCAAGGGTGTAGCCACGGGCACCTGCATGGGTCCCAGTTATGCTTTTTGTTGGCTTTGTGGAACAGTCCATGTTCCAACTCTATACAGGTATCCGTCCCCCTCTTTTCCTTTGCTACATCGGTGCTGCCTCCTGCATGCATGCTGAGCTCGTTGACTTCATTAACTTTTCCTCCAACTTTCACCCTACCCTCAAATTTACCTGGTCCATTTCTGACACCTCCCTCTCCTTTCTTGATCTTTCTGTTTCCATCTCTGGAGATGGCTGTCTACTGATATCTACTATAAGCTCTCACAGCTACCTGGACTATTCCTCTTCCCACCCTGTCTCTTGCAAAAAGGCTATCCCCTTCTCACAATTCCTCCGTCTCCGCCACATCTGCTCTCAGGATGATTCATTCCAGGATGAAGGAGATGTCTTCCTTTTTGAAACAAAGGGGCTTCCCTTCTTCCACCATCAACTCTGCTCTCAAACGCATCTCTCCCATTTCCCGCACATCTGCCCTCACCCCATCCGCCCGCCACCCCACTTGGGATAGGGTTCCCCTTGTCCTCACCTACCACTCCACCAGCCTCCAGATCCAATGTATAATTCTCCGTAACTTCCGCCACCTCCAACGGGATCTCACTACCAAGCACATCTTTCCCTCCCCCCCCCCTTCTGCTTTCCACAGGGATCGTTCCCTACGTGACTTCCTTGTCCACTCGGCCCCCCCATCCCTTCCCACCGATCTCCCTCTTGGCACTTATCCTTGTAAGTGAAACAAGTGCTACACCTGCCATTACACTTCCTTGCTCACCACCTTTCAGGGCCCCAGACAGTCCTTCCAGATAAGGTGACACTTCACTTGTGAGTCGGCTGGTGTGGTATATTGCGTCCAGTGCTCCCGGTGTGGCCTTTTATATATTGGTGAGATCCAATGCAGACTGGGAGATCGTTTCGCTGAACATCTATGCTCGGTCCGCCAGAGAAAGCAGGATCTCCCAGTGCCACACATTTTAATTCCACATCCCATTCACATTCTGATATGTCTATCCATGCCCTCCTTTACTGTCAAGATGAATCCACAGTCAGGTTGGAGGAACATCACCTTATATACCAACTGGGTAGCCTCCAACCTGATGGCATGAACATTGACTTCTCCAACTTCTGTTAATGCCCCTCCTCCCCTTCTTACCATATTTAGTTTTGTTTTTTTTTCTTTCTCTGCCCATCACCATACCTGTTCTCCATCTCCTTCTGGTGCTCCCCTCTCCCCCTTTTTTTCTCCCGAGGCCTCCCATCCCATGATCCTTTCCCTTCTCCAGCTGTGTATCACTTTCGCCAATCACCTTTCTAGCTCTTAGCTTCATCCCACCCCCTCCGGTCTTCTATCATTTCGCATTTCCCTCTTCCCCCACTACTTTAAAATCTCTTAGTATCTCTCTTTTCAGTTAGTCCTGATGAAGGGTCTCGGCCCGAAACGTTGACAGTGCTTCTCCTTATAGATGCTGCTTGGCCTGCTGTGTTCCACCAGCATTTTGTGTGTGTTGTTCTACACAACTTCCCTGCTTTTCTACTCTACGTCCCTATTGTAAACTGACCATTGTGAACACGTCCTGAAACTTTTAACCTGTCATTCAGTTCCTGCTGTCTAATTTATTCTTTAATATTGCAATTAGTATGCACAAACTTTGGCAGGCAAAAATAACGTAACTGCGAGGATGTTAAACCACTGTCAACGCTGATGTATTATTTATAGAATTCATATTATAAAAGCAGCACATCCAGCCCAACATGCCAGGGCTTCTGCTTTACGTAAACCTTCTGTCATCATACTTGACCTCTCAATCCAAGGTAGCTTTTGGAGCATGCCAGCACCTCTACTTCCTCAGAAAGCTAAAGAGATAGGGCACATCCCCTATGCACCCTTATTTTTTTTTTAACAAACCTTTTTTTTAGCACCTTAGAAGTCATCACAGTTTGGTAATTGCTCTGCCCGTGACTGCAAGAAACCGCAATGAGTTGTGGACACAGCTAGGCACTTCGTGGAAGCCAATCTCCCATCCATGGACTCTGTCTGTATTTCTTTCTGCCTCAGTAAAGCAGCTGACATAATCAAATACCCCATCCACCCTGGACATCCTCTCTTCTCTCCCCTCTTATTGAACCGAAGATACAAAAGCATTAAAGCAATTCCCAGTAGGCTTAGGGACAGCTTCTATCCTATTGTTAGAAGACTATTGAACAGTCGTTACTCCAATAAGCTGGACTCTTGATGTCACAATCTACTGTGCTATGGCCTTGAACTTGTAGTGCACCTGCACTACATTTCCTCTAACTTCTACATTCTGTTTTTGTTTTCCTTTGTACTCCCTCGATGTACTGATGCGATGAACCATCTGTGTGCAAACCATGGTATGAAAAACTACTCTGCATATGACAATAATAAACCAATTTAATGATTGCACTTAAAGGATCATTGGTATTTTCTTCCTCAGTTGTAGAAGATAAACCATTGAAAATATTCTTGAGGCCAAGACCAATCAGTGATGATGTTATTGAATAGCGTAGTAGACTTGAGAAGCCCTGTGGTTAACACCTCTTATGGTCTTCAGATGCCACTATTCATTTCCCCTTCATCCAGCTTCTGTTTAAATGCATCTTTGATTTGTATCTCAATCTCTCTACTGGGAGTGTGTTCCATATGCTTTTTTAGAAGAAAATTTCTCTCATTTCTTTTCCATAGTTATACTAATCACATTATTTAAAATCAAAGGTCATAAAATGTTGGAAGCTTTCAGCAGGCCAGCAGTATCAGTGGAAAGAGAAAAAGAGTTGATGATCCTTTGTTGGAACTGACTGAACTTTGTAATAGTTCTTCAAGAGTAGTCATACGACACAGAAGCATAATGTCTATGCCAACTATTACATACCTATCTATACAAATCCTATTTACTAGCAGTCCATTGTATATTGATTCAAGCACTGATGATTAGCTTTCATCCTGAAAAATTAACTCTTTCTAATGATGTTCCCTGACACACTGAGTTTTCACAGGACTTGTTATTGCTTGTTTGAGATTTCCTGCATTGGCAGTTACCTTTTGCTCTTCACACACAGCTGCACTGTGCACAGCTAAACTGTCTGTCAAATGTGGCTGGAAAAGTTTTAGATCAGGGTTTCCCAACCTTTTTAATGTCATGGACACCTAGCTGTTGGGAATGGTTTAAACTAATGTGGCAACAAGTATGAGAGAGCTGAGGAGGAACCAGCAGGTTTACAAGCAGATGATGGATGTAGCATGAATGTAAGGAAGGGCTAGCCAATGACTGGGTACAATGCAGACA
Source organism: Hypanus sabinus (assembly GCF_030144855.1). Taxonomy (NCBI): domain Eukaryota; kingdom Metazoa; phylum Chordata; class Chondrichthyes; order Myliobatiformes; family Dasyatidae; genus Hypanus; species Hypanus sabinus. The sequence goes on along the minus strand of NC_082726.1, from coordinate 25,594,697 downwards.
GAGCAAAGAGTTAAATTTTACCACAGAGGCAAAATTCAAAAGAGTGAAGAATGCAGAACTGAAGGCACTGTTTCTAAATACGTGTAGCTTTCGGAATAAGGTGAATGAACTCGTGGCACACTTAGAGATTGGTCAGTATGACATTGTGGGCATCACTGAGTTGTGGTTGAAAGAAGGCCATAGTTGGGAGCTTAATATCAAAGGATATACTTTGTAGTGAAAGGGCAGGCAGGAAAGCAAAGGTGGTGGTGTGGCTGTGTTGGGAAGATATGGAATTGAGTTTTTAGAAAGAGGTGACATGGTCAGAGAATGTTGTATCTTTGTTAAGAAATTGCAAGGGTGGTAAAAACATTATGGGAATTATATATATGCATCCAAATAGTAGCCAGGATGTGGGGTTAAGATTGCAAAAGGGAGCTGGAAATGGCAATGGAACAATTGTAATGGGGGAACTTCAGTAAGCAAGGGGATTGGGAAAATCAGGTTGGTTCAGATCGTAGGAGAGGGAGTTTGATTAATGCCTATGAGATGGCTTTTTTGAGCAGCTTGTGCTTGAGCCTGCTTGGAGAAAGGCTATCTTAGACTGGGTGTTGTATAATAACCCAGATCTTATTAGGGAGCTTAACATAAATAAGCCCTAAGGAGGCAATGATCATAATATGATTGAATTCATACTGCAAATTGAGAGGGAGAAGCATAAGTCACGTGTATCAGTATCACAATGGAATAAAGGGAATTACAGAGGCATGAGGGAGGAGCTTGCCCAGGTGGATTGGGGGAGGATACTGGTAGGGATGATGGCAGAGCAGAGATCGCTGAAGTTTCTGGGAGTAGTTCACTAGGATAGATATGTCCCACAGAAGAAATTTTTCTCAAATGGCAGGAGTAGGCAATCGTGGCTGATTAGGGAAGTTATGGACTGCATAAAAGCCAAGAAAAGGGCATATAATGTAGCAAAAGCAAGTGGGAAGTTGGATGATTGGGAAGCTTTTAAAATCCAACAAAAGGCAACTAAAAAAAACTATAAGAAGGGAAAATATGAATTATTAGGGCAGACTAGCCAATAATATAAAGCAAGATATACAGAGTAGTATATAGTTTCCAGTTATATAAAGAGTAAAAAGGTGAGAGTTGATATTGGACTGCTGGAAAATGATTCTGGTGAGGTAGTAATGGGGGACAAAAAATGACAGATGAACTTAATGGGTACTTCGCATCAGTCTTCACTGTGGAAGACACTAGCAGTGTGTCAGAGGTCTGTGAGTGTCAGAGAGCAGGAGGGAAAACCATTGATATCACAAAAGAAAAAGTGCTAGGCAAACTCAAAGAGTCTTAAGGTGGATAAGTCACTGGACCAGATGGATAAAACCCAGAGTCCTGAAAGAGGTTGCTGAAGAAATAATGGATGCTTTGGTCATGATCTTTCAATAATCTCTTGATCCCAACTGGAAGATTGCAAATGTCACTCCAATCTTTAAGAAGGGAGCAAGGTAAAAGAAAGGAAATTATAGGCCAGTTAGTCTAACCTCAGTGGTTGGGAAAGTGTTGGAGTTTACTATTAAGGTTGATGTTTTAGGGTACTTCGAGACTAATGATAAAATAAAAGTCAAAGTCAGCATGGTTTCTGTTAAGTGAAGCCTTGCCTCACAAATCTGTTCAAGTTCTTCAAGGAAGTAACAAGGAGGTTGGACAAAGGAGAGGCAGTGGATGTCATTTACTTGGATTTTCAGTAGGCATCTGATAAGGTGCTACACATGAGGCTGCTTAACTAGATAGTATCCTATGGCACTATGGGAAAGTTACTGGCATGGATGGTGGAATGGCTGAGAGGCAGGCAGTGAGTGGGAATAAAGGGGGACTTTTTTGGTTGGCTGCCGGTGACTAGTGTTGTTTCTCAGGTCAGTATTGGGACTGTTGCTTTTCACTTTGTCAGTGATTTAGATAATGGAATTGATGGTTTTGTGGCAAAATTTGCAGATGATACAAAGTTAGGTATAGGGGTAGGTACTGCTGAGGAAGGAATACAATTGCAGCAAGATTTAGACGAATTGCAAGAATGGGCAAAAATGTGGGAGATGGAATACAGTGTTGGGAAATGTATGGTAATGGATTTTGGTAAAAGGAACAATAGTGTGGACTTTTATCTAAATGGGGAGAAGGTTCAAACATCAGAGGTTCAGAGGGACTTGGGAGTTCTTCTGCAAGGCTCCCAGGTTAATTTATAGGTTGAGTTTGTGGTAAAGAAGGCAAATGCAATGTTGGCATTTATTTCAAGAGGAATAGAATATAAAAGCAAGGCGATGATGCTGAGCCTTTATAAGGCACTAGGCAGGCTGCATTTGGAGTATTGTCAACAATTTAGTGCTCCATGTGTCAGAAAGAATGTGTTGTCATCGGAGAGGGTCCAGAGGAGGTTCATGAAGATAATTCTGGGAAAGAAAGGGTTAATATATGAGGAGTGTCTGGCAGTTTTGGGCCTGTACTCACTGGAATTTAGAAGAACGTGGGGGTGGGGGGGGATCTTATTGAAACCTACCAAATGTTGAAAGGACTAGATAGGGTGGATGTTGAGAGCATGTTTCCTATGGTGGGGGTATCCAGAACTAGGGGGCACAGCCTCAAAATTGAGGGGCGACCATTTAAAACAGAGGTGAGGAGAAATTTTTTGAGGCAGAGATTAGTAAATCTGTGGATTGCTCTGCCACAGACTGTGGTGGAAGCCAAGTCCGTGTATATATTTAAGGCGGAAGTTGATTGTTTCCTGATTGGACAGGGCATCAAAGAATATGGCAAGAAGGCAGTTGTATAGGGTTGAGTGGGATCTGTGATCAGTTATGATGGAATGGTGGAACAGACTCGATGGGCTGAAAAACCTAATTCTGCTCCTATGTCTTATGGTCAACCATTAACCGAGGGGTCTGTGGACCCCAGTTGGGAACCCCTGGGAATGGGTCAAATGCAGGCAAGTAAGACTAGCTCAAGTAGACAACTTGGTTCAAGTGGAGGAGCTGAGCTGAAGGACCTGTTTCTGGGCTGCATAACTCTATGTCTGTAACTTGTGGCTTCGGATTCACCATGATACAGCCTAACCACACTCCTTGTAGCCAAGTACATTCCCTCACTGCCTACCAAGTGAACAGAAACAACCCATACTGATTTATTCCTCCTTTGGAATGTACCTTTTTCTTTTTTTTAAAAAAGTAAAGCCTGCAATATTTTTAACAGCTGTTTCATTTACTTCAATTAGGGCTTGCCTTAAAATACAACATGCCTTACTCTAATCGATAAATTATTGCAGCTGTAAAGAAAAAAAATCAACATTTCCCAGAGGCAATGGCAGAACAGCTGCTTTTTTGGAAGCAAAGTGTGGAGGAAATTAAATCTCAGCACGTCAAGCCGCATCTGTGGAAAATGAAAATTCCTCAAATGCTGCCTGACCTGCTGAGTATTTCCAGCACTTTTTAATTTCAGATTTCCAGCATCTGTAAAGTTTGACTTGCCAACCAGGATGCCCATTAAAGCTAAACCCATTTTTTTGCTACTTTTAGAGTACTGTAAAAGTACATCTGTTTCACTAATGACAGGAAATCCAACTTAGTCTGTTTATAGACACGAGTTTCTGCAGATGTTGTAAATCTTGAGCAATGCACACAAAATGCAGGAGGATCTCAGCAAGTGAGGGGGCATCCTGAGATAGGGTCACGTCCTGGAACGTCGACTGTTTCTACTTCCCTCCACGATGCAACCTGACCTGCTGAGTTCCTCTGGCATTTGTGTGTGTGGGTCTGTTTCATAAGTGCCCACCAGATCACCACATGGTGTTATCTTTTAAAAAGTCTATCAGTCTATTCAGTTGAATGGTAAGTAAGGATGGAGAACAAATAGAGAAAGACCAGTCTTTTTTGCAAATACACACAGTCATTTTCTGTATTCCTCCTCCCTGACAGAAGTAATCAGAAGAAGGCTTGTCCCTGGATGGCTAGGGTCTTTAATGATGGATCCTGCCTTTTTGATGTACTGCCACCTGAAGAAGTCCTTTATGGTGTGGAGGCTAGTGCCCATGATGGATTTGGCTAAGTTTACAACCCTTGACTGTAGTGATTGACTATATACCGTACTATTATGCTGCTATTTCCTAGGGCAAGTATCTAAAGTACTTCCTTAATTGCAATATCCACACAATGTGGAGGCTAAGCTGCTGAAAATATTCAAGGCTGGAATGGTCATATTTGGTTTCTGAGGCTTTTGGGGATTTAGCAGAAAAGTGTAGCCTGGGAAAGGCTGGAAGATTTGATTATCTATAATCCACTTGGATTGAGGATCTGGCTCAAGGGATAAACGGTCTGTTCTCTTGCTACTGTTTTTATTTTACCTAATGAACTTGCGAGACCTGGTGTAGCTAAATGTTAACTGATGCAAAATGACTTTTATCCCACTCTGAAATCATAGAGTCAAACAGTCTCTGAGCAGGGAAACACACTGTTCAGCCCACTTATCAAAAAGTGCAGTTTTGACAAATTATTTTTTCCCTGGACATGGAGATTCATAAAACTGCCAATTTTCTGATTTCCCTCACTATAAGTAATTAACCTTCAATGGGCCTCAAAGTCTATTGACCTACATAAACAGATGTATGTAGCTTTGAAGGTATTGGCCAGGTTATTTGGATTTGTATCGATTTGGAGTTTAGCCAACAGCAAATGGCCTGCTCTTTCTTGTATTGCTTACATTTTTATGTAATCTGCACCTCAGATCAAATCAAACTTCAGTCATTTGAGTACATCTCTGACACTGTTTCTCTGGAACTGCGTTGTTTCACAGCCATCTGCATTGGAGGGTCAAGAACGTTACAAGAGATGCAGTCACAATCTCCAAAAAGCCTTGTAATGATAGAGGAGTGGTAATTCTGGACTAGGCTTGAATTGATTAATGAAAGATGCTCCACAGTTGTGGCAGGGCGAGAATGCCATCACCTCTTTTAAAGTCAAATTAAGTGACATAGGGCTTCACTTCCAGATGAGTTCAAAGTCTTCTATGCTCACTTAGACTGTCAAAACATGGAGGAACCATCACAAGCTTCCACGTCCCTGATGAATCTGTGATCTTAGTCTGAGACTGATGTGTGAGCATTCTTCAGGAGGATGAACCCCTGAATAGCATCTGACCCAAACAGGGTACCTAGCCAGGTACTAAAGACCTGTGCTGATCAACTGGCTGGAGTGCTCACTAGGATTTTTAAACGCTTGTTTCAACAATCTGAGTTACCCACCTGCTTCAAGCAAGCTTCAGTTATAACAGTACCTTAGAAGAATGTAGTATCCTGCCTCAATGACTATTGTTCAGTAGCACTTACATCCACAGTGATGACGTGTTTTGAGAGGTTGGCGATGAAACATAAGAACTCTTGCCTGACAAGTGACTTGGATCTGCTTCAGTTTGCCTACTGGTGCAAAGGGCCACCAGCATTGCCATTTCATTGGCTCTTGACTCAACTCTGGGCAACAAAAATGTGCACATCAGGAGGCTTTTTATCGAGTATAGCTTGGCATTCAATGCTGTCATCCCCTCAAAACTAATCAATAAGCTTCAAGGTATGGCGTCAGTACCTGCTTGTGCAATTGGATCCTCAATTTCGATACTTGCAGAGCCCAGTGAGTTCTGACTGGCAACAAGATCTCCACCACAATCCTTATCAGCATGGGTGTGCCACAAGGCTGCATGCTTAGACCCTTGCACTGCTCGCTTTGCAATCGTGACTGTGGCTAAGTGCTGCTCTGATGCCCTATACAAGTTTGTTGATGTCACCGCTGTCATTGGCAAAATCAAAGCGGGTGATGAATCGGCATATAGGAAGGAGATTGAAAATCTGGCTGAGTGGAGTGTCAGCAAAACTAAGGAGCTGATTATTGGCTTCAGGATGAGGAAACCAGAGGTCAGTGAGCAAGTCCTCAAGTCAGCAATGTAAATTCCTCTGTGTTATTGTTTCTGAGGACCTGTCTTGGACCCAGCACATAAGTGCAATGCCTCTACTTCCTCAGAAGTCTGTGAAGAATTGGCGAGACATCCAAGTCTTGGACAAACTTAGATGTGTAGTGGAGAGTAATTATATGGTTCGGAAACACCAATGCACTTTAAAAAAAAAGAAAATACTACAAAAGATAGTGGATACAGCCCAGTCCATTGCAAGTAAAGCCGTCCCCATCATTGAGCACTTCTACACGGAGCATTGTCGGAACGCAGCATCTATTATCAAGGGCCCCCACCATTATGGCCATGATCTGTTCTTGCTGCTGCCACCTAGAAGAAGATACATGAGCCTTAGGTCCCACACCACCAGGTTCAGGATCAGTTAGTATCCCTCAGCCATCAGGGTCTTGAACTAAAACGTCTCTGAAATTCACTTGCCCAATTACTAAATTGTTCTCACAACCAATTAACTTATTTTCAAGGACTCTTCACGTCATATTTATTTATTATAATATTTTTAAATACTTGCACAGTTTGTTCTCTTTTGCACACTGGCTGTTATCCGGCTGGTGCGGTCTTTCATGGATTCTGTAATGTTATTGTATTTATTGTGTATGCCTGCAAGAAAATTACTCTGGTACACTGTGACGTGTATGTATTTCGATAATAACTTTACTTTGAACTTAACTACATGGCCACAACTTCTGCCCATTCTACAGATTATTTATCCTTCCTGCATGTATGTTTTTACCCTTCTTGCAAAGTGTTACAGTGGCATGCAAGTTTGGGCACCCCAATCAAAATTTCTGTTACTGTGAATAGTTAAGTGAGTAGAAGATGAACTGATCTCCAAAAGACAAAGTTAAAGATGAAACGTTCTTTTCAACATTTTAACCAAGATTAGTGTGTTATTTTTGTTTTGTGCAATTTTTGAGTGGGGAAAAAAAAGGAAAGAAGCACCATGCAAAAGTTCGGGCACCCAAGGGATTTGAGCTCTCAGATAACTTTTACTCAGGTCTCAGGCCTTAATTAGTTTGTTAGGGCTATGGGCTGTTCACATTCATCATTAGGAAAGGCCAGGTGATGCAAATTTCAAAGTTTTATAAATACCCTGATTCCTCAAACCTTGTCCCAACAATCAGCAGCCATGGGCTCCTCTAAGCAGCTGCCTAGCACTCTGAAAATAAAAATAAATGATGTCCCCAAAGCCAGAGAAGGCTATAAGAAGATAGCAAAGCATTTTCAGGTAGCCATTTCCTCAGTTCATATTGTAATTAAGAAATGGCAGTTAACACGAATGGTGGAGGTCAAGTTGAGGTCTGGAAGACCAAGAAAACTTTCTGAGAAAACTGCTCATAGGATTGTTAGAAAGGCAAATCAAAACACCCATTTGACTTCAAAAGACCTTCAGGAAGATTTAGCGGACTCTGGAGTGGTGGTGCATTGTTCTACTATGCAGCGACACCTGCACAAGTATGACCTCCATGGAAGAGTCATCAGAAGAAAACCTTTCCTGTGTCCTCACCAGAAAGCTCAGTGTCAGAAGTTTGCAAAGGAACATCTAAACAAGCCTAAAAACACAAAATGCTGGCAGAACTCAGCAGGCCAGACAGCATCTAAGGGAGGAGGTAGTGACAACGTTTTGGGCCGAAACCCTTCATCAGGAGTGAAGTAACATGGGATGGTCGAGGGGGGATAAGAAGTGGGGGGAGGGATAAAGTAGAGTGCTGGGAAGTGATAGGCTGAAGGGAAATGGGCTAGGGGGAAGGTGGAGAATTATGAGAAATAAAAGAGAAAGAAAGGTAGGGCTGGGGGGAGATTATAGTGAGGGGGGAAAAAAAGAGAAAGAGAACCAGACTAAAATAATAGATAGGGATCGGGATGGGGGGGGGGGGGGCAGGGGTATCAACGGAGGTCTGTGAGTTGGATGTTCATGCCGGCAGGTAGGAGGCTACCTAGGCGGGAGATAAGGTATTGCTCCATCAACCTGTGTGTGGCCTCATCTTGACAGTAGAGGAGGCCATGGACAGACATGTCAGGAGGACTTCATCAGGAGTTACTTCACTCCTGATGAAGGGTTTTGGCCCGAAACGTTGTCACTACCTCCTCCCATAGATGCTGTCTGGCCTGCAGAGTTCTGCCAGCATTTTGTGTTTTTATTTATTTCTAGCATCTGCAGATTCACTCGTGTTGCATCTAAACAAGCCTAATGCATTTTGGAAACAAGTCATGTGGACTGATGAAGTTAAAATAGAACTTTTTGGCTGCAATGAGCAGTGGTATGTTTGGAGGAAAAAAAGGTGCAGAATTTCATGAAAAGAACACCTCTCCAACTGTAAAGCACGGGAGTGGATCGATCATGCTTTGGGCTTGTGTTGCAGCTAGTGGCATGGGGACCATTTCACTGGTAGATGGAAGAATGAATTCAATTAAATACCAGCAAATTCTGGAAGCAAACGTCACACCATCTTGTAAAAAAGCTGAAGATGAAAAGAGGATGGCTTCTACAACAGGATAATGATCCTAAACTCACCTCAAAATCCACAATGAACTACTTCAAGAGGTGCAAGCTGAAGGTTTTGCCATGGCCCTCACAGTCCCCCGACTGAAACATCATCGAAAATCTGTGGATACACCTCAAAAGAGCAGTGCATGCAAGACAGCCCAAGAATCTCACAGAACTAGAAGCCTTTTGCAAGGAAAAATGGGTGAAAATCCCCCAAACAAGAATTGAAAGACTCTTAGCTGGCTACAGAAAGCGTTACAAGCTGTGATACTTGTCAAAGGGGGTGTTACTAAGTACTGGCTATGCAGGGTGCCTGAACTTTTGCTTTGGGCCCTTTCCTCTTTTTTGTTATTTTGAAACTAAAAGATCGAAATAAAAGAGTAATCTTGTTTAAAACATTAAAGAAATGTGCCATCTTTAACTTTATACCTTTTTGAAATCAGGTCATCTTTTACTTGCTTAGTTATTCATAGTAACAGAAATTTTGACCGGGGTGCCCAAACTTTTGCATGCCACTATATAAGAAGTGGCAGCACCCCTGCTTTTTAAGACGCTTGTGCAGATTTGTCATGCCATCTACAAACCCCATTTCCAGAAAAGTTGGGATATTTTCCAAAATGCAATAAAAACAAAGATCTGTGATATGTTAATTCACGTGAACCTTTATTTAACTGACAAAAGTACAAAGAAAAGATTTTCAATAGTTTTACTGACCAACTTAATTGTATTTTGTAAATATACACAAATTTAGAATTTGATGGCTGCAACACACTCAACAAAAGTTGGGACAGAGGCATGTTTACCATTGTGTTACATCATCTTTCCCTTTAATAACACTTTTTAATCATTTTGGAACTGAGGATACTAATTGTAGTAGATTTGCAATTGGAAATTTTGTCCATTCTTGCTTGATATAAGACTTCAGCTGCTCAGCAGTCCGTGATCTCCGTTGTCTGATTCTCCTCTTCATGATGCGCCATACATTTTCAATAGGAGATAGATCTGGACTGGCAGCAGGCCAGTCAAGCACCCGCACTCTGTGTCTTCAAAGCCAAGCTGTTGTAGCCCATGCAGAATGTGGTCTGGCATTGTCCCGCTGAAATAAAAGCATGGACGTCCCGGGAAGAGATGTTGCCTTGATGGCAACATATGTCTCTCTAAAATCCTAATATACGCCTCAGAGTCAATGGTACCTTCACATACATACAACTCACCCATGCTGTGGGCACTGATGCACCCCCATACCATCATAGATGTTGGCTTTTGCACCTTTCGCTGATAACAATCAGGATGGTCATTTTCATCTTTGGCACGGTGAACTTGACGCCCTTTTTCTCTGAAAACTAGCTGAAATGTGGACTCATCTGACCACAGCACATGGTTCCACAGTCTTTCAGTCCATCTGAGATGAGCTCGGGCCCAGGGAACTTGCCGGTGTTTCTGCATAGAGTTGATGTATGGCTTCCTCCTTGCGTAATGCAGTTTCAGGTTGCATTTCTGGATGCAGTGACGGACTGTGTTAAGTGACAGTGGTTTTCTGAAGTACTCCCGAGCCCAGGTGGCTATAACTGTCACAGTAGCATGATGGTTTCTTAGGCAGTGCCGCCTGAGGGCTCAAAGATCACGCGCATTCAACAGTGGTTTCTGACCTTGCCCTTTACGCACTGAGATGTCTCTGAACCTTTTCACAATATAATGTACTGTAGATGTTGAAAGACCTAAGTTCTCTGCAATCTTGCGTTAGGAAATGTTCCTTTTGAACTGACTAACAATTCTCTCACGAATTTTGGCACAAAGGGGTGAGCCACGACCCATCCTTGCTTGCAAAGACTGAGCCTTTGATGGACGCTACTTTTATACCAGGTCATGATACCTCACCTGCTACCAATTACACTGCTTAATGTGGAGTCTTCCAAACCGGTGTTACTTGAATATTCTGTACACTTTTCAATCTTATTTTAACTCTGTCCCAACTTTTGTTGAGTGTGTTGCATCCATCAAATTCTAAATTTGTGTATATTTACAAAATACAATTAAGTTGGTCAGTAAAACTATTGAAAATCTTTTCTTTGTACTTCTGTCAGTTAAGTAAAGGTTCACGTGAGTTAACATATCACAGATTTTTTTTATTGCATTTTGGAAAATATCCCAACTTTTCTAGAAATGGAGTTTGTAAAACTCTGGCAAACTTCTAAAGATGCACAGTGACTCATATTCTGACTGGATGCCTCCAGGAATGGTATGGAAACACCAGTGCCCAAGAATGGAAAAACCTACAAAAAGTAGTGGATACAGCTCAGTACAACAGAGGAAATGCCCTCCCACCATTGAATACATCTACATGAAGCACTGCCACAAGAAAGCATCTGCCATCAAGGACTCCCACCATCCAGGAGTCCAGGACAAGGACTCTCTTCTCACTACAGTCATCAGAAAGAAGGGACCAGAGCCTTGGGTCCCATACCACTAGGTTCAGGAACAGTTATTACTCCTCAATCAATAGCCTGCCAAACCAGCGTGAGACCTCAACTCTGAACCTATAGACTCACTTTCAAAGACTCTGCAGCTCATGTTTTCCGTACTCTACCCTCCCCCTCTTTGAATTTACTGTGAATGCCTGCAAGAAGTTGAATCTCAGGGTAGTATATGGTGACATATAGATTGATAATAAACTTAATTTGAAATTTTATATCATCAGCGAGCTCTCAAGATCCAAGTTGAAGGTGTTTACATAGAACAACGTTAACACTTTCAGTGAGAAGATTATTGTTAACGGCTTCTGACTTTGAATGCTTAAGTATGTATACCTAGATGCTTCGTGATGTAGAGCTCATCCAGCATTTTGTGTGTGTGTGTTGCTCAACAATTTCAACATCTGCAGAATCTCTTGTGTCAAGTATATTACTGCAGCTAATCTGGTTAAACCAGCCTTGGAGTATTGTGTTCAATTGTGGTTGTCTCATTGGAATTGCAATTGGGTTATTATTGTCACATGTACCAAGGTACAGTGAAAAGCTTGTCTTGTGCATTGAGGTAGAACAATGTAAAACAATAACAATGCAGAATAAAGTGTAAAAGCTTCAAGGAAAGTTTAGCTTGATTGTAGGAAAGTTGTGAGAGTTTTAGACAGGGTGAAGCGGAGGTTTACCAGGATCCTGCTTGGAATAGTGAATGAGTGTTACGAGGAAAGGCTGAGTGAGTGAGGATTTTTCTCTTTGGAGCAAAGGAGGATGAGACACAACTTGATAGAGGTGTATAAGATTGTGAGGCATAGATAGAATGGACAGCCACTGCCAGAGATAGTATAGATGCTGATAGTATAGGGACATTTAAAAGACTCTCAGATGGGCACAAGCATGGAGGGTTGTGTAGGAGGGAGAGGTTAGATTGATAATGGAGAAGGTTTATTTAGGTCTGTACAATATCATGGGCTGAGAAGATTAAATTGTGTGGTACTGTTCAATAAAGCAGCACTGTAAAAGTAGGAATTCACAAACAAATTATCACCAAGAAATGAGGTGTGATTGAATACCATCAACTGAACTGCAGATTTGCATGCTTGCCTCTTGAGTGTCTTGTGGATCCAAGCCTGACTATATGTTGAGTTCAAGTTGAGTAGGTACTAAATAGAAGAACATTCAAGTGTTTGGGCTAATTATTCAAAAGATAGCTCAATTTATTTAGGAGGGGGATCGGATTACATGTTAAGTTTGGGTCAGGTGTCATTTGTGGCCTGGGGCTACACAAGGTATTCTGCAGATGCAGGGGTCTTGATCAACGCAAGAAACAAGCTCTGGAGAGCATGCCCAGGAGTTTTACTAGGATGCTGTCTAGATTAGAGGGCATGGTTTAATCAGGAAAGGTTGTGTGAGCTAGGGCTTTTCTCTTTGGGTTGAAGAAAATTTGATAGAAGTGTATAAGAGTATATGAGGCATGGATTGAGTGAACAGTCAGTGCCTTTTCCCAGAGCGAGAATAACAAATATAGGGGAGCATTATTTTCAGGTGATTGGTGGAATACATTTGGGAGGGATCAGGTAGTTCTTTCTTAACACACACAGAGAGTGGTAAGTCTATGGAGCACGTTACCATGGGTGGTGGTAGAAGCAGATACATTAGGGCCATTTAAGAGACTCTTGGATAAGCTCATGGATGAAAGACAAATGGAGGGCCATGTAGGAGGGAAGGGTTACATTGATTGTGGAGTTGGTTAAAAGGTTGTCACAATATCCTGAATCAAAGGGCTTGTACCATGGGATATCACTAAGGCTTTGACAAACTTCTGTAGATGCACAGTGTAGAATATCCTAACTGATTACATCATAGCTGGCATAGAAACACCAATGCCCAAGAACAGAAAAGTCTACAGAAAGTGGTGGATACAGCAAGTTCTAGCATTGTGCACATTTATATAGAGCACTACCACAAGAAAGCGGCATCCATCATCGAGGACCCCCACTTTCCAGGCTGTGCTCTTTTCTTACTACTTCTGTTGGGCAGTGGCTTTGGGTCTCACTCCACCAGGTTCAGGATCCCTTCCATCCATACCACAATCTCTTTGTCTGTCCTACCATCAGACAGGAAGTACCTTAGCATTAGTCCAAGGACTGTTAGGATGGGAAACAGCTTCTTCCCCCAGGTCGTGAGACTACTGAACTCGCTGCCACCACCCAGGTCTCATCACGTATAGTGATAGGGGATTCAATTGTGAGGGGAATAGATAGGTGTTTCTGAGGCCGCAAAAGAGACTCCAGGATGGTATGTTGCCTCCCTGGTGCAAGGGTCAAGGATGTCTCTGAGCGGCTGCAGGACATTCTGGAATGGGAGGGTGAACAGCCAGTAGTTGTGGTGCACATAGGTACCAACAAAATAGGTAAAAAACGGGATGAGGTCCTACAAGGTGAATTTAGGGAGTTAGGAGATAAACTAAAAAGTAGGACCACAAAGGTAATAATCTCTGGCCATGTGCTAGTCAGAGTAGAAATAGGAGGATATTTCAGATGAATACGTGGCTTGAAAAATGGTGCAAGGGGGAGGGATTCAGATTTCTGGGGCATTGGAACCAGTTCTGGGGGAGGTGGGACAGGTATAAATAGGACGGTCTGCACCTGGGCTGGACTGGAACCAATGTCCTAGGGGGAGCGTTTATTACTGCTGTTCAGGAGGCTTTAAACTAATGTGGCAGGGGGATGGGAACAAATGCAGAGAGACAGAGGGGTGTAAAATGAGGGTAGAAGCAAAAAATAGTAAGGTGAAAAGTAAAAGTGGCAGGCAGGCAAATCCAGGGCAAAAAGCAAAAAGAGCCACTTTTTAACATAATTGTATAAGGGCTAAGAGTGTTGTAAAAACAAGCCTGAAGGCTTTGTGTGTCAATGCGAGGATCATTCGTAACAAGGTGGATGAATTGAATGTGCAGTTAGTTATTAATGAATATGATATAGTTGGGATCACAGAGACATGGCTCCAGGGTGACCAAAGATAGGAGCTCAACATCCAGGGATATTCAATATTCAGGAGGGATAGACAGGAAAGAAAAGGAGGTGGGGGAGCATTGCTGGTCAGGAGATTAACGCAACAGAAAGGAAGGACATTAGCCTGGAGGACGTGGAATCGATATGGGTAGAACTGCATAACACTAAGGGGCAGAAAACGCTGGTGGGAGTTGTGTACAGGCCACCTAACAGTAGTAGTGAGGTTGGGGATGGCATTAAACAGTAAATTAGAAATGCGTGCAAAAAAGGAACAGTAGTTATAATGGGTGACTTCAATCTATATGTAGATTGGGTGAACCAGATTGGTAAGGCTGCTGAGGAAGAGGATTTCTTGGAATGTATGCCAGATGGTTTTCTGAATCAACATGTTGAGGAACCAACTAGAGAGCAGGTCATTCTAGATTGGGTATTGAGCAATGAGGAAGGGTTAGTTAGCAATCTTGTCATGCGAGGCCCCTTGGGTAAGAGTGACCATAATATGGTGGAATTCTTCATTAAGATGGAGAGTGACATAGTTAATTCAGAAACAAAGGTTCTGATCTTAAAGAAGGGCAACTTTGAAGGTATGAGATGTGAATTAGCTAAGATAGACTGGCAAATGATACTTAAAGGGTTGACGGTGGATATGCAATGGCAAGCATTTAAAGATCGCATGGATGAACTACAACAATTGTTCATCCCAGTTTGGCAAAAGAATAAACCAGGGAAGGTAGTGCACCCGTGGCTGACAAGGGAAATTAGGGATAGTATCAAGTCCAAAGAAGAAACATATAAATTAGCAAAAAAAAGCAGCACACCTGAGGACTGGGAGAAATTTAGAGACCAGCAGAGGAAGACAAAGGGCTTAATTAGGAAAGGGAAAAAAGATTATGAGAGAACGCTGGCAGGGAACATTGAAACTGACTGTAAAAGCTTTTATAGAGACGTGAAAAGAAAAAGATTGGTCAAGACAAATGTAGGTCCTTTACAGTCAGAAACAGGTGAATTTATCATAGGGAACAAAGACATGGCAGACTAATTGAATAACTACTTTGGTTCTGTCTTCACTAAGGAGGACATAAATAATCTTCTGGAAATAGTAAGGGACCGACGGTCTAGTGAGATGGAGGAACTGAGGGAAATACATGTTTGTAGGGAAGTGGTGCTAGGTAAATTGAAGGGATTAAAGGCAGATAAATCCCCAGGGCCAGATGGTCTGCATCCCAGAGTGCTTAAGGAAGTAGCCCAAGAAATAGTGGATGCATTAGTGATAATTTTTCAAAACTCCTTGGATTCTGGATTAGTTCCTGAGGATTGGAGTGTGGCTAATGTAACCCCACTTCTTAAAAAAGGAGGGAGAGAGAAACCGGGGAATTATAGACTGGTTAGTCTGACATTGGTGGTGGGGAAAATGCTAGAGTCAGTTATCAAAGATGTGATAACAGCACATTTGGAAAGAGGTGAAATCATCGGACAAAGTCAGCATGGATTTGTGAAAGGAAAATCATGTCTGACGAATCTTATAGAATTTTTTGAAGATGTAACTAGTAGAGAGGATAGGGGAGAGCCAGTGGATGTGGTATATTTAGATTTTCAAAAGACTTTTGATAAGGTCCCACACAGGAGATTAGTGTGCAAACTTAAAGCACAGGGTATTGGGGGTATGGTATTGATGTGGAAAGAGAATTGGTTGGCAGACAGGAAGCAAAGAGTGGGAGTAAATGGGACCTTTTCAGAATGGCAGGCTGTGACTAGTGGGGTACCGCAAGGCTCAGTGTTGGGACCCCAGTTGTTTACAATATATATTAGTGATTTAGACAAGGGAATTAAATGCACCATCTCCAAGTTTGCGGATGGCACGAAGCTGGGCGGCTGTGTTAGCTGTGAGGAGGATGCTAAGAGGATGCAGGGTGACTTGGATAAGTTAGGTGAGTGGTTAAATTCATGGCAGATGCAATTTAATGTGGATAAATGTGAGGTTATCCACTTCAGTTGCAAGAACAGGAAAACAGATTATTATCTGAACGGTGTCCGATTAGGAAAAGGGGAGGTGCAATGAGACCTGGGTGTCATTGTACACCAGTCATTGAAGTTGGGCATGCAGGTACAGCAGGTGGTGAAAAAGGGAAATGGTATGTTGGCATTCATAGCAAAAGGATTTGAGTAGAGGAGCAAGGGGGTTCTACTGCAGTTGTACAAGGCCTTGGTGAGACCGCACCTAGAGTATTGTGTGCAGTTTTGGTCCCCTAATCTGAGGAAAGACATTCTTGCCATAGAGGGAGTACAGAGAAGGTTCACCAGATTGATTCCTGGGATGGCAGGACTTTCATATGAAGAAAGACTGGATCGACTAGTCTTATACTCACTGGAATTTAGAAGATTGAGGGGGGATCTTATTGAAACGTATAAAATTCTAAAGAGATTGGACAGGCTAGATGCAGGAAGGTTGTTTCCAATGTTGGGGAAGTCCAGAATGAGGGGTCACAGTTTAAGGATAAACTTTTAGGACCGAGATGAGGAAAAACTTCTTCACACAGAGAGTGGTGAATCTGTGGAATTCTCTGCCACAGGAAACAGTTGAGGACGGTTCATTGGCTATATTTAAGAGGAAGTTAGATATGGCCCTTGTGGCTAAAGGGATCGGGATATGGAGAGAAAGCAGGTACGGGGTTTTGAGTTGGATGATCAACCATGATCATACTGAATGGTGGTGCAGGCTTGAAGGGCCAAATGACCTACTCCTGCACCTATTTTCTATGTTTCTATGTATGAAGCACCAGTAGAGTTTTCCTATTTACTTTTTAATGTGTTGTAAATGCACCTTGTGCTAAAATGTCAGTCTGCTAGATTTATAAAAAATATTTGTTAGTTTGTGTTTGAGAGTTATATTTACTGTGTGCAACTTGGTCTGGAGGAACATTGTTTTGTTTGGCAGTATCCATGTGTACGAAAGAACGGCAAATAACTTGAACTTGTCTTGACTTGATGAGGTCTGCTATGTATCTTAGGAGGCACAAACTAGTTGACCCTGTTTGCTGTGGTGATATTGTGATCCAGAGACACTTTGAAAGTCAAGAATGAAGCATAAGCTTGTGGGGCATGGTCAAATGTTACAAGAACAAAGAATGAACAAAAATAAAGGTCGTAGTCATCTTATGCTAAAAACTAGCTCAGACTAGAGAGCTGAGAAGACATTCCAAGCATAAGGACTAACCTATGAAATGATCAGGTTTAATAGTATGATACAGACTGCAGAGAACCCTCTAGAAAAGTACAGAATCAGTGAGTGTCATAGTCATATACTTCCATTGAGTAATTATGCACATACAGATCATTATAAAAAGATTATAGACAAGCATAGGAAAAATAAATTATAGGAAAATTACAAGTAACGTAACAATTCTGTATTCTTGGGCAACGTGGCCTGGTTACATACTCTGACTCTCAGTGACTGTACACAAAGGTATAAGTAAAATTTGTGAAGGGCAGGTCAGAGCTACAGGGAACACCCAGCAGATGAATAAGACAATTTATATCACAGATGAATAACTTAAAAGAAGAAAGACAAGTTGTGATACAAACAATGAAAACAAATCAAATGAGATTGCAACCTCAAGCAGTTGATATGGAATTTGATAATGTGCCCAGACAGGTGCTGTTCCTTAGGCTCACAATGAGTATCCTGGAATAGTGCAGGAGTTTGTAGACTTCTGTGGTCCAAATCTAAGGTGGTGGTGATTTAGCATTTGGAGGGAGATTGAGATTGAGAATTCGGTTGAATGGTGCCACAATAAACACTCACTCATTGTCAGCAAAACCAAACAGCTGTTTATTAATTATAGGAGGAGGGCACCAGGGGTCCATGAGCCAGTCCTCATTAGGGGATCAGGGGTGGGCAGAGTCAGCAACGTCAAATTCTTATCATTTCAGGGGATCTGTCCTGGATCCAGTATGTAACTGCCATTACAAAGAAAGCATGGCAGCACTTCTACTTTCTTAGAAGTTTGTCCAGATTCAACATGTAGTCTAAAACTTTGACAAACTTCTATAGATGTATAGTGGAGAGTATGCTGACTGGTTGCATCATGGCCTGGTATTGGAACACTAATGCCCTTGACCAAGGAAGGGAAAAGGTTTTTTTAAAAAAACGTATTGGATTCAGTCCAGTCCATCACAGGTAAATCCCTCCCTAACATTGAGCTCATCTACAAGAAGCATTGTCACAGGAAAACGGCATCCATCATCAAGGACCCTCACCATCCAGGGTCTCTTCTCACTGCTGCCATCAGTAAGGAAGTACAGGAGTCTTGGGTCCAACACCACAGGTTCAGGAGCAGTTAGTACCCTTCAAACATCAGACTCTTCACTCATCCCAACACTGAACTTATTCCATAACCTTTGGACTCTACTACTGATGTTCTCTATTGCTTATTTATTATTATTATTATTATTTTCTTTTTAGTATTTGCACAATCTGTTGTCTTTTGCACTGTTGTTTGTCCATCTGTCGTGTGCGTTTTTCATTGATTGTATTGTTTCTTTCTATTTTCTGTGAATGCCTGCATGAAAATTAATTTCAGCATAGTACAGTGGATTTTGGTTAATTGGACACATTGGGACCAGTATATTTTGGCCCAACTAAGTGGCTGTCCCAATTATCTTGAATTTGCATGGACATAGATTAAAAAGGTATAAAAAGGCAAACTCTCATTTGACTGAGTAATGCATAATATATTTGCATGAAATACAGAAATTAGAACACTACCTAGCAACCAACACTAAATGCTGGAGGAACTCGGCAGGCCAGGCAGTGTCTATGGAAAAGAGAACAGTCAACATTTTGGGCTAAGACTCTTCTGCAGGATTGGAGAAGAAAAATGAATTAGAGTTAGGTGGATGGGGAAGGAAGAAACACAAGGTGACAGGTGAAACTGGGAGGGGTGAAATAAAGAGCTGAGAAGTTGATTAGTGAAAGAGATACAGGGCTGGAGAAGGGGCAATCTAGTAGGAGAGGGCAGAAGGCCATGGAAGAAAGAAAAGGGGAAGGACGGAGGTGATGGGTAGGTAAGGAGATGAGGTGAGAGAGGGAAAATGGGATGGGGCCTCAGCCCGAAAGGTCGACCCTTGTCTCCTTGCCTGCCTATCACCTCCCTCTGGTGCTCCTTCCCCTTTTTTTTCTTCTGTAGTGTTCTGTCCCATTCTATTAAATTTCCCTTTCTCCAGCCCTGTATTTCTTTCAACAACTTCCCAGCTCTTTACTTCACCCTTACCCCCCCATCTCAGTGTCACCTATTACCTTGTGTTTCTTCCTCCCCTCCCCCACCTTCTAACTCTGACTCCAACTTTTTTCTTCAGTTCTGCTGAAGAGTCTTGGGCCGAAATATCAACTGTACTCTTTTACATAGATATTGCCTAGCCTACTGAGTTCCTCCAGCATTTTGTTTGTGTTGCTTGGATTTCAAGCATCTGCTGATTTTCTCTTGTTTGTGATTAGAACACTACCCAAGCTACTACAGTACCATAAAACTATTAGTTCCAAAAAGTTATAAGTGGAGGAATTATTCCAGTGCATACTGCTGTGTTCTTTTGATTGACTAAATGAACAAAATCAGCACAGATATCTAGTCCAAGTAATGGACTGCCTTCATACAATGTGTCTGATTGCATCCTGAAAATCCTCCTTTTCATTGTAACATTCAATATGATTGTTGATACCTTCAAATTCATAGTTCCTAGCTTGAAGTAGTGAAATCATTTCATTTTCACTCCTGGCTGTGTCTCACATCTCTAAGCTTGAATGCTTGAAACCGCTATGAGGAAAATAGCTTGAAATTGTCTTACTGTTTATTTCTCACTAACTATCAGTGCCAAAGATCACTGGTATTTGAACACAAACACACGCAAATGACGTTCTTTAAAAACTGTTTCCTGTAAGAACAGTGTAGTGTCTTAACAGCCATACAAGTGCGGGTGACAGACACTAGTTAAAAACTGTTCATTAGCGGTCTCCTGTCCCAGTTATGTGCATACCATCTGAAATGAATAAAGGGAATTATGACTATTTTCTTGAACAGCTTTTATTCTTTGAGTTATACCAAAATAAGCGACTGCCCTGATTAACCCGTGGTCCAATTAACCAAAATCCACTGTTATGGTGACACATATATGATTTGATAATTAATTTACTTTGATCTTTGACAGAAGGTCTGATTGGGATGAAAGTGGCGGTTCAATTGCTGGTGCTGAATTGTGTGGCAACACTTGCGAACTGCTCCAGTCCCCTGATGGGTGTGTTGATTTTCACTGTATGTTTTGATGTTTTGAGGTACAAACGATAAATGAACTGGAAACTAGAACCAATGTCCTCCCTATCAGCTGGCCAGAGATAACTGGAGATATTGAAGGGAAAGGATTAATTTTGATTAAATTTAACAGATTCCCAAAAATCATGGTTATGTTGCAACTACCGAGATTCCTGTTCAAATGTTTGTCTCAGAGTCAGAATCTTGCTTATTATTACTGACATACAAAGTGAAATTTGTTGTTCTGCAGCAGTGGTT
This sequence comes from Hypanus sabinus, assembly GCF_030144855.1. Classification (NCBI taxonomy): domain Eukaryota; kingdom Metazoa; phylum Chordata; class Chondrichthyes; order Myliobatiformes; family Dasyatidae; genus Hypanus; species Hypanus sabinus. Next base: position 25,574,194 of record NC_082726.1, on the reverse strand, counting down.
TGGTGCAGAAATAAAATATTACTGTAAGTTACAATAAGAAATATCTAAGAAATAGTGCCAAAAAAGGGTAGGATAGTGATAGGTAGTGTTCAATGTCAGGGGCCATTTAGAAATATGATGGTAGAGGGCAAGAAGCTATTCTTAAATAATTGAGTGTCGTTTGAAGATGTCCTCTGAGGCTGGGAGGCTAGTGCCTACGCTGGAGCTGGCTGACTCTACAGTCCTCGATAGCTTTCTGTTATTAATGCTATATTTGACAATACTTGAATGTAATTTTTTTCCATTGAAATAGTTTGTTCCTTCTCTCTAGAATCTGAACAATGCAAAATTTAAAGTGTGGGAATGCCTGAGAAGGAGGTGGTAGTTTTTTTTCTTAACAACATAGAATAGTACAGCACAGGAACTTTGGCCTATGATGTCTAGCCGAACATTATGCCAGATAAAACTATATCTCTTCTCTCTGCATGTGATCCATATTCTTTCATTCCCTGCAGGTTCACGGTTCTGTCTAAAAGCTTCTTAAACTTCACTATCATGCATTTCCATGACTACCCCCAAAGCCTGTTAGAGGCATCTAACATTCTGTGTTTTTTAAAAAAACAGAAACTTGCCCCATTCAACTCCCTTAAACTTTTCTCCCGCTGATCTTAAATATTTGATATTTCTATCCTTGGGGTTAAAAAACTTCTGTCTGGTTCAAGAGGATGATTGCGGGATTGAAGAGAGCCTATGAGGAGAGTTAGGCGGCTTTGGACCTGTACTCACTGGAATTTAGATGAATGTGGGGGGGGGGGGGAATCTCATTGAAACCTACTGAATGTTGGAAGGACCAGATAAGGTGAATGAGAAAAGAATGTTTCCTAGGTGGAGGTGTCCAGAACTAGAGGGCACAGCCTCAAAATCGAGGGGTGACCCTTTAAAACAGAGTTAAGGAAGAATTCTTTTAGCCAGAGAGTAGTGAATCTGTGGAATGCTCTGCCACAGACAGCTGTAGAAGCCAAGCCATGGGTGTAGTTATAGCAAAAATTGATAGTTTCCTGATGGGTCAGGACATCAAAAGTCATGGCCAGAAGACAGACGTATGGGATTGAATGGGATTGGCGATCAGCCATGATAGAATAGCGGAGCATACTTGATGGTCTGAATGGCCTAATTCTGCACCTATGTCTTGTGGCCTCCCTTTCCATGCCTTTCATATTTCCATTTTATAAACATCTATAAGTCTCTGCTCAGCTTCTAACACTGCAGAGAAAACAATCCAGATTTGTCTAACCTGTCCTTGTAAGTCAGACACATCCTGATAAACCTCTTCTGTGGCCTTTCCCACCTTCCAGGTCCTTCCTGTAATGGCAGCTGGTACTGCACACAATACTCCAAATGCAGCCTAACCAACTTTGCAGTAACCATACCTGCAATTTACTTTAATATCTTCCACATTGCACATTATTGTTAAGGCTTCAGGTTTTAGATGCCCAGTATTTCATCAGGACCTCTCCTTTCCCCTCACCAATGCGGCACTCAGTACTTTAATAAATGTCGATCTGCTGACCATGCAACACCTACAAAATGCTGGGGGAGCTCAGTAGGCCAGGTAGCATCTATGGAAAAGAATATTGTCGACATTTTGGGCTGAAATTCTTTGGCAGGACTGGAGGGAAGAAAAGCTAAGGAGTGATTTTAAAAAGTGGGCGGGGGGAGAGAACACCAGGTGATAGGTGAAACCTGAAGGGGGAGAGATGAAGGAAAGAGCTGGGAAGTTGATTGGTGAAAGAGACAGAAGGCCATGGCAGAAAGAAAAGGCGGGAGTAGCACCAGTGGGAGGTGATGGGCAGTCAAGGAGTTAAGGTGAGAGGGGGAAATGGGGATGGGAAATGGTGAAGTGGGGGATGGGGGGGCACGACCAGAAGTTTGAGAAATCGATGTTCATGCCATTAGGTTGGGGCCTACCCTAATGGAATAGATATGAGGTGTTGTTCCTCCAACCTAAGTGTGACCTCATCATGACCATGGAGGAGGCCATGGATAGACAGAGTGGAATTAAAATGGGTGGCCACTGGGAGATCTCACTTTTTCTGGCAGATGGAGTGTAGGTGCTCAGCCAAGTGGTCTGCCAATCTGTGTCGGGTCTCACCGATATACAGGAGACCACACTGGGAGCACTGGACACAGTATATAACCCCAGTAGACTCTCAGGTGAAATGTTGCTGCACCTGGAAGGACTGCTTAGGGCCCTGAATGGTAGTGAGGGAGGTGGTGTAGGGGCAAGTCTAGCACTTATTCTGCTTGTAAGATAAGTGCCAGGAACGAGATCAGTGGGGATCAATGGACAAGGGAGTCGCGTAGGGAGTGATCCTAGCGGAAAGCAGAAATTAGAGGGGAAGGAAAGATGTGCTTGGTGGTGGGATCCCGTTGGAGATGGTGGAAGTTTTAGAGAATTATGTGCTGGATGCGGAGGCTGCTGGGGTGGTAGCAGTTTGTTTTCAGCTGTCTCCTGCTGTGTGCAGTGGCCAAGCGCCATCAATGTTCAGGCAGTAAAATGTTGAACATCTTGCCCTTCCAACATTCTTTCAGATCTTCATAGATTTTCTCAGTGTCTCCAGAGCTGCTTTGGTTTTACTTTTGGGTTTGTTGTCTTGTAGATTATTCCCTTGTCCTTGGTTGTATTCATTCACAGGATGTGTGCGTTGTTGCCAATATGCTCTCCTTAAATTCCCCATTGGTGCCTCTTTTATTACAGAGGCAGTGTAGTGATCCAAAGTGAAATCTTATAATTGCTTAAAAGGTATTTCAGGATGTATATTGTATACATTTCTCTGACTTCAAATGTACCTCTGAAACCGTGTTTGGGAATAACCATTGTCTGCATGTTTTGTTTGTGCACAGTAGATTGCCTCTTTGCCTTCTGTTTCTTTCACCAGTCAACTTCCCAGCTCTTTGATTCATCCCTCCCCCTTCAGGTTTCACCTATTACTTTGTTTCCCTCTCCCTCCCCCCTCCCCCATCTTTTAATTCTACTCCTCAGCTTTTTTTCTTGAGTCCTGCCAAACTGTTTCAGCCTGAAAGGTTGACTGTACTCTTTCCCTAGATGCTGCCTGGCCTACTGAGTTCCTCCAGCATTTTGTGTGTGTGGCTCGGATAACCGGCATTTGCAGATTTTCTCTTGTTTGTGATTTGCTGACTGCAGTGGTTTGGCAGCTTTCACAGAGTGGAAAATCTCAGTTCCCATTCCCAGTTGAATGTCATCAGTCGAAAGACAGGGGATTGGATTCCCTTAGCTTCAGGCAGAAGCTGAAAAGTAGGTTAGACCTGGGTAATGTGTATGTACTGTGACAAGGACAAAAAGAAGAGTAATACACACACAAAATGCTGGAGGAACTCAGCAAGGCAGGCTGCATCTACAGAAAGAAGCAGTTGCTGTTTTGGGGTGAGACTCTTCATTAGCACTGGAAAGAAAGGGGGCAGAAGCTGGGAAGCCAGATTAAGAAGATGAGAGGAGGAGGAAGAGTACAACCTAGAAAGTGACAGGTGAGGCCAGGTGACGGGGAAAGTCAGTGGGTGGGAGAAGTGGGATGAAGTGAGAGGCTAGGAGGTGATAGCTGGAAATGGAAACGGGCAGAAAAAGAAAAAATCTGATTGGAGAAAAGAATGGTCCATAGGTGAAAGGGAAATGAAAAAATTATGTCTCTGGGCAATCAGCTGATTATATCAATCTTTACATTTATAGGTATTACTGATCTGGCTTTTGGAGTTTATAGAAAAACGATAGTAGCTCTGATAAATCTTTAATATATTTTGCCCTAATGATCCTGTGGAATATCCAGGCCAAATTTAATCAAATATTAATTATTTCCTTCAGTTTTTTTCAGCTGTCCCCTGCTGTGTGCAGCTGCCAAGTGCCGTCAATGTTCAGATAGTAAAGTGTTGAACATCTTGTTCTTCCAACATGCTTTCAGGTCTTCATAGATTTTCTCAGTGCCTCCAGAGCTGCTCTGATTTTATTTTTGGTTCGTTGCCTGATAGATTATTCTCTTGTCCTTGTTTGTATTTACTCACAGGACGTGTGTGTTGCTGCCAGTATGTCCTCCTTAAATTTCCCATTGGTGCCTCTGTGGCCTATTATAGAGGCAGTGTAGTAATCCGAAGTGAAATCTTATAATTGCTCATCAGTGCTTGGTGAAAACCGTTGTCTGCGTGCTTTGTTTGCCCACAGTAGACTGTCCAGAAAAGAGAACATTGCCTGGAAGAGGTTTCTTTTTATTAGCAGTCAGTGCAGTCTGGAAGCATCCCCTTCTAACTGAGTCCATGCTGAGTCCATTAAGCAAGCATTCCTATTTGCCCCTCGTTCTTGTTTCAAAGTTCAAAGTCAAAGTAAAATTTATTGTCAGAGTATATACATATCGCCACATACAACCCAGAGATTATTTTTCTAGCAGGCAGACTCAGCAAATCTATAGAAAAGTAACTGTAAATAGGATCAATGAAAGAGCAAGAGCATAGAAGACAACAAATAACTAAATAAACAGCAATAAATAACGAGAGCATGAACTAACAAGATAGAGTCCTTAAAGTGAGATCATTGATTGTGGGAACATCTCAATAGAGGAATTTCTCTCTTTTTTTCAAGAGCCTGATGGTTGAGGGGTAGTAACTGTTCTTAAACCTGGTGGTGTGAGTCCTGATGGCAGCAGGAGTGAAAAAGCATAGCTTGGGTGGTGAGGATTTTTGATAGATGCTGCTTTCCTATGAAAGTGTTGCATGTGGATGTACTTAATGGTTGGGAGGGCTTTACCCATTATGTACTAGGCTGAATCCACGTCTTTTTTTTTAGGGTTTTCTGCTTAATGTCATTGTTGTTCCCATCAGCTCCCCTCAGATTCTGCCTCACTGGCACACAATGGGCACCTTACAATGGTAAGACCCAAAATGCTACTAATTCCTCAACAGATGCTTTTTAAAGGGAAATGGCAGTAATCCCTGTGGATACCTGTCCTTCAGTCTTTTTTTTTGTAATTTATTTTTTTATTGAAGTTTATCATCAAACAAACATTTCCATAAGATGTATTTCAGATACTGTACGTATATATCATATAATCATATTTGTCACAAATCTCCACATAATAATTATCTGTTAAGACCCAATATGCCACTAAATCCTCAACAGATGCTTCTCAACCCACTGATTTTCTCTAGAATTGACCTTCTAACTAACTTGCTTATGATGACCCTGTATTTAAGTTATTGGCCAAGGGAAATGGCATTGTTCCCTGAGGATACCTGTCCTTTAGTCATAATGAAATAGCCAGCATTCCTGAGAGACTTCTCTTACTTAGAAAATCTGCATCCAAAGCAAGACAAATGAAGTTTGTGTCAGGATAGGGAGTAGACCATTTGGGACATAACTGAAAAAGTTCCACCCTTTCAGTTGATCTTGAAACACTCTCCTCCTCCTCCTCCCTCCCCCCCCCCCCCCCCCAGGTGCCTGTCATTAATTCTTTGCCTCAGTCAGTCTGACCTCTCAGTCTTTGGGCTCCTAAAATGTAATGCAAGCTTGTGGGACAGTGTCTTTTGACTTGGTGCTTTGCAAACTTTAGGACTCAGATGAAAATTTATCCATTTCAGATAGTCATCCTTTCTAGGGTAACATTAGCATTTATAGTTATTTTAGTATTTCAGATTAAAGCAGTCTCTCTAGTGTCCACTTCCCCCAGACACAACTTTTGTTACTCACCGGTCATTACCACCCCTTCTCAGGCAGCATTACTTGAGTCATTCAGTGCTTCCTCATCCCTACCATGTCACTCACCTTCCCTTTGTCCTCTCTGCCTCTCCCTCCTTCCTCTGAATCTTAAACTTGCTTTAACTGTAACTTCTCCATGCCCCATCGAAGGGTCATGGACCAAAAATAAACAGAAATCTCTGGATGATGTACAACCTGCTGAGTATTTCAAGCATTTTCGTTTTTTATTTCAGATTTCCAGCATTGACAGTATTTTGCTTTCAAGTGATCGACGACTAGTAAATGGACCCCTCAGCCCGCAATGATGCAAAATAAATTATTTCTCTCCTGTCTGTGCATGATTCCTATCCCTCCATTCTGTTTAACATCCTCTCTTGAATGCCAGTATCCTATCTGCTTCCACCATTACCCCTAACGATCTGTTCCAGGCACCCCACCATTCTTTGTGTGTGGGTGGGGGGGGAATTAAAATAAACTCGACTTCCACATCTCTAAATTTTACCTCACACCTTAAATATATGACCGCTGTTACTGACATTTCTACCTTGTGGAAAGGACTTTAACTGTTTACCCTTTCTATACCCATATTGTATTTTGTAAATGTCTAGCAAGTCTCCCCTCAGTGTTCAGTGTGCAAAGTAAACAACCCAAATTTGTTCAACCTCTTCTTATAGTTCATACCCTTTAATCTGGGCATTGGTAGCTTGGCCACCAGGCAGATCCTCACAAACCTCTTCTACACCCTTTCCAAAGCCTCTAAATCCTTTCTGTAGTGGAGCAACCAGAAATGCATACAATATTCCAATGAGGCCTAACTGTAGCTGCAACATGACTTCCTGACTCTTAATGAAAGTTGAGAAGAATGTCTCAAGTGCTGAAGGTCACAGCCTCTCAATGGACCGGGGAAAAATGTCATTGAATGTATGGTAAGACTCAGAGGAAGGAGAATATCAAGGGTTACTGAAGTAAAAGACCAGAAGCCTATTCGACAAGAGAATGAGCTCAAGAAGAGGATCATTCAAGATTCCCTTCAGTGGCAGAATGAATTACATTTTCCTTCAGATAGTAAACATTGGAGATGGGGAGAAACAGGTCAACAAATAACATTTATGGGGCTTCCACCTCTGCAGATTCCAAGAACTCAGTTTGGAGAACAGAAAGTTACCATGTTGCTTGTTTGGAAATAGAAAATTTAAGTCCCTTTTGTTGTGAGTACCAGAGGGTTATGAAGTTTGTTCAATGAAAAGGAAGATGTGGCTCCATAAATCTTTTCATATTATTTTCTATTGGTGTACTCCAGTTAAGCTTATTCAAATATTAATCTGTTCAGAGTTTTCAGCAGATGCCTCCTGTGTGCAGCTGGCAGGAGCTATTGTGTATTGGAGGGGAGAATGATGAACTTTCTGCTCTCCCCATGTTTTAAAATGTGCTCCCCCCAAGCCAAGCAATGCCTTTGGATCTGCTTTTGTTTTCTTTGTGGCTTGTTGCCAGAAGATTATCCTTCCCTCTTGTCTTTATTCACTTGTAGGATCTGGGTGTTGTTGGCTTGGTCAGCAGTTTTATATTTCCCCTTGTTCCCCTTCAAGGGTCTTGGTGGACTATTAAAGAGTAAAGCACAATGTTGTGGGGCTGGTATCTTGCTGCGGAAAGATAACATTAGGTGATTAACAAGTCAGCTAGGGTATTTGGAGTGGAGGAGGATGAGAGGTAACTTGATAGAGGTGTGCAAGATAAAGAGGCATAGATTGAGTGGACAGTCAGAGACTTTTTCTCTCCACCGAAGACAATCTTAAACTGTTGGAGGAAAGTATGGGGGGGGGGGGTGGAATCTCAGAGGTAAATTTTATTACACAGATGGTAGATGAGTGGAATGCCCTGCCATGAATAGTGGTAGAGGCAGATACATTAGGGATATCAAAGAAACTCTTAGATAGGCACATAGTTGAAGAAAAGATGTGAGCTTTGTAGGAGGGATGGTTTAATTGTAGAGTATGTTAAAAGGTCAGTATAACATAGGCTGAAGGGCTTGTACTGTTATATTTTCGGCAAGGCCGAAGAAACCTTGCAGCAATTTGGTTCTTCCATTGTCATTTCTGACAGATTTTTATTCCAGGTATGTGATTTTTAACAGATTTCAAATACTCCTTCTGTTGTGTTAGAATTTGAGCTGGTGTCTCAAGGATTATTAGTCTATACGGTATTACTTCCCCTGTAACATCAAGACAACTTTCTGACTTCCACTCCTTGCTCTCCATTTCAAATTGAACATAATTAATAGAAATGTCATTAAAATGTTTTGATCTTGTTCCTCAAATGTTTGTGCGTGCTTTCCCTTTGTGGCACTCCCTTCCTGGTGAAGTGAAGCATTGTAGAGTCTCCCACCCTGATGTGTTACTCCCGTGATGTTAGAGTGCTAGCAAGATATACCTCCTTCATTTTTCCCTCCCCATCTCCCAGAACATAGAGCAATGCAGGACAAGAATAGAACATTCAACTTGTAATATACTTAATATTTCAGTAATATTGTAAATATACTGTTTGAAGCATTCTTTTTTTGTTTACGTACTTCATTATGGGTTGTATGTAAGTAGTACTTGAATGGCATACATTATTAAGGCACCACATCATGTTTGCCTCAGTAAATGAAAAGTAAGAAGATCTGTATACTGGCTTCCCTGTTTTTCTTTTGATTAGTTTCTGGAGATACACAACATTACAGTGGTGACAAGGAATTTTTAAAACAAACACAAGGCGATGGTGTTGAAGCACAGCACATTTTTTTCTTCACAAGGCGGAGAGAGTGAGAGAGGGAGACGTTCCAGTTTTGAAAAAAAGCGCAGCACATGCTTCTTTGCAATGGGATTTTGAAAGATGGTAGAGTTTAAAAATAAAAGACCGTAAATGGGCAAAATATATGGGTTCACAAACAGCGAGTTTAATAATAATAATTTATTATTTATTTAAGGTTCATTTATTATCAAAGCATGTATCCGTATGTAATTCTGAAGTTTGTATTCTCCAGATAGGCTCAAAATAAAGAACATGAAGGACATTCAGAGAAAAACATCAAACCCCACCATACAAAAAAGAATGGCATTCAGATCACTAACCCCCCCCCCACCATCCTTCTCTCCCCTCTGCAGAAATATCGACCTCCCCCAAAAAACCCCTCCCCCCCACAAAAAAACTAACAGAAAACAACAGAACATCAACCCCCAAACACTCTTCCCGCACACAAGAAAATGGAAAAGGTACGGGCGGTTTTTTAAAAGAAATGCTCAGAGTATAAAAGCCATGTGTCTAAAGAAGTCTACAGTCCATAAGCTCAATAGTCCAATCCATAATATAATATAAGAAGTATAATACCAACCTATGATATCACCGACATTCATCAAAAGAGGGGGATACCACGTGAGATGGAGTGGCCTACCCACCTGCCACAGTGAGCCCCACAATGTTAGGCACCTCACAGTCTCCTCCAGCAGCGATTGAAAGGCAGACATTCAGCGCTGAAACTCTCGCTCACCTTCTGCATCACCTTGCTATCTCAGTCTTCCTCGATGATTTAATCGGTGATTAATGGACGCTTTAAATGGCGACATGGAGTCAAAAATCAGCTCGCTCCCCGTCTCGAAGTTTCTTTGCATTGAGGCTATCCGAGAACACACTCGCTTCCTGGAATATTCTCCAAGACAGCAAAGTGCTGGATTGCTCAAACCATCTCCAAGGTGTAAATCACAGGCTCTTACAGTCCCAGAAACAAAGTTCAGGTGGAAAAACAGTCATATGAGAAGTAAAATAGATATTTTCATGAGCTATCTCAAAGATGTCAACCGAGGAAGTATTGTATGCTGGTGCCATCTTGACCAGAAGATGACTGGATGATGAGTTAAAAAAAAGCAGAAATGGCTGGCTACGTTGAAAGGATAGAATAATTTATTTGCACAGCAGATAAATAGTTGATGTATACTGTATGAGCAGTATTTTAAAGTAAATGGAGTAGTTGATGGGAATGTGTGCTAGTTTTGTGAGTGTAATTGGTGAATGAACATACAGTTTTCTGAGGAATGTAGCTGCTCCTAGCAAACCAGCTGAAAGGAGCTTTGCTGATATTATGAAAGTAGCACAGGAGCATTTAGAACTAAACTATTGTTGACTGCAGAATGCTTTAGGTTTCACAAACTATATCAAAAGGAAGGGGAGTCCATTTCAGCATATCTGACTGAATTGAAGAGATTGAGCATTATTATTGTGATGATGCACTGAGAAATTGTTCAGTTTGTGGAATCTTACAAGAAAGGATTCAAAAATGGCTCCTAACTGAAGCACGACCTGCATTTAAAAGAGCAGTTGAAATTGCTGTATCAGTGGAAGCAGCAGACAGAATTGCAATTGGATTGCAGTCATGAATGAAAGTGAGTGTGAGCGAAACTGTAATGTCAAACCAGAAACCTGCCTGGCCGAACAAATTGTATTACTGTTGTGGCAGGGGCTCATAAACACCAGACCAATGCAGATTTAAAGGTTAAGCTGGTAGAAAATGCAACAAGGTAAGACATATAAAGAGCATGTCTGGCAGACAAAAATAAATGGACTGTACACGGAAGAGAAAAAGATAAAATGCCAAATTGCAGTTTCTAAAAAGGCACTTATCTATATGATGCTGATGACAAATATGATGATGAGAGTGACATGAATTGGGTAGTGTTGAAATTTATAACATGAAAACTAACAAGTAATGCAAGCTGGCTTACATCAGAAGTGAATGGCAAATTAATTAAAATGGAATTGGACATTGGCTCAACTGTTTCAGTCATTTTCACAAAATGAATTTGAATAGCATTTCAAAGATAATTAAATGAAGCCTGTAGCTATCCAACTAAAAACGTATAGTGGAGGAAAAAGTAACTCCTGTAAGAATGGCATTCGTAACAGTGAAATACAGCAAGCCATATCGGGCTTGTATGTGGTAAAAACTGGAGGGCCAGCATTGTGGGGATGTAATTGGCTGAGACAGCTAGAGTTTGATTGGAGATCCATCCATTATTTGCATGCTACATCCCCTGCAATTGTCAACCGAAAGCGAATTAAGAAAGGTACTGGATGATGCCACAGCATTGTTCAAAGATGGGATTGGAAAACTCTTAACATATACAAGTATAAAATAATGAGAATACTACAACCAAGTTCTGCAAAGTCCACCCAGTTCCTTATATATTCTGTGATAAAGTAGCCAGTGAACTTGATCGCATGGAGGCTAAAGGAATTATTTGCAAGTTTGAGAAGAACCCAGGGGCAACGCCAGTAGCCAAGAAGGAAGGATTTGTCAGGATCTGTGGTGATTTTAAAGTCACCATCAACCCAGTATTGAAAGTAGATCATTATCTTCTGTCCTGGATAGAGGATATCTTTGAAAACCCTTCTGGAGGGAACCTCTTCAGCAAAGTGTAGGTAGACTTAGCTGAGAGTTGCCTACTGATGGAGATGGAAGAAGAGTCCAAAGTGTTTCTCACCATAAGCACTCAGAAGGGGCTTATTCCTATAATAGGCTTGTTTTTGGTGGAGCGTCCGCACCTGCACGTGAGCAGATTTCTGTGGCCGAGGTGCTGCAAGGCTGCCCAGGCACTCAGTGTTACTGGACGACAATATTATTACCAGTCAGGATGATAAAGAATATCTCCAAAATCTTAAAGTTTTAAGAAGATTAGAAGATTATTGATTCAGAGCATGACACAATGAATGTGAATTCCTTAAACCAGCCATCACTTACTGTGGTCACATCATCGACACACAAGGATAAAAGCAGTGGTGGATGCCCCAATGCCAAAAGGTATGCCGCAGTTGCAGTCTGTATTATGATTTGTCAATTGCTATACAGGCAGACCCTGAGTTATGAACGTCCAACTTACGGACAACTCGTACTTACGAATGGAGGGAGGAGAACGCGTTCTGCCATTTTAAGTTGTTGCCATTAACACTGCTGAGTGTGTAACTTTGTATTTGGCTTAAATATTTCTTAGCAAGATTCACCCTGCCCCCCCCCCCCCCCCCTCCAGTCAGCACCACCCCCACTTGTCCCATTTAACTTGTCTCAGTGCGGGGGATTTTAGGACCCGGGGGAGCAGAGGACCTGTCACCTGAGGCTGCGGCTGTATTTTTTTTTATTAAGTGCGATCGTGAACAATAGCCAGATCAGAAATGCTGATCAAGTCAACTAGTTCCTAAAGAGAACTCTGATAGGTCAGTCAGATGGTTCACTGTTGCTCAGTGAAAGAACATAAAATCTGCAGTTTTCTGTTCCGTTGATGGAAAACGATCGTGTTTGAAAATAAAGTGGAAATAATAAAGCAATTGGAAAGAGATGAAATGCCATCGGTCATTGAAAAAGCTTTAGAATGTTGGAACAACTTTAAAGGATATAGATAAAGGATAAAGTGAGAATAATGGAGCATGTGAAAGGCCCTGCCCTGATGAAAACTACAATTATTACTAAGCAACACAGTGGTTTAATTATTGAAATACATACATTTCTTAAGTGTTTTATATGCATAGAAAGGTAAAATATTTACTGTATACGAAGACAAAGGTGTGACTAACTGACACTAAATAATATCGGATGTACCTGTTCTGACTTGCATACAAATCCAACTTAAAGACAGACTCAGGAACGGAACTCGTTCGTAACCCGGGGACTGCCTGTTAATAGGTTCCTGCCAAATCTAGCTACTGTGCTCTACCCCTTGAACTTATTACTACAGATCAGGAAGAAATGGCAATGGACAAAGCAGCCTGAAGTGGCTTTCAATGGTAAAATCGTGTTAAATGAAAAGCCCATCTGGGTTCTTATATCATCCACGACAAATTAGCCATTGAGCTAGATTATATGAAGGCTTTAAAGTTTCAAAGGCAAAGAAGATGGTGATAGCAGACACTGTACTCATACATTATGATCCACCTTGTGCAGTGAAACTTGCGTGTGATGCCTCACCTTATGATATAGATGCAATTGTGATACATGTAAAGAGTGCTAGAGGTCAACATCCCATACCCTTTGCATCACGTTCCCTTACCACTTCAGAGAACAATTCTGCATAGATTAACAGAGGGCCCTTGAATCTGGTTTGGGGTTTTTAAACTTTTCAACCAGTACCTGTCTGGGAGAGAGTTTACCCCTCATTACTGATCATCAACCACTAGTGTCTATTTTTGATTCACAGAAAGGTGTTCCACTAATAGAAGCTGCACAGGTGCAGAGGTGGGCTCTATTTCTTGGAAAACACAACTACAAGATACAATTCAAAAGGTTGACTAATCATGGAGATGCTGATGGATTGTCCCATTGACTCCTGGGAACAGAAATACCTAAAAATTTACAAAAGAGGATATTCTTTTTGATGTATTCTCCCTAATGAACATCAAAAGTCTCCCTTATTATGGCTGGGATAATCCAAAGGGAACCAAGAAATAATCCCATACTGTCTCAGGTCTACATGGCAATCCCAAATGGCAGAAAGTGCAACAGAAATTCCAATTCCCCTATTTTTACCAGCACCAGATGAACTTGCCTTGTATGTGGATTGAAAGTTGTTGCACCATCCAAGCTGAGAACTAAGGTGTTGGAGGAAATGCATACCAGTTGTCTAGGCATGGTCAAAATGAAAGCAATGGCTTGAAGCTTTGTTTAGCAAACACGTGGAAATCTGCAGATGCTGGCAATTCAAGCAACACACACAAAATGCCGGTGGAACGCAGCAGGCCAGATAGCACTGTCTCAGCCGGAACGTGCAGGACAAACAACGGAGACTTATTGAGGGCTTCTCGAACAAGGAAGTTCAGTGTTTCAGTCCTGGACAAGCAGACCTATCGAGAGACTACATAAGTGATCAAAAGAGTGTACTTGGAGAGATTAAGGGCAGAGCTGGACGACTCTCTGATACTGTGAAGGTAGTGTCTGATGCCATATTGATCAGTTGAGAAGAAATGTGTCGAGAGCTGTCAACCACTTACTGCAGTCCCAACATCAACTCTTACAACCACAATAGAGGAGGCCCCAGAACCTGAGATTGTTTCACACCCACAAGTTTCAACTGCCAAGCAAAGTGAAACCCATTGTCAAGAAAGACGTTGTCCCAGAGGTGGAAGAAATCCTCCACAGCCGTTAAATCTTTAGGACAGAAATGGACAATTTAAAATTTACTATGCTGTGGATATAGTAGTTGCATTATATAGTGTAAATATATTGTTCGATTAAGTATTCTTTGTTTTCATAATTCATTTTGGGTTATATGTAAAAATATGAGAATGGCATACATCATTTTGCCACGTCACAAGTGAGCGCCTCATTGAAAGAAAAATAAGTAGATGCGTATCCCTAGCTCACATATTTTTCTTTATGTTTGTTTTTGCAGTTATAAAACAAAATACAATTCACCATGTTGTACTGATTTAAAAACTCCCTATTTGGGTTGGAGGCCCTGATCTTGTGCTGTGCTGGTCTCTATTCTATCCTTGGATCATTTGAAAGCAAAATACTGGGGATGCTGGAAATCTGAAATGAAAACTGAAAATGCTTGAAATATGCAGCAGGTTGAACATATACTTCAATTCTTGGCATATTCATATGCCTGTCTTTGAGCCTCTTCAACACCACTATAATATCTGCCTCCACCTCCACTCCTGACAGTGCATTGCAGGAACCCAGCAGTCTGTGTGCGGAAAAATAAACTGGCTCCACACATTACTTCTTCTAATCTCTCCCCATGATACACGCTCTCTAATCCAAGCAGCATCCTGGTAAACCTCCTTAGCACCTTTTACAAAGTCTCCATATCCTTATAAAGGGGCATTCAGAATTGAATGCAGTACTCCAGATGGGGTCTAGCCAGAATCTTATAAAACTTAAACATGACTTCTTGACTCTTGAGCTCAGCCTACCCTGATAATTGCATGTTCGTTTCATTTTGTTTGCCAACGCTCACGTGAAGCATCTTAATCATCTTGACATTTTCTGTTGTGCTAAGGGCCAAATGGAAATAGTTTTTGCTGCAAGTACTTACAAGGTATCGCTAATGAGTTGGTATTCTCAGGACCATGAGTGTCTGTGAAAGTCAACATATAGGAACACTAAGGAGTAAGGGAAGGCTAATCTCTACTCAAAGGTTTCAAAGGTAATGTCAGAGAAATCTATACAATGTACATTGTGAAATTCTTTTTCTGTGCAACCACCCACAAAAACAGGGGAGTGCCCCAAAGAATGACTGATAGTTAAACGTTAGAACCCCAAGGCCCCTCCGACATGTAAGCAGCAGTAAAGCAACAATCCCCCATCCCCCACGGGCAAAAAAAGCATTGGCCCCCACCGAGCACTCAAGCATGCAGCAAAACATAATAAACACACAGACTTGCAGTACCCCAGAGACAACGTGTTCATATACCACAGGCGTGCGCCCCCTCTCCGCTCTCCGGCTCTTCTCCCCCCCCCCCCCCCCCCATAAGGGAGAAAGAGATGTCTCTGTTTCACAGCGAGAGGAGAGACAAAACAACTCACTGGTTTATGATGTTAAAAGTCCATTGCATCTCTTTTTCTGAGCTCTGTGCCCAAAGAACTAAGGTCTCTGGGCACCCTGCCAGCTTGTTGCTTTCAATCTTCTGTGTACTCCCATGACACACTGATCTCCTGCATAGGCACAGCCCTCGAGTCCACCCACCTCCAGAGCCACTAAATCCCGAAACGCCAAATTTGAGCTCATCTTCTAGGCTGTGTCCTTGGTATATCGAATAACAGCCTGTCGTGAGACCTCGGGTTTCATTACTGCAAAGGACTGAAGTCAGTGTGTAACTCTAGATCTGGGTCTTCAAAAGAACCCTGAGAGGGGAAAATAGAGATATTAAAGATAGAAGTAGAGCTGTTTCTGAAAATGCAAGCAAAGTCATTGCTGTTAGGCACCATTGTCTCCTAAGCTCCTCCAAGAACAATTGGAGAAATATTTTTTCCTTAAATAAGTAGGGACATGGCAAGATTGCATCTGGTATATTATGCACGACTAGTTGCCCTAACAAAGCAAAGATATACTTGTGATAGAGGGCTGCAAACAAAGGTTCATCACATTGATTCTTGGGATGTGAGAATTGCCTTTGAGAGATTAAACACAAATTAACTCTGCACCTTCTAGAGTCTAAGTCAGGCACCCTCTGTGAGATGATGATGGGGTATGTAGAAAAATACCTCGAATTAAGAGTAACACATTCAAAATGTTGGAGAAACTCAGCAGATCAGGCAGTATCTATGGAAGTGAATAAACAGTTGATGTTCTGTGCTGAGAACCTTCAGGACTCAAAATAATAGGTAGTTCATTGTCTTCACCTAGAAGGAAGTGATCCTTTGGAATTTTCTCTCAGGAGGGATAAGAAGGCTCAGCCACAGAGAATATTTAAGGAAGAAATAGATTTTTAGATATTAAGGGTTATAGGAAAATAATCATGAGGTAAAGTTTCAGCCACGATCTTACTGAATGGCTTCTATTATTCACTCCATCCATCAAAGCATTCCAACAAGTTCCAACAAATAATTGGAACGATAATGAGACCTGCTTAATGATTTCTAGATTCTTATTTACAGTTAAAGATTAAAAAACTAAGGGCATTAATTTGCCATACATATTTTACAGATGGTGAATTCATAGTGTAACTTTATGATGGTGTAACTTTATGATCCTTTAGAGGGATCAGAACTGGAGAGAATGAGCAGCTTCAAGTTCCTTGGCGTCAAGATCTCTGAGGGTGGAGAGATATGGCATGTCAATAAATACACAAAAAAACTTCCATAGTTGTACTGTGGAGAACGTTCTGACAGGCTGCATCACTGTCTGGTATGGGGGGTTTACTGCATAGGATCGAAAGAAACTGCAGAAAGTTATAAATCTAGTCAGCTTCATCTTGGGTACCAGCCTACAAAGTACCAAGGACATCTTCAGGGAGTGGTGTCTCAGGAGGGCAGCGTCCATTATTAAGTACCTCCAGCACCCAGGGCATGCCCTTTTCTCACTTGTACCATCAGGAGGTACAGAAGCCTGAAGGCACACACTCAGCGATTCAGGAACAGCTTCTTCCCCTCTGTCATCTGATTCCTAAGTGGACATTGAATCTTTGGACACTACCTCGCTTTTTTTTTTAAGTATGCAGTATTTCTGTTTCTGCATGTTTTTAAAAACTCTTTTCAATATACACTTGATTTACTTGTTTATTATTTTTTTCCATTTTATTATTATTTTTCTCTGCTAGATTATGTGTTGCATTGAACTGCTGCTGCTAAGTTAACAAATTTCACATCACATGCCGGTGATAATAAACCTGATTCTGTGTTTGGGGCTGACTGGTTTCCGCTATTTTGTTTACCCGAGTAAGCAACTTGAAATGGAAAGCCTCAACAGGATAGGTCATTTTTATTATTTTATTTCTTTTAACATTTTTGTTTAGATACCGCTGTCTAGGGTGACATTTAATATCTGTCCCTGATTGTTCCTTGAGGTGAGTGCCTCTGCCGGGTTATTTCAGTTAAAAGTCAACCACATTTGATGTGTTTGTTGATTCACCAATAGTCCAGACTGGGTAAGGCTTTCCTTGCTGAAGGACATTTGTGAAATAAATTGTTTCATTTTGATGACCAGGAAGTTTTAACAACTTTTAGTTCCAGATTTATTTGTTTGCTTGAATTTAATTCTACAGTTGCCATTGTGGATATTCATACTTCTCTTCTGTACTACTTTGCCCTGTAGATTGAACATTTTGACTTTTAATTGAGTTTGATCTGAAGAAGTGAAGGAGGCTAAAAAAAAGATGAAAGGTCATTAACCTGAAACATTGATTCTGTTTCTCTTTCCAGACGCTGCCTGATCTGCTACATATCCCTCACATTCTCTCTTTTTATTTCAGAATTGCAGTATCCGCAGATTTCATTTTTCAATTAATTGTTTTCTGCTGCCTCGTCACTGATCTTCTCTTGTTGCCCACCCCAATCTTTCTCATTGCCATTGATGCTAAAGATTATATTTTTTCCTGAAAGGAACTCTTTCTACTTAAACTATCCTTTCCAGGTTGACCTCATTTATGTTGAACTGAGAAGTAATTGCAAAATAAACCACTCTCTGGCTCATTGGTGATGTAGGCTAAGCTCCTGATGTGGTGACATTTTCATGTGATATCTTCCTTTAGAAATTTATGTTGGTTGAGTTCAACTAAGCTATATTTCAGAAGCAGTATGTGATACTTGTGTGCTGTATTATTGGGAGTTTAACATATGGAGCTATTCTGCTGTTTCACAGTATTCATCAATTGTAGTGTTTGTGTACAATGTCATAACTTGGAAGCAAACTTCATTGCTGCCTGGTTTATAGTACTTTACTCTTTTCGCATTTGGGCTTTTTAGCCTCTCATTGTTTTTCTTATATCAACAGTCAAATACAATTAAATGATTTAAAATAGCTGCAGGTTATCCTTGTTGTGAAAGGTTCTTTTAAGAGATTCGACTGTGACAACCTCCTTCTAATGCAAGGACTCCCAACCTTTTTTATGTCATGGGCCCCTACTGTTAACCGAGGGATCTGTGGACCCCAGGTTGGGAACCCTTGCTCTAATGGTTCGGTGACCAGTAGTGACTCTATGGAGTCCTCTGACAGTGTACAACAATGAAGTTAGGTCTTAAATGTGTTAATACTTCACCTGTTTGTGTTTGCACTAGTTAGACTTGTGAGGTCGCCAATTCTCCAGATGCCTTTAATTCCCCAAAAATTGATCTCCAGATCATTACCATAAGCAACCCTCGAACCTTCAAGGAGTTAAAACAACTGAATTGAAAGAAGCTTTCTTGAACAATGTTGCTCTTTGTTGTAAAATTATTACGAAGTGTGTGCCTGGAGGTCAAGAGGGAAAAAGACTGTCATGGGCTGTCATCCAAAAGGTTAACTTTGAACTTTGAATGGATGACACTTCAAAGTTCAAAGTAAATTAATTATCAAAGTATTTATACTTTGGACTGACACTTTACTGCCCTATTTTCTTGTTTATTATTTATTGTAATGCCTGCACTGTTTTGTGTACTTTATGCAGTCCTGGGTAGGTCTGTAGTCTAGTGCAGTTTTTTTTCTGTGTTTTTAACATAGTTCAGTTTAGTTTTTGTACTGTGTCATATAACACCATGGTCCTGAAAAAACGTTGTCTCATTTTTACTATGTACTGTACCAGCAGTTATGGTCGAAATGACAATAAAAAGTGACTTGACTTATATATCACCATTTACTATACTGAGATTCATTTTCTTGCAGGCATTCACAGTAGAACAAAGAAATATAATAGTATCAGTGAAAAACTACACACTAACTGATAAGCAACCAGTGTGCGAAAGAAGACAAATGGTACAAATACAAAAATAATAATAATAAATAAATAAACAAATAAATAAATAGAAACTACTGAGTACAAAGTACTTTAAGCTGAGTCCATAGATTGTGGATAGATAATGTGTGAAGTAAGATGTGGCAGCTGTCCATTGGCAGAAGTTAGTATTGCATTGTACTGTTCAATATTGGCAGCAGGTGGTGTTATTGGTGTTTCCAGTGCTTTATCCTACAAATTTAGGCACTTCATGAGAAGATTGTCCACCTCAATGTCAATGCTTATCCCTGGTTTTCCCCGGTAGAAGTCTCAGTATTGACGGGCCTCGACAACCAGTGTTCTGCCAACACCAGTACTCTACTGGGCTCCTTATGATGAACAGCAGAGGCAGTAAAGTCTTCAAAGGCTCCCCTGCCTTGGCCAGGGAAATCCGCCTGACTCAATCATCGAGGCTCACTGTAAACCTCAGTCAAGTTACATTGGGGACATTGGCTGCTGTCGGGGTGGGGGAAGAAGATTACTGTATTGACATTGGATGGTAAGAGAAATCACACCTATGGTTCAGCAGCTTTCCACCCTGTGCCCCTCCAGTGGTGGATCTGCTTGTCACCTGACCATGTGTTAACCCTAGGAGCTCTTAAAGGAGCCTCTCACAACAGGGATGAATGTGACAGTTAATTATTTATTGAAGTTAGTTTGATGATTTATATTGGTAGTTAAAAGCAGAGTTTATAGTATTGAAGACCCTTGCAGAAGCAATCTTCTTAAGAATCAGTAACAGCAGATAATCTCAACCTTGCAATCGAACCAACTCCTTTGTGAGAGCTGGAGAGCAGCCAGAAGCAAGTGTAAAGCCACTCATAGGATTTTGGCACCCACTCACAACTGGTAGCTCATGACTGACTTGGAGAAACAACTATTAAAGTTCCCACAGCACATCATCAAGACCGCCTGATCTCAGATGCAGCAAAATACAACATCTTGTTGGAGCTGATAGTGCCACAGGAAGACCATCTGGAGGAGGCCCATGAGAGGAAGCTTGCCAGATACGGAGAACTGTTAGAGGCAGGAGTGGAAGGCAAAGTGCATGCCCATTGAAGTGGGTTGCTGGGGCTTCACTGGACAGTCATTTCACACAGCCCTCAGCACTTGGGGTATTGCTGGTACAAGGAGGCAGAGAGCCATTGACAAAATCACTAAGGCAGCAGGGAAAACCTCAAGATGGCTCTGGATGAGGAGAGCAAGTCCATGGGGATCTGCAGCACATGGTCTACCTGAACCCAAGCTGTGGCTTGATTAAACATGGCTGGGTCACCTGGGTGAGAGTGTCTGATGTTGAAAGATCTGAAACACCCCATGACCCCAGGTCACATCAGTGGTGATGTGCTCAGACTATCGTGAGATGCATTTTTTAGAAGCACTCTAAATGTTGAACAGTGGTGTTTTTAATTATCTAAGAATACTAAGAATGTCTCAGAATATTTGGGAAGTTCACAAATCCTCAGTTCACTCTGGTTATAGCTTGTTTTGACAGTATCATTGGTAAGATTACTGCATGGGACACAAAACAATACAGGTCCTTTGGCCCAACTTACTCCATGACAATCCTTGTAACCCACCATTTGTCTTTCATCCATATGCCTATATAAATGTCCCTAATAAATCTGCTTCTACATCACACTCAGCTGTGCATTTCAGGTATTTACCACTTTCATATAAAACCCCCCCCCAAAGAACAAGTTACCTCTGTCACTTCCCCTATTGCATGCTTTGGGTAGGGTGGTTGGGAGTAAATCTTCACCGCGTAATAGACTACCATCAATATCAAACTTTCACACATCTCCCTTTTTCTGATTTAAGTGGGAATAAAATTTAAAATTACACAACCATCAGCACTCAGCTTGCTTGGCACCATTAGTGTGCCATTAACAATGGCACATTCTCCTCAAGAACATTACATACTGAAGAAGGTCTGTCACTGTAAAGTAATACTGGGCAGTTGGCTAAAAGCTGGGTCAAAGGGGCAGGTTTTAAAGTGGTAGAGATGAGGAAACTTAGGAAGGGAATTTCCTGAGGTTAGGGCCAACCCTTGCACTTGTCAGCAAATCACATTTGAAAGTCAAGCGGTCAGGATTGAGTTGTGCAACTGTCTTGGTGAGTTCTCAAGTTAATCAAGTTAGTGCAGATTCCTGAGCTCAGGAGTGAGATCATGGAATGCTTTAAAAGTAATGAGAATTTTAAAATTTAGAATTGCTTTATCATACTTTAAACCCCCCCCCCCCCCAAAAAAAAAAATTGGATTGATATATGGACAGGAAAGGAATGTAGGGTTGTGGGCTGAGTGCAGGTCAGTGGGACTAGGTGAGAGTGAGCGTTCGGCAAAGACTAGAAGGGCTGAGATAGCCTGTTTCTGTGCTGTCATTGTTATATGGTTATATATACTGTGTTGTTTAGAAAGCAATGGGTGACTGGATGGAACATGGTGTTGGTTAGACCATAGGCAGTAGAGTTTTGATTACATACTTAAAATTAATTAACTGGTTAAATGTTGAAAATAAATTACTAAGAATAGGTTTAGTTGTATTAGACGTACAGTTGGTGTGGTGATGAAATTTTTAGAACCGCCAGAGCTGTAGGTCAGATTTAGAGCTTGAATCCCATCTTGAATATAATTGGATCTTGAGTGAAGTTTATTGTCATTGGCATATAATATATAGCTGGAAAGCTCTCCATGGTATATCTGTACACATTTGTGCTGCTGTAACAAAACAAGCAAGTTTGTGCATTGTAAACTCCCAAAATCACGTTGACTGGGTAACCTGTGTCTCTCACTTTGGTTGAGGGATAAGATATTTTCCAGAGACGAGTTCCTCTGCTTTGTTTTAAAGTAGCACCATGAGATCTCCATGCACCAATTGAACTTCATGTTGCTGTCTTCGTTCACAGCCTCACAGCTCCTGATGAGGAACAAGCCATTATGAATCATGCTGTTTTAATGGTAACAAGCACATTGTTTTCACAGTGGAGAGTAACATTCTGGCCTATTTCTCAGCTGGAAACAGATATTTGTGCAAGCAAAATTAAACTGCATATTGCCTGAAGGAGTCTGGAAAGTGTCACTACATTCCTGTGGGCCTTTTACACATTTGTTACAGGCTAGAGAAGGGATTTTTTACTTTAATGTGCATGTGTGTTTAGTTTCTACGCTGTCATTGACCCATCTAGTAACTCTGATAAAGCAGTTAACTCAATCGACACTCATTAGCACACAGTTAGTAACCTTTCTGTGAATGGCATTTTTGCTGTATTAGGAACATTTTAATCTGCAAAATAGGAAATGGCTTGTGTCCCTTCCAATGTAATCGACACATCATTTGTCCTGAGGTTAGCCCTAACCCAATGATCTAACCTTGCAAAGAAAATTCTGTAAAACTTTCTGTCTGTACCTTGAATATAATTGGAGGGTATATCAAGATATCTATTTAATCTTACAAATTCTGTTGTTTGCCTGTGGCTGGTTACTCACTGCAGATGGCATTTACATGGCTCCTTAAGTATGGAATTGTTTTGGTCCCAGTGTGTTTATTCATTTGTCTGTACTTAACTGCAGAACTTTCAGTTACATTTGCAGTCAGATATTTGTCCAGCTGTTTATATTAAAAAAAAGTTAATCAGCTCGGCATTACATTTTTGTGAAGGCCCGGTCTATACTTAAACGTCTAATCTTGTATTTTACAATATAAGCAAATAGATAACAAGCTCATTGTTGAAATTGACTGCCCTTTTAAGAATGATGGTATTGATTTTTGGATCTGGATGCAGGATATATATAATCTGGATTTATGAATTGCTGAAAGGAACTCAGTGGGTCAAGCAGCATCTGAGGGAGGAAAGGTATTACTGATGTTTCAGGTTGAAACTCTGCATCAGGCCCCAAAATTTCATCAATTCCCTTCTTCCCTCCTGCTTGGCCTGCTGTCAGTTTATAAGGCATCAGTCAGATGACATTTGGAGTATTGTGAGCAGTTCTGAGCCTTGTATCTAAGAAAGGATGAGCTGATCTTGGTGTAGCAGTGACTTGACAAACAAGCCAAAACTGCTGAGAGACTGAGTGAGGGTTTCAACATAACTCAGTAGGTTTCAAAAGGTGTGTTTCATGTCAGAGAAATGTATACGATATTCTTTTCCTTTGCAAACACCTATGAAAACAGAGGTGTGCCCCAAAGAACGAATGACAGGTAAATGTTAGAATCCCACCGCTCCCCCCCCCCAACTCCCCCTCCCACATACAAATAGCAGCAAGGCAACGACCCCCCCACACCCACACCAGCAAAAGTGATTAAAATGAGTGATATTAGCAAAACTAGTGGAGTTACTGAAATAAGCATAATAAGTAAAATAAGCACAATGAGAGTAATCAGCGATGTAATCTAACTTAGTGGTCAACAAAAAGTGTCCAAAACCTGTTCAGTCTCTATCTCTAACTAAAATTAATGAGGACAAGGCATGAATACTCATTTGCTTCTATCAAGTGACAAATTATCGTAACCCGTAATAAACACGCAACACAAAATACAGTATAGATAGTCGGCACAGTAATGTAGTGGTTAGTACAATGCTTTATAGTACAGGTGACCTGGGTTCAATTCCCACTCTCGCTGACTGTGAGGAGTTTGTAAGTCCTTCCAGTGACAGCATGAGTTTCCTCTGGGTTCTCTGGTTTCCACCCGCAGTTGAAAGACGTACCAGTTGATAGGTTACTTGGTCATTGTAAATTGTCCCGTGGTTAGGATTAAATCAGGGATTGCGGGGGGGCACAGCTCGAAGGCCCTACTCCACACTGTACCTCAATGAAATTAAATGAAGTGTTCAATGGCAGAGCAGGCTTGAGGGGCCCTGTCACCTGTGACCTTGACTTCCTGTGTACGGAACTTGACTGTGTAGTTCTTGAGCACCCAGTGGATGTGGTGAAATACAAATCTCTGCGTCCCCACAACTTCCTTCTACACAGAAGTACCAATGAAATTGATAACTTGATATATTATTGTCACATGTTCCTAGGCAAAGGGGCATAATTTTAAGCTGATTGGAGGAAAGTCTAGGGGGATGTCAGATGTAAGGTTTCTACACAGAGAGTAGTGGGTGCGTGGAGTGGCCTGCCAGGGTGGTGCTAGAGGCAGATACATCAGAGACATTTACGAAACTCTTAAATGATAGAAGAATGGAGGGAATGGTTAGATTGATCTTAGCGTGGGTCAAAGGGCCTGTATTCATCTGTAGTGTTCCATGTCCTATGCACTGAGGTGTATTGCAAAAACTTAGTTCTGCAGACGCATCAGTACATTGAGGTAGTGCAAAAGAAAAGTAACAACAAATGTGGAATAGAGTATTACAGTTACAGAAGTGCAGAAAAAGTTTTGCACAGCTGCAACACAACATTCTGACTCTTAAATGAAAGTTGGGAAGAATCTTTACTGTGCTGTAGGTCGCAGCCATACAACAGGTTAGGAAAGTCTCAGAAAGTCATGAGGTCAAACTAGACCTTAAGTAGTTATGATTAATAAACTTAATAGCCCTGGTTATCTCCTACTAGAAAGAAAAATGTTGTAAAGACCTAACCCAACCACGATAACACTATTACAGTGCCAGTGACCTGGTTTCAATTCCACCGCTGCCTGTAAGGAGTCTGTTCATTCTGCTCGTGACCGTGTGGGTCTCCTCCACTGTGTAAAATTTTTGTTAGGCCACACTTGGAATATTGTGTTCATTTCTTGTTGGCTCTTTACAGGAAGGATGTGGAGGCTTTGGTGCAATAAAGGTGCATCAAGATGCTGCCTAGATTAGAGCTTATGAGCTATGTGGAGACTTTGGATAAACTTGGTTGTTTTATCTGGAGTTTCAGAAGTTGAGAGGAGACTGGATAGAAGTTAATAAGATTATGAGAGGCACAGACAGTGTAGACACTAAATCTTTCTCCCAGAGTAAAGGTAATAGGAGATAAGCATTCAAGATGAGAGCAGGAAACTTTAAAGGAGATATGCAAGGCAAGTTTTTTACACAGAGTGGTAGGTGCCTGGACCGGTCTATCGGTGGTTTTGGTGGAAGTAGATATAATGATGCTGTTTAGAAAGCTGTTAATTAGACCCTATAATATACAGGGAATGAAGAGATGTGGGTTATTTGCACACAAGAAGAGAATTAGTTTAGCATTGACATTGTAGGTCAAAGGGGACTGATCCTGCACTGTACTCTTCTATATTCAATGTTTTCAGGGACCTATTGACTTGGATCCCAAAAGCCCATTGTGCATCAATGTTCCAAAGGGTCCTTCTATTCACTGTGTACTTTCCTCTTGTATTGATCTCCTAAAATGCACCAAATCACACCTATCTGGATTAAACTACATCTTCCATTTTTTAATCCGCATCTCTAGCTGATCTATATCCTGCAATGTCGTTTTATTAGCTACACACACAAAATGCTGGTGGAACGCAGCAGGCTAGGCAGCATCTATACGAAGTAGCACTGTTGACGTTTCGGGCCGAGACCCTTTGTCAGGACTAACTGAAAGAAAAGATAGTAAGAGTTTGTTGGCTGTTCTCTCTGTCCACAGCTTCACTAATTTTCATGACATCTGCAAACCTCTTAATTAGACCACCTGTACATATTCATCCAAGTTATGAATATTTATTACAAACAACAGAGGTTCCTGCGCTGATCCTTGAGGAATGCCAAAGGTCACAGACCTTTGGGCAGAAGAAAAACAGCCTTTTACCACTATTCTCAGTCTTCCACCACTAAACCAGTTTTGGATTTAATTTACCAACTCACTGTGTATCACATGTGAAATCCCTGGTGCTGTCTTTGTGGAGTTTACATGTTCCCCCTGTGGACTTTCAGGTGCTTTTGTTTCCATCAAAATCCCTGGTTTTTAGGTTAATTAGTTGCTGTAAGTCAAGTCAAAGTCAAGTGCATTATTGTATGCAAAAGCACATGTACAATGAAAAACTCACTTGTTGCAGCCTCACAAGCACATAACATCATTTAAGAAATGTTCACAGGAAGACAAATGAAACATAAATACATAAATAGAATAACAACTAAGTCTATTGTCAAGCAAAATGATTCTTCAAGGAATGGTAGGATCTCAGGGAAAACTGATGGGAATGTTGAGGGGATAAAATAAATGATTGATGGTCAGCACAGGCCTGGTGGGCTGAAAAGCCTATTTTAGACCAATAAACATTAATGTATAGGAACAGAATTAGGTTATTTTCCCCATTGAGTCTGCTCCACCATCTCATCATGGCTGATCCATTTTTCCTCTCAGCCCCAAATCAGACTATACAGAATTAGTCCATTTGGCCCATCGAGTCTACTCCACCATTTCATCATGGCTGAATCGTCTTGTGTTTTACATTGTCAGTTACTGTTTGCCGCAGACTGGTAGTCTGCCAATATGTAGTCACAGCTCCTATTTGAAAATGGTGGCGTAGAATATATAAATATTTCTTTCATAACTGATAAACTAGTCTCTGACAGAAGAGTTTGAAGGGTTAACACCTCATTAGTTGGGAGTTCCTTGGAAGGATTAATAGCTGTTGAGTTGAGGGAGACCCTTTGAAATGTTGGCAACTCACTTAAGATCATAAGACGATAAGATACTGGAACAGAAGCAGGCAGTTTGGCACATTGAGTCTGCTCTGCTATTCAATCATGGCTGCTTATTTTCAGCTCCTTTTGCTTGCCTTCATCCCTTCATTAGCTGAAAACCTGTCAATGTCTGTTTTAAAAATACCATAAGATATAGGAGCAGAATTAGCCTTGGGAAGTGTTAACAGTTGAAAGTAACTATGAAGGGATAGCAGTTCATCAGCTGAGAGTAGCTGAAGAGATAACAGTTCATTAGTTGAGAGTCACGCACACACACTATGCTGGAGTGGCTCAGCAAGTCAGGCAGCATCTATGGAGAGAAATAAAAAGTTGACATTTCATGCCAATGCTCTGCATCAAGACTGAAAAGGAAGGAGGTAGAAGCCATAATAAGAAGGTGGGGGAGGAAGGGTAGGGGGAATACATGCTGGCAGGGGAGTGTTAAAGGGGGGGTGGGGTTCATATCAACTGTTCTTCTCCATAGGTGCTGCCTGACTGGCTGAGTTCAAGTTGCTCAAGATTTCCATCTGTAGAATGTCTTGTATTTATCGTTAATTGTGAATTCCTTGGAGAAGTTAACAGTTCATTAGATTTGAGTCCATGTGAAAGGTCAGGACAGCAGTATTCTGGTGAGTGTTTGGCTGAGCCACCATTAGAGAGTGAGGAGTTGAGAAATGATCCTGGAACTGAATCAGAATCAGGTTTATTATTACTGACATGTTGTGAAATGTTTAGTTTTGCAGTAGCTGTACAGTGCAATTCATAAAAAACACTATAAATTACAATAAGAAATCTTTATTAAAAATAAATGCAAAAAGAAAACAAAAACTGTGAGGCAGTGTTAATGAGCTGGTTCATTGTCCTTTCAGAAATCTGAGGAGCAGAGGAGAAGAAGCTGTTCCTAGCACATTGAGTGTGCGTTTTCAGGCTCCTATACCTCCTTCCTGATGGGAGTAATGAGAAAAGAGCATGTCTTGGGTGTAGGAGGTCCTTAATGATGGACGTTGCCTTTTAGAGGCATTCACCTTTTGAAGATGTTCTTAATGCTGGGGAGGCTTGTGACCATGATGGAGCTGGCTGAGTTTGTAAACTTCAGCAGCTTTTTCAGATCCTGTGTAGTGGCCCCTCCATACTGGATGGTGATACAACCAGATTGAATGCTCTCCAAGATACATCTGTAGAAATTTGCTAGAGTGTTTGGTGGCGTACCAGATCTCTTCAAACTCCTTGCTCAAGAAATGAAGATGGAAGGCTGATCTTGGAAACAGGGAAATGCCAATCACTCACCGTGGATGTAGCTTAAACTCATGCCTCCAGTTCATTTAAACTGAGTGGAAGAACATTTAAGGGAGATGTCTGAAATAGGTTTTGTTTTCCCCCATAGAATGGTGGGTGCTTGTAAAGAACTGCCAGGGGTCATTGTAGTGGCTGATACAATGGAGGCATTTGAAAGACTCTTAGATAGGCACATGGATGTAATAAAAATGGAAGGAAGAGTTAGATTGATTGTAGAGTAGGTTTATATTGATCAGCCCAGTATAGTGACCCGAAGGGCCTATACTGTGCCATTGTTCTCTGATACCTCAGTAATATATCTGTTTGTCTTGTACAACAAAACTTGTATTTATATTACTGAGCAAAATCTTTCCAAGCTATCTCATAGAAATACTGTATAAAATAAGAAAACATTAGCAATATGCTTTGGGAAGAGATTTTAGGGTGAATGACTAAAGGCTTGGAAATTCTAAGCAGGCTTAAAGAGGGAATTTAACATTGTCTGTTGGAGAGGTCAAGGAAGGGAGTTCTGGAATTCAGGCTGCTAATGGTAGGGGGATTAACAAGGTCAGTAGATAAATGTATGAACACCACCACACTGTATTGCCCACCAAGTCGTATGCTATCCTGATGGGGTTTCCTTCATTGTCACTAGGTCTAATATCCAGGGGCCCCCATTTTCAACTGTACCTTCCTAACGCAGAAAGGGCGGCAGTAGTCAGGTGGATAGCTTCACCACAATGGGGGTGATTTGGGATGAACAATTAGTAAGAATGCCCATATGCTGAAAGTTGGCCTGAATTGGAGTAGTGGAGATAGAGGGGAAGAACTAGAGGACAAAAAAGAGGAGCATCTTAAAACATCATGTTGACCTCCACTGTTGCATTTTTCCATCGCCAATAACCCCGGGCCAAATTTCACCTAAGAAAAGTATATTTTTCTAATAGTTAGTAGTTTATAAATTTTTGACTCTTGTGTTTAGATCAGGTTTACATTGTGTAATCAAGAAAATATTTGCAGCTGTCGCTGTGATGATAAAAATGACAGATTACATCCTTTTCTTGCTCTCTTCCTCTTAGTGTAAATACCTTGTGAGAGAGATAAATATTTAGGTCGTTAATATATTTAAACAGAATTCATTCAGGAGCCTTCAATGTTCATTCCAATGTCTGTGTGACATGTGTTCATTAGCTAAGAGTACATACAAATGGTTCCAATTTCTTTCGTCATCTCATTCTCGTCTGAAGAATGCAGGCGAAGGACTGCTGGGTGTATATTCGTTAAAAGTACAATAAGGCTTATACTGTAGTCATCATCTCTTCATTCATAGGGTGTGGACATACTTGGCATTGTTGATATCTAATATCCCTAGTTATGTAAAAAGTTACAGCTCAGAAACAGACCTAGTTCGTTCAACTATCAAATGCTCATTTTACAATAATCCTACCCTGACCTATTTTATTCTTCCAAAATTCCCAGCAACTCTCTCCTCAGATTCTATCACTTACTTGCACACCAAGGAAAGTTTACAGTGGCTTATTAATTTACCAGTCTTTATGTATCTGGGATGTGGAGGACCCAGAGGAAACCCATGAGGTTGCTGGGAGAATGTGCAAATTCAGTACACGCAGCTCCTGAGGTTATGGGTCTCAGCTGCTGTGGGCTAATAGAGATGTCTATGACCAGAAGAGACATTTAAGAGTCAACCACATTGCTGAGTTTAGAGTCAGATAGGGGCTAGCTGTGATAAAGATTTGCTTCTCCGAAGGCTCATGATGATTAAAGCATTTTTTCACAACAATTTGTTTTATGGTCAGGCATTCCCAACCTGGGGACCAAGGACCCTTTTGTAAATGGTAAGAATGGGAAATAGGACGACTCTAAGGTCGGCAAGAACTGTGCTGTCCCATGCCACTAGAAAGGCAAAGCACGAGTACGCTCACCGAGGCTGTTTGCTGAGCCCGCTGCTGTCACACTGCTGACTCATGACAGCAACAATGATGAATCAGCATACAGAGGGGAGGTAGTGAGGCTTGTCAGATGGTGTGAGTACATATAAGTCATCATATACAAGCCTGAGATTCAATGTAGACAAAGAGGATTGTGGACTTCAGGAAGGCACAGGTTGACCACTCTCCACTGTACATCAATGGTTGTGTTGTGGAGAGAGTGAAGAGCACAAAGTTCCTTGGTATGCACATAATGGATGATCTAACCTGGACCAAAAACATCACCTCAGTAGACAAGAAGGCACAGCAGCATCTACACTTTCTGAGGAGATTGAGATGTGCTAGGCCACTCACCTCCATTATAAAAGCTTTCTATAGGAACACCACTGAGAGTGTCCTGGCTGGCTGCATCATTTTGTGGTATGGAGGCTGCAAAGCATTGGACTGCAAGTGAAAAGAGGACAGTGAAAACCCACGGGAAGATCAGCAAGATCTCCCTTCCCCCATATTTGTGACATTTACCAAGAGCATTGCAGATGAAGGGCCTAAGCACTGTTGAGGATCCCTGCCACCCATCACACAATCTCTTTGACCCTCTACCATCAGAAGGAATTACAGAAGCATCAGGATTAGGACTGCCAGACTGTGTAACAGCTTCTTCCCTCGGGCTGTGACACTAATGAATACCCTATCGTCACCAAGGTCTCTCATCACTAGGACAGCAGACTGTTTACTGTTCTGTGCTGTGCTTTACTGCATGCATTTTGAATGATAAGAACTTCCTTTTTAGAGGATTAGCCTTTCAGGTCTATTCTGCCATCTACTGGGATCTTGTCTGATGTGACTTCATATAGAACAAAGGGAGGTATATGGTTAGATTTTGAAATTTGGCACCCTCCAATGCAAAATCATTAATTGGATATCTACCAGTGTGTTCAGGTACCAGTCCTGCATTGCTCAACCATTGTGCCTCGGGGAGAAAGGTACACGTTTTGTTACTGATGCCCTGACTTTGATTTTTATGGCTGTCTTCTCCATTCAGAGTATCACAAGATTGACAAACACCTCCCAAATTGCCCTCTTGTTTTCAGCCATTTTCCAGCCCTTTCAGAAGGCAGCCAAGAGCCAATCATTTTGCAGTCGACCGAGGAGGTCGTATATAAGCAGGACCAATCAGTGTGGCAGATTTCTTCAAAGAATGGAAGATGAATTCTTAGGCCGTATCTGGAATATTGCATGCAATTCTTGTTTCCCAATTAAAGGAAGAATATGGAGGCTTTGTAGAGGGTGCTGAACAGTTATACCAGAATGCTGCCATTTTAAGGAAAGGTGGGATGTTTTCTCTGAACCTATTGATGTTAATAAGATTATAAACATCTACAACTTTATAGGGTAGGATCTTTTTCCCAGGTAGAAATTTCTAATACCAGAGGGCATCCATTTAAAGTGAGAAGGGGTGAGTTCAAAGTTGATGTACAGGGCAATTTTTTTTTACTGAGTGAAGGTTGCCTGGAATGTGCTGCTTGGGGTGGCATTGAAGGCAGATATAGTAGAGGCATATAAGAGGCTCTTAGATGGGCACATGACAATGCAGAGAATGGAAGGATATGGGCATTGTGTAGATAGAAGGGATTAAAGTTCAAAGTACATTTATTATCAAAGTATGTATAATTCATAGAACCTTGAGATTCGTCTTGTTACAGGCAGCTACAAAACAAAGAAAACCAAGAGAACCCATATAAAAAAGATGTGACAAACACCCAAGGTGCAAAGAGAAAGAAAAATCATGTAAACAATAGAAGTAAGAAAATAGCATTCAGAACTGAAGTTTAAGGAAGTGAGTCCACAGACGTGAAGCCAGGCATCACTGTAGCCGATCAGGAGCAGGCGACAGCCTCAAATTAGTTAGGACTTTAATTAATAATTTAGTAATTTCTGCACAACATCATGGGTTGACGGGCCTGTTCCTTTGTTGTACTGTTCAATGTTCAGTTGTGACGGTCCAGCTGTTTCATGCTCACTGTTGCTGGCACTAGTTCTTCTTTCATTGCTTAATTGCGCGCTTTTAACTTCCCCAGGGACCTTCTATTGGAGGGTCAAACTAAAACTTCAACTGCCTTTCTGCCCATATCGCACAGTTAATGAGCGTCATTTACATCAGGTTGACCTTAATTCAGTAGTTGGAATGAAGTGTTTGAGTTCAGTGATACCCATGAGATACCACACCACGAAGGGGAAATAGTTTTACAAAGGCAAGTGCAGGTGGCCCTCTGAAGGTGATTGGCATGTGTAGGTAATGGAAGGTTAATTGGGTGGTTGAAGAATTGCTTACCTTGCAGAACCTAGAAATAGACCGTGCAGATATACATGCAATTATAGACCACCGTATCAAAGATCACATTTCAAATTTTACAGGAGGAGGATAAATTTTGGCATGTATCAGGGACCCCTACAAATTTTAACTGGGGGATCCTCTGCAAATTTTGGCCCATGTTTAGTGGGCTCATCGCTCTTGTACAGGTCCAATCAATGCGGCTGCAAGTAAACTGTGACACATTCTCAAGGATGCCCTTATTTTGTCCTATATCCATCTCTTTGATTGATATGAAAACAGTTGAAATAAGTAGAAGAGCAGGAAAGGTTCATAAACACAAGAGATTCTGCAGATGCTGGAAATGTTGAGAAGCACATAAAAACTGCTGGAGGAATTCATTCCATTTCATTTAAGTCATTCTCATTCAGATGGGAGATGGAAAGTTGTTTTCTTGATGTCTAGTGAGTGATTAATGGGGCTAACTGCTCACAGAGGTGTCTTCTCTCTCTACTGTTCTCATTCAGGTCTGCCAGACCTAGTGCCGGACCCACACTACGTCCAAGCTGCCACCTATGTGCAGAGGTCCCACCTGTATTCCTTGCGGTGCGCGGCAGAGGAGAAGTGCTTGGCAAGGTATGGATCCCCTGTTCCTGATATAGACTTTGCTTTGTAGGTTTAGTAGCCCGCTCATGATGGATTGGCAAGAAGGTTTTCCCTGCCCTGACAGTGTGATGATGTACTATATGATCTGACTCTGTAGCATTTCTCTGGAGGGACATTAGGTTTTGGAGTTCATATTCAGATTCAGAATATTATCACATGTACATCTAAACATTCAGTGAAATGCATCCTTTGTGTTAACAACGAGCACGCCCAAGGACGTGCAGGGAGCAGCCCGCAAGGGTTGGCGCACATTCTACCCTAACATAGTATGCCCACAATGCTTGACGGAGCAATGTACTCAGCAAAACAAGCCCCTTTCCCATCACTGCACCTAGTCAGTTACTCACTCAGGCAGGCCTCCAAACCCAAGGATTTTGTCTGGAAAACAAAAACCTGCCTTGCTGTGCGGTCTACCATATGTGGAGAAAATAAGTTATATTTTCTCTTTAACATCTGCCTTAATGATGATGAATATAAAATATTAAGTTTGCAAAACAAAATCATGCATATGGCAAAATGAGTGATTCAAATATGGGCTCTAGGACTCCCTTGTGTGACAGTATTCTAACCATAACGCTGTTACAACACCAGAGACTTGGATTCAGTTCTGTATTTAAAGAATTTATACCCTCTCCCTGTGACCGCATAAGTAATCTGGTTTCTTCCTGCATTCCAAATATGTATGGGTTAGTAGGTTAATTGGTTTCACGGGAGTAATTGGCCAGCATGGACTTGGGTTGGAAGGGCTTGTTACTATGCTGCATCTCCAAATAGAAAAAAAATTAAAGTTTTTCCCAATGTCATAAAATATAACATGCACATTGCTTCTTTAAAATTTTGTCTCCTTATCCCCCACATAGTTTCTGAGTGTTTACAGATTTGATACAGTATTCAATTTACACCTACACAGTTGTGTAAGTGAATTCTCTCTCCCTGGGCTCAGATCAGTTTTCTTTTATCTCTTTAGTTCTGCCTACAATGCTGACACCACAGACTATGACATCAGGGTCCTGCTGAGGTTTCCTCAGAGAGTGAAGAACCAAGGAACTGCGGATTTCCTTCCGAATAGACCGCGGCACACTTGGGAGTGGCACAGCTGTCACCAGTAAGTTCATCAGCAAAATGTTGCACGGGTGTTGGGTATTGTGCTTGTTAATTGAGACATCAGAGACACAGAACCTGTGATATCAAACTCATTATTCATCACAACAAATAAGCATTCTCCTGGGGATCCTTTTACTTCACATTTTTATAACCCACAAGAACAAAGATAAAAATATGTGATTCAAGACAATATCGATAGATACAATGACATTGTTAACTTCAATGAGTAAGTCTTAAGTGGGAAAGGTTGAGTAAGCTAGGGATTTTAACTTTGGAGTGAAAGGGGATGAAAAGCAACTTGATAGAGGTGTATGAGATTATAAGAGACATAGATTGAGTGTTTTTTACCCAGGGTGACAGTGGGTCAGAGGGCATCCTTTAGGGTGAATGGAGGAATGTTTAGGGGATGTCTCAGAGGTAGTTTTTTTTATGCAGTGATTGTTGGGGTGGTGGTAGAGGCTGATATGTTAAGAAACGTTTAAGAGACTCTTAGATTGGCACATAGATGAATAGAGGGTTTATGGGCCACATATGACATGGGGTTAGATTGATCATGAAGTAGGTTCATATACATCGGTACAACATTGTGGGCTGAAGGGCCTGCACTGTGCTGTACTGTTCTATATTCTATGAGTCTGACAGTGCTTTAGGTGAGTTACACACCTACAATGGGAGACACCTCTGAAGGTTCAAACACCATTGCCGGGACAAAGTAATTCACAAGGATGGACTAAAAGTTTCTGAGGACAGAGATCTCAGACCCCCAAAATTAATGCTAAGAGGGCCTACTCTAAGTACACAAGTATCCCAAATAATGATTGATCAAATACGTCTATGACCATATTTGATGCGCGAGGTGACAATATCTGTCTGGTTGGTCTCTCAAGCTTCCTTGGACTTGGTCACAATAATTGAAACAAAAGCATAGTGTTGCCTGGATTGATATAGGCCTATTGACTGCTATTGTCTTACATTTGTTGAAGCAGTTGAGGCCATCTCATGGTCATATCACTTTGCCCACCACATCTCTTATGCAGCCAGTCCCCTGCCATGGGTCAGTAAATAAATCACAAGACATAGGAGCAGAATAAGGCCTTTTGTCCCATCTAGTCTGCTCCACTATTTCATCAATGCTGATCCATTTCCCTCAACCCCATTCTCCTGTTTTCTCCTCATAGCCTTTCATGCCCTGACTAATCAAGAAACTATCAACTGCCTCCTTAAATACACCCAATGATCTGGCCTCAAATTCCAAAGATTTACCACCCTCTGGCTAAAGAAATTCCTCCTCATTTCCAATGTAAATGGATATCCCTCTAGTCTGAGTTTTTGCCCACTGGTTGTAAATTCCCCCACTATCGTAAACATCCTCTCCACATCTACTGCATTTAGACCTTTCAACATTTGATAGGTTTCAATGAGATTCCCCGTCATTCTTCTAAATTCCAGTGAGTACAGCCCCAGTGCCATCAACACATCTCACGCAAAGAACACAACACAGGCCCTGGAGCCATTCTCACTGCTCCAACTATGCGCTATCGGATGAAGAATAAGCTTCCCAGATACAGTCGGCCCTCCTTATCCGCGAATTCAACCAACCATGAATCAAGAAAACCCGGAAGTGCTCTTCCAGCACTTGTTGTTCGAGCATGTACAGACTTTTTTTTCTTGTCATTATTCCCAAAACAAGGCAATATAACTATTTTACATAGCATTTACATTGTGTTAGGTATTATAAGTAATCTAGAGATGATTTAAAGTATACGAGAGGATGTGCCTGGGTTATCGTGGATCAGGATAAAAAAAAATCGTAAGTTCTCTTACTAAGTAAGTCGGAACAGGTACATCTGGTATTATTTAGCGTCAGTTAGTCAAACGTTTGTCTTTGTATATAGTATATATTTTACCTTTCTATGCATATAAAACACTTAAGAACGTATGTTTCAGCGCCGGGCTCAGGAACGCAAGTTCGTGAGTTCGATCCAGTGACAGGTTGCTATGGAGTGCGCTGTCCACCGTGCCGGGTTGATGTGGACGATCAAAAACGCAAAACTCCAAAACCCAATAATTAAACCACTGCGTTGCTTAGTAATAATTGTAGCTTTTGAATTGCTTTATTATTTTCACTTTATTTTCAGTTGTTATCGTGATTATTTTTGTGAACAGAAACACTGCGCATTCAGATCTCTGCTGCTGGTCCTAATGTCCACCACATTGAGACAGGTTGAATAAGGGACTTGAGCATCTGTGAAATTTGGTATCCGCGGGGGGTCCCGGACCCAATCCCTCGCGGATTAGGAGGGCTGACTGTACTTGCTTGGTCCGAGCTTGTTCTTGTTGGAGGCTGATGAACCAAAGCATTCTCCCTCTAACACTGGTCTACTCACAACTGGCTGCTCCCCTTGTTCCTTGATAATGAATTGTGATTTGATTGGGCTGCCAGAAAATGAAGAAAGCCTACGAGTGCTCCTTTTTAGAACACTCTCAGCGACCCATGAGTCACCTCCTCTCTCACTCCTGATTTGATTGGGCTGTGAGAAAATGGCGAAAGCCCACAAGTGCCCCTTATTAAATCTCTCTCGCTCCGGATTTAATTGTGGATGCTGGAAAAACCTAATGCTCTGCAATATTTGTTTGCAAAACTATCCTTTTTACTTCAGACTGATTACTGCTTGCAATTTACATTAAGCATTTGAAGATCAGTACTTGTTTGAATCAATTCCTGCTATATTTACAAAACTACATAATTCCTGAATCCCTAACATTGTGGATTCAGAAGGCCCTTTAAAAACAGAGGAGAAAAGAATTCTTGCATTTGCAAGCACATGTTATCACCTGAGGCAAAGCATTTCAATTAAGGTGAAATTATGCCACACCCCAGTAATTATTTGCTTAAAGGAAACTGGTCTGAAAATATTATTTTCCTGTTAGCATCTTATTTAAACTGTAAGTGAAAAGGTGAAGTTAATGAGTGTGAAGTAAAATAAGTAATGACAATTGATGGGTTTGTAGTTAATAACAATTGTTAATATTCATTGAGGATTCTTTTCAAATTATGTTTGTTTTAGATTCAGCATGCATTTTTCTTCATAAAGTGCTTTTAACTGCTTAAAAAACAGCAGTTATAACATTTATCCTCATGATTTATAGCTATAAGTGTGTACTTGAAATTGCAGCTAGCACGTTTACAATCAATGAAATTTTGAAATAATGCAAGCATTTCTGGTTGGGTAATTTTTTGCTTCTGCTCTGAATTCCTTCTAGATCTGTTCAGGTTTTTCCTAGGATTTGGGAATAATAATTTATAAACACATACTGTATACTAGTCATGGTACAATGAACAAAATGTGGTTTAACACTTGGACTTGGAAGCTTTTGACTTTATCTGATGGTGACTTAAACCATATTTACGTTTGCTGACGACACCACTGTCATTGCCTGGATCGAAGGTGGTGATGAATTAGCATGTAGGAGGGAGATTGAAAATCTGAGTCAGACCACAACAGCAACCACTCACTCAATGGCAGCAAGACCAAGGAGCTGATTATTGATTTCAGAAGGAGGAGACTGGAAGTCCATGTGCCAGTCCTCATCAGGCGATCAGAGGTGGTGAGGGTCAGCAACTTTAAATTCCTCGGCATTATCGTTTTATAGGATCTGCCCTGGACCCTGCACATTAGTTCAAAGTTTAAAAAGTAAATTTATTACCAAAGTAAACACATGTCACCATATACAACCGTGAGATGTTTTCTTGCAGGCATGCTCAGCAAATCCAAGAATCATCACAGAATCAATGAAAGACTGCATCTAACAGCGAGGACAAACAACCAATGTTCAAAAGCCAACAAGCTGTTCAAATAAAAAAGAGAAATAATAATAATAATAATAATAAAAAAGAAAGAAAGAAAGATTATTGAGAACATGAAATGAAGAGACCTTAAAATGAGACTATAGGTTATGTGAATAGCTCACTGATGGGGCAAGTGAAGTTTGAATTTACTCCCACTGGATAAAGTGCCTGATGGTTGAGGGGTAGTAAACTGTTCATGCACCTGGGGGTATGAGTCCTGAGACTCCTGTACCACCTTCCTGATGGCAGCAGTGAGAAGAGAGCAAGATTTGGGTGTTGGGAATCCCTGATGATGGATGCTGCTTTCCTGTGACAGCACCCTTGTAGATGTGCTCAATGGTGGGGAGGACTTTACCTGTGATGTACTGGGCTGTATCCCCTGCTTTTTGTAGGACTTGTTCAAGGGCATTGGTGTTTCCATGATGCTACCGGTCAATATATTCTCTATCACACATTTATGTTATTTTGTCAGTGCTTTAGATGTCATGCAGAATCTTCACAAAACTTCTAAGGAAGCAGAAGCATGAAATCCCGCAACCCCCCGTCACCCTGTGATTTCAGTCTCTGAGGTCAAAGTGAGAACATCCTTCCAGAGGATAAACCTATGGAAAGCATCTGGTCCAGCAAAGTACTAAAGACCTGTGCTGACCAACTGCCTGGAGTTTTCACCGATACCTCTAACCTCTCGCTTTGGCAGGTGCCTTGGAAGAACATGGTAACCTGCCTCAATGACTATCATCCCATAGCATTTACATTCACTGTGACGAAGTGCTTTGAGAGGTTGTGATGAAACACATCAACTCCTGCCTGAGAAGCGACTTGGATTTGCTCCAGTTTACCAACTGGCACACTAGGACCACAGCAGATGCCACTTCATTGGCTCTTCATTCAACTCTGGACAACAATACTGCATACATCAGGGTGCTCTTTATTGACTACAGCTTGGCTTTCAATACTATCATCCCCTCAAAACGAATAAATAAGCTTCAAGACCTTTGCCTCAATACCTCCTTGTGCAATTGGTTCCTCAGTTTCCTGACTTGCAGACCCCAGTTAGTTTGGATTGGCAACAACATCTCCTCTACAATCTTCATCAGCACAGGTGCACCACAAGGCTGTGTGCTTACCCCCCTGCTCTATTTGCTTTGTACTTATGACTGTGAGGCTAAGCATTGCTCCAATGCCATATTTAAGTTTGCTGATGACACCACTATCATTGGCTGAATTGAAGTTGGTGACAAATCAGCATAGAGGAGGGGGATTGAAACTCTCACTGTGTGGTGCCACAACAGCAACCTCGCACTCAGTGTCAGCAAGACCAAAGAGTTCTTTATTGACTTCAGGAGGAGGAAGTGCACGGTCCATGAGTTAGGCCTCATTGGGGGTTCAGAGTTGGAGAAAGTCAGCAACTTTAAATTCCTCGGTGTTATCATGTCCTGGGCCCAGCATGTAAAGCAGCGCTTCCACTTCCCAAGAAGTTTGCGAAGATTCGGCATGACATCTAATAGTTTGACTAACTTCTATAGAAGTGTAGTGGAGGGTATATTGACTAGTCACATCATAACCTGGTATAGAAACACCAGTGCCTTGAACGGAAAATCCTGCAAAAAGTAGTGGATTTGGCCCAGTCCATCACAGTTAAAACCCTCCCCTCTGTGTATTTGCACAGTTTGCTGTCTTTTGCACATTGGTTGTTATCTGTCTTGTGGCTGTGATCTTACACTGATTCTGTTAAGTTTCTTGGATTTACTGAGTATGCCTACAATTAAACAAATCTGAAGATTGTGTGTGGTGACATATATGTACTTTTGATAAAAACAACCGGGAGTCAGTAAACCACAAAACACTCTCAGTGTTTTAGGAGCAGCTTCTTCCCGTCAACAAACAGATTGAATTAGAGTAGGATCAATGCAAGTAGGTGTTTAATGGTCAGAGTGAACCTGGTGGCCAAGGATCCTGTTCCCACGCTGTATAACTTTGTGACAGGATTAATATTAATGTTGAGTCCCTCTGTATTTATGGGATGAAGCATTTCTAACTAAATGCAGTAGAGTTCACATGAGCTGCACAGTTGAAGTACAGATTTTCCAGTTTCATCAATTTAGTATATTTTCACAGGGAAAAAAAACAAAATGGTTTTCCTTTGGAACAATTGAAATTGCTCAGCTCGGAACTATCTTGCTTTTAAAGCCAAGTGAAATGTTATTACTTTGTTACAAGATTGACTATAACATTAGTTGGCATCAATACGTTTAATCCTTTAATGCTGTCAGTTTAAGCATTTACTATACAAATCGCTCAGTGAGAGTGCTTTGATATTCCATAAAGCAATCCTAATTTCCACATGCAATTTTCAGTCATTTTTCAACAAAGAAACTCGTGTGCTATCTCCTGTATCACAGTTGGGAATTGGGTGTTGGGCCAGTCAGAATCAGGTTTATTATCACATATGTTGTGAAATTTGTTGTTTTGCAGCAGCAGTACATTGCAATGCTCTAAACAATACTATACGTTGCAGTGTTATATGTGTGTATATATAAATATAATAAATCTGTAGTTCAAAAAGAAAGCAAAGTAGTGAAGTAGCATTTATGAGTTCACTCTGCTGACCCACGACTGTGCTGCAACACACAGCTCGAACCATATCATCAAGTTGGCCGATGACACGACCGTGGTGGGTCTCATCAGCAAGAACGATGAGTCAGCTCACAGAGGGGAGGTGCAGTGGCTAACGGACTGGTGCAGAGCCAACAATCTGTCTCTTAATGTGAACAAAACAAAAGATATGGTTGTTGACTTCAGGAGGGTACGGAGCGACCACTCCCCACTGAACATCAACGGCTCCTTGGTAGAGATCGTAAAGAGCACCAAATTTCTTGGTGTTCACCTGGCGGAGAATCTCACCTGGGCCCTCAACACCAGCTCCATAGCAAAGAAACCCCAGCAGCATCTCTACTTCTGCGAAGGCTGAGGACAGTCCATCTCCCATCCCCCCCATCCTCATCACATTCTACAGGGGTTGTATTGAGAGCATCCTGAGCAGCTGCATCACTGCCTGATTCGGGAATTGCACCATCTCGGATCGCAAGACCCTGCAGCGGATAGTGAGGTCAGCTGAGAAGCTCATTGGGGTCTCACTTCCTGCCATCACGGACATTTACACTACACACTACATCCACAAAGGAAACAGCATTATGAAGGACCCCGTGCACCCCTCATACAATCTCTTCTCCCTCCTGCCATCTGGGAAAAGGCTCTGAAGCATTCGGGCTCTCATGACCAGACTATGTAACAGTTTCTTCCCCTAAGCCATCAGACTCCTCAATACCCAAAGCCTGGACTGACACCTTGCCCTACTGTCCTGTTTATTATTTATTGTAATGCCTGCACTGTTTTCGTGCACTTTATGCAGTCCAGTGTAGATCTGTAGTCTAGTGTAGCTTTCTCTGGTTTTTTTTATTACGCAGTTAAGTCTAGTTTTTTGTACTGAGTCGTGTAACACCACGGCCCTGAAAAATGTTGTCTCATTTTTACTATGCACTGTACCAGCAGTTATGGTTGAAATGACAATAAAAGTTGACTTGACTTGATGGACCATTCAGAAATCTGATGGCGGAGATGAAGGAGCTGTTCCTAAAGCATCAAACGTGAATCTTCAGGCTCCTGGACCTCGTCCCTGATTGTAGTAATGAGAAGAGAGCATGTCCTGGGTGGTTGTCACTTCAGATCAATTGGTTAGGTTGCAGGGGAAAGAACTTAAGAGTGAAATGAACTGAGGAAACATTTTGTCATTTAGAGCGCGGTTGTAATCTGGAGTGCACTGTTTAGGAAGGTGGTGGAGATGGCTGCTCTCATGATGTTTAAGAAGCATCTTGAATCGCCAAGGTATGATAGGCTATGAACTGGTTGGTGGGCAGCAGGGCCTGTTTCTATGTTGTCTATGAGAATATGAGTTGTTATACAGTCTGTTTGTCCTTCTGTTTTGTCAGAGGAGCAAAGTATGGTTGGTTGGGAAAGAAAGCCCATGCGGTCATGGGGAGAATATACAAACTCCTAACAGATAGTGCTGGAATTGTACTCCAACTGCGATGCCCCAAGCTGTAATAGTGTCACGCTAACTGCAACGCTACTGTGGTTTGGAGAGAACTTCATGGATCTTTATCACCCATGGCCTAAAAGGGTGGTTGAGGGTGAAATCCTCAAAGTATTCAAGAACAGCATGGATGAAACGGCAAGTGTAACCTACAAGCCTGTGGACTGGGCAGTAGGTTTGTTCTTGGGAGCATGAATCAGCAATGTAACCAGTCTTACTTTCACAAATGAGATATCTGCAGATGCTGGAAATCCGAACAACACACACAAAATGTTGGAGAAATTCAGCATGCCAGACAGCTTCAATGGAAAAGAGTACAGTCAATGTTTTGGGCAGCAGGAATAGAGAAAAAAAAGATGGGAATTCCTCATCCCTTTTTCCCTCGCTCAACTTATCCCCTTGCTTGCCCGTCGCCACCTTATCACCTTACCTGCCCATTG
The DNA here is from genome assembly GCF_030144855.1 of Hypanus sabinus. Classification (NCBI taxonomy): domain Eukaryota; kingdom Metazoa; phylum Chordata; class Chondrichthyes; order Myliobatiformes; family Dasyatidae; genus Hypanus; species Hypanus sabinus. The sequence continues at coordinate 25,531,727 of NC_082726.1, read as the reverse complement.
CCAACATTTCACCCAGCATGTTGTCACGGACAGCATTGTACTCTCAGCTCTTGCAATTCTTTCAAGGTCGTCTTAAGCATAGCCAACATTGTAATGCAGGAAGGGCAGAAGTCAGTCAAGTGCTCATAAACAACAATGCAGCATGGATCAAATAATCTACTTCTCTAACATTTGACTGAAGACTAAATATCAGAGAGCGGCATCATCTTTGAAGTAGTACCAATTGTTTTTCACACTCACCTGTTAGAGAAGAAGGGGCATTGATTTAATATTGTATCCAGAACTGACATCTCTCTCGCTGTATCAATATGGATAAAAGATCGTACAGTTTGTGCCAATCCATTTTAACTCTTTGCCCACAGTAACATACAAAAAGAGATAGAGAAGCCCCAGCAGCTAAATTGCTAGCCATTGCGCAGGAGAGAATGAAGACGGCGAAGCAACATAATCTACAATTGATTTGGATGATGGAATTGATGGATTTATTGCAAAGTTTGCAGACAATATGAAGATAGGTAGTTTTGAGGATGTAGAAAGGCTACAGAAGGACTTGGATTAAGAGAATGGGCAAAGGAGTGGCAGACAGAATACAGTGTTGGAAAGTGTATCGTCATGCACTTCAGTAAATGGAATGAAAGGGTTGACTATTTTCTAAATGGAGAGAAAATATAAAAATTGGAGGTGCAAAGTGACTTGGGAATCTTTGTGCAGGATTCCCAAAAGGTTAATTTCCAAGTTGAGTCTGGTGAGGAAGAGAAATGAGATGCTTGCATAACTTTCAAAAGGACCGAAGTAGAAAACCAAAGGTGTAATGTTGAAACTTTTTAAAACAATGGTGAGGCTTCATGTGGAGTAATGTGAGCAGTTTTGGGCACCTTATCTTAGAAAGGATGTGCTGAAAATGGAGAGGGTTCAAAGGAGGTTCATGAAAATGATTCAAGGATTGAATGGTTTGTCACATGAAGAGAATTTGATGGCTCTGGGCCTGTATTTACTAGAATTCAGAACAATAAGGGGTGACTTCATTGAAACCTATCAGGCTTTGATAGAGTGGATATGGAGAGGATGTTTCCTGTGTTGGAGGAGTCTAAAACTAGATGACACAGCCTCAAAATAATGGGTGTCCTTTTAAAATGGAGATGAAAAGGAATTTATTTAGTCAGAGGGTGGTCAATTTGTTGAAATTGTTGCCACAGGCACCTGTGGAGGCCAAGTCTTTTAGGCAGAGCTTGATATATTCTCGACTGGTCAGGGCTTGAAGGGATAAGGGGAAAAGGTGGGAGATTGGAGCTGACAGGAAAAATGGATTGGCCATGGTGAAATGGCGGAGCAGACCTGATGGGCTAAATGGCCTAATTCTGCTCTTATATATGATAGTTTTAATTATAATCCGTATCTAACGCTGAAATGGGAAGCCAGAGGTTGTACTGACTACAGAACTAGTGAGTGGTTTCATATCCTTCTGGGATACTGGAGTAGCAGTCTATGTTTCTATACTGGGGCAGAGTCATTCTCAGAACCCTCTGATTCACAGGGGAGGGGTACTACTACCAAATAAGTCACAAGCAACTCTCCATTGAGCCACCCATTGTAAGCACTAAATGGTAGCAAATTCCAGTGAGTTGTCAGTAACATTCAATCTCCCAAGAAAAACTGAGCCGCAACCCTGAATCACAATAATGCAGCTTTTCCTCTTGGCTGAGGAGTTT